>NC_140587.1:958250063-958925240 GCF_964204655.1 Triturus cristatus | reverse complement strand
TGCTGTACAGTAGACTGTCGTATAATGGTGTATAGTAGAGTGGAGGGAGTGCAGTTGTTCAGAATAGAATGATGCAGAGCAGAGTGGCGTAGAGAGTAGTGGTGTAGAGTGCAGTAGAGTGGCATAGAGTTGAGAGGTGCAGAGTAGAGTGCAATGGCATAGAGTAGAGAGTCGTAGAGTGCTGTGGTGCTGAATACAGTAGAGTAGCTTAGAGTGAATTGGCCTAGAGTACAGTGACATTGAGTGGAGCATTGCAAAGTATGGTGGTGTAGAGTTCAGTGGCATAGAGAGCAGTGTTGCAGAGTAGAGTGGCGTAAAAGGAAATGGCATAGAGTGGAGTGATGCAGGGTAGAGTGCAGTGGCATAGAGTGGAGTGATGCAGAGTAGAGTGGCGTAGAGTGAATTGGCGTAGAGTGGCGCATGGAGTTGAGAGGTGCAGAGTAGAGTGCAGTGGCATAGAGTGCTGTCATGCTGAATAGAGTGTCAGATTATAGTGCCGTACAATGCAGTTGCACATAGTGCACTGGCTTAGAAAGCAGTGTTGTAGAGTGCAGTGGCATAAAGTGCACGGACGTAGGCAACAATGGCATAGAATGCACTGCCATATAGTGGTGCAGAGTGGAATCTAGTAGAGAGCAGGGATAGAATACAGTGGAGCAGAGTAGAATAGAATAGAGTGGCATAGAGTGCAGTGA
Organism: Triturus cristatus; assembly: GCF_964204655.1. NCBI lineage: Eukaryota > Metazoa > Chordata > Amphibia > Caudata > Salamandridae > Triturus > Triturus cristatus. Next base: position 958,924,545 of record NC_140587.1, on the reverse strand, counting down.
CGTAGAGCCCAGTGGTGTAGAATGATGCAGCGTGAAATGGCATAGAGTGCAGTGGCATAGAGTCGAATGTTGTATAGTATAGTGGTAAGTGCAGGTAATTGGCATAGGTGCAGTGGAATAGGGTGCACTGGCTTTGAGTAATGTGGTGTAGAGTGCAGTAGTTCAGAGTAGAGTGGCGTATCACCGAGTACAGTGGCATAGTGTGGCATAGAGTGCAGTGGCATAGAGTAATTGTTTCAGAGTAAAGTGGAGTGGTGCAGGGTTAATTGCAGTGGTGCAGAGTGGAGTAGAGTGGAGTAAAGTGCAGTGGCATAGAGTGTATTGGTTTTGAGTAAAGTGGTGTAGAGAGCAATGGTGTAGAACAGAGTAGCATAGTGTGGAGTGGCATAGAGTGCAGTAGCACAAAGTGGAATAAAGTGGTGTAGACCGTAGTGCCACAGAGTAGATTTTTCAAAGTAGAATGTTTCAGAGTAGAGTGAAGTAGCATAGAATGCAGTGGTAGAGAGTAGAGTGGCGTGTATTGTAGTGGTGCAGAGTAGATTAGAGTGGCTTAGAATGGAATGGCGTAGAGTGCAGTGGTGTAGGGTTGAGCGATGCAGAGTAGATTGGTGTAAAGTTCAGTGGTGTAGAGTTCAGTGGCCTATTGTAGAGTGGCATAAAGTACAGTGGCAGAGCATGCAGTATTGCAGAGTGCACTGCTGTAGTGTAGTGGTGCATGGTAGAGTGGTGTGTAGTGCATTGGCATAGAGTGCAGTGGGTGTAGAGTAGAGTGTTGTAGAGAGCAGTGGTTCAGAATACAATGGTACAGAGTAGAATAAAGTGGTGTAGAAAGCAGTGACAGAGTACACTTGGCCTGGAGGTGCAGGTGGCGGTTTAAGGGCCTCTTGTAATCAGTTCACCTCAGTCTATAGTATGACAGCAAGAAGGAAGGAGCCAGAAGTAGGTTGAAAGAGTAGATTATCGAGCAGAATAGTGAAATAAAAGAGACCAAATGATGGGCAGAAGAGGAGATGAAGATAATGTTATAGAAAAGAGAGTGGAGATTGGGGGCAAGAGAGAAAAAGAGAAAAATCGGAATCCAATCACTGCCACCCGAAATGAGCAGGACGGATGAATCACAGAACCTGAACTGCCCCAGTAGCTTCCAGAATACGTATGATGCACATTTGAGGGCAGGATGACGAGCAGGCACTGGTGAGTATTGTGAGGGGTTAGTACAGACGCACAGCGAGAAGAGCTGAAAGATATGGGCATTGTGAGCAACTGGGTCTAATATACAGCTTGGGAAGTGGACAGAAATGTGCAGCTTGAGGAGCCGGTGAGTATTATGGCGAGAGGAACTGTGGACACAAGAGAGACCCTTCACTTGGAAGTAGTGACAATCTAGCACTTGTAGGTAGCATCAGAAGCCGGTACATGTGAGTAGTGAGAGGAACAGGCGCAGGTGGGCTGTGTGGCAGATGCCTCTGGAGGAAACTGTGGGAAGCCCGGTCTGGTCAGTAGTGCCAGGCGTGCGCAATGGTGAACAGTATGAAGAGACTGCACCGGAGGCTAGCATTAAGAGCTGACCTTGGTGAACAGTGTGAGGAACTGTCACAGGTGGGAGGTTCGAAACACGGGAGCACGAGCACAATGTGAGGAACTGGCAGTGATTGGGACTGCGAGTAGTAGATTCTGGTCATTTGTGAAAGAAGCTGACGTTAGAGGATAGTGTAAGGCTCTGTCACTTGTGGGTTGCATCAGTCTCTGGCACTGGAAGTAGCTCACACTAGTGAGCAGCTTACTGAAAAGGCACCAGGGTGCAGGCTACAGAGCTGTCACAGGTGGGCAGAAGTAACAACTGGTGCTATTGGGAAGTTGAGGAACTAGTGGTCAAGTGAGGAGCTCACACGGGTGGGCAGATGGAGGGCCTAGCAGTGGCTGGAAGTATGAGGAGCAGGAAGCAGACAGCAGTGTGAGGAGCTGGACTGGAGAGAAGAATGAGGTGAGGGTACTGGTAAGAAGAGTGGGTGGGTAGCACTGACGAGCAGAGTGAGGAGCTAGCACTGGTGCAAAGTGTGCGAAGCTGTCAGTGATGTGCACGCAGCGATACCACTGATAAACACTGAGGAGCTGGCATTGGTGAGGGGTTTGTGGAGCTGGCACTTGAGGGTATGGAGAGGCACTGAGTGGGAGAGACCAGAGAGCATGAACTGGCTTGGCTCCAAATCCATTCCTTTCTCACACAACACACAAACATGTTTTGCAGAAGATATATTTCATCGTCCGCATCATTTTAAGGGAGGCATTTACTGTTTCATAGTATTTGACCTTGTGAGTTGGTCAGCAACAAATTTCCTCTCCCCCCATGTATTTAGTCACTTTAAGTTCAGTGACTAAACTGGTAGAATGTACTCTCGGCTCATTTTGCTTTGTTTTGTATTTGTTTCTAATGTTCCAACATACATGAAAATCAGCGATGAAAGCAATTGTGAACAGCAAAGGAAATGTGAAGTACTTTCTAACATTCTGCCTTGTGGCCTACTGTACACACACATAAAATAGTTTCTCGTGGTGCCTACATGTCACTACAACCAAAACGTAAAAAACAGTACAGCACACAGCTTACAGCCTTAAGTTAAGGAAGACAATAGAGATGACGGAATAAAAACCTGACGATGGACGGAATAAAGAATATGAACTGTCATTTAAATACATTCTTGTATTTTATCAGATAAGTTGACTTCTCATGCACAGACAGCCACCTCAAAAATCAGACACAAACAAGTATTAGAGCAATACAATATTAACATCTGGATCTATGGGAAATTGCAAAAGCTGCCAAAATTTGAACAATTCAGAACCAAAAATATTCACATTTAATGGGGTAAGAAATGAACACACGTTGATAATGATTCTTACCTCATATAGCACTTTTAAGCAGTGCGTTTTACTTTTAATGTTTTCACTGCTCATTTTAGCGTCTGAAAAAGGATAACATTCAGAGGCAATCCTACTAGGGAGTTAAGGCCCAGACCTGCAGCTGCTACCACTTTCTACACAAGTATTTTACACGTGTTTTGTCGTGTTCAGCTCAGATCTAAGGTTCAGCTAAAAAAATACATTTCAAGTTGTATGAAGGAGAGACCCGCCTACCACCCACGAACTAAAAAATATTCAAGATACTGAAATATGTTTAGCCCTATCACATTATTAGTTTTGGCTCATGAATGCATGCATTTCTTTCCTGTAGATAAATATTTTTTTTAAAGTATTTTAAAAACAAAAGACCTCTGTGCAGAGCATTTGATCCGCCAGACATGTGAATTGCACGTCATAGCAACTTCTGTCAGCGTTGGCACGCTTCCAAAACAGCTCATCTGACAGCTTACATTGGTTTGCTCAAGATCACAATGTCAATTGGCAGAGCCGCTGCAGACTCCTAACTAAAACATAAAAAGCTGGTGGATTTCCATACCGACGGTGTAAACTAGGGAGACTAGCTTGCCAGTACACATACCTACATTTAATTTCTTTTGGCAACCTTTGAAATGACTTGGAATAGCAAACGCGTTTTTCTTTTCCTTTCAATGGCAAAGAAACTTGACATTATGTTTCCTTTTTGTAATAACGCTGCGTCCGGAAAAGTATCAAACTACGGCACGCGTCATCCTGCAAGGCAATAGCTTTTTCGCTACAACCAAAAAAAGCATTCCGAAAACAAAACGACAAGCTGACTGTGCACAAACATGAGGGGGCATGCTTTGGTAATATACACAAGGATTGAGATATGAACAACACATCAAAACCCAACAATCGGCAACAACAAAAACTCAAGAAGCATCTACTTCTAAAGTACATTTCTTACGAAAGCAACTAACATTTGCTAATATTTCGAGGGTATACTCTCTGACTGACTTCCAACCCTTAAGCAAATGATTTATTAGTTACTCTGCCGCCCAAGGGCAGAACAGCACAGAAGTGAGCTGCGGGGCTGAGATTTGGCACAAGCGCCTCTTCAAGCCTTTCAACCCCCTCGAGTTGACCCCTGTGCCACCCTAGAACAAAAAAAAAGTCGCTAAGCAGGTCTGCACATGACGTCTCCGGGAAACACGCCGTCCCAGGCCCACAAGGAGCAGGTGTTTTTGAAATAAAGTCGTTCTCGTACATCCCGTTTAGCCGTCGCCCAGCTCGAAAGTGCCAGTAGCGTCGCTAACGCACGTTTGCCTTCACCGGTCAGCCAGATCACGCGCGCTTCCGTCTTGACCGTGGCTGGTGCATGACCGGCGCCCGCTTATAATAGCCCACTGTTCAGGCATAATCCCCCACACGAGAAGCCCCTCTGCCCCCTTCCCCGTACTTCCCTCGAGAAGCTCCTATGCGCCTTCTCTGTACCCGTAATTACTTCGAGGAGCTCCACTGCCCCCTTACCTGCACTTCCTTCTCGCCCTCCGGTTTCAGTCCATGGTTAAACGTGTGGCGCGGCGAGGACAGAGCGCGCGCAGCAAACACACACAGGCTCACGCGCGCACCTGCACGAGAGAGAGCGCTCTGCGCAGGGGGCTGGTATTTCAAGTCTGCCCAGAGCCGTCTTTGGCAGCGCCCATTCCCTCCGCCACTTAGAAGGTGGAGCTCAGCTCTCGCCGCCCCACAGGCAGCTAGGAGGCAGGGCTCGTCTCCCTGAGCGCCCGGGAGCGCAGGCCGGAGCCCACACGACGTCCTGGAGAGCGCGCCATGCCACGGAGAGGCCGATGCACGGCTCCAGGTGTTGCACGGTGTGCTCTTATGTCTTGACTTCCACGAGAGCCAGTTTCTATTTACCAAGGCCAGCGCATTCCTTTGCCTTGCAGCTGCCATGACAACATGCCCATTAAACAGGCCATAATGAGTCTTTTTTGTCTCCGAGTCCACAAAACGTGACAAGAAAAAAACAAGCATTGAAAATGCAATAGGTCTCGCCCTCGTTTAAGATAAAGCAATTCTGTTTGTAATTAGGTGGCTTTTTAGCTTTGCTTTTATTAGTGTTTTTCAAACTTTCATGTACATAACATGCCTATGTATGCATATATGTATATGTATGTATGCATTTATATAGATATGCAGATGTATATATATGTTTATATATGTATATATATATCTACACATACATATATATAAATGCATATATATATATGCATATATATGTGCATATGTGTGCGCGTAGACAGGTAGAGAGAGGTAGAGGTGTAGAGAGGTAGACAGGTAGAGGTAGAGGGTAGAGAGTGAGTAGTAGAGAGTAGCAGAGAGTGAGTAGTAGAGTGAGTAGTAGAGAGTAGTAGAGAGTGAGTAGAGTGAGTAGTAGAGAGTAGTAGAGAGTGAGAATGAGTAGTAGAGAGTGAGTAATAGAGAGTAGAAGAAAGTAGTAGAGAGAGTAATAGAGAGTAGAGAGTAGCAGAGAGTGAGTAGTAGAGAGTAGTAGAGTGAGTAGTAGAGTGAGTAGTAGAGAGTGAGTAGAGAGTGAGTAGTAGAGTAGTAGAGAGTGAGAATGAGTAGTAGAGAGTGAGTAATAGAGAGTAGAAGAAAGTAGTAGAGAGAGTAATAGAGAGTAGTAGAGAGTGAATAGTAGAGAGTGAGTAGTAGAGAGTGAGTAGAGAGTGAGTAGTAGAGTAGTAGAGAATGAGTAGAGAGTAGTAGAGAGTGAGTAGTAGAGTAGTAGAGAGTGAGTAGTAGAGAGTTGTAAGAAAGTGGCTCTGTATATACTGTTCCCAAATAGGTACAGAGTGCACAGAGTCCACAGTCCCCAGAGGTTTGGCAGAGGCTAAAGTTAGATATAACCATACTCTCTAAAGTGGTAGCTTGGTCGAGCAGTAAGGCAGTATCAGAGGACAGCGTAAAGCATTTGCTGTACACACTCAGTCAGCAAATGCTCTCACACAATAAAGAACTGAACTCTAGGCCAATGTTTTTTGTATAAAAATATATAGTTGTTTTATTTTAGAACCAACAATAGGTATCAAAATATACTTTCTCAGAATGAGATGCTTTAGTTAAATACTTTTCAATAGATAATAGACTTTTGAATATAACAGTTACAGTGGTTGCAATAGGCAACACAATTTCAAACACAATAATACATTGAGCTCAGTGGGAATTTTCTAGTTAAATGCAATTAGTTACATTAAGGATTACTTTTCTAACCACAGGACTGGATCCTGGATTCAGTCCTGACACAGTTCCTGTAAACAATTGAGTAAAAGCGTTTTGGTTACAGTTGTGATTTTTAAGCAATATTTTTGTATTTTAAAAGTTGACACTTAGAAACTTTTTCACATAGAACCACCAATGTTATTCTATGGGAGGAAATTCACTTAGCAGGTAAGTGGGGTTATGGTTACTTTTTTTAACCCAGTGTTGGATCCTGGATCCAGCACTGGTGCATCACCTGTAAACAGTTGAAAGAATGTGGCTTGTTTATACAGGCGATTTTTAATGAATATTTGTAAGTTTGCAAAATCGACACAGAAACTTTTTCAGCAAAACCCAGGCAATGTTATCCTAGTGAAGGAAATTCAAGTTGCAGGTAAAGAATGTTCTTGTTACTTTTGTAATCCAGTGCTGGACTCCTAGGTTCAGCAATGGGACATCTATCTCAAACAGGTAAGTAATTACGTTTTCACAGTTGGTGCGATTTTGAAAGAATATTTGTAGCTTGCAAAAATCGACACTTAGAGGAAATTTCACAGAAAAACAGTCAATGGTTCCCTTTGTAAGAAAATTGGGTTAGCGGTAAGTAAGGTTGTAATTACTTTTCAGGGTCAGTGCTGGGCACCAAGATCCAGCACTTGGATCTCTCCTGACAGCAGGTGAGTATTTTCTTTTTCGTTACTCAGTTGATTTTACGTGAATATTTTAAAGTTTAGAAACGCCACACTTAGAAGAATTTCCAAGTGAAACCAGCCAATGTTACCCTATGGAAGAAAAGAGAGTTATCGGCTTTTGGGTAAGTACTCGACTGGCAGAGTTAAGGTTCTGGGCATAGACTCAGGGGTCTCCCAGGGTCAGGTAAGTACAGTTGTTACATCCTCAGCGGCACAGGGGCAGCCGGGTGCAGAGTGAGTTAGGCCCAATGGTATCCTATGGTAGGCAGGGGGGGGCCTTGGTTGGTGGCTGCTGGCTAGCAAGCCACGCGGCTGTGGGAGCTGGGCTCCTGGTCACTTGCTCAGGTCAAATGGGGTAGTAGATTAGAGTAGAGGTTGCACTGCCAGGGGCACTCGGGCGGCTGGGTGCAGGGTGCTTTTGAGCTGTTGGGTGCTCAATGGATTGCAATGGAGAAGCTCAAGAACGAACAAAGACGGCAAGCTCGGGGACGAAGATTCTTCAGGTGCGACCACCACTTTGAGAGGTAAGCTGGAGGATAAGAAGGTAACGAAAAGTTTCTTACCTGTCGGTGTAGTTTTGCAGCTTGAAGATCTTTCTGGATTCACTATGCTGTGCATTATTCCGCGATCTTGTGGTTGGGTCCGGATTCGTAGTCTTTTCTTTTTTTTTTTTTTTTTTTTTTTGTAGCCCAGGTGGGCGTCGACGTCCACCATTTGGTGCACCTCCCGTGACGTCGTCGTGCTTCCTGCGGAAGTCCCACCTTTGGGGCGCCATCTTCGGGTTCTTTTTTCCCTGTTTTTTTTTTTTTTTTTTAACCCTAGGCGATTGATTAATCCTTTTGTCCATATTTCTGTACGTATCCACCTTTTTTGATCCTATCCATTTCACCCCCTCTTCCTCCAGCCTCATCTTCCTGGCGGAGGTGGGTGGGTTCGCTAGTGAATCCAGAAAGATCTTCAAGCTGCAAAACTACACCGACAGGTAAGAAACTTTTCGTTTTGCAGCGTGAATCTTTCTGGATTCACTATGCTGTGCATAGATTTTGTAGCGGTTTTCCTATTTTTGTGGTGGCTGGGTGGAAGATGATCGCTGGTCGTTGAAAATGTGTTGTAGCACCTTCTGTCCGACCTGTGCTTCCTTATTCATTTGAATGTCCACGCAGTAGTGCTTTGTGAACGTGTGCACAGATGCCCAAGTTGCTGCGAGACAAATGTCTTGGATGGGCGTGTTTGCCAGGAAGGCAACTGTGGCCCCCTTCTTCCTTGTGGAGTGAGCTTGTGGCCCCTCCGTTAGCTCCTGTCCAGCCTGTTTGTGACAGAATTGGATAGTGAGGGCAATCCATCTAGCGATGGTGCCCTTGGTCACTGGTCTACCCATGAAGCTAGTAGCAAAGGACACAAACAGCTGCTTCGACTTCCTGAGTTCTTTGGTTCTTTCAATGTAGTGCATCACCGCTCTTCTGGCATCGAGGGTGTGCAGGGCCTTTTCTGCATTTGTAGTCGGGTTTTGGAAGAAACTCGGTATCTGTATACTCTGATTCATGTGAAACGCCGACACTACCTTGGGCATGAAGTGTGGGTCCGTCCTCAGGACTACCCTGTCCTTGTGAATTTGAATGTAGGGCTCCTGTAGCGTTAGTGCTTGAAGCTCGCTCACTCTGCGTAGTGAGGTTATGGCCACTAGAAAGGCAGTCTTCATCGTCAACATTTGTAGATTGGCCTTGTGAATGGGTTCAAACGGCGCCTTCATGAGCTCCGTCAGAACCACGTTTAAATTCCATGCCGGCGGCGGCAACCTTTTCGGGGGTGCCATTCTTTCGGCTCCCTCCATGAATCTCTTCACCACCTGCGAGCTGAAGAAACTTCCACCCTTCTCACCTCTGGTGTAGGCAACGATCGCTGCTAGGTGCACCCTTAGGGAGCTCGAGCAGAGGTTACTCTTTAGAAGGTGTGTGAGGTACCTCAGCACCGTTGAGTCTCTTGTCATTCTGTTGTGCAGGCCCTTCTTCCTGCACCACACCGTGAATCTCTTCCACTTTGCGCTGTAGCACTTTCTTGTAGTAGGTTTCCTTGCCTCCCGTAGCACTCGCATAGTGCTCTGAGGTAACCTTAGGTGTGCGAACTCTAGGTCTTCAGGAGCCATGCTGCTAGGTTGAGGGTCTCTGGCTCTGGGTGCAGGACCTCCCCGTTTTGCATTGAGAGCAGGTCTTTTCTTCGCTCGAACCTGTACGGATTGCCTTGCGCCATTTCTTGAATCTGTGAGAACCATGTCTGCCTCGCCCACTGTGGGGCCACCAGGATCAGAGTCATGTTGCTGGTTCTGCACTTGTCGAGCACTCTGTGCAACAGGGGTATCGGTGGAAAGGCGTAGGCAAATGTCCTCGACCAGCTTATCCATAGGGCATTTCCCTTGGATTGCTGATCTGGTTGCCTGGACGCGAAGCTTTGGCATTTTGCATTGTGGCGTGTTGCAAAAAGGTCTATTGTGGGAGTCCCCCATCTCCGGAAGAGTTTCTCCGTTTCCTGGCCATTGAGCTCCCACTCGTGCGATGCTGAGGTCTGCCTGCTCAGCCAGTCTGCCTCCACATTGTCCTTCCCCGGTAGGTGAATTGCCAGTAGATCTATCCTGAGAGGTATGGCCCATCTCCAAATCTCCTGAGCTAGGGATGAGAGGGGAAACGACTGTGTCCCCCCTTGTTTGTTGATGTAGAACATCGCCGTGGTGTTGTCTGTCTGCACCAACACCCTCTGCCCGCACAGGTGTCTCTGGAATGCCTTCAGGGCTAGCAGTATTGTTTTCAACTCGAGGTAGTTGATGTGGCGGACCGCGTCTGCCGGAGCCCATAGACCCCTCACTCTGAGGTTGTCCATGTGCGCTCCCCATCCCATCTGCGATGCGTCCGTGGTAATGGTCACTGTTGGGCTTGGTGGTGTCAGGCTTCTCCCTGTTGTTATGTTGTCTCTGTTCCACCAAGTTATCTCCTCCTGCACTGCGTGCGTAACAACCACTAGATCCTCCCAACTTCCGTTTGCTTGTGACCATTGCTGTTGCAGCCATTCCTGGAATGGTCTCATGTGCAGGCGTACATTCGGCACCAGCTGGATACAGGACGCCATCATCCCCATCATCTTGCTCACCGCCCTCACTGTCAGAACTCGCCCCTTCTGGTAGAGCTGCGTCTCCTTCAGTAGGGCATCTGTCCTCCTGTCGCTGGGCACTACTGTACTGTTGAGGGAGTTGATCTGTGCCCCCAGGAAAATCTTTACCTGCTCCGGTTCCAGCGATGATTTTCCCCAGTGGATGGAAAATCCCAGATTTGTGAGGGTGTCCGTTACGCGTTTTGCGTGCCTCTCGCACTTCTCGCGTGAGTTTGCCTTGACCAGCCAGTCGTCCAAGTAGGGGTATACGTGTATGCCCTGCTTTCGTAGGTGTGCCGCTACCGCCGACAGGCATTTTGTAAAGACCCTTGGCGCTGATTTTAATCCGAAGGCCAGGGTTGTGAACTGGTAGTGTTCCTGTTCGATGTTGAATCTTAGAAGGCCCTTGTGCCTTCTGTTTATTGGGATGTGAAGGTAGGCATCCTTGAGGTCCACGGTGACCATGAAGTCCCCTTCTCTTATCTGTGGCAGTACCTCCTGCAGTGAAGTCATTTTGAACCTTTGTGTTTTGACGAACTTGTTTAGGTACCGGAGGTCCAGTATGGGTCTGAGGTCTCCGTCTACCTTCGGAACCACGAAGTAGTTTGAGTAGACCCCTTTGTTGCGTTCCCTGAACGGCACTGTCTCTATGGCTCCCTTTTGCAGGAGTTTCCGTGTTTCTTCTCTGAGTATTGCCAGTTCTTGGGCCGATCTCTGTCTTCCCTTCGGCTTTCTGTTTGGAGGTCTTTTCTCCAACTCTACGCAGTATCCGTGCTGCACGATGTTCCGTATCCACTTGTCTGTGGTTATGCGCCGCCACTCCTGAAGGTAGAACCTCAGCCTTCCGCCTACCGGTGACGTATGCTCGTAGGCTCTTGGATCTTCTCTTCCCCCTGATGACACCTTTTTGCGCCTCACCCTTGGGGGCCTGACGAGGGTGGGCGTCTTCTTGCGTGCTGAGTCACTTCGAGGAGGGCTGATCGCCCCCTCTCCTCCTTTGGCCACGTCCGTTCCCTCTCCCTCGAAAGGACTGGCCCCGAGGTTGATATTGCCAGCTTTGCTTCTGCTGACTTTGTCCGTGACCTTCGCCCTGCTGACCTTGTTGGAACGCCTGGTGCGACGTCCCCTGTTGGCTTCCACCCCTACCGTAGGGTCTCCTCGAGGGATTTCCTCGTCTCATTCCCCTCAGCTGCAGGGCCCCCATGGACCTCGCTGTCTCGTTCTCCTTCTTGAGCTGGGTGAGCTTCTCGTCCACCGTTGCTCCGAACAGTGTCTCTCCGTTGAAGGGAGTGCCCAGGATGTTGTTCTGCACTTCCGGTTTGAATCCCGAGATTCTTAGCCATGCATGCCTCCTTTCTGTGACCCCTATGGCCATGAGTCTTGCTGAAGTCTCTGCCCCATCCAACGCCGTCTTTATACAGGAGTTGGCGATGTTCTTGCCTTCATCTACCAGGTGAGAGGCTCTCTGGCGGTATTCTTCGGGGAGGTGCTTTACTAGCTCCCCCATTTCATCCCAGTGTTGGTACTGGTGTCTATTTAGGAGTGCATTTGAATTCGCCATGCGCCAGTGCATTGCGGCGTTCCTCTCGACCTTTCTGCCTGTGAGGTCGATTCTCCTGCTCTCTTTATCTGGAGGTGGGCCCGAGGTTGCTGGCACGTTGGCCCTTCTCCTGGCCGTGGAGGCAATGATGGAGTCTGCGGTGACGCTACCCTTGATGTAAGGTGGGTCCAGGGAGGAGTGTTTATACTTTTTCTCTGTCCTGGGCGTGATCGACCGACAGGTGGCAGGCTCCTTGAAGGCTTCTCTCCCCTGGTTCATCACGCTTTGTAGCATGGGGAGGAACTGGCTCCTAGTCTGGATGGGGAGCAGTGTTTCGACGAGAAAATCTGCTTTCGGCCTCTCCTCGTCGAGCTTGACGCCGAAGGCCATTGCTGCGCTCTTCACCACCATATTGTACACCCCGATGTCGTCTGGTGGCGAAGGCCTCGAGGGGTACGTGTCCACGGCCTCCTCCGGGTTTTCGGTGTCGAGATCTTGCCATTCGACGTCGTTGCCGGTAGATGTCGCCGATTCGAAGAACGATTGTTGGTCTTCTTCCTCGGCTTCTTCCTCATAATAGGGCTCCTCTTCCTCTTCGAGGTCCCTTGTCAGCCCTTCGGCGTCGAACTCCTCCTCGACTTCGACGACGTCCGCCGATGAAACCGTTGGAATCTTGAATTCCTTCATCCTGGCGTCGAACTCCTTCTTCCTTTGAAGGATGTTCTCCATTTCGGCCTCGAGCCGCCTCTTCTTTTTCTCCATTTCGGAGATGCTTTCGGCGTCGACCGCGGGCCTTTTCGATGAAACTTGCGTCGACGTCGAACGTTCTTTCTGCGTCGATCGGCCCGTTTCATGGGATGATTTCGACGACCCTTGCCTTTCGGCGTCTTTCTGCGCCAGGGAGTCCTTTTGTAAGGATCCGCTGGGCCTTTTGTCCGAAGTTCCCCCTTTGGACGTCGAAGTTTTCGGCGCCGGGGCTCCCTTCGTGGACCTTGACTCAGTTTTTCTCGAGTCACCCTCGTGTTTTCGAGGTGTTTTTTGATTTGCGCTCGACGATTCTCTTACCTCGTCTTCTTTCTTCTTGTCGGTCTCTACGACCGTGAAGTTTTCGGCTGCCTCGGCGACGTTGTCCTCGTCGTCCGTGTCGAGGCCCAGCGCGTAGAGTGTCGGGGGTTTTCCTTGGCCCTCCATGTTGGCGTTGGCTCTCCTCTGCCTCTCTCTCACCCTGAGTGTCTTCGGCGCGAAGACTGAGCAGGCGTTGCAGTCGATACTCTGATGATCCACCGGTAGGAAGAGGTTGCAGACCGGATGCAGGTCTTTCTGCGCGAACTTGTGGTGGCAGTTTGGGCAGAACTTGAATGGCGTCTTGTCCATTTCGCTCAGGGTCTCTGAGCGTGCATTCTCCAAGGTTGTCGAAGAAAAAGGCTCGCTGGTCTTCTTTCTTCGCGTTCCTGTCGAAATCTGTTCTTTCCTGATGTCTTCTCTTGATTCTATCGATGAAACTCGCTTTTCTTCCTTCTTCCTCCGAGTGAACTTCTGGAGCTTCCCGATGACGATCCAGACCCAACGGCGGAAAAAAGAATCTGAAGATGGCGCCCCAAAGGTGGGACTTCCGCAGGAAGCACGACGACGTCACGGGAGGTGCACCAAATGGTGGATGTCGACGCCCACCTGGGCTACAAAAAAAAAAAAAAAAAAAAACAAAGAAAAGACTACGAATCCGGACCCAACCACAAGATCGCGGAATAATGCACAGCATAGTGAATCCAGAAAGATTCACGCTGCAAAACCAGGAGTTGGGCACAGGGGGCCACAGGGCGCCGTGGGGGCCTCTTGGTGTCGGGAAATCTTACCCTCTGCTGGTCGCGGTTGGAGGGGTCCCTGGTTCTGAGGCTGCAGGCGTCGTCAGGAGCGTCAAGGTGGGTCCTTGGGTGCTGGATTCGGGGTCACAGTCACCGGGGGGACATCCTCGTGGTCTTTGTCCATTCCAGCACAGGCCAGGCTGGTGCAGAGTGTGCAGGGTTCGCGGTTCCTGGCTGATGCCAGGGGTCAGTTACTTGCTTTGAGCAGTACCACTGCTCGTGGGAGTCCCAGATGCTTAGAGTCACAAGTTAGCCAGGTCCTCCGGGGTTTGTGATGTTGCTGGTCACGGTAGATGCCGGGATTTGGCAGGAGCAGGTTCGAGGGTCGACAAGCCGGTAGGGCTGGGGCCAAAGCAGTTGGTGTCTTCCTCTTGTTAGCAGCTGCACGGCAGGTCTTCTTGTTTCTTGATCTTCTTTGCTGTTTCGGAATCTGGATCTGAGGAAGGAAGGTTCAGGGTGCCCCAAAATACTAAATTTAGGGGCGTTACAGGTAGGTAAAGGTCTGGGTGGGTACACCCCCTATCCTGCCACTCTCCTGTGGGAGGGGGGCAGTAGCCTAGTCCTGATTGGGCTGGGCTTCCCATCTTCAAGATAGCGAGAGCCCAGATATGTGCTTCACCTCGCCTCCCCCACCTGAGGGGTGGGGTTGGCAGAGGCTGGCACACCCCTTTCCTTCTTTGGGGTTTCCGGCCAGTCTTCCCGCCAGAGTGGGGGTCAGAACCGGTACGGGCCAGTTGCGGAGTACAGCAGGTGGCCTGGAGAAGCTCACAAAGGTGGCATGCCTTTGAAGCTTCCCCTGCCCATCCTGCCAATTGGGTTTAGGTTTCAACACAGTTTTAGGGAAGGAACATTGGCCCTGGGTACCTGATTGGCAGGAGCCCAGGGCACACTCAGTCAAAGTACATCAGCAATTCAGCAAAAAGTGGGGGCATACCATGAAAGAAAGATGGCACTTTCTCACAAGAGTGAGTAGTAGAGAGTAGAGTACTAGAGAGTGAGTAGTAGAGAGTAGAGTAGTACAGAGTGAGTAGTAGAGAGTAGTAGAGAGTGAGTTGTAGAGAGTGAGTAGTAGAGAGTAGTAGAGAGTGAGTAGAGTAGTAGAGAGTAGTAGAGAGTGAGTAGTAGAGTGTTTTAGAGAGTGAGTAGTAGAGAATAGAAAGTAGTAGAGAGTGAGTAGAGAGTGGTAGAGAGTGAGTAGTAGAGAGTAGTAGAGAGTGAGTACAGAGTGAGTAGAGTGAGTAGTAGAGTGAGTAGTAGAGAGTAGAGAGTAGTAGAGAGTGAGTAGTAGAGAGTGAGTTTGACTTTGGCAAACGCCTACTTTGCTTTCACGAACACTGGTAAGAGGACACGCTTTTCTTAAGTAATTGCTTTCTCCTTGGATGCGTTTGCTATATTCTTTTACATCAGAAGCAAATAAACTGAAAATAAATCGGAAAGATGTCTTCATCCCCGTGATCGAAGGTATTCCTATGTAAGCAGCCCAACCGACCCATGTCAATACCTTCATTTCTATTTGCAATTTAAAAGTGCCATGAATGCATTGATTTTTGAAGCAAAGTCTATATTCCGGTACTTTAAGACATCTGTGCACCCTACTGTTTAATAACGTATGACTTCCTCCTGTCCGCAAGCCCTATAATTAATGAATGTGTGGCAGTGAAACACGAGCTGCAAGGGGCAAAAAGGAAAGCTGCAAAATACTAACTTGCCATATAACATCCTTCATTAATAAACAACCTTCGTGAAACAAATAAGACAAGGACACAGAATCGTGTTCTTTCTAATAAAATAGGAATTGGTGGGCAGAAGGATGTTTTTAATAAAATGTGTGTAACAATATAATTTTTCCATAGTGTGGTTTATGCACGCACGGAAATGGGGAAATGGTTACTTTGCCATTCACGACCCTCCCCCGCCACCTGCTAAATGATTTATTTAGAAGAAATCATTATTAACGAGTATTTGACAAACCTGGTTATTTTCATTCGATGCATCACTATCCGAGGTTATTGTTTGAACAATTTAAAAAAAATTGTGAATAAACGCGGGGTCGAAACTAGAACGCCATGTGTGGTCTGTGACACGTAGGCATACGTTTCATAAGCAAGGGAGGCATGTAAATAAAATATAACACAACATGGCCACAGCAGTTCAACTTCACATAAAATGTAACCAGGGTGTAAATGAATACAAGTGAATACAGCCCCCTCGCCGAAATGAATGCAGGTGTTTCAAAGACCAGAGCGACACTATTTCTGAAACAATGTTAGAAGCTGCGCTGCTTTACGCAGTTGGTTAACCTTTGTTAACAAGCACGGCCCGTCATGGGACGGACAGAAGATGTGCACGCGGGGACTGCCTTTACTGGCGGCGAAAAAAAAGTCCCCAGTGTACCACGCCGCCAGTAAAGCATCCAATCCCCGCATGCACATCTTCTATCTCGTTTGTCTCCCCGCATGCACGCTGGAATCGTATCGATTCCAAAAGACCTCTGCATGGCAGAGCAGCGCATGCGCTGTTTTCGCCAGGCCGAGAGCTAAAAATATACACGCATTTCCTCATAGTCGCCGTACTCTTTCTCCCATGTCTTCAAAGTTTCTTCACAGTTAGAAACTGCCACCTTTCTGAGCGCAAAATTTAGGTCATTTGTTCACCAATTGAGATTCTGAAAGGGTCAAGATCTTGCACTTAAGTACGAATGTGAGGAAAAAATCTATTCTTCTATTCTGCCGTTTTTATTTTAATACTAATTTAGGAAGAGCTTAGGTAACTCGTAAGGCACATTTGAAGTATTGTGTTAGTCTATTTGCTATTTTAAGCTTACATTTCACTGTGGTAAAGTACCGGCTTTTGCAGACTTTCACAATTTGTACAACCAGCCATGACAAGGTCATACTGGCCAGGTCGCTACCCTATGTGGTGCACTGGTACCATAAGGCACAACAGAGTCACAAAATAAATAATCATTGCAGTAATTTTGTATTGGCACTTTTGTGGCGAACAAGTTGCCATTAATGTAGCATTGGAGTGCCTTGTGTTAGTCCAGGGTATGACTTTCCAAATATTTCTATCCCAGACTGGAGTGTGATTCGGTTTTGAATATACAAATGACAGACAGCAAGAATGCTCTGCAAATGGATACTGTTGGGGACATAAAAATATGGCAAATCTTGGAAAACCAGCATGCGTCTCCAATTTAGAAACAGAGCTTTAACTAGTAACATTAAGTTTAAGGCTTCCCAAAGAAATACAGCTCCATTTCCCAGAATTTAGATACTTTAGGCATTTTTGGCACGAAGAACGAAGCATGTGAAAATAGCAATCCATGCCTAGGAAAATAAAAAAAAGTCTGGTCACAAGACATAGAAGGCTGGTTGTGATAAACATACTTGTCTGCTGATCTCATTGATAAACATGTATTTTTTTCTACAACATGCCCAAAAAGCAGCAATTTGCGAGGCCCAGTCCACAGTCTGATTCACAGAAAAAGAATACAAGGAATTTTACAACCCAGCAAAATGAATTTATGGATAGCAAAATACACTACTGTGATGCATTTTCTGCATTCTTAACCCCTTCAGTGCCACGCCCTTTCCCCGCCCCGCCCGGGGTTCATGACGAGATAGTCTCGTCATGGGCACAGCGCAACCGTGCTCCATGACGAGACCATCTCGTCATGGGCACTGAAGAGGTTAAGCACCAAACTCATGCCATTTACTGGTCGCCCCCCCCCCCCCCCCCCCTCAAAAAACACACTACTCTGCTTCCTGTGTTTGCAACAGAGAGGTACCCTGTCATATTTCTTGTGATCTGTGAAAAAAGGTTTCTACATTGGGAAAACAGTTTTCCACCGCGGAGAAGAAAGGGAGAAAAAGGCAAACACACCTTCTGCAAGATTTAGCCATGCCATATTTTCCACCAGGTCGAAATTCTGCACCAGTAAAATGTGCACACATAAGCACTCTGGGAAATTCATGAATACGGCACATTTCCAAGAGTGCTTCTCAGATTATTTGTGAATTCCATAAAAGCCAAATACATTGCCCAAATTTAGGAGCAACCCTGTAAGTGCACACGCACAGCTCTTTTTATTTAGGCTTTGTGAATCGTGCTCTCGATGACTCAGGTTTAAAGGCAACCATTCAATTCGCCCCATAGAAAACATCACCATCTAGGTCAGTGGTGGTTCCACTGCCTTCCTGTCCCACTGCATGCTCCATGAAATAAAGTGGTCAGTAACAGAATGCGCTGTGACTCCGATATAAAGTCGCATTTTCTTTTCTAAGAAGAAGTGACAGCATTCATGTAAATAAATGCAGAAAGATTGAGTATCGTTTTCCATGTGGTGTTTGGTATTTATGTTCTTATTTGAGACAGCCCGTTTTACTTTGGTTTCTTCATAGAAGTCTTGCATCTCTTCCATTTTATTGTCTGTTAATGCTCTCATGTGTTCTCACTTGTTACTCTGGCCTCTACTTTTCCTTTGTACTAGAAATCTGCTATGATCATCATGCAATTATTTTGCGGTGTCCCTGAGATGGGTAGATAACCATAGCAATAGAAGATAAAATAATGTACGGGTGAAAGACTGAGAAATTAACAATGCCTCCCCCAATGTGAAACAAAACACCTTTTTAATTCACATGCAAATGGTATGCTGATTTACACCTTCAAAAACACATCTGACCTAATTACAAACCCATGCTCAATAAACCAAGCACACAATTTTTATTTATTTATTTTTTCAATTTATAGGGCGCAACAGCTACCCAAAAAGGGTTTCCCGGCGCCTAGACACAGCTAGTTTGAGGACAGGAAAAAGAGGGGTAGTGGCTATTGAGT
Source organism: Triturus cristatus (assembly GCF_964204655.1). NCBI lineage: Eukaryota > Metazoa > Chordata > Amphibia > Caudata > Salamandridae > Triturus > Triturus cristatus. The sequence goes on along the minus strand of NC_140587.1, from coordinate 958,906,327 downwards.
ATTATTGTTCAAATAGCCAAGTCTTAACAGACTTTCTGAACCTGATGTAGTTTTCTTCCTTTCGGATGAAGGGAGGGAGTGTGTTCCAGAGGGAAGGTCCCAGATGGGCGAAGGATCTGCCACCTGCTCTCGCCCGTTTGAATCTTGGTACGCAGAAAAAGGCTGCCTTCTGTGACCGAAGGTTGCACTTGGGAGTGTAGAGGTAGGCGAGGGTTTGAATGTATTTAGGTGCTGTGCCTGCTTTAATTCTGAACATATAGTTCAGGGCTTTAAAGCGGATTCTGTTTTCGATCCTTAACCAATGGAGTTCCCGACGATGGTTCGAGACTCCAGAGTTTTTGGGAATATTGCATAGTAGACGAACTGCTGCGTTTTGCACCACCAGCAGTCGGCCGACAACAGATTTGTTTGCGCCCAGATACAGAATGTTGCCGTAGTCAAGCCTTGATGTAATGAGGGCATTGACTACGGTCTTTTGCGTGGACAGAGGCAGCATCCAGAGGATCTTTCTCAACCATTTCACTATGGTGAGGCATAGGCCAGTTAATTTACTGGCCTGTTGGTTCATGGATAGGGAATTGTCAAAAATGAAGCCCAAATTTCGAGTATGGGTCACCGGAGTAGGAAAGGCGCCCATCTGGTCAGGCCAGTGTACGGGATTCCACAGATCTTGATCTTTTCCCAGGACCAGTATCTCCGTCTTATCGCCGTTTAGTTTTAACTGGTTTTTTGTCATCCAGTTCAGGATGTTTAGGAGTCCATCTTTGAGTAAAGAAGGGGAGTGAGGACAGGATTCGGATAGGGAAAAAATAATTTGGGAGTCGTCGGCATAGTTCATAAGAGTGAGACCCGATTGTTCAACAAGGTTGGCCAGGGGTTTGAGATATAAATTGAAGAACAGAGGGCTAAGAATAGACCCTTGGGGCACTCCATGGGGTGCAGGCAGGATATCCGAAACGGCTCGTGAAGATGTGATCTGAAAGGTTCGGTTTTTCAGGAAGGACCGGATCCACTCCAGTGCCTTTCCTCGTACACCATTTTTGTGCAATTCTTTGATAAGTGTTTCGTGGGAGATGGTGTCGAACGCCGCGCTCCGGTCTAATAGCACGAGCGCGACCGTCTGACCTTGATCCAGTAGCTTTCGGATGTGTTCAGTGACTCCAAGCAGGGCGGTTTCTGTAGAGAAACCAGCCCTGAAACCTGATTGTGATGGATGTAGTAGAGAGTTTTCTTCTGCAAAAGTAGCTAGAGTAAATATGAGGTATACTTATCCAAATGCAGCAAGGGGTAGGTAGATTGAAATGTGATCTTATCTCTTTTACATCTCTTTGGTACACCTCATGTTTGGGCTTAGCCATACGTTTGCTCCAATACGATTGAAGCTCATCTTCATCCTCACACATCTATCAAAATACTTCCCACATACACCACTCTAAAATCCACTACCATGCAAAGCAAACAGAATAGTCTCCGATTCACCTACAAGGAAGCAGTTATGGACTCCGCCCATGGATATAAAAGCGTTATACTAAGGCTACATTGCATACAGTGCAAATATAATGCAAGTGACTGTGATATTCATAGTTTCTTAACCCCAATACAATGCATATGAGTGTAATTCTCATCTGCTTTTTGCCTCCAGACACTCACCTCACCAAATCCAGGTTGTGTACTTAAGAATGAGCCGTGAGTCCGGAGATTCTCATACCTGAAGAGCCCCAAAGTTATAAACAACCATGATGTTTTAGAAGTATTTCTGGACTCGTGTTGCCCAATATTAAGAGGGCTCCTTCACTCACCATTTGCCAGAAAGTTAAAGAAATTAAGGTAGGGAAGTTTCGTTAGGTTTCCCTTCGAGAAAACTGTGTTTTTTTCTCTGGGAGGACCAGGAACCGTAATTGGGTGTACAAACCAGACCAGGAGGTACTGGTTATTTACTTGAATAATCAGCTTGGATAAAGAGAACGTGCAAGGTAGGGATTCAAGATGCAGCAAATGGCTTTTGATAAAATAGGAATCACCAGGGATATAAAAATTGGCCTGGGCTCTTGGTTCGGTTGCCAGGAGGACTACCATTTTAACACTATTTTGAATACCACAAGCTGTTTTCCAGAAGAGTGGAATCCATGCAGGTAGTCATTTTATCATACATAGGTTAAAGGTACCTTGGTGCAACTGTCAGATTTAACTTCTCATGAGAAGTACTTAGATGCACTTTTTGCATTTTACCCTTATACATGCGCAAAGTGCGAACAGGCTCTGGCGTACAAGGCCTTGATTGATTAACACAGGTCACACTGCGAGGTACTTAATTGTACTACGGTCTTCTTTGTTAAGTGGTGTGGACTTGACTCAAGTTTAATTCTGGCCTCAACTATAAATTAGATGACTCAAGAAGAACTAAATAAGACAGATCCCTGCCAAAAGGGGAGGAGTTATAAAACCTTACTAGATTTTCTGAATTGGAAGGATACAAGACAACATCTGTCAGAATTTGTGTGCGCCTTGTGTCTTGAACTGATGGTGAGGCTCCTCCAGCAAAGCAGTCTATGTGAATCAGAGCTCTGAAGAAAAAATCAATGCATGCATAGCTGCAGTGTCCGCTCCACCATCAATAAAGGAAATCATATTGTTTTAGTGGTGTAAGACTAATACCTTCTACTTCAGGGGGGCCACTGTAGATTCTATCACCCAGGGCGCAGGAAATAGCAAGCGCATGTTAGAACCAACTGACATTAAAATGGAGATTCCCTTTGTTTTGTGTGGTGATTACTCCTCATTAATTTGCACGCATTTTGAGCTCCATGGCTTTGACTTTTTGCATTCAGTGCAAACCCCTGCTCGGTACTGATAGTTCTCCAATTTCCTGGATCCTGTTTGATAGTTTGAGCCCCTGAGTCTTGGATTATAATGGAAAGGTTCACTCAGCCCTTGAGGACATTGGGGAAAGGAAACACTGGTGCATAGAGACACTAGAGCAGAGAAACATGGTCAAGGGGCAGTATGAAACGTATAATGACTTGTATTAGGGATGACTGTAATGCAGTCCTTCCACGAAGTGCTTAATTCGAACCAGTGGTTGCTGGTGGACGGCACCAGCACTTATTTTTGGGGACCCTTACTTCTTTCCCGCATCAGATGTTTACCAAGAACGAGGGGGAAACATACAGATCAGAAAGACGAAAGAAGGGAAAGATTGCAAAACCATCACAAAAGGAGAAAGCAGGAACCTGGTATAGTGAGATAAGGGCCAGGAGTGTTTGGTAGTGGATTTAAGACTACCAGCCTTGGTATTTGGTGCGCTCATGTTTAATTGCATTGGCAACCGGCTACTGAGCAGAGCTTTGGGCACCGGCACTCATTCATTCACAAATTAAGCACTGCTTCCTCATGGATCTCTATCTTCTCTTTCCTCTCTAGACCATCAAGATTTATAAAGTGGATGTCTTATTTGCTCTATCCAGCACATGAGCTGGGAGTCACCATAAATCACACTAAAATAAAAATGGAGCTTTAACTTATAGCAGCTAGCTAGTAGATTCTGAGTGCGCCCAGGCACTCACTCATCTTCCTTCCATCCCACGATCAAGCACTGCAGCCCAAAGAAGAAAACAAGTAGCACTCTGGTTATTCATGCACTACACCAAATCCTTTCCACAAATACACCACCACTATCCCGCATTGTAGTTTGTTACCCACCAGATACGTTGCTTGGACACGTTGAAATGTAGTATGAAGTGTTATATAATGCATACTTGATTCGAAGATTGCCTCACTATTCTTGAGACACACAGGTCAAGAAGATCTGGCCTGCCACTAACGGCAAGCTGTGACAAACGTGGACCTGGACATCAGAGACACTGTATAACAATAGGTTTGAGTAATTTATTCTCAAGAGCTTAGTGAAGGTAACAGAAAACTAGGGCCATAGTGAAGTTGAGTGGAGGCCTTCACCAGAAGCCAGGGCTTAATTTGACATAACATATCATGTGTATTTGTAAAGCGCATATTCACCCATGGGTATGTTGGCACTCAATAACAGATGTTTATTGTTACCCAACTCAATGGTACTCATTTTATCGACCTCAGAAGGAAGAAAGGCTGGGCGGACCAGACAAGATTTGAACCTGTAACCATGAAGTCAAACACAGACCCCTACAGTGAACACATTAGTCCACTAAGCCACCAGACCCGGATTTGAGCCGGTGGTTGCAAGAGAAGCCCACTAGCAAGCATTTTTGGGAAACAGAACCTGTTTTTCGTCATTAGACTTCAACTCAGGAAAAGAGAAAAGCAGGAAAGGAAGATACAAATGGAAAAACAGTAACAAAGTGAGAAAGCTGGGATACAAGAGAACCTGCAAGAGTGACATAAAGTGGTAGGGAGTGCATGGTGATGGGTGAAAGAGGCATGAGATGGACTTTAGAATAACCAACCTTGGTTTTTGGAAACACGAATATTAGGCAACTGCAGCGGCACGCTTCTGAAAAAAACGTTGGACCCTCGCACTTATTGGTTTCCCCAAATTAAGCACTGTCAGGAGGCAAAGCCTAGCATCACACATGCATATACAACAGCTATGGACTGAACAATAGTAATTTCTGAATGCACACCCTACCCAACCCAATACTCACCACAAATCATACAGTGTAGACAAGCCTCGCCACATGCATCCAATGCCCCTCCAGTATACAATATCTGGGCTTCTTCAGGTATCTGAAAATACGCTATACCCAACAGCAACACCACACATCATCGTTCCAATGTCACATACAAGTGGTTACATGCTACACTCAACCCTCTCACTATTATGAGTACAACACATCTCCAAAGTCATATTGGGTGCAAAGCACAGCCAAATCGGCAGTACTGTCATGCACTGCACCAACATAAACCCTTAAAACATGCAAAAAGATAACTTAACACATGTTTTTGCGACTAAATTGTTTCCCAGGGATAAGGAATGGATGTTGAAGGGTGAGAATTCCCAGGGACGTTTGGTAACATGCACAAATGTACTTGTTTGTTGGTATTCACAAACTTTTCCATGATCTATTTACATCCTGGAAACAGTCAGCCCTGTCAACAGCAGAAGTTATCTATTTCCGGCATGCTAATGTGATGGGAACAACCCTAAAATTGATTGGGGTGTAATGAAAGGGTTTAAAATATTTTCCCTGTGAAGAAAAAAATGTATCAAAGTGCAATTACGTAAGACAATACATTTTCCCACATGTAGATGGGTACTATGTATATTTATGCTAGCGGAAATGCCTTTGAATTGTATGAATAGAAATTCACTATTTTCTTTTTACTGGAGCACTCTGGAGAACACGCAACTTTTACAGCTTGTCAGACATTTTACTGGAAACATTTTCCCCCCAAAACAGAAACTTACTTCACTCTTAAGGGAAAACCAAGTATGGAGAAAAATTGTGTATCTACTAATTTGCAGTTAATCTTGTACGAGTTTGCTGGAAGATGAAGAGCACACCTAAACGTACCATAGCAAATTTGTTTAATATGAACAAGGAGCTGGGTTATTCTGTTTTTAAGTTGTGCAGAGGCATCACTGTAAAAAATGTTTAATCTCACTTGGCACAAAAAGAGTTAGGGCCTATTTTAGAGTTTGGCAGATAGAGTAATGTCCATCAGGATGAGGGTGGACATTACCTCCACCATCTTAATGGTACTCCACCCACCAGATTTAGAGATAACTGCCAGCCCAGCAATCATCTCTGTGCACTGAAGGCAACCACCATCACAGTAGTTCTTTTCAATGTACTAAAAGTTTGGTAGACAGCCTCTGTTGGTTTTGGTGACAGTCCACCATACTGTTGACATTTGTTTGTAAGAAACCAACTCCCAAAGCTGGAGATTGATTCAGAGAAACAAAAAAACGAATTACCCCCAGACCCTGTCAGTTTTCACCCAACAGTATTGGGGGTGGGGTAGAGGAGATATCATTATTGTTTTTTTCATGCTGTTCCTCACTGCCAGGTTTTTCCTGGTGGTGATGAATAAGATAAAAGGGCATTGCACCATCCACCCTTATTAGCGAAGACAATCTAAAACTCTTCCTCCAATGTCCCACTGTCCCCTACTCCATTCGGCTGCCAGTGGAAGAATTCTGTCAACAGAGCCAACAGGGGCTCCGCTCACTCAATAATTAAGGTCTATCCTTCTCGAAATGAGGCAGGCTGACTGACGCTTGGCAGGCAGGGTACTCCATTGTGTGTGAGACAAAGTATCCTGCCCGCCAAACTAAATCAGACCCTTAGTTGCCACAAAGAGACACGTATATTGATGCAGCAATATCAACCAAGCAGCAATCAAAACGTGTCAGCTGAGAAAAATGTGATTATCTGGAATGCAGGAATAACTGTCTCTATCGAGCTAATTTTTGCTTCCTGATTTGTAATGTTTCGCAACAGGCGCTGCATACCACACGGTTAGACTGCAGAAGTTGAATCTTTTTAAAGACAGAACTGGGATGTAAACTTGTGAACTCTTGCTAAATGCTACCATGGATTATACATTTTTTTGTTTCCTGTTATAACTATTCTTATTTTAAATGCACGATGAGAAAAGACAGGGAGGAACAAGCAAAGAAATTCGAACCAGTGATTTGGGCAAAATTCATACCTATCATTTAAGCAACAAGAGAATTCTGCTTGTGCTGTGTACTATGTAGATGGCCAAAATATTTAATTTCACTAATCCCTTGTCTTCCCTTTTAGTTTCTTGTAAATTGACCCCTTGACCCTCTTTGTAGTTTGAACATTGAAACTAGTGTCAAACGTTTCTGTACCACATGATTCTTTATAGGTATGTTCTAACACCCAGAGTTGCTAAGCACATACATACCATTGCATTTATGTGACACAAATATATTAGAAATTACACCCAAGTGCTAACAAAAAGAATCTGTCAAGAAAGGCTGTACTACCCATTAATAAAAATATTTGCAACGGTTAACTTTTTTTTTTTACTGCAATGCTTTACTACTGTATTAAAGCATTCCCTTAGTTAATAAGGGCTTAAAGTACCTTTAAGATTACAACCCAGCACATATTACAATTTGCATATCGCACAAAAAACATATTTCTAAAATAAACTAAAAAATACTCCACTCCCAGCCATTGTCTATACAGTGCCAATCATCAGCAGCACATGAAAAAAGAGCCATTTTGCAAGGTTCGTGTTTCATACCCATATTATTTACCTCGGCAAAGAAAAAAGATCCTACAAATCCTACAACTGACAAAAGGCAACAAGAGACGTGGAACTGTGAAATACAGCTGGCGATTAGGCAGGTTTTCTAAGTCCTGTAAATAATCAGGACCTGCTGCCGTGATGAGGAGAGTGGTCTTTTTCGACTATCTTTCGCTCTGAATCTATGGCGATCATGGAGTCCCCTCGACGCAAGCCGTTTTGTTCCATTTGCTCACTGTCCTGCTAAACCCTGATTTACAATGAACTCTGTTTGCTTTAACTTTCTGCATTGTCTTTTCGATGAACTGTGTTAGTATTTGTTTCACAAGATAACAGTAGTTAAATTTCTCCTTTTACAATCCATGTCTGCATTTAAAATTATATCAGTTTTAAGTAGAGGTAAACAAATAAAAAAAATTATATAACTCAAAGATCAGATGCAGCAAAGTAAATAAAAGGTAAAAATAAATCTTACTGGATCCAGCAATGCAAAGACAAGAAAAACACCATTATATGAAATCAACAAACATCGAGAACAAATCAGGACGATAAAAACAGAAAAACCTGCCATATAATCACTAATATCAGTAGGATCGTTAGTGGTTCATTCCTACATGATCGGTGAACATGATCGTAAGAAATTAAGAACACTTCATTTTCATGAACTACAATTAATACGTGCAAGGCTGGAGGACAAATTATGCCAACCTGCTTCAGCTTTTACTTTCCACTTTGAGGTACTCTGGTTTTGTAGGGCCTCTATAATGCCTGAGAATGAAAATGTGTATGGTGATTGTGCAAACACAAATCTTTCAAATTCTATCTCATTCTTACTGCAATCTGTAGAGATGCAGAAACCTACTAACCCATCCCTCATATGGGGTATCAGGATATCATTGTACTCTGAAGCCTGGGCTGACCCGTTATAAGTAGCCAAATAATCCTAGCATACAAAGCAAGAATGTTTGCATCCATGTGAGTCACTCAGTGCCAGTGAAATGATTGTGCCACTTAGGATTTTAATCCAAGTAACCACTTTTGTATGAAGCTACATTTGTACCTGTCTATTCTAGAAAGACCTCTGGAGTTAAGTGCCACGTGCGGAGCACTTTGACTATCACTCTGTATATTTACTGCCTACGGCTATAGAAGAGTGAGTAACTCAACGTCCTGTAAGCTTCCACTGTTCTTCCAAGTATTTTCCTAGGTGCTAACAAAATTGTATTGTATTGTATTGTATGAAATGCTTATATAGCGCGACTGTCACCCAGCGGGTATCCTGGTGCTTGGAGACCTGATGAATAAAAATGGGACAGTGGAGAACGACTGAGCTCTTAATCAGGAGGCTAAAATGACTAACAAACTTAATTGGTCATGACTGGTGCATGCATGTATCTGCAGATAATTAGTTCCAAGATTAATAAACAGAGTACCATTAAATAGGGTAATACTAACACCTGCTATTTACATTACAGGGATTAGAGACTGCAGTAGTGTGGTACAAAGTACTATATAAAAAGCAAGTTCTTATAATTTTCTTCCACTTTCCTTAGCTTTGACTGCGCCCCATCTGAAATGGTTCATCAGTGCTTTTGATAGTCTGTAAACTATACTCTTGAATCTACGTCTCTTGCAAAGGTTCTTTCAAGGGGACAATATTCTCCACTGATTTTCTCTGCCAGGTGGTACCTCTAAGATGACCGGATAATTGGCAGTGGTTAAAGATCTGTAGCAAGCTGTAAGAGAGTTTTCCAGAGGGAAACTGAGAATGCATATGGAGGGGCACCTGTATATATGTATAATACACATTTGAGACCAAGCTTTCTCTTCTTCTCTTAAATACCTGCTTATTTTGAGTTGGAGGGTAGTGTGTGCACACCCAAGAAAATGAGAATGGGGGTTAGGGGAGTGATGGCCTCCTATGTTATCTTCGTTTGTGGGAATAACAGCGATATAGATGTTGTGAAATGAATGTTCTTCTACTCTGGACATTTGCCACGGGGAACCTGCAGCAGTCCATGACCCTATGCAGATCTTCCGGTGCAACCGTGAATTCCGTCCAGTGTGGTCAGGGATTGACATTCTGGAGGTCAGGTGCTCTGTTCTAGCCAGTAACAGTTCTTGAAACTCCATCCTTCTCTCTGTAGTTCATTTACAGCCCTTGCGGCGTTTACACATTCATGGAGGCCAGGCCCCTTTCTTCAGACAAGCTGCGTCTAAAGAAAGGGGTGTGGCCGACATTAAAGGGAAACCGAGGCATGGGGCGCTTTGACGCAAAAAAGCATGTGTTGACGAACAGATTTTTGTTGTTGTTAACTAGTACAAACAAAATAAATAAATAAATAAGCGCAGCTGCTATAATTAAAGCGGCCCGTGCAGCTAAAATAAATAAATAACTAAAGAAACGCTGCCGCTACAGTTAAAGCGGACCGCCATTAATAAGTAAAATAAATGCGGGCAGCGTGCTGCGACGTAGTGGGTGGAATAGGGGCAAATCATTAAACAAAATAGTGCTCACAGCCAAGATGAAGCAAACTGTGTAACAAGACAAGTAAAAGGTCCGGTCGTTATGGGAGGTAAAAAATGCAGAAAAGGCGGTACCAAGGAGGAACTAGCAAGCCTCATAACGAATCGGAAGCCAGCGCTTACGAAGGACGATGACACAAGCCAATTAAAAAATATGGGCAGAGAGTGGGCGGAGCTTCAAGTCCATACTGCAATACTGCATGCCTTGCAGCAGCGCATGCACTGCCCAGGCTCAAACTAAAAAGGGGACAGTTCATTAAAGACACTCCTTTAGCTAAGCATTTCAGTGTTTTCTAAGTTCCTTTATTTACCCACCCTCCTACATAGAATCACTTCCCCCGCTTGGCTCAACCGACCTTGCTGCTCTGTTTCTCATCTTTTACGCGTTTGTAGAGCCTTATCATCCTCGGTTCACATTGTAAATGTAAGTAAACATCTCGGAAACCTCACGTGTTGGCTGCATAGTCTGTTTCTATGTGTAGGCTTTTTCATCCCTTTGGGGATATGTTTTCACTTTTTAAATACACCCCATAAAATACACAGAAGTAAAAATGTAGTCTTGTATGCTAAAGCATCTCAAAGTTATTGGAAACTGCTGAAGACTAACGTTTTGGGTATATAATATGGATCTTATCACTTTCCTCATGTCCAAGTCTTGCATAGCAGCAACCAACTTTCACGGATGTGTTAAAAATACATTTGACTCCTCGTTAGTTTCCAGTTTCATGCCTGTGAACAGAAACAGCTAAAATAGGACACCACTAGCATGGTTTTAGGCCAGGGTGCACTACAAAGCTGAACTTAGATTGTACAAAAAGAACCAAAAGCAAAGCTTGACGTAACTCTGTGTTTCACTGTAAAAAACTACAGCAGTCTGCTGAAAAAGTAACTTACCTTCTGTGAATTCGGTTTGATGCAGCGGACAAAGAACGGATTAGAAGAACTCAGTGTGCCCATTAAGGAATGCAGCGAGTCCTGAGATAAGAAAGACCAAGAATTAGAAAGAAGGCCTTGTGCAAACATGTTTACTTTTTGGAGCACTTTTTAAATCGCATACATTGTAGCTTCCCCCACTTGTTCAGTGAGTCATTACTAGTGTTTTGTGGCAAATAATAACTCCTTATTCATCTGCGAATGTGCACAAAAGTCCAAAATTAGCAACAGTCATCCAGCACGCTCTCATTCCATAAACCCATTGCTTATTATGCCGAGGAGTACTACCATTAATTGAACAGTTTCTGAAATTAATCGCTCAGCCTGTTAATCGTTGACAGGCTTTTCATATTTGCCGCTAACTCCCAGAGGGCCATCTAGTGGTAGGACCAGAAAGTCACACATGGTACTGCTTGGCTGAAGATTGAATGCATGTTTCTTACTGTGTTCATTCCATGCAGACACATCGAAGGTGAAACATAGTGGGCGTGTACAAACCTTAAACTGGAGGCTGACTGTAAGCTTCCGGTGCTTGCTCCCGCCTTTAAGCGTGTCTTGGTTATTGCGGCTCGAAACATGCTCAAACAGGTCATAGATGAAATCAAGTCTGCAAACAGGTGGAAAACAAACAAATAAACAAAATCAAGTTGACACCATCTAACCACAATCAGCAGAAATATTTACAATGGCAACAAAACTGCAGTAATCAACTGCTTGCGCTTCCTCATGTCTTTCCGCTGAGCCAACACCAACTTCTTTAAAAAACAAAACCCATAAATCCAAATGATTTTTTGAGCAGCTTCAGAAACAGCATTTGTAAACTGCAGTTTAGGGCTGGCCTGCATAGTAGCCCACTATGTGAGTGATCCCATTCACGAACCTGAATTTCAGACCTATACTTTGCAATTCCTTTTATATTAATTTTTCTCTGTCTTTAAATCTTTTTTCTTACCTACATAGTTGCCCTCATTTAAAATTTTAGGAGTAGTTCAATGTGGACCTGGCAGATTAGGAGGTCTAACCATTGTGTACTACAGCGTATAAACATTATCAAATAAAATATTTGTATACAACTGACCAATTTTCTTGGATTTTGGTGCAGTAATACTGAACTCAGAAAACTCCGAAACAACAGGTGCAGTATTCACCATGTACCATACTCCTTCAAAATCCGAGTTTTTCTGCTGTGGGCCAACCCTCAGAATCTAAATTGAGTGGACTTGATAGCAGAGATCTTGCCTTATTTTGTAAAAAAATTTCCATTCACATTTAACAAGGTTTTTTGGGCAAAATGTGAGAGGGATACATTTCAGATTTGCAAAAAATTCGTCAAAACTCAAAATCCTGATTCTGGCACAAAACTCTTGTTTTGTGCCAGAAGCGGGGCTCTTTGAATACTTAACATGAACTCCCAAGTGGGAAGAGGCATGCCTGTCCCGAGGAGTGAGTCTACGCTTATATTCAGAGATAGTAAGGCCTCACTTAAAGAGTTGCATTCCATCAGTGCTCTTAAAGCACGGCTGGATGTTCTGCTAAAAGCACACCTTGAATATGTAACACCATCCGTGTACTTCAATGGAAAAGTCAGTCAGACCATTTACAGTCATGGTTTTATCAGTTATCACCTACCAGACGCCGCAAGCTGTTTGCTTGTGAACAGACCTATTGTCAGTTTACAGTGGGCTTAGAGCCCACCTATTGCTGGCCATTGTTTGCCTCTACAGTCACTCTTATAGGTATGCTTTTCTTCATTATTGTGTTGGGCTCTGTCGGATGTTGGCATGGTGGGTGGGGGAAGGAGAGACAGGAGTTGTACCGAATTGAACTGGTTTGTTGACTGTCTCCATAATAAATATTGTCTGCAACTGTGGTTTGGCATGTGTGTGCCCTGCATCATCCATGGAAAATTAATGAAAATATATATAAATAAAGCAACAAGACATGGTAGATCTTACTGCTGTTGAGGATAATGGCAATGTCCTAACTTGATAACATTTTTCCATGCCAGATATTTTTGTATATATTGTGTTTGTACTTGGGTGTTAACCTAGCATGAGTGGTCTCTATCTTCATTTGAAGCATGACTTTTCGCAGACAGAATCATTCCAGAATGAAGAAGGATGAAGTCTAACTCAACACGTGCTTGAAACTCCTGCTCTCACGGCCACACACTGCTCTCCCTTATGATTTTCTGTAACTTAAGCCATCAAAATGGATAAAAGGATATAGTTTGATCCATAAACTCAGCATGACTGCTCATACCAGCGATGTCAATAAATGACTTCTTGCAGCTTAGGCAAACCTTAAGGATTCTTGAACACACAGAATGCAGTAAAACCATTACAGAGGCACAACTGCCTGATCAACCCCAAAGTTAGCTATTCTGCTTATGGCCTGGTCTGCTGGACTACCAATCTGAGAGGCCTCAAACAGTTGGAAATGCAACAAGGACTTTTAACTGAGGCCTACAAATTAGGTATCCTTCACCGACTCCATAACAGAAGTGACCTGCCACGTAGTGAGAACCGGGGACATAATTAACAATTTCAGTCCTTCATTCTCTTTCTTGTATAGCTTGTCTCCTCTTATCCCTACAAAAAACATATACTCACTTCCAGAAGTGTTGCCACTCTGCTTCTGCCTGAGATATTGCAAGCTAACCATCTCATGCATCAAGCCCAACGCATCCAAGCTATCAAAAGAATGACGCAAGACATAACATCATTCTCCTGTTGACTCATTCAGAAAAACACTCTGAAATCTTATTGGCCAATTAACCTTTACACTTCCACATCCCCACCTCCAGTTGTGGTAACCAAAGAAGCAATTACATCTAGAGATGATCCCATTCATAGCTCCATTAAGTGTCTGCATAAGAAATAATGTAACGGGAAATAAAATACTCAGTTCAAGCCTTAATTGGTCTATGAGATCTCTGACCAACTCCTTATCTGCCAATTATGTTCTAATATATTATTTTGTCCTGGTATTATCCATCCGCCCTCAATTGCCCGGCAGTTTTATTGATTTCTTAATTTTCATATAGGTTTTCTCAAGCCTTGCTTAAAGAAGATAAGCCTGACTTTGCGAGATAGCACAAAATAAACACCAAAAGGTGGGAGCATCATCTATCAGACAGAGCCAAGTGACGTAAATGCGCCTCATTTCCTTTAACAGGCACATGACAGAGAACATTTTCTTAAAGCGGCTGCAGCTGGCTGCTTAGGAAGGACTATGAAATGCAATGCTCAGTAGTCAGGCTTCAAATTTGACAAGACAGCAGTTCTCCTCTATGTATTCCCATAACTAATGCACTCATTACTGCAGGTTCTCATGTCATCTCTCCGGGAGGGCGGGATGGCTGGGTGAACCCGTCACCATCATATTTGCTCACGTCCTGTCGCTGACACCGCACACAAAGGAGCCGTCCCGCTGACCTTTTGCAAAAATCAATATTGTGAGCAGCCTTCGCATTTATCACCTCCTCACATTTGCAACTGCTCGGTTCACATGCTTAATGTAGCCCAGTCGCTGCATTTACCATAATCTTTGCGGATACCCGCTTAGAAGAAGAGCACGCTGGCCTTCTAGACAGGCTGCAAGGGGCAGATAAGCCAATCAAATGCAACACATCCAGGATTCAATAACTGAAGTAAATATTGGTCCTTTCCTCAGACATCCCCCATAACAACCGAGGCTTCCTTCTCTTGATAATCACATCCTAACAACAGATGCTGTGGTGACCACAAAGAAGTGTCCGCGCGAACAAGCTTATCATTGATGCTCGAGCAGGGAACACCTCATAGGCCAAGATGCTACTCTTTTCCTTCTTTAAAGCAGGAAGGTTTGTGATTACAAGTTATATGCCTGCTCTAACATGAAAACTCTTGTTTAGGGTTTGTGAGAAATTATGTGCCACAAAGTAAAAAATTACAGGGCCTGATTCATAAAGCCGCGAATGCATGTAAACTTAACTCACATGCGCAAGTAGCCTTTTGTATATATGCAAAACCATTCTCGCATTTCCAAAAGTTGGGCTTACGCTGCTAAACAGATTTACTCACGCAATAATATCTGTGTACATGAATGAACACCATGGGGCAAGCTTGGAGTGGGCGTCATATGGCAGGTGTGCCCTAAAAGGTTGCAAATATCAACAAATGAGTACCGTGGTCTTCACAAAGTTTTGTGCTTTCATCCAGGGAAAAGCTGGACATTTACTACTGTCAAAGAGGGGAGTAAACCGTGTTGCAGGGCGGAAATGGGAATAGAACACCTGCAAACTTAGTGTGGTCTAGTGGAAATATTTTCCCTGAAGAGAAATAAAAGTGCACACACGAGAAAGCATTTCCACATTCACAATTGTATACTATGTACTTCAGAATCCACAGACGATTTCCAGGAGTATGCTCAGAAACTTGTGACTGTCACAGGTTTCCAGGCAAGCCATATAAAATCTTGGTGAATTGATAAAAATTTTGAAATCTGCCCTCATGCGAGATCCTAAACCTGTAACTGCAGATTTCCAAATGTTGTTGGAAATTGTGGTAAAAGACAGCAAATAATGTTGGGAGGATTCCCCGCAGTCCAAAACTCAAACATCGAGAGCAAGAAGCTTGATGTAGCAAAACATACACCTGAAAACTCAGAAAAACAAAACAATACAAAAAACGAAACATGGAGTTGTCGAATTTTCATTGCTCGATAAAGAAACTCTGTCGGCTGTAGAAATGGTTAGCTACCTCTTAAAGAAGACATCAGTGTGGAGATCGCAAACCGAGGTGTTCAGTGAGCTGCTACCGCCGCGCAGTAGGCCGAAGAATTTCTGGGGGTTGTATACCGAACACCTCAGGGGACAGGAGGTGGCTCCGGAGGGGGCGGCGGAGACAGGAGCGGTTCGGGAACAGGGGGACGAAGGGTCAGGGAACCACCGAGGGGGCGTTTGAGGACCGACAGGAGGGGAACAGTGGGCGTGGGAGGCCGGAACAGGTGCTGGTGGGCAGAAGGGGGTTAGTAAAGATGTGTGGGGGGCTTTGAACGATGGGGGCAAGCGTGCTCTGAGACTGGCAGGAGAGGGGGAGGTATGAAGAGTCGACCGAGCCCCTTGATAGGAATCGGGGTGTACGCTACTGGAGAGGGTCTGATCGGATGCCTACAGCTGGGGAAGTTGGGGGGGTGGGAGTTTGGGGTGTTTGATTAACTCAATAAAATATACTGGAACACTGTGACTCCTCCGCGGGGGAGGACATCTAAGCTTTGGCACACCGCCACAATGCTGGGGCTGCATTCTGTCTGCACTAACTTGGGGTGTAGCGATGCCCGACCTCCGGGTTGTGGGATAAGCTAAGGGACTTTTTGTGATGGTGTGGGGGAGAGCAGTTGGCATCGGAGTTGTAGACGCATTATGCTGTACGTTGATATGTGCTACTTGATAATAAAGACATTAATAAAAAAAGAAAAGAAAAGAAAAAAAAAAAGACATCAGTGTGGAGATGCCTTCGGTATTCTAACCTTCAAACTATGATAGGTCATACACGGCATCTTAACACCACCAGTACCTTTTAATACATATGAAAAAGCCATATGACTTGTTGAACAAGACACGTGTTGCTAACGTTGCACATAGACCTATGAATGACCTGACCTGTTAAACACATCAAACAAGGGGATAAGTATTTGTTTAATGAATGATTCAATAGGACTTGAGAATGGACTACTAGCTACGTGCCTATCTATGTGCAATAAAATCGTAACTCTAAGCTCAGGAAAATTCCATCAAACATTTCAAAAAGACAGTTGATCCACAATTTCCAATGAAACTATGTTTTCTGCTCCTGTGATACAGCTAGTACTCTGTAAAGGCAGCCTTTAGAAGCTCCTGATGAAAGAAAGCCAGAGAGCGAAGAAACAGGTACAGCATAAGTACAGTATAAACGTGAGCGTTAAAGACTTCCAAGCTGTAGTCAAAGCTAGGTGGCAGTAACGGCATTAACATATACCTGTAGATTATACACGGCCCTATGGGGAAATTGATAGGTTTATCCACACTGTAATATGCCGCCATCTGTCATTGTTGAATCATATTATGCAGCACACAGAATTCTGTTATTCACATTTCATGCCTTGCGCATCACACAAATTTCGGGGTTCATCCACGCCTAACATGGCCGGCCCTTAGTCTCATTTTGCGGCCTCTTTGACACGCGCGTTCTAGTTCGTGATTTCAGTGGAGTTATGCATAATATCAGGCGGGTATCCTAAGCAATTTCCTCCTCGTGCCCATTAGCATAGTTGTGCTGTTTATTTGTTAAACTTTGTGTCTTCTAATAATAGAGTGTATTTTATGTGACTTCCAGTTGTCTGTATATCCTCTCCCTCAACTCTGACTCATCTCAAACCTCTTTCTACCACACTTTCCAAAGCACTACCCTATTTCTCACCCTATACCTCTATCGATATATCCTCTACCTCCGCTCTCTCATTCATGCCAAACCCCAAACCACTACTATGATCCCCGAAATAACCCTTTCTAGGCTCTTTCCTACTCTACCCCTCCTTGCATCATCTCATACCTCTTCTACTATTCCGATCCCCCAAAACAAGCCTTTCTAAACCCTTCCCTCTGACTCTTCCCCCTCCACATCCCTTTAATCCATCCCAAGCCTCCTCCTACTGCTATGACCTCCAAAACAAACAACCAAAAATATCTAAATCCTTCCCTCTTCTATCCCTTCACTATCCTTTTCAATCCAAATAACAGACTAACATGTGCACCTCTCAAATTACTTTCATGTTTCACTATACTAATTCACCACTAATCCTTTATGGGTTCCGGGGTAGCGTGCTACTCGCCAAAAAAGTGCTACGACGCCTCGTCAGGGGTAGTAAGCGCTATATAAATGCAGTTACAATACAATATAATACAATGCATCACTTGATTCACAGCAGTGCATGCTGTGAGTGTAAAGATAAATAATCCCTACAAGCAAGGCATTGGAATTTATTAGGAAATTAAACAACATGTTTTGAAAGAAAACATCTGAGAATCCAATACCTTCTGATGTAACCAGGATACCAAGGAGCACCCCTAACAACCCAGGAGAGTTCTAGATGTGACGCTTTTTAATGACAATGGAAAAACTACAGCAGTTGTCTTTTTATTCGGTCGGGCATTAGCCAATACATTTTGATTTTACTAAAATTATCTATTTAATATGTGTACGAATAGGGGCAAGCCTTCTTCGTCCCCTGGTCTTTTTTGTGTCATTCATATTTTCCTCTCAGTACAGAATGAAGCTTGGAGCACTGGCTTTGCCCACTTCAGCCACTGACTAACTAATTAGCCCACATCTCCCCAATAAAAAAGGTTTACAACAACCATGGAAAAACAAACAATAACAAAGCCAGAATGTTGGCAGTCAATAACCAACCTATTGCTTTTTCCAATGCTTGTTGTTATTGCTACTGTTAAACTGCTGAACGGTTCCTAGGCCCTGATTTACTAAGGGCTGGTGTTGCTTCTGCTTCACGCAAGGTGACGCAAAGCAACAAGAGCCTTCAAGTCAGATTTGCGTCAACTTGCGTTGCTAGAAATATAGAGATCATGCAGATATGATATAGTGCACCCTGCCTTAGGGGTTTAAGGCCTACTGTAGGGGTGACTTACCTATACAGCATGCAGTGTCTGTGGGCATGGCACACAGAGATGTCTGCCATGTCGTGTTATAACTTTGGTCTGCACCAAGACACAAAGCTTACAGTGGCAGGCGGCATGTGTTTGGTGAGGGGTCCTTTAGGGTGACAAAAACCGAACTGCAGCCCTTAAGGACCCTCTTTAGCCTGCTCTCCTTAAGTACCAGGGGTACCATGTATTAGGGACTAACAAGGAGTGCTAAAGATATTCCGATTTGGGAAACAGTTGTACAGTGTTGGGAAAGAGATCTGGAACCCAGTGCACTTCCAGTCGAAGTCACAACAAATACCAGGCAAAAAGTGGGGGTGACCATGTCAAAAGGGCACTTTCCTACAGCCACCATTAAGCCTCCCTCACCCTTGCACTGGTCACCAGTTTTCCTGGGTGACCTTCATGAGCCAAGTCTGCGATCTTTTTCTAAAGCTAATTGCAAGCTCAGTTTTACCTCTGTAGTATATTTTGCTTTCACAAAAACTTAAATCCTCTCTGACATTCCAAAAACTTCTTTACTCTTCTGTTCCATTGCAGTTTCCTGACTACCCTCCTGCAATCTTGTCTTTGATTCTCAGCAGAAACTCATCCTGTCTATGTGTTACATCCCGTTCTGCCTTAAATAAAGCACAGATTTTTTGCTCTTCACCAAGTCCTACAAATTCTTGATTTTCTAACCCCTCTAAAAGTAATCTTAAAAGACAGTACGCTGTTTCTTTCCTTGTCGATGGTAAGGAATAACTATAGACCCATACATCTACCTGGCAATAGCAGCTTATGATCAGCTTTTATTACTAAAAGCAAATGCCACAAATACAACCTGAAACATTACATTCCACAATAACAAGTGTGTGCTTCCTATTAAAACAAGCATTTACAATGCAACGGTCTCGGCATTGTTAAAGTTAGAGCTATTGGCAGTGCTCATGACAATGCCGTTTCTTTAAATGTTTTAAAAACAAAAACATAAACAAAAATAATGTCATGAGCAATGCCAATAGCTCTAACTTTACCAATGCCGAGACCATTGCATTGTAAATGCTTGTTCTTCTAGTTTGTGCATTGGGCAAACTGTAGGATCTATTCACTGGCTCTACGAGGGTGGCAGGATTCTGCATGATATTTGGGCCATAAGTCGGTTGTTTGTTGAACTTTGCTAGTTGTCCGTTGGCTTTGTTTTTGATAATTGGACTGCATGATTTTCCTTTGGTGATGTTAGATGTTCTACAAACTTGAATCTGGGGCAGAGCTTCCACGGCTGAATAATCTTTACTAGCTCATGTTTTTAGTGCTATGGAGAGTGTGTTGATCATACCCTTTAGTTCATTAACTTCCTCCATAAGTTGCTTAGTCTGGGCCTTTAAATCAGTTATCTGGTTTCTAAACATAGCTGTACAAGAACACAAAACCCTATTAGTTGTATCATCACAACTGATACTTTCACCTTCTGGCCTCTTGAAACTCTGTGTTCCTCGGGGATTTCCAGTAGGGGTAAAAATCTATTTGAACATATAATGTCAGACTCAGTGGTGCATGTTAAGGGAGTGTATGAGCTTGGCAGAGAGGAGTTATTACTCTCTTCAAGCAAAGTATGTTCGTGAATAGAGGCTTGTTGGCCCTTTGAAGAGGATTTTTTAAACATATCAGAAATTGCCGGAGTAGCTTTTTTGGAGATTGTGGCTAAAGAAAGGGGGGTGCACTGGCCACGTTGGAAAAACTGCACGGTCCGGATGGGGCAAGTAAAATCTCCTCACAATCACCAACGAGGTTAACAATGCAATCCATGACAGCATGGGTTTTACAGAACGATTGTTTAGATGTTTTTTTTGCTTTTTTGCCTTTCTTCACAAGCACCCCCCCCCCACACACTATCCAGAGCTTTCCTCTTCCCCATTAGGTTATTCCAGAATTGTTAATTAGAGACAGGCAACACTGTATAGTTAGAAGGAAGAAATTAAGTAAAATGCAGTGGCAAAGACAAAGACAGTAAGTTGTAAACCAGAACTTGCCTCGCAATAGGGTTAAGACTACTTAAAGCATTGACCACCAGCCAAAGGAATGCATAAACTAACATATACAATGATTGAGGATATGGTTCCGTTGCCCATGGCAAGGAGAAAAAGTACATTTGGGGTCGTGGTCCGTAACTGCAAATGAAAAGCGAGTCACAGAGGGGTCGCCCTGCCCTGTCTCAGACAGGCGCAGACGGGCCCGCGCACGACCCGCAGCCGAGTTTAAAGCGCCTCCTGGTGCTTTCGGATGACATGGATGTCATGGTGGCCGGGCAAGGCAGGCTGGGCGATGTAGTCCCCCTGGACCTCCCGGTAACAGCAACAACAGTAGGGGTGTAGGTTGAAGCGGGACCCGTGCTGGATTTCGGGTGACACGGTGGCCTGGCAAAGCAGGCTGGGCAATGTAGTCCCCCTGGACCCCCCGGTAACAGCAGCAGGGATGTAGATTGAAGCGGGACCCGCGCTGCGGGAGCCCACTGCCGGATTTATAGCGCCTCCTAGCGCTTTCGGATGACACCGTGTCCGGGCAAGGCAGGCTGGGCGATGTAGTCTCTCTGGACCTCCTGGTAACAGCAACAGGGATGTAGGTTGGAGCGGAAAGGCTAAACAGCTCTGCTGGGGGAGGGGCACTGTGCTATGTCACAAATGGCAGCCTTGATCGAAAACAATAAATAAAAAAAAGGCCCAAATTATCCTAAACTGAACGGTGGTATCAAAACTCACATCGAAGGGATGAGGGAAACCTCCCGAGTCCATTCCAAAATCCGAGGGAGCGTT
Organism: Triturus cristatus; assembly: GCF_964204655.1. Classification (NCBI taxonomy): domain Eukaryota; kingdom Metazoa; phylum Chordata; class Amphibia; order Caudata; family Salamandridae; genus Triturus; species Triturus cristatus. The sequence continues at coordinate 958,885,180 of NC_140587.1, read as the reverse complement.
GGAGGTCGAGTAATGGTGCCCGCTTGACTTCAGATCTTCTTGCGCATTCCGGAGCCCACCCGGCTCAGCACCGCGCCCAGCGAACAGCCCCGCCAACGAACAACCAACAGGGACACCACCAGCACCTCTGTATTTCCCCCGTGTTTCTCCCGTCGCCCAGAGCCAGCCACGCCGTAAGCAGTGCGCCGGCTGCAGCAGCGGGTCTCTGTTGTAGAGTGCCTCTGGACCAGTATCACGTCTTGTGTGTCTGTCCTGTGGCTGACGGGTCTGCTTCTGCTCACCAACGTACTTGACTCCTTTAATGTTACTGGCAGCTGTGTGTTAGCTGGTTCTGGCAGTGGTCTGCTGCAGGACGTGGGGAAATGAGGCAGCCCTGTCGCAGAAAATGCTGATCAATCCGCGCCCTAGAGGTTTGTGTACCTCGAAACCAACGAGAGTAGTCCAGCTGTCCTGTTCCCATCTCCAGGTCAACCCCAAAAGTGCGAGCCTACAACACAAGCTGCCCGCCAGACAAAACACATCTACACCCGAGCCCGAGTCTGAGCCTACTAACGGTGCACCATTGCTCCAGAGACCTTCAAAAACCAAGGCAGAGCAAAATGCACACCACCGCCTTTCTCCAAGGCACAGCCGAAAATGCCTCGGAGAAAGGGAGCCTCCTTTTCGGATTTGGGGGCGTGTTTTGCTGTTGTCTCCTCCCTGAGACTTCTCGCAAAAAACACGCCCCCCGATCCGAAAAGGACGGGGCATAATCGGAGTGACTGGACCTCTTCTCCAGTGGCTGGCCAGCATTTAAGAGGCCAGCCAATGGAGAACAGGAGAGAAGAGGGGCGGGTGCAAGCCCCTCTTCTCAAAGACATTAAATCTCCGGACTTCCGGTCTGCCGACCGGATGGTCCCGAGACCTAAAAACTGAGCATTTGCTTTCTACCACATTCAAAGCCCTCCACTCAAATATCACTATTTACTCTTTCCCATTCATAGCTTAGGAAAACACTCCTCCTAGCCTTTTGTTGCTGGTATCATAATAGATTACCTTCCTATTCACATAAAACCTTATGAGCGATGGGGCTTCACACACTCCTTCATATTGTCAATTGCCATCTGACAGTCATTTGTCCACTGACAATTGCAACCTGTCACCATCATTTCCTTGAGTGGATAAGCTATTTTAGCAGTGTTTTTATAAACTTAGAAACTTGCTTTTGGCAATCCTGGATTCAATCTTACTTTGTTTTGTGGAAACAAGGATATCATTATTGCTTCTACTAAATTCACCTTTGATCGATTACCCTCCTCATTGCATCCTGGAAGATGGCCACAGCCAGCATAAGTCAAATGGGCATCCTTTTAAATATATAAGCCCCTATGCTGTTACAGGCAAGGCTAACTGCCTCAAATAGTCATGTAGACCCACTTGATAGTATACAGAAGGTATGTCTAGGACACTAAATACACTTTCCTCAGTCAATACAGCCAGTGCCTCTGACTGTATTGACTGAAATGTTTGGGATGGGGTTGATGAGCTACACAGATACTGTTATTGTCAACACAAATCCTTATTCCTAATACCGCAACTCTCCCTAAACCGACTCTGAATTGTTCCAGTAATAATGTTATGCTCAAACCCCTTCAAGTACCCTAATCTGTCCTCAAACACCATGTGAAACATCACCACAATATCCACCCCTAATAAAGATGACACCAGAATCACAGGTGCACTAAAACCGGGTTCTTGCTTGATTTCCAGGCTACGCTGACAAAACACCCTGCAACACACACTTTCCCAACTTTAGATCTTGCTTTCTATTTCCTTCTTTGCCAAGGTAAGCACATCCACATTCAGTGATTTTGCATACACACCCAGGTTGATATCTGCTGTTTTCAGTTCTTCCAATCTTTGAGAAAAAATCTCTTTTAACATTTGCTCTCTTAGTATACTATACAGAGAGGCTGAGTCCACAAGAAACACAACCTTCCTCTCTTGAAAAATAACTTCACAGCAGGGCATTTTCCACAAATTTTCTTCACCAGTGCAACCGTACTTACTTACCTGCACTACAAACATTCCTATTTTTTCTTTTACATCTGACACATTCCATATTTTCACTTCCCTACACACTCGAGCACAGCGCCTTCTCTTGCACATTTACGACATTAGGAATCCCAAGTATTAAAACACAGACTGCTTATTGACACATGGCATGGATTTGCCATATCTGAAACATTTTCATTTTCCTCAATCATTCAGCAACTTCTTTTCCGTGTGATTCCTTTGACCTTTTCCATTTTTGTTTCTTCATTAACATCCGCAGCCACACTCTGATCTATTTTCACTAACAACCACACCCACCATCTCACTATAATCGCCATCTTTCCTCCATTCTTCATCTTTTCATCGTGAATGGGCACAACACCTTCTACTACTGTCACCATTTTCTTAGATTTGGATCCTTTGCAAACAAGTTATTTTGCACCTTTTGATTATTTGTACACGTCACATATTCAATTTCAGTGAATCTGAGTGCCCCAAAACCACAAGCTATAATCAAATTTCCTATCACTGCTACATATCTTTTACCAATTCCTTCTTTTTTGCCACAAAACGTTTGCCATTCTAATGCATTTACCCTTGACCCAAAAGGTCCTTCAAGCATATTTACTGATGTCATACACATCCCTTGTTTCTTCCCCTCCCTCCCTCTAGTTAGCTCATAGATATGAAAAAGAGATATTTTGTGTCCACCAGTTGATATCAGATGACAACCAAACACTTTCCCAACTGTTTCCATGGAAGGATTGGATCTCCCACCTCAGGTAAGAATAAATGAGGGAGGTACAAGATACCAGCTTTTATTCAAACTTCCCCTATTGTAATTTAATTTCATTTTTTTAAGAGTCTACTTCAACAAATAGGCTCCTTCCAAAAGTAAGAATGAATGCATACCTGCTTTCACGTAAGAGATTAAGCAGATCATCTCTGAACGTGTCCCTGTTTTTCTCCAAGATACCTCTTGCATCATACAGGACCTAAAAGGAGATGTAAAAACTTCTTACAAAGCCACAATTGAGAAGCTGGCAACAACACAGAAGGTGTTTCAGTTCCCTTTGTGAGACGGCTGTCCGCGAGCCAAAGTAAACTGGTATTAGAATAATGTATGGATGAATTTGATCTGCCGCAGAAAAGTAAATTACCTCCCCAGCGTAATGTTTCACTCCAAAATTGTGCACAGCAACTCTTGGTTTCACATAGGAAGGATTGTTCTAATTGAAAAAAGAAGAAAAAAAATATCTGAATGAAATGCAGTGTTTAACCAAAGGGAAATTGTATTTGTATTGTACTCCCTGAGCATTTACCGCATTAACATCCCAATTTTAACAGCAGTAACACTCAAGTGTAAATGTTTTTTTTACTAATGCAGGTAATAACCGGAACCTGGTTATGTGCCCATTCTAAATACACCTTAGAAAATGTGATAGCGCTGGTTCTGCTCCACCTAGGCACACCTTGAAACTGTGGTTTTAAAAGTAAATATCAACCTGCACCCCTGCATTACCACATCCCTGACAACAGAGATTGGTCCATCTTTGTTAAGTGACCCACTGCATCACATTGAAGAACAACAATGGAAAGGCAGCGGCCTGCACTCAAGCGCAAACACAGTGTATACCAACCTCACCAGATCTTAAAATCCGAATAATGAGCCCCAGAGAGGCAGAGGGGGTATTTCAAATAAAACAAAAAATGGTTACACAGAAGCCTCCCTTTAAATAAGACCAAATAATAAAAACTCCTAACTGCATGCACAACCTTTGGACAGGAAACAGCATAGAGACCTTGCAATGTATTAGCAAACAGCATGAAAAAACACAGAGAAAACTTGACAAGAAGGAGGTATGGAGCTTGCAGGAGTTTGAGACTTGGATACTGTGGCCAGCAGTATCAGCCCTAAAGTATTCAGCCCTAAAGTGTCCTGCCAGCCTCATGTTTGCCTTGCACCCAACAATGGTCAGAAGAAGACATGCTATCAATGTTACTGTATATACAGGGCTGTACCTGGAACCAGCACCTCATGAAGCGGATTCTACACAGGTGTCTGTTGCACTATCCTGTAGACGATCCACGTGCAGGTTTGTGCTGTTCGTAACCTCAACATTTTCAATGGTTTATCCTTCTACTGCATGGTCTGAGTTGATCTAAGTGCAACTTGGTTAACCTGCCTGTCTGTACAAGTAGGGGATGACAAAGGTAAGATCCTTCACGCACCATTGGCAGGGCTGTTGACCATGGATGTAGGATTGCCGGAGCTGCCATTCCCAGCCAGGATCTGAAATCCAATGGTGCGTGATGTCTCAGCCATGTAAGCCCAAGTAGCCAGCAGGCCCTGGCCTGTCTATTGCCTTGATTGCCCACAAGGTAGCTGCTCCTGCAGGCCATCACCTAAAGGGAACTCGCACTATAATGCATCTGCTCTGTTCTCTTCCTGTCCTTAGAGGAGTTTTGCCAGCATGTCTTCCAGCTCAATGGTACCAGTACAAAAGAACCTTTTGGACCAATGAGCATCACTCTAATCAAACATTATAAAGGAACTTGCAACATCAGTTTGCAAGATGCGGGTGAGCATGTGGATATTTATGTGTTTGTTTATTTCCAGAAGAAAACAGTCACTGCTATGGATGGGGCCTGTGCGCTGGACTGAAGGGTGCTAGCTCTTTATCGACAACGGGCCACTCCATGTTTGGTTTCCAAGTGTTTAATCTTCTGCCACCAAGAGAAACGACCTACCCAGAGGTCTTGATGTGTTTATTTGCATGTATGCGTGCAAATAGGCATCTGTGTGTGTACACAAACATGTGCATGCATATAAATGCATGTTTATGCACATGAGAATGCACCCATGCCTACGCATACAACTTTGTATGTTTTTCTCATGTGTATTTTAACAAAAGTATTTTTAATGACAAACGTAATGTTTACAAAGTTGCACCTGATGCACATAATTCACTATCTATGGAGTGCTATGTCTGCAAGCGGGGGGAGCTATTGGTAGGCCTACATAGACCGAGAAGAAAGCAAAATTAGGTATCAAATGAAATATTAATATGAAAGGCTTAACACTTGGTTAAAATGTGCACATTTTTTTCCAGGAGCTTTCGGGTTGCATCAGCTTGATTAACTGCACACAAAAATTAACAGCTGTAAAAGAGCCTGCTGCGAGTTCAAGAAGAATAGATCTGAAAGGTTCCCAATTGTCACAGGACCGAGACTTTATCCTCATCTTTACTGCATGACATCACGAGTTCAGCACGCAAGGTATGTGACTGATCTCTTCTTCCCTCGTTTTCAGATCAGGGTAATTGAACTACAGAGAGAAGGTGAAGATTCGCTCTCTCCAACACTTTGCAGAAGCGATACCGTCACGTTACTGTGTGAAAACAGCTCATCCGCACAACATTGAGACTTTAACAGAATTTTGTGGTTCATCCTCACATGTGGGTCCTTTGGCCGAAGCATGTGACAGCTTGGGTGCTGAATATCTCAAACGAGATGGCTTGGCAGACCTTTGTGATTCATGATACAGTGAAGAACAGGAAGGTCCTGAAGAATAGATCTATGGCGCACCAAAAACACTTTGCAATTTTCCCTGGTGTGTGAAAGCTGTGGTATTGAAGGTAAAGAATGAGGAACATTGTTATGGATTCATCTTTTAGTATCTTATGGGGGGGTGAGAGGTCTTGATTAGGGTCTCTTGGCAGAGTTTTTGATCTATGCTTGTGGTATATACAAAAAGGTTTTCAGAAACTTTGGGTGAGAGTCCGATTTTTTGGTGGGAAGTCCCAGCATAGTACAAGGGAGGGCATACGCATTTGCTTGTGTACTAATCAGGCATGACAACTTATCAGTCCACAATAGAAGAGGGAGTGAAGATGTCTCATTTTTTTAGGCTAATTCTTACCATGTCTACTGTGACAGATTTTACAGAGGGACTTGGATGGTCCGAGTGTTAAGCTGGATATGACGGCTAGCAGGTGAATATCTAATTTCTTCTAACTTTAACTTCGGAAGGTGTGCCTAGGCAACTTGGAAAGTTCAAAGCAGCTGTTTCATAAATACACAACGGTGTATGGAGGAAAAGGAAATGCATGATACAAGTAGTCATCATGTTTGAGAAAGTGCTTTTGTTGTACCATGTCACAAGTTTTAACATGCCTCATTGTGGCGGGAGTAGTAGAGTATTCATGTGGCACACACAGAAGTATGGTAAGCCTGTTATGAGAAGGAGGACCTGTGGGAGTGGGTTATGTGAATGCCCATGTACCTGAGTGGCAAAATGACCTTTCAAATAAGGAGTTAAATGTACTTGCAACAGCTTGTGCACCACCTACAGAGGAGCAAATGAGATGACAATAAACATGAAAAAAATTAGTTTTGCTTTTTGGCAAAGGGAAAAACCTTTTTCATTGCGGAATACTCCCTCCACCAAAATGACTTGAAAATATTCAGATGTTTTTTGTGTCCGGTTGGCACACTTAGTCCAACATTTTCTAGGACCAGCATTCTACGTGCAATTTTTTTTGTGAAGAACAGTTTGGAATGTTTGTGACTATGGCTGTATTCCGAGTAAAGATACTACTGGCCATATCAATGCTGCTATTGTGTTATTTGTAGCTTCAAATATTCTTGGGCTACACGCTAGTATAATCTTGCTTGATGAAGAAAAGGCGTTTGATAGGGTCTTGTGGTCATGTAAGTGGCTAACTCTGCAGGCTATGAGCATTAGGAACTGTTTTTTAAAACAGATCCAGAACTTATATCAGAGCCAAATGACTCGTGTAGTCTTAGCTGGGTCCTTCTCTTCTCCATTTAAGATCACCTATGGTGCCAGACAGAGGTGTCCATTATCTCAGCTTATATTCATTCTTTATCAGGAGCCCAATTTAAGGCATGTAGTTCAGAATGCTGGTATTCTACCAGTCTAGACATATGGCCAGGATATTAAAATAAATGTGAATGCGGATGATGTGGTCATTTAGTTGTCTGAGCCCTTTCATGCTTTTAGGCCAATTTCTGCAGAAGCCGAGAGGTTTGGGATTTCTCTAGGTATCCCCTTAATATACTTAAAACTCAAACAATTGTTTATTTCATAATGCACACAAGAGAGCTGATTGTGGTCTCACTTGCTACTTATTTAGGTATCATGATTACCTCATCAGTTAACTGTAGATAAGATGCTGGTTTGGAGTAAGCTGCAATAAGTAACATTGGCCAGTGTAATATCGTGAAAATGAATACTTTGCCCAAATTTCTAAATCTATTTTGTTCTGTCCCCTTACGGGTTCCTGATTTCTTTTTGCGGCATTTGGAAAGGGTGGTGGATAACTAGCTTGCAGTGGAGATATAAAAGGGCTAGACAGGCTATTAATCTATTGAAACGTCACCCTTTCAAAGGTGGCTGGGCATTACTCGAATTTAGAAATTATTTTGGGGCTGCTTTTGGATCTCAACTAAGATATCTTCTGGTTAACTGTCAGCCTGATTGTAATTCACTCCCCTATCAGATCCTTATAGGGAAGGATTGGAAGCTCCAACTGGCAGGACAAACTGATACTAACAACTTTAAGTGGGTGGGCTTAAAGCTGGCTGCGGATGTTTGTAGAATCTGGACTCCTATCTGCTTCGTTTATAAGATCCCACCGTTGCATTATTATACATATACATCTCTTTGGGATAATCCATCTTAACCAACTATTTTTCATGACCCAGTTGCCAAGTCATGATCTGCCACAGGTCTTCGAATGACTGATCAATTTTCAAGGATTTCACACTTTTTCTGATCTGCAAACTGCATTTGACCTGCCATGTAAGACTTTCTAGAAGTATCTCCAGACACATGATTATTTCAAATACAATGTTCCTTGTGAAATCATTAATAAAAACTCCAAGCTTCTTTCTTATTTATATAATGGGATTGTAAATTAACTATTCATGAACTCGATCTTATATTTACCGAGCATGAAGTGGACGATCTAGGCCAATCTGCTAGCAAACGGAGTCTTAAAATAGGAGTGGAAGTTCAGGAGTCTGAACTTAAAGATGCTTTTGAAGCTGTTTATTCCTCTGTTACCTCAGTGAGCTTGAAACTCCAACAATTTAAGACCCTATGCATGTTGTAATATACCCGGAGAATATATGCAAATGGAAAGGTGAATTAGAGGGGGATGCATGTAGGAAAAGCTGCCCTCGATGTGGGCTAGCTGCTGCAGATATCGTTCACTTTGCCACATGTCCACATCTTACTTAATTTTGAGACAGCATTGCCTGCTTTCTCTCCCGGCTACTAAAATGGAATTCTCAAATGAATACTAGGGATATTATGTTGTGTTATAAGCGAGGTGTCGACAGACATGTTTCCATGATTGTTCAGATTGCTGATATTACGGCGTGATTGTGTATAGCGAGAGATTGGGCTATGTTGATACCCACTACAATACATCACTTGTTGGCATTATTGGCCCCAATATACAAGATGGAGGTAGCAATCCTCTGGTTATGGGGTAAAAAGGGTATCTGAATTATAAACAAGCTTTGGGCTAATTGATCGCCACTTGGTTGTATGCCATTGTCGAATTACAACTGACTAACCACAGGTTTTCTGCACATTTGCAATTTAATTTGTCATAAATAAATGCATAAGAGTGGGGAAAACTTAGCTCTTGTATTTTCTGTCCTTGTTGTTTTTGTTTTTTCTGGGCTGCTGCATCTATTATTCCCTGTTTAAATCTGTATCTATTGATTGAATTACATCTTTTCAAATACATGTTGTTTTAAAAAAAAGGAATTTTTGTGACTACCTATAAAGTATTACTTTTTGAGGCATTCACCCATTCCCAACAGTTATCTCTTCCGCAACCTCCCCTATGTTCCTAACCACAATACAAAAATTACAAATGCACAGAGTCCTCCTTAATGGCTTATTTCAACAATAGTTATTTCCATCTGCAAGATTAACTGTCAAAAGATTTTGATTTGATGAACGAATATCTGCAAGATGATACTTTTGGGTATTATTACCAATAAGTAGGTGTGTTTTTTTGACCATCAGGTCATAAGTATGAATTGCTATGTTTACAAGAACTTCTTACAGAATAATTAATTAAAATCACTTGACTTTCATGTAAAAACGATTCACAAGAATACACAAAACACAGGCTTGTAAAGTCACATTTACAATTTTCAAATAAAATAATTTTGCATTCCACTTTCAAACCTATGATCTGGAATAACTCACAGCATGTTGATTGTGTAATTTCTCCAACAAAGTGTTATCTGTAGCGCGGGGGAAGTGGCTTTCTTCATTGATGAGTGCAAGCAGGCCAAGTTTCTGAGTTTAAAGAACAAACAAGCAAAATGTCAAGTATTGGTATGTCATGCTCATGTTTTATTTTACAATTGCCCCTATGTTTCATTAGCAGGTTTTACTGAGAAGCAGCAGTCCCTTTTCTATTTTTATATCTGGCTTTGCAGCGCCTAGTGTTATCAATTCCTTATATAGAGTGGGCTTTGGCTCCACCCAGAGAAACCTTTCTCTCTTACCTCATATTATTGTTTGATGTATCATTCCATCTGCTATGGAGTGCTGGCATTAAAGTGCATGAGGGGCAGTTTTACATCACAAAAGCTCACTGAATGACTGCACAATAAATTCTTTAGCAAATATTTATCTGCATATAGAAAGCAAGCCTATATTTGTATTGTTTTTTCATTGCAGCAGGCTTTCTTTTATAGTTTAAGGACGGAATTGTGTGCAAGTTTCTCAGACACATTTATACATGTATGTTTACACACACACACACACACACACACACACACACACACACACACACACTCTGTGTTAAGGCACATAATCCAGCTGCTTTAACTAAAACAAGCATTTTCAAAGTCAATAAGTCTGTCTTTAATGTGGTAATAAGGGGGACCAGAGACATGTCCACATGCTGTTTGCATGCATTTGCACATTAAAGGCAGAACAGGTGGCTTAGCTACTTTCTTGTTTTGTAGGTTTTCGTACAATTTTGATCATTCTGCTTCCAAAAACACATATACTGACACCACCTTCCCCCTCACACATCAATTTCCCAGTGCACTGATATTGTTTTTCTGACTTAGATAATGCTATCAGAGACCATATTACAGAAGCCTTTCAATGGTTAACAAAAGAATACAACTCAAGCCAAATGTATTTACTCAATTTCTGCTACTTGTGTAACTGGGACAAATATAGCACACATGTGCGGCTCCTCCGTTTGAGCGGATGAGCGTCACCCCACTGAAATGCCCCCAGAGACTAAAAATTAAATGGTAATGAAGTTCATTTATTAACATTTTGCTTTTTGTCTCCCCATCCCGAACTGAGCGTCAGGACGGGGGCAGGGCTGCTTCTGACTGGCAGCCGCAGAGAGACCAGGGCAATTTCAGTTTAAAGTGTGCATGCCTTTTGGCCGACCGACTTGCGACACATGCCCACTTTAAACCTCTCTAACCCAGCTGTCTTTTGACAGCTGGGTTAGAGAAAGCAAAAGCCTCCAGTGCTCTTCTGAGCGCTGACAGAGGCCCCTACCACCAATCCTGGCGCTGCTCTCATGCTGGTGAGAGGAGCGCCAGGATTGGCTTGAAGTTTGAAGCCTGCCTGCCTGTGTCAAGGAGAGAAGACCATCGAGGAGGACATCGAGGTCGAAGGTAAACGCTTTTAATTCTTTTTTTTTTTATGCACCACCCTCTCCATCAACCCCAGGACATGCCACCATTTATAGCACACACTGATTTTAAATGACTTTTGCTATGTGGGGAGAAGATGAAGCACAAAAATAAATTGTATGCGCTCACTGAATGTCAAAGATTTGATTGTATTTGACATCAAGTCGGTTTGTTTACATTTTATTTACAGAGGTAGTAAATATAGTGTTTGCTGTAATAAACAACTATACTTAGGGCTAGGATTTCTTTGTTAAAATGTCTATTATTCATTTTAAATGGTTTAGGAAAGGTATATGTACTTTGTGGTTTCACAAACCATGTTCACCGTACTGAAAAAAGACACATAGTGTCATATAAACTGCAGTATTTGCTGTAGTCTATACTACAAAAGGAGAAACAAGTGTAACTTAGCTTGCCCTGTTCTTATGCCACTAGTTAGTACAATGTTCCTGTAATATGGACCCATATATTCAATCCCTGTTTTCACACGTTGGGTCTCTTCCGCCGGGTCATTCCCTTGCTCCCTGATTCTACTCGTAAAACTCTGATACAGACATTTATACTGAGCCGCCTGGATTACTACAATGCCTTACTGGTTTCCGCCAATGAGTTCTCGTTATGCAGATTGCAGGTGGTCCAGAATACCGCGGCACGCCTGGTCTTAAATGCCCCTCCTAAAACCTCCTCCCTTCCTCTCCTTCGTCAGCTGCATTGGCTCCCAGTTCGTAAGCGGGTGAAGTTTAAAATCTGCTGCACTGTGCATTAGGCCCTACATAATATCGGCCCTTCGTACCTTGCAGAGAAATTCACTCTCTATGTGCCCTCCAGATCCCTCCGCTCGGGAATCCCTTCCCGTAGTTCCCCGAGTCAGAAGAGCCAGGTTGGGTGGTAAAACTTTTTCCCACCTGGCCCCTCTTTATTGGAATCAGCTCCCCATTAACCTGAGACTATGTTCGGATCATCTTCAGTTTAGGAAGCGCGTTAAGACCATCCTATTTTGATTCTGCTCTTTAGCTAGCCCTGTAGCTGTGTTTGCAACGCAGAGATACCCCTTCGGGGATCGATGCAGGCGCTATATCAATAAATAAATAAATAAATAATGGTCTATTGTCATACTGCCATCTAGTGGCGTTCTTTTTACAAGTTAGTTATACGATGCAATTTAGTTATGTTTTTTATACCCTCGTTCGTGAAAATCATAACATTTCAGTTCAATGGGTGGGTGCATATGTTTCAGAATAGAAATGTAAACCATCAAAGACTTTTATGGGTACTTTCGGCAGTAAAATCCCTATTTTGGGTATAATGTTTTTTTTCTCAAGTAAAATGCCACTGATTGAACACCAACAAGAATCCTGAACAGCCTGGCCTGGAGAGATAATTATAGACTCACCGCAACACTAAACACTGTTATCCATTAAGATGAAAAAAAGGCATTTATAAAGTCCGCAATGTAGTTCTCGAAAGAGGAAACATACGGTATTTGTTATCAAAATGTTGTGACCAGTAAATAGTGATCATTAAACACACAAAAAAAGAAGAAAGGAATACATATTTGGAAATGCTGGTTGCCTATTGGACTGAAAATAAAGAAAGTATCCTACAATAAACAACAATAGTAGGACAACACAAACATTTGCTTACTGTCAATCGAGGTAATTACACAAAATAAAGAAAAATAATCTATATTTATGGTGCGTTGTATCAAGCATAGAATGTACTGTTACTTAATTTTATATACAAGTTAAAAACAACGGGAACAGAGTAAGCTGTCTAAGAATTATAGCTTCATTGGCATTCTAAGGCATTTTTAAGAGCACTGCTCCGCTATCTTCCTGCACTGGGAACTTACTACACGGAAAGACTTGTACATACATCTCTTGACTATGGAAGAAAGTTACAATTTTTACCTTTTCAATAAGGTCCAAACACTCGCTGTTATCTGTCCACTGAATGTCTTTCCACACCAGCCCTTCTCTGGAAACGGTAAAAAATATATATGTTATTGCATTTATATACTTCGATAAATGAGTACATAGAATACAAGGAAGAATGACGTGTATTGTGTAAAAACGCCAGTTCACATTGACGGTGCTACAATAGGGACAAAAAGTGATTGGCAAACATGAACTGACAATGACAAAAGTACAACAAAAGGTGGGGCCTATCAGGAAGCCATGACCTATTTTACTAGCTGTTAATAAATATTTTTTTGTGTGCTCCAAGAGCAGCTGACACACCTAAGCCTGTCTCTAGAGGACTCTGAAGTTTATTATTTGGCTTGACATATACACCTTCCATACATTCTCTCACTCGTCTTTAGCTCAAACTGCAAATATTTTAGTATGTCTCAAGAAATCCTCAGAGAGGAATAGCTGCTCTCTAGAACCTTGCTTGATGGCTGTGAATAAAAGGATGAGGAAAACTTCATCAAACTCAATACAACCAGAGTGTAAATCTTGACCTGTGGAAAAGAGAACACACTGCAGGTTGTCTTATAATGGCCACTGCAAATTGGCATTCCACTGGCAAAAACCACCTCAAAAGTCACTGTGGATGCTAGGGTCTTGTTGGATTCAAAGGTAGACACAGTAGTAAAACCATTGCTTCCTATGCACGATGAAGGATTATTCCTTTGCATGAAGCCCCTCGCTGTGTTTGGACAACCATTACTCTTGTTCGAGCAATGCTGGACTACGACTTGGATTCAGCGTAAGAGCTCCTGCCTCCTTTATTCACAGGTAACGGAGAAGCCACAATGCTGCATCAAGACTAATCCTGCAAGAATGTCTTTAGAAGCACGTTTCAATGGCCACGTAACCATTGCGCTGATTCACGGTTGTAAGGTAGATCTCTTTCAAATTGCTATTCATCACTAATTGAACCATCGCTAGAATGAGACCCCAAATTAAACAGAAACAAGCATTTGCACTGCAATAGGTCTCGCATTTACGCGAGTTTGAACTATTAGCATTGTAAATGACAATGCCTTTTGTTTATGTTTTGGTTTTTAAAACATAAATTAAAGGCATTGTCATTTACAATGCCAATAGCTTGAACACGCGTAAATGCGAGTCCTGTTACATTGCAAATGTTTTTTTTCCTTCTTCAGTGGGGGGTGGAAATAGCAGTGCTGTGTGTTTGGCATGCCCCCCAGAGATTAATCAACTGATCAGCTGCTGCCAAGCCATGAAGGGTGGGGGTGGGGGCAGCCGAGGATCATTGTCTCTTGCCCACTCTCTCGCTACACCACATTATTCCAGAAGCTTTGAAAATCAGAATCAGGAATGCTGCTGCCAGTTTACGGCTTGATAATGAAAATCTCCAGGAAGGGCTTGCACTCATCGCTGCACCTTTCTGAAAGAACTGTAAGGCGGCTGCCTAACCTTAAGCGCACCTCACACCTGCGCAAACCAGTTGCACCGCAGAAAGCAATCTCTTTCTGTACATGCATTCTTCCCACTCAATAAGGCTAAATACATTAAAATATGTAACCAAGCTCATTAAGGGAAGAGGAGCCAAGAAAACTCAATAATAACATCCCATCTCAGCTCGAGCGCCGAGATCGGGTAACTCAGTCTGCTGGTGCAGCTATAATGTTGTGACACCCCAGCCCCCTTCCTTGCTCAGCCCTAACAAAAGAAGCCTGCACTATTAATAAAATAAATAAATAAGCGCTTCCGCTATAGTTAAGAACACGCTATAATTTAAATAAATACATTACGAAAGCGGCCAGCGTTATTAAGTAAATAAATAAATAAGTGCGGCCACTAAAGTTAAAGCGGATGCGCTATAATATAAATATATACATTAGTAAAACCAGAGGTCCTGCTGAAATGTTGTGGGTGAAATAGGGAAGATCATTAAAGAAAAAAGTGCTTACCGACTTATGAAGGAGACAGAGTAATGCCACAAGTAAAAGGTCCAGTCCTCATGGGAGGTAACAAACGGCGACAAGGCGGTAACAAGGAGGGACTAATAAGCCTCATAATCAATCAGAAGCCAGCATCTACCAAGGACAATGACACCAGCCAATGAAAAATATGGGAGGAGAGTGGGCGAGGCTTCCACAGCATACTCTACTACACCATACCTCGCAAAGCGAGGAGTGCATGCGCGCAGCCGTTAGGCGCGACCTAAAAATCAGTAGAATGCAGATTTTAGATCCAAATAAACATCATGAATGGACGTCCCTGCATCCACCTGGGGCAGTGGTTCCCAAACTTCTCGACCTGCAGCTCCCTTGACCTATTGGGCATTGGCCGTGGCTCCCCATTCTGTTACTTTTTTTAGGGACGGGTGGGGAATGTAAGCCCAGCCTCAGGAGTATTCACATTTTTCTCCCTGAAAATAATTGGGATGAAGCAGATAAAGGTATTAGAATCATAGATGCAATCCTATCCACTCCACTACTGAGTCCCATGCAGTATCAACAACTGATTGGAGGGACATTGGGTTGTTGGAGAAGTGAACTGTTACTGCACAGTTATGTAGTGCTCTTTGAAGAGGTGTGTCTTTATGACAGGTCATTCCTGAGCAGGGTTTGTGATGCCCTGATCGATACAGGAATGTTATTTCAGACCCTCAATGCATTGATGGAGAAGACTGCATCTGCTGTCTAGTTTTTTCTGTTTTTGCACATTATTGCCTCCAGTCTGATGACCCTAGGTAAACCCTGGTCTGGCTTTCTCCTTTTTCACTCTGTCCTCTTTAGGAGTGTGTTTTGTGGACATCTCCTGTCTGCTCCTTCCTAACTCCAGACTTTGCGTTCTCGTGCATGCTGTCTGTCTCATGTCTTCTGTCTGTGTGTTCTTGTATCTTATCTCTGTCCTCATGCCCTCAGTCTGTTTCTGCCTACTGCCTGTGTGTCCTTGCCTCCTGACTATGTGTTCTGGCCTCCTGTGTGTGTCATCATGCCTTCTGACTGTGTGTGCATGGCCCCCGGGGACTGCCTGGTACCTGCCAGGAGAGCGCAGGTCTCACAGCTGAGGGCTCCCATTGATGCACCGCAGGCTGCTCCTAGTTCCCAATAATGCACTCTCAGCATCTTTCTGGGCTCTGAGATGACGGGAGCATGCTGCCTGGGCCTCTCTCTCAGCTCCAAGATGACGATGACATCAGTGCTGCGCCAGCTCCTCCCTGGGCTCCCAGATGCGCCCCTCCCAGGTCTATCCCACCAAACACTGTCTTTACCACTGTTTTTCCTGTCACCTTGGTTTGGCCACATTTTTGGAATTTGCTTCTTTTGGTATCAGTGACATTAGTTTATGTATGGGCATTTGTTCTGACCTTTGTCCTATGTTTTTTGCACTTTAGTTTCTGACCTTTGAGTTTGAACTTCTGCTTCTAACAAATTCCCTTTGCTTTTGGTCTTCTACTTCTGATTTGTGACAGCCGCTTACGGAAATGTTAATTTATTTTTAGAGAAATAAGCATCAAAATACATCAACCTCCATTGAATACTGCAGATGCCATGCCTCCCTTTTATGAATTTTGAACATTTCAGATAGGCTGTGAACATAACTTAGCATGAAACTTGTATTTGTGCATTAATTCATTTTTTTCAGGGATAACTGGAGGCAATTACGCCCCGAGCATTGTAAATAACTTGGCTTTGACATTTTAACTGCAAACTACTGATTGAAATGTTTTTCAGCTGAGGGAGTGAAACTAGAGCTCTGTGCTTTAGAAAGACATGATTAACAGCCAAATTCATGTACATTCCCAAACTGAGTGCTTGGTTTGCGGCTCCCCAGACTAGCTTTGATGGCGCACTGGGGTGCCGCGGCGCACAGATTGGGAACCACTGACCTGGGGGCTACTCATTCTCTGCTCAAGAAATAATTCAATTCCAGTGCGCATATAAAACCTAATTTCCCGCTTTGCATTCATAAACGTGATTACCTCTCCTAAGCCCCCCCCCCCACACACACACACACATATCACACCGCCAAAGCACATATAACTTCATTTCAGGAAGTTAGGGACTTCGACAACCATTCACGACAGTAATCTCATCTGAACTTCAAAACTAGCAAAAAAGACTAAAACAAGACTTGGAGAGTGACAACAATTGGCCCTCTGCCCCACTTTCACCAGTACTTCCAACACTAGGTGACGATCCAACCTTTCCCAGAACCCATAACACAATAATGAGTCTAGACTTTCAGTTGACATTGTGACTTGACTACCTTTGGCAAGATGAGAAAGATGGCTGTCAGAAATGTAATTTTGGCTGGCCAATAGCTCTTTGTATCCATGACGGTTAAGCGATTTCTCTCTGAAGCATTCATGGATCCGAAGAAAGTCTGAAAGCACTAGCCCTCATCCTGCCTGTTCTCTGTGTCTTGACCTTGGGTAGACTCAACAAATCCCATCCATCCCTCATGCTGACCTGATTTGGAAATCAATCCAGAAACAAGAGATAACACACAATAAATTCACAGGACTCATGACTAATCTTAGGGACATCAAGGTCTTAAGGACTGCTGAGCCTCGGTTGCGGGACCAGCAATCTAGCGACAACGTTAGCAAGTTAAAGCTGCAAATACCTTCATGAGAATGTCTCAAACCACCACACAATTTTCATGATACCAGCATCCAACGTGCAGCATCTGTGTAGCTATCTCCAAGCATGCAACATACAACACCAACAATGTTCAAACATAAACTCTCCATGACCACGATGGCATGCTCCAGCCTGTGACTCATCGAACACAGCAAGAGTGCTGCAAGACTACATCAACCCTTGTTCTGAACCTTTGCAAAGACCACACAGCGATACCAATAACCTTGAACCACGCTTCAGAAAACAGCATCCCCGCATTACTTTGCATGCTGCATCTCTGGTACGAAATGGGGAACCTAGGCACTGTGTAAGAGATGGAGATTTACAACTGCAAAAATTAAACTGCAGGGAGCGCTACATAAAGGCACTGTAAGACTAAGAAAGGGAATGGATTTTTGGTCTCAACTAAAAAAACAAATGAAATAAAATTACACACGTGTGATGATATCTATGGATTCCAGTAGGAAACTAGGTAAGAGAGGCGGTAGCTAATGAAGGCAACACAGTTACTGTGGCTGTCCAACAACACTGGCCACCAAAAGCACCATGACGTTTATGTTAGACATTTGGGACAACAAGAAACCAAAAGGCAAATGGCCTTGCTAGAATAAAAAGGAGTCGAGAAGGTTTTATTTCAGTATATCAAGTTATAAATCCTTTCTTAAAACTCAACAAGCCTATTACTATCCTGTTAAAAGGAATGTTTTACAGTTCCTTAATTCACCCTCAACAAGCATGGGCAAAGCCAACAGGTTTCACGCATGTCTAGTGCGCGATCAAGCATGCACATATGCACACACTGAAAAATGTCAAAACAACTTGGTTTGCCAAAGCTTGATAGTACAGGCAGCACAGGGGAGTGGCCAAGGCAGCTGACAAACGGATGCTGCAGAAAAGAAACACTGGCAAAGCCAAAAGGTTGACCTATGTTGTGACCTCACAGAAGGCACAAATTACAAACCCGATGCCGATTCGATTTTGTTATTTTCACATGGCAATTAAGAGGAGAACCCACATCCACCACATGTGCCATTCTTAAAGAATCTTAAGTTTTAGGAGATAGATTTGACATGCCATGTTAAAAAGTGTTGTCTTTTGGTCTCCCATTGGTGCTCCAATGGTGTCCTCATTCCATGTGTGCTGATACAACCTGGATGCGATGATTTTCAACTTGCAACGCAGTTTTGGCACGCAGCACACAAACTCAGCTCACAACCAGATGGTGGGAAAATGTATCAAGTGTGTCCAGGTACATCGGTTTCGGGAGCATGATCATAAGTCATTCTATGTACACTTGAAAATGAAACAAGCATTGGCAAAGCCAATAGGTCGCGCCTTTAGGATCTTATAAGTTTTTAGCTATGTAACAGTTATTGTTTTTGCACTAAGGATATTGTTTTGGATAACTAAACAATATTTAGGTCTTATTGTATATGGCAATCTGTTTTGCTTTTGGGATATTATAATTATTTAGTTACGCAGTTTAATATTGTTGTTGCAATATTATGAATTGTTGTATCGTGAAACATTTGGAAAGGTCCTAAAGGCAAAACCTATTGGCTATGTGAATGTTTTAGAGAGTGTTTTTAATGAATGGTTTTTGTACTGCTAATTTGTATTGTTATAAATGTGAGAGGTTGGCCTGGTATATGTTGACCATAAATTATAGTGTGCAGTTTGCACTTGTTTAAAGAACCCTTATTGATAAATGTGAGAGGTTGGCCTGGTATATGTTGACCACAAATTATAGTGCGCACTTTGCACTTGTTTAAAGAACCTTTATTGATGAATAGGATAAAGAAAATATTTTTTTAACGCTATCCTAGTGTTAGTTATGGAGAGTAGCCTTTAGTGTAAGAGTTGAAGGAATCTAAAGTTGCTTATATTACCGTTTGTGAACTTTATGAATGGGTAAATAAAAGTGGTACCATTGAAGGCATATATAAAAAATAAAAAAAAAATTATTGATGATATTAGAGAAGAAAGCATACTATATTCAATCTGTAGAAGGACAGTAAATAGTAGAATATATAGTGGCTAGTAAGGGGAGAGAAAGAGAGAGAGAGAAAGGGGGAGAGAGAAAACGAAGGGACGACAGAGAGAGAGAGGAGAGAGAATGAAGGAGAGGGAAAATTAGAGAGGGAGAGAGAGAGAGAGAGAGAGAGAGAAAGAGAGTGGGGGGAGAGAGAGAGAGGGAAGAAGTGATGCGAAAAGAGTAACAGCCAATGTTGCCTTGTCCTGTGGGAGAATAAAACAATTAAAAAAAGCAAGAGACAAATTGCGAGCCAAATAGAGTGAATAAGGAGGGGAATAAAACAAATTAAAAAATAGCGAGAGAAAGTGGCAGATGGAGCTCAAGTGGGAGAGTGAGTGAGAGAGAGCGAGAGGAGAGAGAATGAAGGAGAGAGAGAGAGAAATAAGGGGAGAGAGAGTGAATGAAGGGGAGAGAAAGAGAGAGAAAGGGGGGAGAGAGAGAGAATGAAGGGGAGAGAGAGAGAGAGAGAGAGAGAGAGAGAGGAAATAGAATGAAGGAGAGAGAGAATTAGAGAGGGGGAGGGAGAGAGAGGGAGAGAGAGAAAAAGAGAGTGGGAGAGAGAGAGAAGAAGTGATGCGAAAAAAGTAACAGCCAATGTTGCCTTGTCCTGTGGAAGAATAAAAAAAATATAAAAAAAGAAAGACAAATTGCGAGCCACATAGAGTGAATAAGGAGGGGAATAATAAAATTAAAAAAATAGCTAGAGAAAGTGGCTGATGGAGCTCAAGTGGGAGAGTGAGTGAGAGAGAAGAGAGAGTGAGAGAAGAGAGAGTGAGAGGAGAGAGAATGAAGGGGAGAGAGAGAGAAAGAAGGGGGGAGAGAATGAATGAAGGAGAGAGAAAGAGAGAAAGGGGGAGAGAGAGAGAATGAAGGGGGCGAGAGAGAGAGAGAGGAGAGAGAATGTAGGAGATAGAGAATTAGAGAGGGAGAGAGAGAGAGAGAGAGAGAGAGAGAGAGAGAGAGAAAGAGAGTGGGGGAGAGAGAGAGGGAAGAAGTGATGCGAAAAAAGTAACAGCCAATGTTGCCTTGTCCTGTGGGAGAATAAAAAAAAATGCGAGCCAAATAGAGTGAATAAGGAGGGGGAATAATACAATTTTAAAAATAGCGAGAAAGTGAAAGCAAAACACAAAGTGAATGATAGCCGTGCACGAGTGAATAAGTAATGCTGCTAATTTTGAAGCACACGCATGCTTGTCACAGTAAAAGCAAAGCACACTGCTGGCACTGCAATCGTGTGTTTGCTGGCCCGGGAGTGGTGCGTGCGTGCTAATGCTGCTATTTTAAAGCACATGCATGCTTGTCACAGTAAAAGCAAAACACACTGCTGGCACTGCAATCGTGTGTTTTCTGGCCCGGGTGTGGTGCGTGCATGCGTGTGTACGTAGTCGGCTCTTTTTGGAAGCCCATACTCGTGCTTGTGGCGCGTCCCTGCGTGCTCCCGCAAGGTTGATGCTGCCACAAGCAAGAGTATGTGCTTCCAAAAAGAGCAGAGCGAGGGCTAAAGGTCCGCTACGTAGGCGAGACCTAAAAATTACTTCAAAGTAAAACAAATTCCAGTACTACAAACACCACACTAGATAGCAGGAGAGTGCAGCGTGAGCTACAATCATATATGTGCAAACAGGTTTACTATTTATAACCAAATACATGCTTGCATCCTTTAAGCGAGGAGGTGTCCCCATTCTAGATTACTAAACTGACCAGAAAATAAATGAAATGGAAGCTTTAGGCAAAACAAGGGACCTGGATTAAACAAAGAGCTGGTTTGTGATGAACATGCGGTGTTTGTGCCACTTTGCTAGATGTTGCTTCAGCAAAAGGCTCCCCGAAGCATGTTTCGGCTCCTTCTGTAGAAGTGGGGCACCCACCGGGACTAACTGCTGCTTCGAGCTATTAAAGGGGAAGACGGTCTCAAGGGTGTGCGGTCGAAAGGCACTGCTGGTAGAAGAGAAGATACTATTCATGTCAAGTCTTACTTTCATGCACTGCAATGAGCCATGAAGCTTTTAATAGCAGGGAAAGCAAAATAGGCATGAAACGCATACCTGGTCTTCACTGTCTGCACACTGCTGCCTGAGCTGATACCCAGGGGCGCCTCCTCCATTAAGGTGGAGAAGTGTCTCCCCATTAAAAAAATGCTCCCATGAATAGAAAAATAAAATGGTAATAAATGACCATTTTATTTTTCAAAACCCTGTTCAGAACTAAGCGTCGGGACGGGAGCGGGGCTTCTGCTTACTGCTGGTGCCAGTCAGGCAGAAGCAGAAAGCAGTGCTAGGCAGGGCACTTGGGTTTAAAGTGCGCATGTCGTTTTGACATCTGCAGTTTAAACCTCTCTAACCCAGATGTCCCAGACAGCTGGGTTAAAGACAGCATAGGGTCCCAGTGTCCTCAGGAGCAGTGAGAGGCCGCTCCCTTCAATCCTGGCACTGCTCTCATGTAGCATGAGAGCAGCAACAGGATTGGTAACTGCAGTTTCCTGGGGCCTTCTGCCTGGAGACCCGAGCTAAGAGGAGGACATCACGCATACAAGATAAGTGGGATTATTTTGTCACTTTTATTTTTGTCCGCCCACCGCACCACCCTCCATACATGCCAGCCGCCACTGCTGACCACCACAAATCCTCATGCTGCAAGCCATTTAAGCATCAGTGCAGTGTGGTGACACTGGATCATGGCACGCTGCAACACTACTGCACAGCCCTACGACTGCTGTTCTGTGCTCCGTGGCTCTGACTACTCTTGCATTTCTAACAATGGGTACTTAAGGTTAAGAAATGTAGAAGATCAAGTATTCCCTGGTGTCAGGGAGACAGTAATCTGCTGCATTAGCAATGCACCAGTGGAGCAGTGCATGAGTGAATGGCTGCTGCTGGCTGTCAAAGGAAAAGAGTCAGGACTAAACAGAGGAACATTGGTGCCATATGCTTTGGCAAGTCAATCATGATTTTTTGCTCTTTGATTATGCTGTTACTCATGCTTTCCAGGCTGAAAATTAACACCAAGTCTCAAAACCCTATCCAATAAATCCTGATCCTCAATCTGCACGCAATCTGATCTTTCAATATTTCCGTGACGTTTCACTGCCATCAATAGCCAGCGCTGGAAAACAGCACCAACCCCAATAGCAGAATGTATGTAAGGTGGAATGGTTGTTGATGTAGGTAGGTTGTGGGGAGGTTGGTCATCAGTCATGCAATATTCCTGAATATAAAGTAAATATTTCGAAGGAAAACCAGGTGATAAAATTCGAAATCCCACACTAGATGGCAAGTGTTCAGGTTGTAATCCGCAACAGTATATGCTGCACTCGCCTAGTGCTAAGGTGCCCACGTCAGTGAGTGTTGCACTCTGTTAACATAGCATAACATAACAATTCACCTACTGTGTGTGGTATATTAATTATTATAAATATTTTTAAACTACTTAGTTAGGAGAACTTAGATGAGCCTGGGGTTCTTACCTACTGTATTCTAGCTGCTCCAGTGAAAATATATGTTTATTGAAATATTCCTGGAGCTTTTCATTTGCATAGTTGATGTTGAACTGTTCAAAGCGATTTACCTGTAAAGGAAGACATTAATAAACAAATGCAGCAATTGATTAAAAACATAAAAACACAACGTTGATAACCATTTTTGGAATGCTTCAAAACGGAATTGGTCAGAAGCCACTACATGCTCAGCCAGTGGAAGCGTCTGGGCCTGTACTTTTAAAGGAAGGCCGCGGATGGCTTCATGATGGCTGGGTGCTCCCATCAGATCCCATTATCACACTAGCATTACTGTCAGTCTGAATACTGTTGATTGCTGGGTTTTTGTTTATACACTAAAGGCATCTTAGCCACCATGATGCCACAGTCATGACTTCCGCCTGTAGAGCTTTTTGTTCCATGCTCTTGGAAACTGGGCCCGTGGCTTGCGATTACATTTTGCTAAAAGTATCAGAAAAAAATGCAACTTAAACTACACAAACATTTGAAATGTTTAAGCTATAGTTATACATTAAATTTTTAATTTACTCACCACCTTCAAATTACTATAACATACACTCCCATAAACACTTTTGGCAACTTGCTAGACACACTGCATTAACTATAACTTGTGCCTCCTCCATGCACTGCTTAATTCCTTTCATATTACATCACTTATGGGTAGTTAAATTATAGCATTCCTAACAAGTCTAATGACAAGTGTACTGAAATCATTTATAAAACATTAAAGCATTGTTCGTGGCAGAGTGGTGAGTTATAGTTAATGTTGTGCTGCTTGCGAGTTGCCAACAGTATATACGGAGGTGCACAAGTTATCGTAATTTGAAAGTGGTGTGTAAATTATACATTTAAGGTATACCTATAACTAGGCTTTCCTGTTTTCAGTTTCTATTTGTGGTAAATTCTGGTGCGGTTTTTTCAGTGTTTTCCAGTGATTTCAATACCCCAAAAAAACAGTGGTTTTTCAGTGTTTACACATTTCTGCGGCATTAAATAAAGAACAGAAACAGTGTTTTTCCGGTGCTTATGGAACGTTTTGCTTTTAATATTGCTTGCTTTCTGCACTGATAGTGCATGGTATAATGACAGTGTACATAACATGTATATGTGGTCCAAATACATTTTTACAAATCAAACTTATTGTAGCACACCATACTATACGTCTTTAGTGAGTGTTTGGTCATGAGTGCTTGCTCTTTCCTTCCCATGTAAACTTTAATATTTGAAAGGACCCTCTCAACATTGCCACTTGAGATGGGCAACACCAAAACAGACAGTACACAAATTAATGTAATAATCAGCTCTTGTTTTTATTTGTTGCCCTTCTCCTTTCATTAAGTTCAGATCTTGAACCCTTTTATCTCTTTGTGGCTTGGCCACTGCAGAGCGCAGTAACTCAGTCTTACAGATTGTTCCCTTCATTCTCTTCAGCTGGTCAAAAACTCTGGGCCCAGAATGGTGTTGGGTCTGGCCAGACAAGACCATGCAACTCCTGCCTTAACTTCACTCCTCTGGCTGACTGTTAAACAACGAGTATTTTTCAAACCCTCATGTTTGGTACATGAAACCTTAAATATTATGTTGCATCCTCCCAGGGCTTTAAGTGGGATGAAAAAACTGGACGGTCTCTCAAAGGGTTGTGGCCGATGTAATTAAGGGTGTGGCTTAAAAGAACGTATGCTATAAATCTGTGCTTAGCATAGTGTGCCGCCCGACTTGTATTTTGCTCTTTCTGTCATTGCATCCAGATATATGATACAACTAGTAACATCATACCTAAGTCAGTACTATTGGCTTTGTCAATGGTTGTTAGTTGTGTAAGATAAATCAGCAGCAACTCTGACTTGTTTCATATAATAATATTGAAAAGGCTTCCACTTAAAGCCCTGGTGACACCAGGACGATTTTGCTGCTCCTAAGTTTCAAGAAGAGAAGGAAAATCCAGAGAGAAAATGACTCTCTTTAAAGGATTTTCCCTTCCCCTACAAGGCTCACCTGGCATGACGTCATGCTGTAACTTCTCCACTAGTGAGTAGTGAGCAGTGTGAGCACACGCACACTAGTGAAAAGTGAGCACTGTGAGCACGCGCACATCGATGTGCCTGCTGTCACTGAAGTCCGGGAAAAAACGGACCCCTTGTGCCAGGGCATAAAACAGAGCCCAATAGAGACCCGTTTCGAGGCCCCCTTTAAAAAACTGCCGGTGGTCCGCACCGGCGAGACCTGGCCCACTTAAAGCCCTGCATGCTCCCCCTAGATTGTGTGTAACCTAACCATATATTACCACCCTCGGGCTATCAAGTCATAAAAGCAATGTATCCTTCAAATCTTAAAGGTGAGGATAGAATTGCTAGGTGGCTGTGCCTTCTCAGTGATGGCAACTTCCCACTAGTGTAAGACCAAGTTTCTGAACTTTTCTAAAGCACAAAAGACCTTGCTTTATCTTGTTATAGGAGACTTAGAAAACAGTAAATTGAATTACTTCACAACTAATTAATACATTTGATGGCAATAGTATTACGAAAGCACAGTTAAATCTCAGGGCCTCTGTGAAGTAGAGACTGAAAATTAGCTGCCAAGGTGGGACTAGGTGCCTTTTATCTACTGCCACATTTCATGTTTCTAGGAGATATACATCTTCATAGAGGGCTGGCCTGTCAGGGATTGATGCATAACTTATTCTAGAAAGATCTAGGCTTCACGTTCTTTTATTATTTAATGGATGATGGGGAAAAACATTTGAAGTGAAAGGAATGGTGTGTAAGCAAGACTGATGCATTCCTTGGTCTCTCCACAGAGAAATCACTTCCACTGCATGATATAATAATTACTTTTTCTTGCACATCCAACCCTTGCTCTCTTTTAAATGATAACCCCCAGGTAACAATGAAAACCACCCTGCCTGCCCATCTCATTATTGACCTCTTTCATAGCGTACATTCTGAAAGCCCATGTCATCCTTTACTTATTTGTTGTAATAATAGACATGTAGCACTACAATTCAGATCCTGCATCACTCTGGTACGAACATATTTCACATTGAAAGTATTCACGTAGTTACTCATTCACTAAACATGTATCCATTCCTGGATTTCCTTTTTTGTAAACCACGTTTATCAAGTGTATTATTCTGGTGCAGTCACATAAAGTGAACCAAGTCTGCAGCTTTGATCCCAGTTCGGAGGTACTAATTGTTGTAAGACCTTTTGCGCACCATAGCAGGTCAGTTCTGGTACCCCAGTAGTTCTTCAGTGGCAAAGGTAAATAACGTATGAAAACAGTGTTATTGCCTCTCCCAGAGTATTGTTCTTTTGGCACAATTTACATCAATCCGTAAAAGCTATTTCCATTCATTGTGTAATGCTCACAAAGTGAAAAGATAGGTGCAGAAATCATCTCTGAACAATATTTCACTCTTGGGCCCAGGACTGGCTTTTGGCATGGCGTGGGTGAGCTGTGCCGAGGTGCCAGTCTTCAGAGGTATGAAAAGAAATATTTGCATAAAGGTTTACAACCAGCTACACCACCTACCTTGTCTCAAGTGATTCCGCTTAAGTCCTTTCAACTATTCTTAACGTGCTGCAATCAATGTATTTTACACCTATTCACCCCCCTACCTTGCTCTACCATCTACCCCTCACCCTCTGCCGCCACTGATCTGTGAAAAAGGCCTACCAGCAAGGACGACATATTTCCTTCTGTGCAAGGGAGCGATTGGGCCGCCTTCGAGTGCACCTCTCAAATAGGGCCCTGTGCGTTTTTGATGTTTTTAATAAAAGCTCCGTATTGTTAACATAATTACATAATTTAGCATCTGCTGCATTATAATTTGCAGTTTTCAGCACATTTTCATTCTTTCCAGTTTCATCAGATCAAAACAAAATGTCAACAGTGCCGCGTTCTTTGCATAGGTCGCATGGGTGTGCACTTTCAGTTATTGATGGCTGTTTTACGCAGATAAGCAAGTACTAAAATGGCAAAATCTTTGTTCAGAGTCATATCATATAAATGCCTGTTAAAAAAAAAAATGATTGCTACAGAAAGAGCCTCTATCATCCACATAAAGTCCATTAAAAAAAAGTGTGCCTGACGCTTCTGACACTGTGTATTATCTACACACATGCGCGTTTCTGTTGTCGGCAACATTTAACCAACGAAGTTCAGATGAGCATGCCCAATGGTGTTGACACTGTGTCTGATCTAAATGCACACCCGTTCCGGTATATGCCGTCACACATGCACAATGCATTGTGTGTTTATCGAACACAGGCAATTGCAAGAGCCACCTAGGAGTTTACTCACAAGTGAACGCATTCAAAACGTGAATGCGCGCCTTAACCATAGAGTATTTATGCTTGGGGCCAACCTCCCGCCCGTACCTCCGGTCGCACCTCACGTACCGCGACGGGGTACCGACGGAGAGGTAAGGACGCAGGGATAGACTCTCTTTCAGTAATTTTGCAAACACACTTCTGCAATGCTTAGGCTACAGACTAGTATTGAGTGGCTATTCTTCTATTCCATCTCATATATAGCACCGCGTTAAGATAGTTTCTCTGCTCATGACGACATGTCTTTTGAAATCCTGTTCGTACTCGAGTCACACAAACCTGATTGTTTACGTTGACTTCATGTCAATGTGACTACAACTGTCTTGTAATATCACTCACTGTTCCATAATGTTTTTCTAAACATTTCTAAAATGCGTATGCCATAGATTAATTACTATATTCCATTTTATACAGCACCGCATTGAGTCAGTTTCCTTGCTCATGATTACATATTTAGGGATATCTTTTTTGACTCGAGTAAACCATACTTTTTCTTTACATCGACTTCATGTTAATATGATTACAACTGTCTTAAAATATTACCCATATACAACTCACTGTCTAATGATGTTTTTCGGAACAATTTTAAATAATGAAATACGGATATTATGACATGTACTGCTGGATTAGCATGTACCTGCGTTTGAGTGTACAGGGCTTTTTGCTTTATATATTTTGACTTTCTCTACTGTTGACCTATCGAGTACAGTTGTTTGACTGTCAATTTTTATATTATAAGTGCTTGACACCATAGTGTTTCAAATGTGCATCGTCACCTTTATTATTCTTTGTAGAGCTGGGCCCTCTTCCTTGAGCTGTTGCCAGGTCGAGGTGTGGCAGCTTATCCCAAATTTTGGGTAAGTTTTTGTATTTCACAAAATAAGCATACCTATTGAGGTTTGAAAGGATATATTACAATTCGTTCTAAAGTGGCATGATACCATTTAGATAACGGTTTAAATATGTGCTGTTCTGACTTGTGGCTCTTTATATTTTCTTGTCTCACTCATTTAGGTATATCCAGTCAAATCTGACAACAATACCTAGGATTACTGGTTTGATATCTCTTTCTTTTGATTTTTCACTTTTATACAGCAGCAGCTTTTTAACAATTGGTCCTGATGAAAGCCTAGATACAGATTGAGATCACTTAGGCTGAAACATGTCGACCTCATTATAATATTGAGCAGTTTATATCCATACTACTCTCTGCACTGTTTTTAAACTCTACCAGTGCAAGCAAGCAAATAAAGAATCCTCTTGCTGATACTAGGTAGTTTTAATTTCACCATTTTTGGAGCACTTTTTCACTTGCGCTGCGTCCTCACTACACCAATATCCATCTATGGGACTGTAGCATCCCTGTGAGAGTAGATACATCTCTAAAACATCCATGAGCTCCCCCCTCACATTGAGGAGGTTGTAGCCCTCAATGGCACTAGCTTTTCCCATTGGGAGGAGGAACCCATATGATAAAGGATGACACCTATGGTGTGTGAGGGTATTCATCCTTTAAGGGATCTCTCCCCAGTGGAGATTTTGTGAGATCTATAACCGTTATCTGCTGACATTTTGCGTACTTGCACAGACCCGAGGATTTTGTGTGTTACTGCTGTATTTAAATAGGGGATTCTTTCCTTGCAGGTCTATAAACCTTTTCCCTGGGACCCAATTGCCACTTTACTAATGTGGTAATAGGTAGGGAAATGTATTTATATTGGTGTGTGTATATATGTATATATATATATATATATATATATATATATATATATATATATATATATATATATATATATATATATATATATATATATATATATATATATATAATGTTTACGGAGTACTGTGCTACTACCTAGAAAGTACTGCAGTAGTTACAGAAAAAGAAAAAAAAAAAGAAAAATCCACTACAGTACACAATATTAGTGAAATATAGTATACTACAGTGTATTTTTCTTTAAAAAAACGAAGA
Organism: Triturus cristatus; assembly: GCF_964204655.1. NCBI lineage: Eukaryota > Metazoa > Chordata > Amphibia > Caudata > Salamandridae > Triturus > Triturus cristatus. The sequence goes on along the minus strand of NC_140587.1, from coordinate 958,856,026 downwards.
AATGTAAGCTTTCTAAAAAAACAAATGTGTGCTGTAATTTGTAGGTATTATTGTGGTACTCTGTAGACTTTTTGTGAAGAATTAAATATGTTAAAAATTCATAACACACTGTAATGCCCTTTATTTGTGAAATCTGGTATAGTACAGTGTATTTAAATTATTTATTTACATATTTTTTTAAAATCTTGTTTAAGGACCACAGGACTTTCTAGGTAGTACCATGAGAATCTGTAATTAAAAATATATATTTTTATAGAAAAATATATTTAATTATATAGACAGCACTCTTTAGTTTGTTTGATGCTGGTGTATCTCCTTGGGTTAACTGGGCTCGATGAGGCGGGCTCAGGCACTTACTCTGTAATGGGAGTTGCTGTGGCTGTTGTTCAGATGCTTGGCGTTTCCACCTTATCCCTCTCCAAAGTTGCAAGCTTCATTTCAGAATTACAGACACTAGAGGACATGCTTGTGTGACTGCATGGACCTGGCAAACAAGGTGTAGTAAAAGGTAGGCCTTTTCCTTAATACTAGTATTTAGAATGATTTGCTAGAAAGTAAATTGTTTTTCATTTGTGATATTTCACCCTGGGATTTATCCAAATCGTCCCCATAAAAAAAAACAGTCAAAGTAATTTTCAGGCAAAAGCAGTAAGATGCTTTAGAAATAAATGTTGATCTCCGTTGTTTATGACATGGAAAACCCATGCTGCTACAACTCACCTCGAAGTTTTCAAAGCCGAATATGTCCAGAATGCCGATGGACTTGAAGTCGTCTTTGCCTCTGATCCTGCTGTTAATTTTTTTGATAACCCATGCAAAGCACTGGGAGTAAAGTGCCATGGCTACGGAATCCCTGCTGTCCACGGCCTGCAAGATGTACAACGAGACAAAGCAGAATATTGTTGTTACCAGCATGAAAGGTTACCTGAAAGGACATGCGGGTGCAGTTGAAATGGAGTACCATGCATCATTCCCGAATCCAATCAAACCCCAGGGCTGGCTTCTTACTAACAAAAGTGACTGAAATAGGTTTTATGGGGTGCTTGTCCTAGTATTGGGCTTGCAATACTCTTCCAGTAAGGCAACAATGACAATTTGAACACCTCTTCCTGCAGCACCATAAAACACCATATATTGTACATCACAAGCCAACTGGAAGCTGGGACCAACATTCAAAGGGAAATACAACAAGAAAACTGCCGAAGAATAATTGAAAAAAAGATGCTTGGACTCGTGAAAACTGTCATATTTTTGGTTGGCTCCTAAGAGTTGTGAAGGTAGTCGCCGTTTATTCTATTAGCTCATGGCAGCCAAGCTCTCGCATCTCCAAAATGTTTGCCTCCTTTTAAGATGCATTATTTTGGATAGTTAATAAATCCAGGCTGTGTCCTCCTCCTAGAAGCTCTGAAGATAGCCCAGCTTCACAAAGGCCATTCGTATGTTCGTCTTTTAAGACCAAGTTTTTAAATGGAGCTCTGACAGACTGTATGTCTTTAAAATCGGCTCCTCCCTAAACATGTTTGTTTTACATATACACAGAGGCCTCTGTTAAGTACAACTTTCAAAGAGGCTGACTCTTTGTCTGAAAATCAGATCCTCCAGGGTTTTGAGATTTACGAATTTGAGCACTTTTATTAAAAGCTCACCATTGTTTTTTAAAAATGCCTTCCTTCCTTTTAAAAAAACTTTTTTATTAGCCCTGTTTGCTGTCATTGAGCCCATTCTGACCCAGAAGTCTCCAATATGTTGCCTGACATTTGCCTCGCACAAGCTGCATCCTTTCATAAACAGCATAGGAAATGGCTGCCTAGTCCAGGTTACGCCAATGTATGTCGACATCTCGGCTCCTTTCACGGACTCAATTGGCTGACAAGCTGTAGCTAGGGCATCTGTTGAAAACAAAATAGCTATTGTGGAAAGACTTAAAGCGATATTAGAACAATGAAATGTTTTGAGCTCCATTGAAAACAATGGAGTGCTCAGGGCTTCTAATGGCTGGTAGAAGCCCGGAGCGCCAACATTTTAGTGTTTGACTTTGTTCACAGCTGTTGCTGTAAGAAAGGCCTCTCGAAACCCAAGGGGATTTAAACCCCCTCGGCCTCCAAGAGTTGTTTGTTTTTACTAATTAGAACATTCTGCCCTCTACGGGCAGAATGTTCTAATAGCCTTAGAGCCCTTCATAGTGGGATAAACCGGCCATTAAAGGCCCGCTCCCTTGTTAAAGGCCCTCGCTGAACGCTGTAGCGGGCCTTTAATGGCTGTTGGAGCCTGCTACAGCAGGCTCTAAGGCTATAATAAACACAGAAATGTGAGCCAGAGAATCCTATACATTTCACAGTGTTCTTCAAGCTGCTCTTCACATTTCTTCTAATTTGGTAATCCTCTATGCTCCTTACTTGCTCGATGCTGAGAGGTGTTGAGATTTCTTCTCCCCTGAGTATCATTGACTTGTGAGTCAGTACTTCGGTCAGCTGCTCTGCGTCCAACCCAAGCAGGTCCGCCGTCCTCCCTAAAGCTAGCAAGCGACATAGAAAAAGATAAATTGGGATATAACCTGGCAATGTGGATGTCAACACAAAGAATGTTGTAAAGTTTTTATTTACATTGACTATATACTGTATCCCCAAAGAATAGCAATATATGGTTTTATCATGTCAGATTAAGGGTCCAGAAAAAACCCAGTATATTTCCCGTAGTTAACCTTAACAAAAACATTGTAATCCTGAAATTATTACTTTCCTAAGCATTTTAATATCATTGAAGTTGACATTTAAGATATAGCATCCTGAAAAATATTTTCATTGTAGTAGCACTTGGTTGATTTATTCAATTTTCCGTGCTTGCAAATACCTACATTTAAAATACAAAAAAATGATGTAAAATACAGCAAAGTAAAGCTATTTTTTTTAAAATAGCAAATTCTGAATTAAGAGAGAGATTACTTTCTAAATTCTTCTAACATTTTCTAGATCATTCTTCACAACAATAATTATAATAAATATATAATAAAACACTGTAAGTTGCATACACCAATACCTTAATCTAATCAATATCTACCTTTGAAAGTTATTATTTCTGTATTTTGCTTCAACTTCTTCGTTACTCGGGCAACTCTTTTGCCTCATGAGCTATTGTTAGTCTATCGCGGAGCAAAGATTCTCATTCGTTGCTGAAATCATCATCCTTCATTTGTCATTGAAAACATATTTTTGATTTCTTTAGCAAAAATATTCAAATTGGGGGCTCAGAGACAGGTTGTTTATTTGCTTCCATCCGTGCCATAACTGCATAACGTCATGCAGTTGCAGAGAATTTTGGGATGAAGATTTGTATTCACAGTCATTAGATATCAAATAGAAATCCATTGCTTACATGGAGGGCTTTTTTGCATTCCATGAACCAATACGCCTGCCAGTGGAATCTACAGCACATGCATAGCTCAATGTAGATTACATGACAGAGGACGTCAGAACTTCAGCCATGATAGCTAATGGTTTAGTAGCAAAAAATAAAATTAATAAATGATGTATTTGAAGTTTATTGTCCGAGGTACTGCGCTCCCATGAAAATCTAACCGCACTTCGCCTTCCTGAAAGACGGACAGCAATGCGAATTGTGGGTAGAATCACTAGAATTAGCCTTGAACATATTTTACACCAATATTGCTCTAAAAGTTGCAATGAGCTGCAAAAAAATAATGTTTCCTTATGTTAATATCTAAAATCCACGGTTTGCCAATGGAATCATAATTCAAACTCTACAGGCATTTAATCTGGAAATAGTGTCTACGCCATTATTTTTGTATACATCGATGTCGCATTTAAGTGTGCATAATTCTGTAAATCGGGCCATTAGAAGTGAGCAGAGGAACGCACACATTTGATCTGTTTTAAAAGGCAACTCCATTACAATATTGCATGGGTAGGGGTCTATTTGAAAGTCTTAAAAGCATTTCACTTAGGACTTTGACAATAGACTAAATTTGGTGGTGCAGTAATAGTTAATTTGAAATGCTACCTCAAGTACCAATGCTTACATCTTTAAGCATGGTCTTGAAAGCTGAATTACTACGCCATTTTTGTATCCAGTTTGCTGGCTATTAACAGTTATCGCTCCGTTACTGAAACTACAACCAATAATCTTTTGCCAACAACAAGATTTCCTCTTAAGTGCTTTCTTAGAATCTTTTAAGTACATAAATAATTCTTTTCACTTCGTCTGAGAGCACAGATAAATACAAAATGATTTTCAATGTACACAATACAGCAAAACGAATGACGACCACCGTCAAATATTTAATTGGAACACAATGCGCAGAATTTACACAGGAAGAACGATGAAACCCACTCTCGAAAATATGGGTCCTATTACTTATAGCAACTCAGCACACACAAATCTTGAACACTCGGCATTAGCCAAGTGAGCGCTTTAAGATTATATTATGCAAAAGAAACAGTTCATGGACGGAATGTTGGACAATGCAAACATTCACCCCCAGTCACAAGGATTTGGGTTAAATCCATCATTCTTTTGCTCACCACACCACCCCAGTTTGGACCCAGCCATATGCAAATCAGTCTTGACCCTGTTCCTTGTGGGAACAGTCCAGCCCGAACTGCCAAGATAGGTCCTCCCTGGACCAGAAACAAGCATCCTGGGACCGGTTTCAGGGCATCACCCTTCATCAGCCAGGCTAGCTTGAATCCAGTGGTGTAGTGAGCACGGAACCCACGTCTGGGCATACCCTTCCCACTTAGGGGGACATATGCAAAAGAAACAGTTGATGGACGGAATGTTGGACAATGCAAACATTCACCCCCAGTCACAAGGATCTGGGTTAAATCCATCAGACGTGGGTCCTGGGCTCACTGTGCCACTGGAATCAAGCTATCCTGGCTGAAGAGGGGTGAAACCCCGAAACCGGTCCTAGGATGCGGACGTCAGATAGTTACTTCCTTGTCTCCATACTGTGTCTTCTACCCCCTCCCTCACCTCTTCCCTCCTTCACTCTTTGCATACCTTCCCTATTCCTTTCCTCTCTCCCCTGAGTTTCTCTTCCCCTGCCTACTTTGTTTATCCTTATGCCTATGCTCCGCTTAATCTCCCTCCCCGCTACCCTTTTACATTACCCCCTTATCCTTCTACATGCCTTGAACCAACGGATGTAACCTGTAAAGTATATACCTTCTGTAACAATGTGTAATTTGTAACCTAAGTAACTCGCCTCATGTAAAGCGCTCTGATACCTCTGGGTCTAGCCGGCGCTATATAAAACTCAAGTAAATAAATATGGCCAGGTCTAAACTGGGGTGGCATGGTGAGCATAAGAATGATGAATTTAACCCAGATCTCTTGACTGGGGGTGAATGTTTTGATTTGTTCTGCATTCTGTCTATCAATTGTGTGTCTTTTGCTTTCTCGCCCTAAGTGCGCCAAGTATGCCCAGACATGGGTCCTGGGCTCACTGTGCCACTGGAATCAAGCTATCCTGGCTGAAGAGGGGTGAAACCCCGAAACTGGTCCTAGGATGCTTGTTTCCTGTCCAGGGAGGACGTGACTTGGCAATTTGGGCTGGACTGTTCCCATGAGGCACTGGGTCAAGACTGATTATGGCCAGGTCTAAACTGGGGTGGCATGATGAGCAAAAGAATGATGGATTTAACCCAGATCTCTTGACTGGGGGTGAATGTTTTGCTTAAGATTATATTAAGCCATTGCTTGGTCAAATTAATATTGTTGATCGTATACTACTATTAGCACCAGAGTATGGTGTGGATATAATGGCACACTACTACTTTAATACGCCTATATGATTCATTATGTTTTAAATATTCAACAGCAAAGAGTGTTACTGTTTCGACATGCTTAAACAAAATATGTAATGATGCAATGGTTTTGGTTACTCAAAAACATAATTAAAAAAATATATAAAAATAATGTTAGATGTTCACGCCGCAAACACTTCCAAGAGATTGAACAAGACTCGCTTCCAGCTCACCTGTTTTAGAAGAGACCTGTGCTCCGCCCGCAGTGGCGAACTCGATGTTCCCCAAGTGCAAAATGCCAGCAAGCAACCGGAGAACCTCTCGCACTTCCTCACATCCAAACTTCATGACTTCCATGGCAGTCTGAAAGGAAAGTGCATTGCTTTACATCTGCAGATGTTTTCGGGTTACAAGTTCCCACATATTTGCTTCTTGTTTGTTTTTAAACAGTGAGAGAACATTGAGGCCATAGATGTTGGTCATCTTGACACTTGGGGTCTTTCATGAGAAAAGAGTTGGGAAAATTGACTTGGGTATCAAACAATCTTTTCTAAAGAGGCCTTTTATCTGGGATTACAGAAAGCACATTGTAATCCAAACTGGTAGAGGCAGTTACAATAACAATATAACCACATCAAAAGGAGTGTTTTATTATTCCACTTTCTCAAAAGCAGACTTCTTTGTCCGTAGATTCAGTGGGCGGAACCAGGGTCAATTACTAACAGAGTAAACAAACAAACAAATCAATACCCTTTCAATTCTTCTATTGTGGCTTTCAGAAAATTTAACAAGCTCTTTATGTTAAAAAAAATCGCTGTTTTATTTACGTAAAACAGGTTTACCAGGTTTCAGTTACTTTGAAAGCAGATGTATGGCACTGGAAAAAAGACTTGATGTTGAGAGAATTCAAGCTCACCCTCTGGGTTTCTTTTATTGACCTCACTCCATGTCCCTTGATGCTAGCCCTGTTCCCCACACTCAGTGTTCAGTCACCCCATTGTATACAATGTTCAAACAGGGAACCGATTTAGCCGGCTTCATACTGTAACAGATATTGAATGACTTTCAATCGCTGACTCCACTCGCCGCCTATGTTAATTCCAAGACTCAACCCTAGTGGCTCAGCCTTTCCGTGCATGTCTTATTCTCCATCTTCTACCTAAAATCGACTCTGATTCCTGTTGTATCAAGATTCTTATATGGAATATAGAAGGTGCATGATCCAAATGCTCAAATATAGATTGACTGGGTTTTATTACCGAGTATGATTCAGTCTGCTGCCAGGAAACATGGATGTTACAGAATTTCGCAACCAATGGCTACGAATCCTTCTGTAATCCTGCTATGCCATCTGCAGCAAGCCAGACAAAGTGGGGTTTTGAAGTTTTCATTTTACTTACATTTCCTTCTACTAAGGGACCTGGAATAACATTTTACTTTTTTCCTGCAAAGGTTTGCATAGTTTTATTCTTAATATTTATTATTATATTTTGATTATAGGTCTAGTGAGTTGGTTGATCATCTTGATGGTTGTATTACTAAGTATGGTAAGAATTCTAAAATGCAACCCTTAATCATCTGGTTAAGTGATTTTAATATTCAATAATGTAAATGGTGTGGTTAGCCTGTTTGTGGGTCTCACTAATTTGTGTCACAAAGTTATTTCTCATTATAAGCATTCTTCTTAGGGGGACAAATTAAATATGATAAAATAAAAAACAATATCGTGCTTGCACATGATATGGATGTATTGCCCAGTTCTCTAATTCCCATTTAATGCAGTGATTAGTGCCATAGATTTTATTTTCAGTAGAGTTTGTACCTTTGATTATAAGTTTGAAGTGACAACCAATTGCGTAAGTGACCGTAATCCTTTGTCATTAGTTATGAATTTAAAAATGTGATAAATGATCAAGAGCTACCAGAAGTGAGACAAATTCAATCCACTAATAGAAAGGGAATTTTATTTAAGTGGGATAATATCGATCCCAATCACTTTTTGGGTGAACTAATAAAAAAGAATGAGTCTGTTCTTAATGCTGGTTTGTCCTGCGATATCAATCCCTGTACTATCCTGAAGGGTTTTGGCTCTTTGTGTCCTAGCATACCCGGTATGATGTTATTGCATAAACCTCCACATGCTTCCCACAATTGTAGGTGGTTTAATGATGCTTGTTGAGCTGCTCATAAATCCCTAATGACAACACTGAAGGCAATCCCCAGGGGTAGGGCAGATATAAAGCACGGTAGATATATTTATAAATCAACGTTAGAGGCCCGCAAAGAAGAGATCTGATGTAAAGCGTAGCAAGATATTGAAGAAGCAGGTGGTGCAAGGGGCAGCAAGAGATTTCGAGACATAGCGAATCATCCAATTTTTTCAAACCATGAAATACCAAAGCTTGTCTTTCATGTAACTGCGGATTCTTGGGAGCAGCATTTTAGTAAGGTTATCGATACCGGTATGACCCACAATGTACTTTTTGAGTAAGTGGGCCTGGTTATGGACATTGCTGCAGCCTCGGCCTTAAGCCAATCAATTGATATTGAGGAGGTCAATACAGATATTAATTTTAATGAATATCACACTCTGGGCCCCAATAGTGACAAATGTTTTATGTGCCACCATTGTGGGCCCTATTTTACAGTCCTGGAAAGACGCTGTTATAGTCCTAGTGGACAGAATTCATCCAACTTGTTACCAGCCAATTTCATTACTAGATTCCATCACTAAAAGTTTGGGTCACATTATACTATCCATAGTGGAGACTTGGGCGGAATGCCACATTTTATCCAATACTCGATTTGGCTCTCTTCAAAGTACAGGAACTTTTGAGTTATGCCTTAACCCTCCCTTATTTTAGCAAAGTATGTGAATGCCAGGAGAAGGGCAATCCACATGGCTTTCATGCACTTCTCCTGAGCTTTTGAAACTGTCAATTGCACAGAATTGTGGACTATGATGGGGAACTTAGGGGTTGAGGAAGCTCTGGTGGATTTGCTCAGCCGATTGCATTGGGACAGTTTAGTTAAGGTCCAGTAGCTAAGATGGTGAGTGCACTACCCAAATTAGTTTAACATGAGGAGTCCGCCAGGGATGTATTGTGGCGTCCTTTCCATATCTTATTTATGGAAATGTTTTGGTAAATTATCTTGTTGACTGAGGGAAGAATATGCCTCAAATAGAGAAACATGCATTTCCGGTGCGTCTCAATGCGGATGACACGGTTCTTATCATCAGAACAGCAAACGGGCTGCAGATCCTGCTGGATGGGTTTGCTTTCTACGCAGAACTTTTAGATCTAAACAGTTAACTTTGGCAAATCATTCACCATGGTGTGTGGTCAGCCTAAGGCTGAGATCAAAACTAAACTCCATGTGATGGGGGGGATGGGGGGAGGTTAAGATTGAAAGGGTAAGATATTTTAATTACTTAGGCACCCGATTTGATAATGCATTAAAATGGGAACATCTAGTGAATTTGAGATGACTACAATTTCATGGTGGTTGGTCTACATGCAGGAGGAGTTTGGGGCTATGCAAATTATGAACCCCGCCAGAGGGCTGAGAATAGCTTCATTTGTAGACTGCTCTCAGTTCCACAGTAGAGCTATCATGATTTGTCACGACGAAACCGGGATGAGCTAGTGGATGAGATAAGTGTGGCTCCTCTGGCTTTGTGATATAAAATCTGGCGAACACCTGAAGCAGGATTTTCTAGGTTAATGCGCAGGGATTGTTTACTGCTGGATAATGGGGCCGAAATCCCATGGTTTATGTATTTGAAGCATACTTTTATTAAGATGGGTGTCCCAGACTTTCTTTTACAATCCAGAGTCACTAGACTCAGTCTCTAACGATTCCTTGAAAAACCTTTATTTTAGATACAGCTTAAAGATGCGCAATTCAAAGGCTTACTCAATGCGGACGGTAGTCACACATTCAGTTCTTAGAATTATTTGAGGTACAGGACCATATTTACCTTTTATATCCAGATATTATAGGTTTTATCGTGCTCCTTTTAGATTCGGTTTTGTGCATTTCCTGTTTGCCTTCCCTCTACTGGGCACTTGATTTGCTACTTGATTTGCTACTCTTCCCGCTTGCCCCTGTGACCATTTATTGCAACAAAGCACCAGTCACTTCATTCTTTTTTGCACACCTCATAGTATCCCACGCAGGCACTTTTTTGTCCCTATGTACGAGCTGCTAATATTAAGCAGCGCCATATTTCGTAGCTATTTTTACAACAATTAGGGTCCCTTGAGATTTGTTATGCTCTTTTAATCTATATCAGAATAGCCTAGTATATCAGAAAACTTTACAATACTTCTGTGATTATGTAAACTGGGTAAGCACTGATATGGTCTATTTATTTATCATTGCTGTTGATTAATATTTATTGGCTGACATATTTTATGCTGCAATTTTTATATGGTAGTATTTTATTTTTAGATCACTGTGTTGTTGTATCACAAAATCTTGAACTGCTGTTGATGTACGTCTTATTTTTTATGGTGTCTGCCGAATAAAGAAATGTAGACTGACTCCATGCTGCAAAAGAACAATGCTCCACAATGTAGAAAAGAGGCATGGACGACGAACTGGCCAAAACTCTTAGTATTATTATTATTATTAGTATTGATAACAAATATGAAGCCAATAGCAAATGCATCAGTCAATGACAATGGCTTTTAAAATGGAGAAATCATCTGAGGGATGGCAAATGAAAAAAGAGATTCCTTGAGAAAAAAAATGAACCATGGCAAAGGTACCGAGTGCGTGTGCGAGTGCGAGTGCGTGTGTGCTTTTTTACATCTAAGAAAAGTATGTTCAATAGGCGTTTTTTTCTCCTATTTAATTCTGACAAGTAGCAGCATTCACAAATAATGCCTTTGTGATCTGGTATCTATTTTTATTACAAAAAGTGGAAAGGTACAATCTGTCTCTGTAGATGGGTTTTATTATTTCAGACTAACCGACTTTGAGAAAGTGAAACATTTCACAACTACAAGTTTTTGGCCTCCCCGGTTGTGTGTGTGTGTGTGTGTTCTTCCTGTGGGGTGGTTTGGTTAGTATGCCAGACACTCGACAAGTTCCGACATACAGTCATGGAACGTATTGCACCCCCCGCAGAATTGGAACAGACACGAAAAGCCTTCATGCTTCATTTCAAATGAGGTACTTGATATGCAGAACGGTTTAGACATATTTTACTTTCAGGAATAAAAAGATAGGGATTCTTGCAAGAATGGAAACAATTAACTGTGGTGGACGGAAAAGCCTGAAGTAATATTAACCACTGGTATTTACTCTAAGGAACATTGTATTTCAACAGGTTTCTGCCCACTGTCCAATTACATCACTTCCTACAAGATGGCCAACAGCTTCAAGTAACGTACAACCCGTAAACTGAAAACACCTCCCTATGATTGAAAATGGACATGTAGTGGGGCCAGGGATCTAGATACCCATCTATCGGCTCCACGTGTGCAGGGGTAAGGTGGACTAGTAAAAACGGCTGAGAATTAGAAGACAGCAAAGTAAGCAGCACCCCTCGCACAAGAAGAGAAACATCAAACGCTGCAGTCTAAATAGGTAATACCCTAACAAGATTACTGTTTTATTTAAAGGACATAACATAGAAAGACAAGATCAACTTACTTTGACTTCGTTAAAGCTTTCCTTGTCGTTGATTGTCCAATCTGCAGTGCACCCCGACTGGTTTAGGTAGTGGTAATTCTCTGGGTTCAATAAATAAAAGGCCTCTGTGGTGCGGCCGCAGGCGGGCAGTGAGAAAAAGTGACAAAGAGAAAAAGGGGTTTGGAAGAAAAGGGAGGGATTGGCAGGAGAGGGGCCAAATCAAAGCACGCAAGACATGGAAAGGAGACATAGAAAAAGTGAAGAGCATAAGAGGTTGCGGCAAAGTTGGAAGAGGTGGTTGTTTGAGAGATGGAATGAGCAGACGGGTGTGAGAGACCAATTACATGAGAGAAACAGGATAAAGGTGGGGAGAAAAAGGGTTGACAAAGGTGGGTGAAAGAGGAGAAAGATGGGCAGATAAGTGTGTTAAAAACGAACAAGGGTGTAAAAAATAAAAAATGTAGACAAAAAGCTCAATCAGTTGTTTGAAGACAGAGATTTTACATCGATGCCAATACTATCAAGCATGACAACAGTTTTTAGACAGGCTTCAACTTTCTACTTGTATTGCATAAATACAGACAGTGCCCAAACCCAAGGTATGAAACATAGTAGCAGCCTCTTCTCTCTTATTTTCTCCATTACCGCACTGTAACAGATACTATGTGCTATGAGTGTTTTACACGGTTTTCTAGGTGACACTGGGGTTGTTTTGGTAGAAATAATAAAACCATCATAATGCACTGAATGATATATTGTGGAATCCTGTGTAGGTTTTATGCAAATACTATCATGTCACTGAACCATTGCCAAACTTGAGCCTTTTCATGCTTCTGACCCCCTCATTACAAGAACGATCACTGCTGCAGAGCAGTATCCTAGGATTTCACATCATCGATACAGCAAGATGATGCAAGTAGACTGTTGTTGACCACCCCGACATCAACCGCCCGCTCCACTTCTGCATTCAAAGACGCTCTCGCTTTACAACACCAATAACTGCGTTAAATGACTATCTATCTTATTTCTCTAAAGTGATGTAATAATTCCCAAAGTGAAAGATTAACAAAATATATTTAGAGGCACAGCAATATAAAGATGTATTTGAGGGTAGGTAAGACTGCCACGCCCACTCCGGCTGCTCGTTTACCTACCACTGTAATGCACAAAACCTTTATTAGACTACCTCTTCTGCCCCATACCATTTGCTACCCGCTGCTAGTTCAAAATGTGGGGACCAACTCTCAAAACATTTGGCGCTCTTAGGATATCATAACAGGTGTTTGTAAAACTCACATTGACTCGTTGCGGCACCTTGGCACTAACTTGCTACCATACTCAAAGATTCTCATTTTATCAACCTCAGATGGATGAAATGCTGAACTGACCCACTAAGATTCAAACACAGATTCATGGGGTGAATTCAAAAGTCTGCTGAGCTACCAGACCTGAATGGGTATTTCCTTAATGCTCAAAATAATTCACTTGAGGGCACCCAAGACATATCCAGGATCATAAAGCCTGGATCTGCAGGCATTTGCACCTTCAGATGGAACTTACGACTCGACTTGGGGAACTGGCAAGTTTGCTTAATTTTCTATATTCATGAGATTAAAGTTAAAGAAGGGAAGAAGGCTGTTCCCAGGAACGGGTTGAGAAGTATCCTGTGGTAAATTATTACTCTATGGGCAATTATTAGCAATTCCATGGATTTTCAAACCCAACTTGTACAATCTCACAGTGGAATTTAATGCTGAAGTAACAGTGTCATGAAGGTGTGAATAAAGCCCACAAAAATCCATAATATTAAAGAGGTGTAAGGGAAGAAACTTCTGTCCTTGGAAAAACATTCTCAATGTGGAACCAAAAAAGAGAAAAATGTAATTGTGCAATTCTCGATAAAAATATTGCTGCTTGTTGTCCAATTTACCTATTGGAATCTATATGTTGCTTAGATTTCCTGTAAGGTAGATGTATATCTAGGTTAATTGTAAGTGGAACATATTGATGCATACATTTACATGTTTGTTGAAAATCAGCGCACAAAGCACATATATATGAACAAGGGTTTGGTGAGTGAGGAGTAGAAATGTTTCCTTAACAGAGCCTGACTACTGTATTAAGGGGCTTCCTAGTGGCTTACTTTGATGTCAACGATGTTATTGGAGATCATTGTCTTCGCTTTTATCGTTTACGAAATGCCGCACATAGCCATTATAAGCCATATGTGTAATGTTCTCCATACAAAAGTGAAAGACTGTCTCTGCAGAATGACTGATACATTTCAAATTTGCTAAAGTCATCAATAAAGTTTGTTAAAAAAAAAAAGGGGCTTCCTAGTGCCAGTAAGAGGTTAACAAAGATGTGTGTGGTTAAGGCATGTGTCAGTTGCATTCAACAGCTTTCATTATAACAAGGTTAGCCTCGGTGTATATTCATTTGAAGCCTTAATTAATTGATCAGGCCCTTGAACACTGCATTTTGAAACATTTTGTAATAATTATTTTGAAAATTATTCTTAGAGAGATCCCACTCTTCTGCTTTTTATTAAGCCAGTAACGAAGCACACTAGGATCGCTCGCCAATAATTCTGGCAACCATCTGCCTGCCGATACCTCCTCCGGCACGCTATTGCGTGTGCTCACACTAACCTTTGTCTTCGCCTTCTACCCCTGCCAGCAGGGCATAGAAAATGTGGTAGTTCCTCTCCCCGGGATTCTGCCTCACGACTCGATTCTGCAGACAACAACATTCTTGTTAGGCTTATAGGTTTATCTCTACTTTGAAAAAAAATACTTTCATTTCTACGTAAATATCTTTAATGAAATAGTAATGAATGATGACTTACTTTTTCTAATAAATCTTCAGTTGCAAAGAAGCACAGGTCAAGGAAGATATGGATAAAATAGGATAGCAAAGAATGTGCCGGGCCAGTGTGTCCGCAGGTGCTGGACTGCCGCAGGTGACCAGGCGGCTGCATGTTGGTTGTAAGAATGTGAATCACTGCATGAGAAAACCCTAACAAGGCGATTCTTATATATCGTTTGGATGAATAAATATCTGATTTGCAACAGCGTACAAGACCGCGGAGCTTTCATCACTCAGCTGAAATTCACAAATTTAAACTTGGTGTTCAAAAATGGATGTTGTGGAACTGGGAGCTGGATGCTTGCCCCCCAATATGAGGCTTGGTATGTGATATGCATAAGGTTTGATGATGTAATGGAAGCAAAGCATGTCAAAATTTTCTACATGTTGGCAAGTGGTGTTATTAAGAGGGTGAGAACAGATTCACTTGGCATGCAGGCTAATTCCACAAATGAATAATCCTCAGCATTGAATCTGCTGTTAAGGATTGCGCATAAGTGAAAGAAAATATGGCATGCATGCACGCACATGCAGACACCATGTGCTTGTCCAGAGAATCAGCCCAAAGGGCCACCTTTTCTTGCACCAACACGAGCCAATTTCATAAGATGCTGCAGCATTGCTTCTGATGAGTCAGCTATTTCAGCGACACCATTTATGACTTGCCAGCAATCACAGTATCTGGAGGTAAAACTATTTGAACAAATTCATGAATTAGCGACGGCACAAGAAAGCGTGCGTGTAAACCTCCTCTATAGACAACTATATTAATCAAAAGCAGAAGCCTTTATGCTCCTGCGCATCAAAATGAAATAAAATTAAGTGTTTTTTAATGAGTGGCGATAGCGAAGGCTTTTTGATTCTACAAATATTATATGTTCTATTATTGTGTCATTCACATTTTTCTTTCGACCACTACAGCATACAGCATGGGGCAATAGGTCAGAGCACTTCAGTGATTGGCTAACTTCTCTGTGAGTGACGCATTCTGCCCTTTCACAAGGAGCACATCCACGCACAAGGAAGTTCCCTTCAGTGCCAGGCAACGTGTGGGATCCCTAATGGCTTTGCCTATGCTTGTTTTACATAGGGATAAGTAATATATTAAATCCGATTTCTAAGCACTCTGAATTACAGGCGTTGTTATTACACTATGTAGTGACACTCAATAAACAGATGAACTTGTAAAGTGCAGAACACATCAGATATCAGTAGCAAGCTCTTGACTCAGCGCTATCTTGCCAGCAACCAATACGATACAGATAAAAGGATACAATCTATAATTTTGCCTCCCTGTATGTTCCCCTTCTGACATATGTTAAGCTGGACAAACTTCCCAAATCTGCTGGAGTTGTTGTTGTACACCGTCTTTGCGTTTCCAAACGCTTCCATGATGGGGCTGTAAAAACAGAAGAAGACATCAGGGCAAACTTGTGACGCACATCCAACGAAAGACACTTCACTTCTGAGGACCTTAAAGAAATCCTTCATCCTGGTATAGATATCTAGCCATCGCGCACCCCAGGCCCATGAATCTCGAATCCATCGAAATACTTGTCTCTATGATGTAAAACATCTCAAGCTATACGAACCCTTTTCCCTAATTTAAGGCATTTGTAGGCACATTCCTGCTTCACTGTGGGGGAAAACTGTGTGCTGGGTTACTCCGTAGTACGCATAAGTAACAGCCAGTTTCCATTTGGTGATCAGTCCCAGGAGGTGCAACAGCGTTTGTCATGACACCAGCCATGAAGGAGAGTTTCATTTTAATCCAAGCACGTGCAGGCTGGTAACATGCATGCACCTGAGGAAAAAACCGACAGACACGGCTAGGCAACGAAGTGATGTTTCAGAGAATGGTTGTCAATCAAAGCAAGGAAAATGGCGCCTACCCTGTAGTTGAATAGTTAAGGACAATTGTAATTGGGGTGCAATGGGTCCCTCACACTATTGGGCCTTGGTGCCAATGCACCTGGTGTACTATTGACAGCTATGCCGTTGAGACAGGCACTCCAAACCCAGGACTGCTTCAGTCAGCCATCACGAGCCAGCCATGCAAAGTCCCCACGGTTCTGACTGACTGCACAAAGCGACAATCAACAAAAACATGTTACGGGTTGCCTGCCTCGAAATTCCTCAATGGACCGAGACCCTCCTTCCGCACAACAATAGCTATATTTCACTATTGTATTATTATTTTTTTCTTTTGGCCGTTATGTACATCTTTGTCTTTGTTTGCTACACATTCCCATCACAACTGAGACAGAGTTGGTTGACCTTGTTGGCTGCCGTCGAGAGAGATGAACAAATGACAGTGCCTCTAGACCGCAATCCCTCTCTGTTGTTGGAGAAAAGATCACCTTGTGCTGCAGAGGAGACAGCCAGGGCCCAGCACTCTCAAACCTGCACTCTTCGCAAGCACCAGATCTGCACCCTGAATCCACTCAAACTTTACAGAATATCACATTAGTAGAAAACTCACTTGAAGCCGTTTACCTACACTTGGCTAGAAAGACATACAAAGTCCACGGCTGTTCTCCACACATCCCAACATTCCAGACAGTATCCATGAAAGGAAAAACGTGTCAACATATTGGGGTTCTAAACCAAAGACTCACCCTATGGGTGACATCTACTTTGGGAGACTCATGGGACCGACTCAACTGGTGCATCTTCTATCACACAATATAAACTTTCTGTGCTGTTTCCAAACCCAGATGCACACATCCATGCTTGTCATCTATGATATCACATGACTGACAGCTGCAGACAATTTGATTTCGCCTGGTGGTGAGATCACCAGCCGTTTGATGGTCAGGCACCATTTACTGGCATATCCCTCATCGGAAGCGGAGCAGCCGATCTGGCCTTAGAAAAAAGTCTTCAGTTTTGGAGTTTGTATAGACTCAAAGCCATATATGACCCTCACTCTAAAAAATCAAAAGGTTGTGTGTGTACCAGTGCTCACAGAGACACACTAGGGACCGAAGCAGATGGATCCCGTCATTGCAAGCGCATTCAGACCTGCAGCTCACCGTGTCCTCGGTCACGCTGAAAAATCAGCAGCTCTTCAGAACAACAATAGTAATCCGCAAAAGCTGCATATACCAAGCATGTCCAATTAAAAGAAAAGTTAGAGAAGTAGAAAACTTAAAAGATCCCACCTTCACCACTTAACATTTCAGGATCCGCCCTCCCGCATCACAAAGCTATCACGATTCCAATGCAAGGAATTTGAGTCGTAAAATGTGCCCAACACACACAAGGTTTCACTAAGGGCTTCATTCGTAAAAGAACACATGCTGGTACCCAAGGTTGTGCCTGCAGCCAACGCTATTGAATGTCGAATATCGAGGCTGCGTAGTCTTGATTCCATCTCATGCCTCTTTAATCCACCACCAGGCACTCCCTGCCCCAATAACTCACAGTTGTATGTTCTTTTTGAACCCTGATTTTTCCCTTTGTCGCAGGTTCTCCATCTCTCTCTTGCATCTCCTTTCACTTTTTTCTCTCTCTATTGTTCTAGGTCAAAGTCTGATGAAGAAAAATAAATGAAGCTGCCCAAAAAAGAGTAACGTTGGGCTCCATCTACAACCACCAGGGCATATTAAGCACTGGTTTTACTACACAGGAGATGGTACCTACCCTTGACAAAGATACTGACTCTGAAGTGTAACCCATGTTATCAGATATTTGAACCTGTCAACACATGGTTAAGTGAGAGACATTTTCCCTCTTCAAATTATAGGCATATGCAACATGGCCAGCAATCCGCTAGGCCGACTACTGTAACGCTTAGTGTGTGGAGCTCAGGGGATTCCTTTTACCACTTATGTAGGAGGCGGATCCCTTATTTTCAAAATTAAATAGGAGCAGCCATGATGACTTTACTCTAAAGCAACAACTCGAATGAAATATGTATCGGCAACTGAGATTTCAAATTCAGTAGTCGCTGCAGCATTTTAAAATGACGGGACATTATATCAAGTAAAATCACTTTTTAGGAACTATAGATTTACTTTTCACTTCTGCATCAATATGACACTTTATGCGGCTATGTTAAAATTGTAAATGTTTTTAGATGCAAACAACTTTGCGTGGCTCTCCGGTCATAAGCTAATCAAGAGATTAAAAAACGGAAGACAGTCCTTCTCAGTCTGTGCTCCCACACTATGGAACAACTTTCCCAGAGAACTCACAACAGTCATCCTGCAGTTCAGATAGTTTGACAATAATACTGCAACGGCTACCTGACTCTCCGTAACAATCATGAACCGCAGCCCAGGAATGTGCCTGCTATTTAGCACTCAGGTGCTTCCCAGCTAGGTTTGTGCTTTATAAATACACTTACATGCATATGCAGACAG
The DNA here is from genome assembly GCF_964204655.1 of Triturus cristatus. NCBI lineage: Eukaryota > Metazoa > Chordata > Amphibia > Caudata > Salamandridae > Triturus > Triturus cristatus. The sequence goes on along the minus strand of NC_140587.1, from coordinate 958,837,383 downwards.
AGCTCCCACCACCCTGCCCTGTTACTTGTATGTGATAGTTCTTTGTAAATCAATCCTGCTTTTAGGATCTGCCGGCGGCGGCCATGTTTGCGCATTGAACGTGGCGCGGTACCTGCTCTCCAGGATGGCTTGCTCCACGCAGGCTGTTTTCTCCTTGGATGACAGTTCCAGGGAATGCTGGCTCATCGCAGACAAGAATTTGAGGATTAGTTTTGTGCTTTCGGTCTTACCCGCGCCGCTTTCACCACTGAAAGACATAATGTATTGGAAACTATCAGTATCAGCTTCTGTAGCGTGAAAATGTGTGTGCAACGCATTAATTTTCCTAAAAGCCCCCGGTTAGTGGCAATCGCTGTACACATCATTTCATAAGCTTTCTCACGCAGTGACCATATCAATGGCATAAAGCAAAGTGATGGTGCCTCCCTGCAGAATGTTGTGAAGGGTCCATGAAACTCCTATATCCAGCAGATATCCCTAGGCTTTGGACTGGACAGGGGGCCCCCATAAGAGTGGGGACCCACAGTGCTGGAGGGGCAGCAAGAGCTTGTGTTATGTCTCTGTACCTTATTTATGATACATCTGGAATAGTTTCTCACAGTTTGAAAGTGTTAAACAAATACAACATGTCCATTCCACCTTCGACCACCTTAGTCACACTCCCCTCTTATTAGAAGAATGAGTAACAATAATGTCATGAGTAGCGGCGGCCGGCACAGGTAAGCGAGGAGAGGCGGGGCGGGTGGGAAGTCGACAGTCGACGGAATAGGTATAATTAAATAAATAAATAATAGCAATTCCGTCGTCTGTCGACTTCCCCTCTGCCGCACCCCGCTCCACCGCGCATACCTGTGCCAGCCGCGGCTGCTCATGCGTGATGCAGAGAAGCGCTATAGAAAAATGTTAAATAATTAAATATATTGTGCTAAACACACAGATGCTCTGTCCATCCTCACAGTGTGCTACTGCTTCAAAATGCAGTATTGGTGCTGTAAGTGCAGTGGTTGTGGACAAATGTAATTATTCACTAGCCCGTGACTATGAAAAACATAACCAAACAAACTCACGCTTTACTGCAACCAAGCTGATACAGCTAACTTGTTGACCATCTTGCCTTTTAACTGCCTTTTCCTTGTTGTGTACTAGAATGTGTTTGTAACATGCATGCATGTGTGATTGAATGAGTATGTGTGTGTATGTGAAAAACTGAGCTAACCTGTGTTTAACACTGCACTCATATATGAACAAAGTACTTATTGCATATGTGCACGTCCCAGGATGACATTGGTGATGCCACACACTGATGTATTAGTAAAAAACAAACAAATTGCAATTTCACTCACTCACTGATCCTTTTTGCAACAAACACCTTTCTAGCATTAAATTTTTTTTTAAATTAAGGCCCAGACTTACTAAGATTTTGTGTGGCGGTGGCATCACTTTTGTGGCACAACCAGACGTAAAATCCATTTTGTCAATAACTGAGCCACGCAAAGTCAATTTGATTGGCTTTGTGTGGCTTACTAATTTTAGTAACCTAGGGGCATATTTATGAAAAGGTCACACAGCGCAGCAAGCCACCTTGCTGCGCTGAGTGACAGGGAACGAGCAGGGATGCGCCGTATTTAACATAATATGTTGCATGCCAGTCTTTTCCCAGCACTTGTGCACAACGTGGTGCCTAGCGCCAATACAGGCAACTTGCACCATGGTGCAAAGATACCTGTGTTGTAAGCAGGATTGTTTTTGTGCAGGAAGGGACTTCCCTTCCTGCACAGAAACAATTCCTGAGGAATTCTTCTCTTTCTATTTGGGCTACAGAATGCAGCACAAACAGAAGTGAAAAAAACAATAAGAAATTAAGATTTTTTTACTCATTCCCCCTCCCCTGGGGATGCGCAACATTTCAACATATCCCCAGGTCTACCAGTAATGGTAACTGTGGGAATGCTCCAAAGTCCATTGGTGTTGCATGAGAACACGCACACACCACCCATTGAATGCCTCCCTGGGGCAGAGTAACACATCACAGAGATTTCTGCTGTGTTGTGTTACTCTAGATTTATCAAGCCACTCAGGGCCATGTAAGGAGGCCTTGCGTGGCTTGATAAATTTAACTTAGTATTTGCGTCCCCCTTTCACCCCTTTGCGAAGCGCAAGGCAACGCAAATACTTGATAAATATGCCCCCTAATGCTTACGAAGGTGTTCCTTCCTGCACAAAAACAATCCTGCCAGTAACGCATGCATCTTTTCACCATGGTGCAAGGGAGCCTGCGCTGGCAAGAGGCAGCTTCAAGTGCACCGCCGTAGGAAGAAGCTGCACCACCGCAGGTAGAGAGCTGAAGAGTGTCATATCTTAGTAGACGTGGCACTGTTCAGCTCTCTCCTGTTCATGCAAAACATCACAGCGGCTCCCTTCCTGCACAAAAACAATGTCAAAAGTCAATTTCCTCTCTGCATGTATGCTACTGAATGAGGAGAAATAAATCTACTTCTCCTTCATATGCCGGCCTCCTCAGGGAGGCTCAGGATTTTGGCGCAAATTCATATTTGCAAGTCTTTAAATGGGTAAATATCAATTTGTGCCAAAATCCACGGATGGATAGACAGGAATGCTCATGTATCTCCCATTGAATGCCTTCATGACACAAAGTAACGCAACGTTGCTTTTGGTTACAAACTAAAGCAAATCGCCATGCATTTGTTTGCAATACCAACCTGAGTTTAAAAACTAACACAAACTCAAAGCAAAATCTTTGTAAATATGGGCAAGGCCGGCTTTGGGGCAGTGCAACTGGTGCGGTCGAACTGGGCGCTGACCTGTGGAAGGGGGCGCTGTGACCTCAGGTGGGCGCTGTGTTTAGCAATATCTTATGATGGGAGAGATAAGGGGCACTTTTGCAGGTGGTAGTGAGAGAATCCGAAGAGGTGGTCATGGGATGTGGGGGCGCCAAAACTGATTGTCGCACAGGGCGCCATCAGCGCTAAAGCCGGCCCTGAATATGGGCCTAGGTTTTAGACAGAGACTTACAACATACCCACTGTGATAGAAAAATACATAGACCATTCACTGATGAGTTCATGCTTGTTTTTTTAGATGCTACCACAGGGTGTCACTGTTTCATCACGTATATGTTCGGTGACAAGTCTTCATCTTCTGTAGAAATTCGAAGAATGTATTCCTATTCCCACAATGAGATCGCGGTTTAAATTACCAACAGAAGCATGGTAGGAAAAAGATATAAAAGAACGACATGTACTCATTTTTTCCAGGCTAAAAGGCTGAATCAATGTTTGTAACAAACCACTGCACTGTGATTAACATGAGTCACCGTGATGACCATATTAGCACACGTGCACTTCACAGCGAACATCTATGGGATGCTGTTGATAATGTGTGGGGAGAAAGAGGCGACTGGAAATAAGGATTGGAAAAAATAGAGATATATTGTATACTATTTATATAGCGCTTACTACCTCTAACGAGCCATCAAAACGCTTTACACCGGACAGCACGCTGCTCCGGGACCCAAGGTTGATACTTAGTTCAGTGTTATTGGTTACTGTTTGCTGTTTACTATTATTATACTTTTATACATTTGTTGTTTGTGTTGCTTCCAGCCCTGAGGAAGTCGTATGGGTTAATCCCTTCAAACGACGAAGCACGTTGGGATTGGAAGATTTATGTGAATAAAGAAGAAGAATTGAAGTTTCCATTGGATAATCTTTTCTTACTGTTAACAATTGTTTTATTTTGGAGCGTGTGCATCAATAACATTTACTGTTTATATCAATCTGTGATTGAGTTTTTAGGGATTTTGGGTGCTGTTCCCTATATTGATTGCACCGCGATTGAGTCTCGAATCTTTATTGACTCCTGTGGAATCTTGTTTGTAGCGCCATAGAGCCTTTCACACCCTTTAGGTACTTAATACTGTTTGATCATTATTGGGATTAATCCTGCACACTAAAAGCAAACCATTGCATACAGTAATTTCAGTTTTTTATGGTGTACTTAAGTATTAGCGGTTGGTTGCATTCATTAGTCGGAGGGGTGAACTCAAACATATGATTGGTGGGATTAATACAAGAGTTAGTGGAGTTAGATATTGTTAGGTTGCATATGTATAACTTTCAGCAGAGGGATGAGAGATTGTGATCTTGTAAATGAGTTGTGGGAAATTTGCTGAAATAAAGAAAAGTCAATGGTGGATGTGTTAGAGTAGATTATGCTCAGACAGAGGAGGCATGCAGAGTATGGAAGGGAAGGAGACGGACATTTGAAAAAGAGAAGAAAAAGAGAGGTGATGAACCAAAGGTTTAATTAAAAGACAGTTTTTTTAAATGCCAGATTTAAGGAACCTGGGCATCGTTCCTGATAGCCAGTGTGGCCACTTAGAATTCTGCCTTGCCCAGAACTGAGCCAGCCTTTTACCATAGTGAATGCCCTCAGACAATCTAGGTTAAACGTTTACGTACCTATCCCTATTACCTAAAGGACGAGTAGTCTAAACTCTATCAACAGCAAAGTCTAAGCTGATTGGTCAGGAGAGCAGACAGCACGGTGGCCCATAATGTAAAGGTTTCATTGAAGACCCCGTGACCAAACTGTACCAAATATTGATTTCAGGCAGCACTCAATAAAGACTGAAGGGCAAGGCTTACACCTTCCCCAGGAAATTAGTTGACAAATATTTCTTACTTATTAAGCTTCCTGTGAGCCTCACTTGTCGACTATAGAAATGTGGCCTGGCAGATGTGGCTAATTCATGAGCTCCCAGGTGAGAACAAATAATAGTTCGGCTTTCTTAATGCAAGTAAATAAACCCTCAAGAAAACTCAAAGTACTCTGAAGCCAAACAATGTGTTTTTGTTACTCTCCGGAAATGTTCTTTTTTAGCAAGATGGGATTCTAAGCGGAGTACAGCGCTCATGATGATGCCCGATTCGAGGCAGGCCCAAAGACCAAATAAAATAAGATAATTTGACATATATGCAAGTGTGGCTAAAAAAATCTAGGATTGGCAGTAAAGGGAGAAGCCATCTTGCCGAGGCCGGACTAACTCATTTCTGATGGGTAAATATCTCCCATAACAACCAACAGGGATGTCTAGGTAGTTATGGATATGGGCTGTCTATACGGCGTTCCTAACTCAGAACAAAGAAACCGTTCACTTCCCGATGGAAGATACTATCATTAACTGAACTTGAATGGCTAACCTCTACTCCTAAAATGAAGTACGACAAGACAATCTTGAATGTAATCAATGATTTCTATTATTCCTCAGTATATTTTTATGTAGGGATAAATATTTGCCAATATTAGCGGAACACATAGAGATGTTCTTGGCATGAAATAATTGGCTATCTGCTGATATCGAAGTGGTTGAAATGTAAAGCGCTCTGACACCCAACTCAGAGTCTGGTTCGCGCTATAGAAAACACTGAATGTATGAACGAATGAATATGAATAAATAAATAAATAAGGACAGACATGAGCACACTGGTTAAGTTCGCCGGGGTCTGAATGAAAGTATACCTTGGAAAATGTTGTCGATGCGCAAAATCAGGATTTTGGTCTTGTTGCCATGAAACCTAACTAAAAGCACAGCAACTTGCATTCAGACATTTCAGTAGGTTAACATTTAGGCATAATTAGAGTTTAAGCATTACAAAGTTTGACCCAAAAATCTATCAAGAGCAGAATGGTGTGCAGGCTGTAAGGATCACTAAAAGGGCCAGTGATTGCTTACTAGATACCGGCATAACTGTGGACAAACGAACAAGATGGCTCAGTGAGTTAAGCGCACATAGCAGGTCATAAATTGAAATCCCAGCAGGGATGGTTTAGCTCCTCATCCTTCCGACGAGGTCAATAAATAAAGAAACATTAAATTGGGTAACAGCAGCTTCTATAAGTAACAGTGCTACTAAACAGCAAAAAGGTTAATAGAAAACAAGCTAATGTGAAATTTGGTATGCTGAGTAGACGAACAGCATAACACTACAGTATATTTGACTTGTAGTTCTATTTCGATTGAATTGTTTTAGGAATCAAACCAAATTATTATTAAATGAGGGTGCTAGAGCACCTTCAATAGGACTCTAGAATCCTGCAGTTAAATAAATATGCAATTAACTCTGTTTTTTGTTTTTTGAAAATATCAATGTTCCATAATCCGATGGAATAACCTGAAGCATCGGCCACTGGCTGTTCTAAAAAGAAGGTGCTGAGACGGGTCCCCATCGAGGTCTCCATTTCTGCTGTCACCATCAGGATGAAAAAATAAATCTTACCTCTGCAGCAGCACCGCCCTTCACTGCTTTTGATGTAACTTCAAAGAGACTCGATAACGGTCCTTTCACAGTCTCCTCATGTCAGAACTGAAGCATTTTCAAAATGATATACAAAGAAGCCGTTGTTTTTGCTTATTTATCTCACACTACTAATAACCATTGACAAAGCCAATAGCCCTGGCTTGTTGTAGGCTTAATGTTACTTGTTTTATATCTTTGGGCGCAATGACAGAAACAGCAAAATACCAGTAGGGGGAACACTATGCTCGCGAAAGATCTTTAGCATAGGTGTTTTAAGCCATGCACTTAATTATATTGGCCACGCCCCTTTAAGAGAACACCCCCCCTCCAGTTTTTTCATCCCACTCACAGCCCTGATATGTGAATAATATATGTCAGAAATCTTAAGAACAGACAAGTTCAATAACTCATACAAGCAAATTGGTAGGAGGGAGACTACATTGAAACAGTGGCCGGTTCGTTTTCCTGTACAGTGCTTCGTAACCATATCAATGAGATTGGAATGAAGTGGGTCTGTTTTGGGGGCAGTCTTGGATCAAACTTACTTCTTTACTCAGAAAAAGGCTACGATTTGTGGGTGTAACATCTCTGATAACCACGTCTTATTTTGCTTTTCAAAAAACAAATCAATAAACTGACACTGGACTATTTCAGACGATGTGCTAACATACTGTGCTCCAAAACGCCAGCACTTAGCAACACGTAGATAACGTGAAGTCAAAGGGATGTAAAACTATAAGTTATCCACTAGAGGGCACTCTCTGAACAAACAACAGCAAACGTGCCCTTCCTATTCATTTACACTCGAGGCAATATACTTTCGCAAATTATCTGAAACCGCTGGGTGCTCAAAACGAAGAGACACGTTTCTGTGATAGGTGAAATGGATAAGGAGGGCTACGACGGAAGCTAGTTGCATCCATGAATTGTACATGAGAAAAAGGCACAGGCAGAGGAGGGTTAGCTGTAAAGCTGTGAACCTGTGAAGCTGGGCTCCTGTTGGTACATTCTCTCAGGAGAGCAGGCGAGTGTGCCGGGTACAGCGCTGCTACGCCACCGTGCGGCAGCTTCACCACACACCCTCAGAATAACTAACCACTCTTCTGGAGTGGTAGACGAGTAATGAAACACAATTGTAGTTAAGGTTTGCAATGCACCCCACAATTCACGCTCTTTGAAAACATCGATATTGGGACTCTCTGCCCTGGGGAGCAGCGGCGTCTGTGTAAATACTTGCCGTCTGACCCTCCCGAAGTCAGCACTCACTCAGGCCTAAACACCACCCACCTTAATCTGGCTGACGCATTAAATGGAAGGGCAAGCATACTGCTTGTCACCTACATCGTCTAACAACAGGGGGGCATATTAACTAGGAAGGGGCGGAGGGCGGCGTTAGCCAACTTGGCTTAACACAGCACTCCACCAGTTCCAAAAGGCAGGGATGCACCATACTTACAAGGATACGGTGCAGCCCTGCATTTCCCCCTGCGCTGGCGTTAATTTCAACTGCCTAGCGCCGGCAGAGACACCCTTGCACCATAGTGCCTTTTGCTGTTTCTATGTGTGCTGCACAACTGTTTAGGACAGGTTTTCCCTGGCCGTAATTTTGGCGCTGCCCCATATTTATGCTGCCCTTGTAAATAGGGGGCAGCATCAAAATCAATGGGTGCTGCAATGAAACGCCCACCGCAACACCCACTGCCCACTCCTTTCACACCAAGTATATAGTATGAAAGGATGCCTTCTTTACAAGGCGGTGTTAATCCGCGTTAAGTGGCTTAACGCTGCCTTGTGAATAAGGTGAAGTCTCTATCGCCACCACAACGTCAGAAAAAGTGACATTGTGGTGGCAATAGGGGCTTTGTAAATCTTTATAAAAAAGGAGTCATGTTTCCTATTTTTAAAAGCTGTGAAAACAAACGTACACACATTACATGCTTCTCGGACACACTGCCTTCCTCCTACTCCTTACATTGATCAATGGAGCCTTTAGAATGATGATTGCTGTACGAGGATTGTTCTCAGGTGCATTTATGATCAGTACGTATACAGAGGAAAGGAAATGGCTGCCAGGAGTTCCATATATACGGAAAAGATGGCTAATAGGATGTTTCTTGAAAAAGGCCAAGGAGTAGAAGAAACCCATAAGGCTAGATCATGCACATTTATCACATGCACTTTTTTTGCACTTCTCCAGTGTCTTTAGAGACCGAGATGAAAACCAGCATATAAATATTGCATTTTCGTTTTAAATAAATGTAAGAAATGTCTTGTGAGACCCCTGGCTCCAAGGAGAAGAACATGTAAAAAACATATTTATTCTGTAGCAATTAACCAGATCTTCAATGCTGCCACCCTTGACCAGCTCTGCTATTAGATCTTTTGGACTCCTCGATGAAGCGGCATCACCACTCATCACTTGCACCAGAAGGTCCTGTTAATTTTTAGATTTACAAACAATGGCCCAGATGTACAAAGCTTCCCGTTTGCATTTCTTAAATAGTGACTATGTAGGAATCTCTATTTAAGAAATGCAAAAGGATATGTACACAATTTTAGATTCCCTAATATCGATTTCTACAAAGGAGGAATAGCTATTAGGGAATCGCAAATAGGAAATACCATTGAATTCTGGGCCTATGGGCAAAATAGGAAATGGTTTGCACTTCCTAAATTGCAATTTCCTAATAGGAAATCTCAATTTAAGATATGCAAAGCCAAGGGTGACTCTGGGCTTAAGGCCTCCCTGGAGGAATCCCGAATTTCCTAGTGCACGTGTAAGTGCACATATGCCCTAGGGGCATATGTGCACTTCATGTCACATTAAAAAATGCATTTTTAAATTTTGCACATGGTTACATCGAATTCAAATCAATGGTAATAGCATAGCCTAAATGCCCAATTTGTATGTAGGAAATGCTACGTACATGTGCTTTAGGAACTGCAAATAGCTAACCCCTACTGGTGATTCCTACATCAATGTCGCAATTTGCGATTTCTACCGTGTAGAAATCACAAATTGATAGCAGTTTTGGCCCTTAGTACTTTTGAAAAGGCCATTTAGCATTTCTTAATAGGCCGAAATAGCAAGTCCCGTTAAGAAATGCTAAATGGCTTCGTACATCTGGGCCAACATTTCCAGACTGTCCAGAGATGGGTCTATTAAAGGAATGACTAATAAAGAGTGTTACAGAGTCCACAGCAGCTCTCTTCACCCCAGCGTCCCTCAACATATTCATTCAGTAGTGATCTCAGAAGGTACTCACTGAATAATGTGGTGTCTGTGTGCCTGATCACAGAGGTACCATGTCACTGTAAATGTGATGAGATGAACGTCAAAGTGCCATAGGATTAAAAAAATCAGTTACGAAGCTTGGTACACTGGTCAGCTGAGAATTCCTTCACTCCAGCAGCGATGGTGAAACCAATTCACCATAGTTTCAAAAACAATCAGAACACCACCTTATTCAAGCAACGCTTTGGTCACTAGTGCATCTTAGCATGACCTCCCACTAAAAAAGGGCCTGAGCCCCCCCGACATTGCCTGGACAAGCAGCACAAATTACCAAGCATGGCCACTCAAATCACACCCAAAGCCCACCGGGATGAATTTAAACATGAAACTACTGAAGAGCATATTGCAAAAACCAATGCCTGACACACTGCCTCCTAAGTGAACCTTCACCCAAAGCGCAGTCGTATCACGCTTACAATCTATTACAACTGTAACACTCAAAGTCATCCTAATGGCACGAAGTGATCCCTACAACCTACAAAAGACTTGAATAAAGAAAGATGCTGTCAATATTTGTCAATACATTTGTTATTGTGGGAAGAGACACTGAATCAATTGTTCCGTAACTGGATTTGCAATAAGCTTGGGAAAGCTTTGTGCAGCTTTTGTTGCTGGGTGCCGATAATGCAGAACCGGCCCGTGTAACAAAAACGGCCCCCCAGGGGTCTAAAACCGTCTCCCACCTTGGCAGCCCACCAGGGAAACACCCAGTCCCTGCTACGACCAGTCCACCCCTGCCTCAGATTGACGATTTCAATGTGGCATAGTGACATCAACTGTACCGAGGTCTGGTGGCTCAATTTTCTAATACGTTCACTGCAGGGGCCTGTGTTCAACCTCATGGTCACAGGTTCAAATCTCCACGGGTCCACTCAGCCTTTCATCCATCAGAGATCGATAAAATGAGTACCATTGACTTGGGTAACAATAAACATCTGCTATTCAGCACCAAGATGCGTATGGGTGAACGAGTGCTTTACAAATATGCATGTTATGCTACATTAGGTCTGCCTTAATGCCCTTTCAGGGATCTCTGTGACGTGGTGGGGTACTCTGTTTCAAATTTCATTTTCTAAGTACCTTGAACCTCTATCAATACCACCTGAATAGAAGCAAAGCAAGCCAGATTTTAGTGGGTATAATATTTCAATTACTATCCTCTTCCTATCTATACCATGTCTGCTGCTGAGCGACTGATTCAGACGAACGCAGTTAACACAAAAACAACAATGCCACATTTTATTATCCAAAGTGTTGCCGGGTACTGCCATGTAGAGTCCTCATTATCCCACTCATAACAGGATTCATTAGCTAGCTCACATTGCTGAACGGCGGGATGGAACTTGATGCGATCAGTTTGTTAGTAGAGATGGCATGGCCAGTGTCCTAAACTATGCTGGGTACATAAATAAGCGGGACTAAAATCTGTTCAGCAAAATAACCAACTTCACGTTTAATGTAATCTGTGTCTTGAGACCAGTCTCCTGACACCGCCACTGCGGCAAATCTCTCTTGCTGCACATCCCCGGCTCAACCCATTCGAGCAACCGGTCTCTTGCTAGACTACAGCCCCAGGTAGAAAGAACAGATGAAGCCTTAGACTTCAAATGTAGAGACATGACCACGTAAGGTGCAGCAAAAAAATCCCTGGTAATCTGCAGAGGCTGAGTAGGAGGGGTCTTGTTCAGTGCCCTGGTCACAAATTTGTTGAATATTTCGATCTAGCGGAGTATTAGCTGAATGGTGGGGCTGCAGCCGCAACCGTGTCATGGTGGGCAACAGAAAATAAATGTGCATGAGAGCTAATCCCCAGTGTCGGTGCCTACATTTATACATGTATAGGACCACCAGGAAAGACTCTGCACTTGCGAGTGGGTGCTTGTCACACGTGAGGGTGGACTCACGAATTACAGCTCCATATTCTCCCAAAGGAACAGACAGCATTCGGAAGAAAACCTTGCTTCATTGTACAAGTTACATGGGCGCGTTTCAGCTGACGCCTTTCTCAATGTTATATATACATATTTACCTACGAGAATACATTTATTGCTGCAGTGAGAAGGTCAAATTCAGGTATATTACCACCGTACAATAAAACTAACATTAGAAAGACATTGCACTGCACAACTTTGACCCCTTGAATCCTGGTTTTGGTTAAATATAGGCCTGGGCGTAGTTCGCGAAGTAGCACTTCGCGAAGCTACGCAAAGTGAAGTTCGCACTACGCGAGCTACGCGTAGCACTTCGCGAACTGCGTAGTACTTTGTTCGCACTGTGCCAGATGTCGTTTTCAATGATTGCACAGTGCGGACAAGCAACCGGCACTGTGCAATCATTGAAAATGGCATCTTGCACAGTGCGAGCTGTAGTTTTCTGCTGCTCGAGTAGATTTTTACTCGAGCTTCAGCTTTCTCAACGCGAACTGGTAGTTTCTCATCGCGAGCGGTCGCGAGCATACGCGACCACTCACAATGAGAAACCTGACCTCCTCGCGTTGGGAATCTCGCCGGGAGGTTTATTTTCCATGCTCGCGATCGCCAACTTGAAGTTGCTGATCGCGAACAAGGAAAAAGTCTCGCCGGGATGTCATTTTGCTTGCTCGCGGTCGCCAACATGACGTTGAGGACCGCGAGCAAGCAAAAAATGACCGCAGCACTACGCAACACTACGCTACGCGTGTTCGCACTGTGCTACGTGCAGTTCGCGTAGTGCGAAGTAGCGCGAACTTCGCAAACTACGCGAGCGTAGCGTAGTGCTTCGCCCAGGCTTAGTTAAATACCTTTTGTTAAAACTAGTACACATGAAAAAAAGAGATGGCATAAACCACAAATGCAGATGTGTAGACTCTAAAATACTAATTATTACCGTTGTTGAGGGAGAGACTTCATGACCCACCCAAGCCTTTGCCTCTCATGAGTGATGTCCCTCCTAACACTCAATAAATATCATATTAAACTCTGTACAGCTGCATATATAGGGCCTTATTTACAAGAAAGTGACACAGCGCAGCATGGCAGGCAATTTGGCTGTGTCGCGCTGCGTCACTTTCAAAGCACAGGGATGCGTCATATTTACAACAATATGTCATATCCCTGTGCTTACCCCCCCACTGACGCACAATTGTCTGCCATGTGCCAACGCAGGCACCCTTGTGCGCCATGGTGCAAGGGTGTCTGGATTTAAGGTGAGATTGTTTTTGTGCACAAAGGGACACCTTACTGCACAAAAATAATCACATGAGGAGTATTCCTCTTTCTATGCCTGCTGCAAAATGAAGCACGAATAAAAAGAGGAAAAAAAAGAGGAAAAATGTAAGTATATCTCCTCATTGTGCCTTCTATGCCTTCCCTGGAGAGGCGTAGAATTCTGACGCATTCCCTGGTTTACGAAATGTTGTACATCTGGGAATACGGCAGAATCCACGGTTGTTTAGTGGGAACACCCACAGCAGCACCCATGCCACACCTCTTTCACGCAGAGTGCTGCATGAAAAGGGGCCGCATTTACAAGGCCACGAAAAGTCACACTTGGCAGCTTTACGTGGACTTTTAAATATGGAGCACCACACTGCGCCGCTGATGCATCAAAAGAAGAGACACACTGGTGGCGCAATGGGCTTCTAAATATGCCCCATATTATATAATGTATATATATGTTTCTATATATGTGTGTGTGTATGTGTGCACACACATGCTTTCAGTTAGTGCTCTTCCTCCGATATTCTGATAACGGGTTATTCACATTTTGCTTACCCTCCCCTGAGGCATTGCGCATGGCGCACTAGGTAAGTCTATTTTAGCCCTTAGCTCTCTTCACTCGGAGTAACAGCATTCTGTATATGCACATCAGTTTAACAAAGGAATCCACTTGAGCGCCAACACAAGGGAGCCAATCTCTGCTTTCATTTAATCCAGCTTTATTTATTTTATGTGCGACTTTTACTTATTTTTTGCCAACATATGTTCGGCTCTTTTAGATGCCAGAGTGTTTACCTTTTATCACTTTGAAACTTTAACACCTATAGCATGCATGCTTAGAAACGAATAAAACAAGCATTGGCATAGCCAATAGGTCTCGCCTTTGGGACCTTATAAGTGTTTAGCCATGCAACAGTTGCATAACTAAACACTTATAAGGTCCCAAAAGCGAGACCTATTAGCTATGCCAATGCATGTTTTAACTGCTGTAATCTATTGAAGCCTCATGGAAAACATCAAAGCGGCCGTGCGCCGCGAAAGTGATCGCGATCAAAAATCAAAGCGGCCGCGAAAGTGAAAGTAATCACGGTAAAGCGCGACGCACGCGCCCGCGCACATGCACTGTAGCTCTAGGCTGGCCGGGTAGCACTTTTTGGAGCCCTCACAAAATGTCTCGCCAGACCAGCGCATGCGCTGGGTCAGGCGAGACCTAAAAAAATATAAAAACATTGCGGGCTTCTCAAGGCCGAAACGTTTGCTTTTGCCATTGTTTGTTTTCATTCTACTCAATCTGACTGCTTTGGTTCCACGTGTCAACTAAAGCTGAAAGCAGCCTTGCCTTCCCTCTAGCCATGCCACCGCAACACGCAGCTGGCCTGGGCACCAGCGAAAAACAAACATGCCCACAGCAAACCGCCCATTATGTGGGAACAAAGGACTAGGCTCGCCAAGCGAAAGGGTAAACAGAAAAGAGCAATTAACTCGCCATTACAACAATGCAAGTAAGTGGAGATTTTCGGCCCAGACACCGTTTTCCAGAACTGGCTGTAGAACATTCCAGACTGTGCTTGGTAACCCAACCGCCCCCCTCCCCCGCCCCCAGGCGAGACGTTAGCATTCTGAATGAAAGCGTGCCGAACTTTAAAAGGTAAGAATGCACGTGCAGCTTAGTGGTGGTCCCAGGGAGGCATGAAGATTTTATGATGTACTGGTTGGGAAGTTAGTGTAAGCAGACTGCCCCCCCCCCCCCACCCTTTCAAAAGCTGGCTACAATCACACGGTGAGGCCATGGGACTGCTAGAAAGCACAGTGCAGTACAGTCAGGACCGGACTGGACTGTCCGTAGCGGTTCCGCAGAAATGGGGGCTAATTTTGCTACTGGGAGCCAGTTTTACAGCAATGCTGAAATATCGCCCCCCCCCCCCCATAACAAAAGGAGCAGTGCTTCACACTTGCAATCCTCCTCCTGGGGGAGAAGGGAGGGGGCAGGGGGGTACTAATCCGACAAAATTGCCAGGGCTTCTTTGGGTTCTCAGTCCGGCCCTGAGTACGGTTGTCTTTCTGCTTGCATTATCCATGAACGCACCGATTCCCCGCACTGCTTAAACCAACCTTTCAACACATTGAAGCTTATAATGACTGCTGATTTTATATCCTGGCATAAGGGGATATTTTCCCTGTGTTTATACTTACCGTATCTGTGATCTTGATTGCCATTGTGCATAACAGGGTTATTCACAAAGGTAAATGTGCACATGCACCTTTACTCACTTGTAAATTTACTAATACACCTAGGAGTAATTTTGCTAGCTTTTGCTGTTCACAATTTCCGAGTATAAAGGTACTCCTAGACCTACATGTCTCCACCCCCGTGGAGCCTCCTTCAGCAGGATTTACGAGTGTAAAGTTACTACTTGTAACTATTCAGTCACAGGCAGAGAACTCTGTCACCGGGGCAGAGACCTCCCTGTGGTATGGTATAGGATAAAAAAATAAAGTTTAATAATTATTAATAAAACAATAAATATATATTGCTGTAAAAATAGAAAAGTAAATTAACTTAAAATAACTGTTAATCTAAAACAAAAACAATACAATCTAACGACACATTAACTCTTCAGATTAACTATTCAATCATACACTAATAATATTCTTTTGTGGGTGGGTGGGTTTGTTGTTTGTATTTGCATGTCCCTCCCTAAATTCTCCTTAGCCCTTCCCATGCCCCAACTTACCCTTCACTAATCCCCTTCCATTTACTAGTAAATGTTCCCCATTTTCCAGCAGCACACATTTACTACATGTGCATAGATCTCTGCACATGTCACAGAGACCTCCATGTAGAAAAGATAGGAGAGGCAGAGGCGGAGTCCACGTAGAAAAGAAAGGAGAAGCAGAGGCGGAGTCCAAGTAGAAAAGATAGGAGAAGCAGAGGCGGAGTCCACGTAGAAAAGATGGGAGAAGCAGAGGCGGAGGCCTGTGCTTGTATTTTTGTGAATAACATTTTGTAATATCTGATCAGTACTGTTATAGCGCTATTCAATGTACAACAAAGTGCAGTTTGTGAACAGGCCATTTTGACTGAAGTCAAGTCCAACAAGATATTTATTCAGTTTTCATCAGAGAGGGACAATGACAGTAAAAATTGAAAAAAACAAAATAAATCTCACAAACAGAGCATCAACCACCAGAAATACTGATCATCAAAGCTGTTGTTAGAGAGCTGCTTGTGACCTCTTCCCAAATGAACGAGTTACTTTCCTTCGGTAACTATGTATCTGGTAGAGAAACAGTCTGGCCGCAGATTCCTTAACTTAGAATATCCCCAGGCGTCAGACTGGATCGGAAAACTTTCCGCAGCAGCACCTCTGCACGCCGGGGGCGGCACCGCATGACTCCGCCCTGACGTCATCCACGGACGTGACATCAGCGGAGTCATATATGCCCCTTCCGGCGCGCTGACGTCAGTTTTCGTTTGGAGAAGCTTTTCCGTGCCACAACGTGGACCACCACCAAAAACTGTGAGAATACGGGAACAGTGTGCAAAAATGATTAAAAAGGAAAGAAATGGAATGGTGAAAACAGCACCATAAAGGACAGTGCCCGGCACTATATCTTGAAAACTAGTGAAGGAAAAGAGCAGAGCAGCGCTCTGAGACGCAACCCCGCAAAAGTGAAGACCAAACTTCCCTTGGAGGCAGAGGATGATGTGAAAAACATCATGGCAGACGATAAAAAGTCTGCAACCATAATGTATAACTGTGAAAGACAACAAGTACGGAACACAGGAGTAAGGACAATTCACCAGAAGACGTCGCCCAAAAGAGACGTTGTCTCCCCAATAAGAGACCTATAGAATTTGGCAGAGCCAAAAGATTTCAAACCAATGGACCGCAGGGGAGGTAAGAGACCCCAAGGGGACGGAGAAGGGGAGAGCGGGGGGTGGAAAAACATGAGTAGGTCCCACATTGGACAACCCAGGGCGTAGGGTTGTAAAGGACACATGACACATGAGCATACCGCCCAATCATGAGAATGGGCGGAGTAGAGCAATGAAACAGAATGAAGCATTGCGTATCGGAGTGAAGTGAAAAATGTCACCCCGCAGAAGGGTGAAGCCATCCGGAGGGAGGCGAATGTAGGAAACCCAACCTGAAAAGGTCCTCGCAGAACGGGGAGGATGGGCGGGCCTTAAGGAATCGGAAGCTAGACTGTGTCTCTACCAGAGTCAGCGCATACTGGTCCGGTATGCACAACAGTGGAAAAACACTGTGGAAACCTGCACCAACCTGCACCAGACAAAATACGTGGGGCAGCATTGGCAGGATGCCGATCCATGGCCAGAAAGTGTCGGTAATACCAGAAACAGAAGACACGCCAGTACATAGTCACTCTGTCACAAGACATGTGAAAGGGCGAATGGCAACCAGCAGAAGCACCCAAAACAGGGCTACAGTCAGAATGATAGTCAAGTGGAAGACTGGAAGATACATAAGCATACCATGTGGACGCTAGAACCACAAAAAGTATAGCATAAACCCTCCTGTAGGGCAGCATGAGCAGCCCAGATGCGAGAGACGCAATAGCAAGAAGGCAACCGGCAAAAAGCTGGACACCCTCTTAAGAGCTCGGAGCACGAGCAGACCGGGTCGAGGACCACGGACACACATAAAGGAACGTTGCCTGCACACCTCTGCTATGTAAGAGCACAGAGCAGATACGCAGCAAAAGGAAGCGTAACACAATAAAAGACTAGGGTACGCGAAAAGTACCAACAGTCAGGTGGAAGCAGAATTGGACAGGACAATGTCCACACCCGTAAGCAACATCAGCCCCCTGCCCGGGAGGATCAACGGTCCCCCGCAAGACAGATGAGGAGATGGAGCCAGGTATGATAGTGGAAACAGTCAGGACCACCAATTGGTCCAGAGACCCGCCAAGCAAGTATACTGAAAAGAACTCTCCCCTTGAGAGTGTTACAGCAGGAACCCAAAGCCGAAGTGTGGAAAACACCTGTGCGGAGAGCAGCGGGGAATGTGGAACAACTCCTGTTGGGAAAGTGCCCAGAAATGCAAGGCAATGTACAGCAGAGACGTAGATGGCAAAGACGCCACCTTCAAAGACAAGCCCAGTAAGGGCTGAAGTACGAGAAACTATTACTCAACCCTAGAGGGGAGGGTAGAACCAGCACCACAGAAGCGGAAGAAACAGCGCAAACACCGTATGACAGCAATCATACCAGGGTGCACCCCCGGTCAGCGCCAACACCAAGAAATGTGCCGCACAGCGGCTTTTCCCTGGCGCAAAACGATGACAGGGCGACAGCCGCAAAGGAACTGCGCCTGACCTGAACAGAATAAGGAGCCCAAGGGACCATGTCCGGCAAAGAAGAGCAGCCATCATGGACAAGAAGAGCTGGCGAGGCGGAGGCTGCACAATAAGCCTTACCGAGGCTTCGAAGTACTACAGACAGCTGGAGCCAACTGTAACCGAAAGTGCAAGAGAGCGATGCTAACGTTTGGATCGCTGAACAGCAGAAAAGAAGGACAGCCTGACCCACAGAAGGATGTCTTAGAGGAAGACCCCATAGGAGCGTACCAAGCCTAAGGCAGCTACCCAATAGCCAGCAAATACCCCACATAGAGTAAGTCTCAACCCCTGTGAGGGAAGTCCTCTTGGGCAAAGCACACATTCAGAGGACGGAAAGGAGTCAGAACCAGCCGTCCGACTGTACTGAACAAATACTGAGATGGCGGAACAACTGCCTACACTATCCGGGTATTATGTAAAGAACCCAGGACATTTTCTGAAAATCAAACCAACAAGGCAACCTCACCTATGCAGAAGAAAAGAATACCATAAGGCAGAAAGTCGTGCCGCAAGAGTCACGGTAGTCCAGACATGAGGCGGGACATCGCTGAATCTGCGTGGCTGTCGAAAAGTTCCACGCCATTGAATGGTAGATCTCTAAGAGCATCCTGAACAGTGTCTGGGAAACGACGGTCGCGCTGACATGCATGGCGGCGCAAAGCCACAGACCGAGCAAGAGCTCTACCCACAGAGTCAGTTGCATCCAGGGACGAATGGAGTGAAAATTGCGCCATTCCCCTGCCATCAAGAAGAAGACGATGCAATTCTTCCCGTGGCCCTTCTGGAAGAGAAGGAAGAAGGGTCTCGACTAAGTCCCAAAGGGCAAAGAAAGCGCGTGCGAACATGCAAGACGTATCCAATGCGCGGATGCTCGCACTGGCAGAGGCAAAAAGCTGGCGACCACACGTGTCCAACCACCTAGACTGCCTGGAGGGAGGTAACAACGGCAAAGCAGAGGAAGACTGCAAGTCAAAAGCTGCCTGAACAACCAGACCATGAGCCCTTTGGTGAAGGGACAGGCAGAGCGGATCACCCGGGGCAGGACGGTGTCTGCGAGCAATGGCCCGATCAACAGGGTCACCATGGGAGGGCCTCGCCCATGTACCAAGCAGGATGTCCAATAAAGAACCCCCAAGGGGTAGCAAAGGCTCCACCTCAATAGGCTCCATGTGGAGAAGATCCAGTAAAGGATCAGAAGGCAGGGAAAGCACCGGGGGCTGAAAGCGAAGAATAGCTGCCGCCCTGTGAATAGCTTGTGTGTAGGCAGCACTAGCCTCAGTCGCCAGTCTGGGATGCGACAATAAACCGCCAGTAGGAGACGGTTGGAGACTAACCCGACCACTAGACAGTAGAAGTGGGGGAGCCTGAGGCAGATCCGCAGGCCACGCAACACTAGGGACCTGCACCATGAGGCACAGAGACGACCTCGGACCCGGGGAGTCTAAAGAAACGTCAACCTCTTGCAAAGGAGGAGGCGCCGGCGTCGACCGATGCCGTGTCGGTGTCGCATCGACGTCCGAGGAGTCCAGCAGAACGTTAACCTCATGCAAAAGTGGAGGCGTAGACATCGGCACCGGTGATGACCGACCCCAAGTGGGAGTCGCATCGGCGTCTGAGCAGTCCAGAGGAACGGCAACCTTCCTCAAAAGAGAAGGCGTAGGCATCGGCACCTTTGTCGACCGACGCCGAGTGGGAGTCGCATTGACATCGACGACCTCCAGAGGGGACTTGGCCTGGGCGCCGCCCGACGGCGATCCCACCGCAATATGCAGGGAGCAAAGACGCCAACAGAGCGTCAAGCCTGACGCCGCCTCAGACGTCAGCGCAGGAAGCCGCGTAGGGCTATACGGTGACTGGGCGAGTGGGCTGGATGGGCGACTGGGATGGCCTTCTGGGCCGTGTACCGTCGGCGTCGTGTCGACTCCGGAACCGGAGTCAACGCACACAGCCGGCGCCGAGGACGAATCCGCCGGCGAGAACCCGACATGAGTGCCTTCCACCTCTTTGGGACCCTAAGGCGCACCAGGGAGAGGGGGCGACCCAAAGAAAGATTGGAGTGCCATTGAATAAGCCTCCATTTGGGTCTGCGTCGCTCCAACTCCCAGGAAGGGAGGGTGTGTAGGAGAAGACTGCCGGATGCCCATGCCTTGCAAGGAGCGAGAGGAGCGGGCCCCAGCGTCACGCGTATGGGAAGAAGACCTCCGCGTCCTACGATTGTGCTTACCCGCCTCAGAACGACGTCCGCGGGAACGACCTCGGGAACGGGCCCTTTCCCGGGAGGGAGAAAGGCGTCGCGAACGTGCGGCCAGCAATTTCTTACGACACCCCCTCAAGGACTTGGGTTTCATTTGTTGACAGGCGTCGCACTCTTTGGAGTCGTGGTTCACTCCCAGGCACCACATAGAGACCGCGTGCGGGTCCCTGACCGACATCTGGCGCGCACTGGTCTCACACGCCTTAAAGCCCGAAGGCATCGCACACTGTTCCGTGATGCAGAATGCGTCGAGAAGGCCCAAAAAACACTGGCCAAGGAACCGCTGATTTTACAGGATCCGTGTTGGGATGCGGAAAAGAAGAAAAACTGACGTCAGCACACCGGGAGGGGCATATATGGCTCTGCTGACAGAATGTCATCAGAGAACGTTCTACAAATGAAAATCATAGGGCTCCATATCACCTGGACACAGCCCTCTTTTATGTTCATGGACACACTTTGATAAACAATGGTCTATAATGGTTAACCACTGATCTTCATGGTTTATGCTTGTTCCTGACTGTGCACCTGACCAGCATATGTTTATATTCCTGATGTTTCTTTTTGCAAACCACTGTATACTAGCCATGTTTTGGGCTGTTCACATCTCGCTGGTTTATGGAGGTGGGAAAAGGTTTGGAAACCTGTTGAGATGGCGTTTGGGTTTTGTTTGATGTAGCACGCTTTGACGATAAATCTTGTTTTTTTGGTGGCCATGAGACAAACAAATGAAGGAACCTTGAAGGTTATACACAAAAGAAGTTGAAGAAAGCAATGACACATGGGATATTTGCCAACATTTACCTGATGAGTATACACTGGTTGTCATGGCGTTTCCACAGACAGCGGTAGCACTCATTGGCAACGGAGAAGATGTGAGGAGGAATCTCGCCCATATGGTGCCTACTGTACAGCTCCACAGTGGCGTGGTCGTACAACCCTGGAATGGCCTTGTAAGGGTTCACCGAAGCAAGGATGGATCCGATGTATGTCTGCAAATCCAAACACATAAAGAGGGCATTTACTGAAATGTAAAAGTTCTAAGTAGCATTTACACTATGGTGGAGCATGGGCAATCTACCTCTTTGCTAACAAATACCTTCAGCAGTATTTCTAGGGCAGGCTTCCTTCACAAACTATTTAATAACAAGGCTTTCAATTTCAGGCCTCGGATTCATTTTTTCTGCTTTGTAAATTAGCTTGTAAAACGATGTACACACTGGTGTAAAACAAACACAATATTTACTCATCTGAAACAGTCACAAACCACTGTGAATGGGAGTGGTGCTGCAAAGACAGTTGGACCGGCAAATTAAGTAAATATTACAAATTAATTTAGAGCAAATAACTGCAAATGCATGAGCAAATTCCAGTAACTCAATCATGCTACTACCATGGGAAGCAGCCGCCATGATGGAGAGAAAAAAGGAACATTGCCATAAAAACACGGTTAAATTCCGTAATATGATAAAATGGTTGAATATTACTTAGGAAGCGTCAATCCAAAAAGCCTATATTTTTTAGACATATGCTGTGGTAAGGCAGCAGTCACAAACCAACCTAACAAAGTCTAAAACTCTGCACATATAATACACACTTCGTATGAGTGCCACGGACATTTAAGGGTATAGCAAAATGTGTATGAGATATCTTAAACTCTAAAGAAACTCTAAAATGCATTAGTGGAAAAAGATAGGGAAAGAAATCATCCCTAACAGCCTTAGAAAAACAAATACAAATAAAGATATGTAGTAAAGACCACCTTTGCTTAATACACCTGGTGTTATAGACTGCAACCCTATTCAAGAGGAACCAACCGCAAACTTAGAAACCAGTCCCTGTAGTTGCAAAATGCAGTGTTTCCCAGAGAAAGTTAGTATTTTATATTGTGCTGTTACCAGTGTTCGTGGGTACCTGAAATTTGCAGTGGGGCTTGCTTTCTGTGCTTCGTGCTGTTTCTTAGCAACCAGTTTTCCAAACATGGATTGCATTTCATACATTTGGAGTACCCAAGCCAGTGCTTAATTTCACCCGCTGGTTTCCAGTGCTCGGCACCGGGACTTAATTCTCAACACCAGCACTAATGTCAGTCCACCACATAGTGGCGTTGTCTGTCTAATTTTAAACAGTGTTAAATAATTCCATATACATTAAACATTAATCATTCTTGCCACCCACATCTTTCTTATAGCTTTGGGTGGCCTGGAATAGCCTGAATTGTCACGCTTGTCAGAGTGTGATGGTGATTAGTTGTGTTTGTACTGTCATTGGCAGCACTTGTAGTGTAATGGGTGATGCAAACTTCAGTGGCCTCCCGAGAAAGGCCCTGGCACTTACTCTTTTACAAATTAAGCACGGACCCAGGCATATCAACATAAAGAATATTTGATAGAAGCTGGAACATAAAGTCAGTATAGGGTACCTGGGGAGTATAGATTAAGCATTCTATGTATTACAGAAACTGAGCATGAAGCATTATCCTCTCTATGAAAGCTTGAGATACCTTGTGGATTAACATGATATTCTGCAAGTACACTATACAGAGTCATATCCTGCAACTATACTACAAAGAGATTGTACGCGGATAAACAGAGAATGAAAAGAAAATAACTAAAGAAATGTGTTTAATCTGCACCGCTGGCAACAATTATCCCAAATATTTTATAAAAGATTTTTTAATCCCTATCCCACTTGGCACAGTGTGTTTTACAGTAGTTCTACCACAATATTGAATATTAACAACCACTCTGCAACAATATCAAGTATTGGATAATGACTATCAATCTATTATGTACTATATAACAGTTTTAAAATAGGTTTACTGGTCATAACTCTACATCAGGGTACACTGACAAAACATATTGTGTCATTGTATGTAAATGTAGAGGAAAGAATAGGATAGGTTTACTTGCGTATATATACTTTCTTTCACTATATAGTGGAAGACAATATCCGACACTCAATATTGTTGTAGGTCAATATTTTGTTTTTTAATATTACACCACAGAACTTATTTAGAAAACATAGTTTACCACTGATTGTTCAGAAACTGGAGTGCGAAATCTCACATCCAGCCATGGCTTCTGACTCAATGAGCAATATAAAATGCAACATGTGGCACTGATGGTAGCCCTCAGGGGTTATTATGATCCTGGTGTTCAAGATAGCTCTGCTCTCACCATTCTACCCTGTCCTCCCAAAAAACTGGATTTAGTTGCACCCGTGCTTTGCTCTTGCCACACTGATGGCCAAGAGATTGCAAAAGACCCTCTATGGGAAATTACAACAATGCAATACATGGTAACAGGGCTTTAAGTGGGATGAAAAAACTGGGGGGGGGGTCTCTCAATGGGGCGTGGCCAATGTAGTTAAGGGTGTGGCTTAAAAACACGTAAGCTAAAAATTTGCGCTTTGCATACTGTGCCGCATGACTGGTATTTTGCTGTTTCTGTCATTGAATCCAGATATATGATACAACAAGTAACATCATGCCTACAACAAGTCAGGACTATTTGCTTTGTCAATGGTTGTTATTTGCGTAAGATAAATAAGCAGCAACTGTGGCTTGTATAGAATATTGAAAAAGCTTCCACTTCAAGCCCTGGTGACACCACGACAATGTTGCTGCTCCTGAGTTTCAAAAAGAGAAGGGAAATCCAAAGAGAAAATGACTCTCTTTAAAGGATTTCCCTTCCCCTATAACGCTCGGAAAAAACGGACCGCCTGTTCCAGAGCACAAAACAGAGCCGATAGCGACCCGTTTCGAGACCCTTTTAAAAAAACTGCCGGTGCTCAGACCCGGTGAGACCCGGCTCACTTAAAGCCCTGCATGGTAAGACAGAGACAAACATCAACAGATGCGAGCTGCACATAACCTACAACAGTGGCAATTTGATAGTAACAATAATGATCACTGATGCTGTGTACGCTGCTGCAGTGCTTAATGTAGGCTGCTGGTTACAAGTGGGGGGCACAGGCTCTCATCTTTGGGGTTCCTAGATTTATTTGTCTTCATCAGACGTTAACCCGGGACAAGAGCATAGCAGAAAAGTAAAGACGAAGAGAAGGTGAAACAATAACAAAGGGAGAAAGAAAGGATGAAAAAGAACCTAAAAGAATTAGATAAATCGACAAGAAGTCTAAAGTGGTGAACGAAATAGGCATGAGGTGTCCTTGGCACGAGGAAGCTTAGGTATTCAAGAAACCTGGAGTTAAAAAATCTCAGAGGTGAGCTTCTAATCAATTTTTGGGCTCTGAATTGACTTCTTTTTATTTTTACTTTTTTACAAATGAAGGGCCCGATTTAGAATTTGGCAGACGGGTTACTCCGTCACAACGTTGACAGTTATAACGTCCGCCGAAATATAATTTCAATAGGATATAATGGGATTTATGTTTTGTCAGATGGGCTACCCGTCACCGTTGTGATGGAGAAAATCGCCCGCCAAGATCTAAATCCGGCCCTCAGTATCTCGTTCGTAGTTGTGTATCGTTTCTCCGGTACGCGGGTTTTTTTAATCTTCCACTTGATAGTACAAATTGGAGTGATCCCTTAAGAAGCAAAATCTGGGTCGATTCCAGTGTTACAAAACCGTGATATGTAGGTTGCTCCCTCGTCTGCTCAGCAAGTGCACAACCCGCTGAGCTATTTAACTGGCATTTGCAGGCGAGCTCGATTTCACAGGCAGGGCCCGGGAGGCCGATAACTTTGCAATCTTTTTTTATTTGCCATTCTCCATTAACAATATAGCAGGCAGTACATACTGAGAAACAAATTTTGGTCTGCGTTGGAGGCTTGTATTTTCAATATAATCTTCCTGCGGTGACGTTTTAGTAACAATTGCCTTAAATTTTTGTTCTTATAATATATGTCCACGACATACCTGACCGACTAAAATAGTCCTAAATGTCATAAAAGATAAAATGCATTGGGGGGGTTCTGCCTTTGGAATGTGCTTACCCTCTTCTTGCGCGGGGTGAAATGAGGACATGCTGTACGCAGGCATCTCAAAGGCCATGTTAGAGACGAGAAAATAGAAGCTACCAAAAAGGAAAAAACAACGAAGCAGTAATCGGTGCAGCCCTGCAGAAATCTAGCCATAATGGGATATGAGCACACAAGAAAAGTCTTGTTTATTTTGTAAACACCTGAACTTGGTTTCGAGCGAAACTCTTCCTCTCGTAGACTAGACTGAGAAGGTGGCCTATTTATTTCAACATATGGTGTTTTGACCACTCGACTTAAGCGATGCATCACCAAGTGAACATAGAATTGTCAGCGAAATGCAGCTAAGGGTTGGAGCTTAACTGGCGAAAGGCCTCGTCGCAGCCAGCATCAATGGAGGGAGAGGTTTGTCCAAATGAACCCATTTCATGGACCTTCCCAGAAAGGGAGAGTCGGATGGGTAAGGCGGGACCTCGGGCGATGGGCCGGCATGTGAGTTGCCG
The DNA here is from genome assembly GCF_964204655.1 of Triturus cristatus. NCBI lineage: Eukaryota > Metazoa > Chordata > Amphibia > Caudata > Salamandridae > Triturus > Triturus cristatus. The sequence goes on along the minus strand of NC_140587.1, from coordinate 958,811,499 downwards.
CTGAGGGACGCTTTTTCGGGCAGCATGGTGGCCTATTTGGGCTGTGTCTGTGCTGTTCAAATGCCGCCAGAAGCCCAGTGGGGGCCTGAGCGCGGTTTCCGGAGGCAGACGGACCTCTCTTACTTCCCTTTCACCAAGGGGGCCGACGTGTCATTCCCAGCCTCTTGCTGGGCCGGCCCATTTTGTAAGCAGATTGAGCAGGGGCCTCACTTATAGTCAGGTGTGGTTCACCATTGTTAATTAATCGAGTCCTGGCATCATTTGCATTTTTTTTCTTAGTTAAGTATAGAAAAGTTGCCTCGTTTAGAGGACCCCCCTCCTTCTTTTCATTATACTTAAAACACTGAAGCAGTGTTTTGTGAATAGGAGCAATCCAAGAATGTGTGTCACTTTCTTTAGGGCACCCAGGCATATTTTGTATCCCAATCCAACCCTGCAGAAAGGGACAGTGCTGTATCCAGAGAGTCACCACTAATCTTCAAGGTGTGCTGCCGGAATACGAAGTTACATCTGAATAGTTTGAACAAGGTCTGAATAGGACCTATGCTGTGATGAGGTCTGGCGAGGTGTTCAAGAGACTTTGTTTCCGGTGAACCATGAATTAAAGATGGCTACATAACTTTCAAATGGGAGGAGAGCAGGAAACTGCAATCCATACGCAACTGTACACACTGCACAGGCATCCTAAAACGCCAGCTAAAAACCACAATACATTGTGACATACGTATGACTGTAAATGTTGCTCACCCTTTAGAGGTTGTCAGTTTAAGGAGAGACTGCCTCCAGAATATAACGTTATCCTCAGTTTTCTTTTGTGGTGTGTGACCAAAGTAACAAGCATTGGCATAGCCAATAGGTCTCGCGTTTGGGACCTTATAAGTGTTTAGCCATGCAACAGTTGCATAACTAAATACTTATAAAGTCCCAAAAGCGAGACCTATTGGCTATGCCAAGCGGCCGTGCAGCCGCGAAAGTGAAAGTAAATCGCGGTAAAGCGCAGGGCGCGTGCCCGCGCACATGCACTGTAGCTCTAGGCTGGCCTGGTAGCACTTTTTGGAGCCCTCTCAATAAGTCTTGCCAGACCAGCGCATGCGCTGGGTCAGGCGAGACCTAAAAATGCCCCTAGTCTCTGCCATCAATGCCTGGACTTTGGGTGAAAGTCAATCTTAAGGAGCTAAAGAGGGTCGTGTGGCAACTAGACCATCAGAAAGAATTTATTATATCTCTTGCACATTTCTGCAGATATTCTGTTGCATTTTCCCCTCACTTTATAACTTAGGTTGGTTAGCACAAGACGGGTGAGAAATTAATCCTATAAAAAAGTGACCCTCGTGCTATTTTGACATTTGATTTAACACAGAAGACGGAAACCTCTCAAGAGAGAGCTACCTAGTCATAGGCTCTAGATAACATACCATTCTCATCTCTGTGAGTCCTTGTGTTAAAGATGGCTCAGGTTGCAAAATGGGTACACAATGGAAACCAGCACAGAAAATAGACAACAATTAAATGATGTCCTTGTTTTAAGGGGCTAAAATGTCTTCAAATTGGAGACCTGTGTGAAGATTTTAGAAACTAAGCCCATGTGCTACCTCCAAGAGACGGATCTGAGACTGGGACTTCAATCTTGGAAGAGATGATCTCAGCAACTTTGAAACAACCACATGAGCAGGACCAACCCTAGAGATCACAGCATGACTGATGTTGCTGCCAGATGGCCAAACAACGTCACAGGTCAACATCTCTCGTTGGAAGGGATGTTAAGACTCTGCCCATCGCCCTGCAAATCTGTCTAATGTCTACCTGTCTTGGTTGGAATGACTCTTTTGAGGCCTTTTAGCCACTTGCATATGCACTCAGATGGAGCTCTACAAAGGGAATGTTTTACAGAAAATGAACTCTTAAAAATGAGGAAGGCAGCCTGTATTCCAAACTGCAAGATGGGTTGTTCACCCACGAATGACTATGTTCATGGTATAGTTCACCTAGGAATTGAAAAAAAGTGTGAAAGAAAGCTTCAAGCCAAGAGAATAATTTAAACTCATGTTTGAGAATATTACTAGCTCAGGGGCCCATATACCCTGATTCCGAGTGGGTCAGTGTTTTCCAACCACTGCTTAAACCTCTGTTTGCGCCGGGGCCGGGGTTACAAGTTGGATAGTATTTACTGCATCCAGTAATTATCAGGTGAATTTAATCGCTCACATCTCAGCACATTTCTTGAGGTCAAATCTGCCGAAATTCAACAGGGGAAAAGCGTATGGTGTTTAAAGTACCATGCGTATTTTGGTGCATCCACGTTACTCCCCATAACATTTTAATAGGTGCTATATATTGCAACAAATAATACCCCATGGTATTGTTATTTATCGGGTGTGATCAAAAGTATCTGAGTTCCGACACATTCTGAATCAAAGCCATAGTTGGGCACTGCCACGAGGGACACATTTATTCTGTGCTGGCCTTGTTTGAAAAGCTAAAACACAGCTAAAGGTGCTCTGGTGATATTTGATCAGTTGGCAACTTCAGAAATATGCGACAGGAATGTAAATGAGTAGCCAGAAAATTAAAATATTCGTACTTGAAACTTACCTCTAATTACAACAAGCATGTGATTAATGCAAGCAAATCCGACCCTCCTAAGAAGAGCACCTTTCACCGTTCTTCCATACATCTAGTCACCCACTCATACATCTCTCTGTGTATCCATTCACCTTTCCATCTCTCCATCCTGTCATTAATATATATACTCTTGAATCTTCCAGTCATCATTTTACTCTTCTCCAACTGTTCATTCTTTCATCTGTTTCAGCCCTCCTTTTACCTTTTTATCTGTCAATTATTTTGTCTTTACATCTATTCTTTCACTCTTCCATCCTACCTTTCACCCTTTTTCCTTATTTGCTTTCAGTTTCCTTCCTTTCACCTCCCATCCGCATTCCATTCTTTCATTCTCTTCTGTCTACCCATCTTTTTTCACTCATCCTTACTTTTTCTGACTTGCCTTTCTTTCTCTAGCTCGGTTGTTCTGTAGGCCCCTTTTTCCGTGTTTTTCCCTATTTGCACTAAATCTCTTTCTCTGTTTCCATCACTGTGTGGCAGCTCAGGCCTAAACCCCTCTTAGTTGCATCTCCAACGTTTTATGTATTAGCATTTTCTCTGAAGATCTGCCGACAGAAGAGGCCTATAACCAACTAATAAAGGTGCTAGAGTAGGTTGCTGTCTACAGTGCTTAATTTAAATTTAAAAATATGTGTCGAGCCCTAGTCAGGAAGTCACTGCCGTTTGCACCACACATTGCCACTGTACTTACACACCTACTAACCATCTGCTAAAAGTGTGACAATTCAGACAGTTTGAGGCTGCCAAAGCTTTAAGAATGGCTTGGGTGGCAGGTATTCGTTGTTTTTAATGTATATTGATTTAACAAACAAAATTTGTTCTGCTCATCTTCAAATTGCACAAACAGCACCACCATGTGGCAGCTGTCATAAGTGCAGGTTCTGGCAGTTAAGTGCCGGAAACCACCGTCTCAAATTAAGCACTGGCTGTCTAGGCCACTGAGTGAATGGTCCTTGTTCAGCTGGGACTCCTTCTACCAAGCATCACTGCGGCACCTCACAAAACATAGCTGTCGTGAGAACCTGTCAAAGCGTAGCTCACACCAGCTTGCACCTGTTGTGCACAATGTCTCTACCAGCAGCAGTTCTGAAATGCTTTATTTTGCATAACTTGCAGTTTGACTGCTAAGAAACCGTGTGGGGACATGTTAGAGAGAGATAAGCTGCACGCACACACAGCCACGTGTCTCTGTTCTAGAACTCAGGTACATCAACTAATCTATGAAGACAAAATCAAGCTGGTTTATAGAAATTAAGACTACATTTTCTAGCTCTTTTGTTGCCCAAGGCAGCAAGGGCTAAGACACTGACTGTCTGAGAAAGAATAAACTGCTACCATTCAACCACATAGCACGCGTCCTCTGTGACAACCAAAAGTCTCATTTCCCTGTTGACTTCCCTAAGTTCTTTGGCTTTATTTGCAGAATTAAAAAAAGTTTATTCCTTTTGATGAAAACTATCAAAGGGGGAAAAATTACATATGTCATCGTTCTGCTTCCAGCACACATTGGGAGAGAGCTGGCCAAACAGGGGTTTCATTTATTCATGTCCCTCTGTGGTGGTTTCGAAAGTAAACTTGGGTTCTTTGTTGATCGCTGCGGTCAGGCTGCCCCACCCCGCGGAGCGCGCCCTGGCATTGGGCCCTGCTGAGGAGCATCTGCTGATCAGCTGCTGAGGGTTGGGGAGGAGCAGGCCGCACTGTACGCACAACCATCCCGTGAGCACGTGTACGCCTTACATCATATCCTCTTCCTGCTGAGCTTCAAGACACATACCAACAGCACAGTTTGATACATTTCATTCTATCGCAAAAAACAATCAATTCACAATCTGTCTCCCACATGTTGGTTGAGATAACCGGAAAAAACAAGCATTGGCATAGCCAATAGGTCTCGCCTTTGGGACCTTATAAGTGTTTAGCCATGCAGCACATTTTCCTGGGTGTTGTGCAGCCAGGAATTGAAGATCTATACAACTGTAGACTACCCGTACGGTTAGATAACAGTGCATGGACGGGGAGTGAAGAGAACACAGACGCGGAACTAACAGGACATATGCGGTGATCTAAGAGTGCCATAACATGGTGTTCAGACCACATATACGGCGATCTCAGAGGACATGGGGTCGGGGGGCTAAGTGTCTGAGCAGGGAACAAAGTTAACGTGCACTGGAACTCAGTGTGCCTGCACGGGTGCTCAGTGTGCCTGTAAGGAGAGACTGAGATCTACAGTGTGACTCCTGACCAGCATCTGGGGCCGCTGCCCCACACTCCTGACACTCACCACCTTGAGCAGGAAGCAATGGTTCTCTGCTCTGATGGAATTAGTAGGGTGACCCCACACCTGGGGTTTCCATCCGGTGAGCTCTCTGAATGAGCAGCCTCAGTTCCGAGCCGGACCGGGGCAACAAGAGCCAGGCAGGAGATGTCATCAATGGGAGAAGAGTGCTTTCCATTCCTGGCTGCCTGCAGACCTCCACAACTGGCAGGGGCAGTGCAGAGCCGGGCCGGGCCTGCCACAGCGTGCAGGGGCCCCCCAGTCATGCTCGGCCAGGAAGCTGCAGCAACGCTGCATATGTGCACTGCCGTAAAAAAGTTCAGCGCTGACTTCCTGAGCAGGACAACACCACCCCATCCCCACAAGTCCTCTACCCTGTTAAAAAGACACACGTGCACTCCAGTGGAGAGCGCTACTTACTGTTGGGAGTCCTCTTCTGTCTGTACTTCGTGTGCTGCCGTCGCCGCGGGAGGGAGTCCAGACATGCACAGTCCTCTTCCTGGGTGCAAGGTGCTCGTCCCACTGGATGCCGATTTTGAAGAAAAGCTTCACCAGGGAACAGATTCCAAAAGGGGAAAAACAATAGGAAAAAAAAACATGCGTGTGCTCCAGAGAGTGAGGAAGCAGCTCTGCCTGTCGGTGCAGCTGGCTGTGATCAGTGACTGAGCTGCTGCACTAGTCTCAGGAAACTCCTGGCAGCTCACACGGAGAGGCACACTCCACACTGCATCTATTAACAAGCAGCGAGGGAGCTCGGGAAATGGAGTCCAGGCCAAGGGGAGCTCGCAGCTGCGGCTGTCTCGGCCAGGACTAAAATCAAGTGCCTAGCACTCCAGCCGCCGGCTTACACACACACACGGGCTTCTTTAGCCTAAGAAAAAACATCCCTCCCATCCTCTCCCCCGGCCCCCGGCTTCTAGCTCTAACTTGAGCATTTGAAACAAAGATCACAGCGCCATGAAACCGTCCAACTGTGGGGGATAGATCTGAATATGGAACCAGAGGCAGTTTATTGTATGTGCATGCCTGCATGTAAGAGGTAACAATGGAAATGTTCTCTGTGCAGCCCCGAGCATCCAGTGCTGGCCCCCTTCCAGGTGTCTGGTGTGTAAATCTCGAAGAAGGGCTCTGTGAAGCTTGGACGGTAACATCGAGGGAGCGGCTCGATTAACTATTACAGCGCATGTCTACTTAACAGCAGCAATTTCCCATTCTTGCTATATATTTTATACATATCGCAGAGTTTGTTCACGAAGGCAAAATTAGACATTACTTACTGTTTTTTACAATTCAGAAACTGGCCCCGTCCCATTCTTTTTTTTTTAATATGTTTCAGCGAGACCAACACGCCTAACATAAAAAACAGAGTCCCGTGAGTGGTGCGCGCGCGCTCAACAACCCGCGAGTGGTGCACGCGCGCTGCAAGGAAGAAAAAAAAAGGAATGCAGCTGCAACCCTGCACGCCGCTGCTCGCTCCCGCAAGCAAAACGCTGTGTGAGTGAACATTTGCCAAAAAGGTGGTACATGCGCCCGCCTTTAGCCATTTGCAGGCTACAATAAGAAAATGATACAGGCAACAGCCAACCAAATGCGTGGGGGGAGTCAGACCCACACAGAAACGTTTAGAGCGATTACAAGAAGCCTCGCAGCGTAGCGCATGCGCGCTGGCTCAGGCTCGACCTAAAGATCTCGATATTGCGCCAGCTCTGCTCACTTAAGTGGTCCATGGGGCTCCGAAACTAATTCAACTTTGTTTAACTTTATTTAATTATATTCATTAAGTCACGGAAGGAAACAGAAACTAGGGAGCTTAGGATGCAACACTGAAAATGGGATAAAAGAACAGGGCAAAGCTGGATAGAGAAAACAGATGTGCTGGGGTGGAAATGGGGAACAAGGTGTTTAAGTGGGGATTCAAGTAGGGATTTTAGTCTCCAGAAAAAAAAGCAAGAGTGAAGTGGATATATGTACATATGCATACATACATTGGCACTCAATATCCTTGAAACCAGGGTTGCATCTCACATTCCATACAATCCGGCTCACAAAATCAACAACCACAAAAACACGCAGAGGAACAAAGACACAGACATGGAGTGCATCCTAACTTGCACCAGAAACAAGAAAAAAGAAAAGAGAAACGAGGGAGAGTGTGGAAAGTAACTCAGTGCACATTGGAACACGTTGGGCTAAAGACAAATGGGCATATTTGTGAGGGCCTTGAGTCATGCCTGTACCATGCAACATGGTACCTGCATGACGCAAAGCTCCAAGTCATATGTATGAAGCCACGCAAAACCACTTTAAATGCCTTTGAATGGCCTCACAAATATGGAGTAATGCAACGCAGCGCAAATTGCTGTGTTGCCTTACTCTGCGCAACGGGGGCATTGCAGCGGGTGTTTCCACTCAACTCCCGTGGTTTTTGATGCATTCCCAGATTTACAAGGACTTGTAAACATGGGTATGCATCAAAATCTTTTATGCCTCCCCAGCGGAGGTGTAACGAGGACAAATATCTTTATTTCTACTCATTATTTCCTCTTTCTGCAGCACACATGGAAATAGGAAAAATGCCTCTATGGATTGTTTTTGTGCAGGAAGGTGACCCTTTCTGCACAAAAACAATCCTGCCTACAACACATGCCCACTTGCGCCATGGTGCAAGGGTGCCTGTGCTGGCGCTAGGCTGCCGAAACGGCGCTAGTGCAGGGGGAAAGGACAAGGACAGGAATCCACCATATTTGATAAATACAGTGCATTCCTGCCCTTTCCCTGTGACGCAGGGCAGTGCAGCAATGTAACTTGCTGTGCTGCCCTGAGCCACCATTCCTGTAATTATGCCCCCAAGTTCTTTTTGTCATTCTTCACTTGTCATACAAGATGCTTAAAGTATACAAAATAATGTAAGAGAAGGGTTGCCGGTGAGCAACTGAAATTCTTTTCAACTTTTGCTTGAGGTGCACCTTGCTCAACCTACATAAAAGACCAGTTAGCATGTCATTACCAAGAACAGAACTCAACATAAAAAAAAGATCAAATTAACATTGCAATCTATTTTACTGCTACTTTTTCATAACGGCTAAGATAATGAAGGCCTCATGCTCACTGTCCGCCTGAGCTACTGTGGTTGTGGCATATTTTACGTGCACTTCAGCAAATCACTAGCTAATGTGTACTGGCTTGGGTCCATTTCTCAGCCCAAATGATACACTACATTTTTGAGGTTCTACTCTCTTCTTAAGGGCGTCGACCGGGAGGACCATTTAATTATAGTTCATGAAAAAGATGAAAACATAGTATATGTGCCTTCACGCCATCTATAAAATGTCATCTAAAATAAACCTTTAAACAACTACACTGAGAAGGCCCTCTTTCCCTGCACCCTAATTGAGATTATACCAAGTAAAAATTAGGTGTCATATTTGCACACCCTATGGAATACAACAATTTGCATGACAATTGACCTGCCAGCTTCGCTGACCTCAAGAGGAACTACAGGTAAAAACAAGCATTTGCAATGCAATAGGTCTCGCATTTACACGAGTTTAAGCTATTGGCACTGTAAATGACAATGCCTTTTATTTATGTTTTAAAAACCAAAGTATAAATAAAAGGCATTCTCATTTACAATGCCGACTCTTAGACTCAACCTGGTTCCCCAGCTCCAAGGTCAGCAGCTCTGACCATTACGCCACATCCTCTCCCCAATTTTATGGCTAGTAGTTGTTTTAAGCAGCGCTAACAAGAGAAATGGCCTGTTGCAAGCTGCCTTCAAACGAGAGCTCCAGCATCTTTTAATTTTTTTTTTTTTTTTTACAAATTAACCACTGAGAGTGGCATTATTTCAAAACAGACAAAATTATTTCTTTTTGTATGGGTTAAGTAGTTGGTAACAGCAAGGAAACACTACTGTAGTCAGTGGTAAAAGCTGGGTGACACCTAAGGTTAGTGGTAAAGACAGGAAGTATGAGTTTGGTTAGCAGTGAGAGCAGAGAGCAGGGTAAGTGAGCTGCAGATGGGTGAAAGCAGGGAAACCAGTGGAAGTAAGTGGTGCTAGCAGAAGTAATCAGCTACAGTTTAGTGGTGAAAGCAGGGAGCGCCAGATGCAAGTAGTGATAAAAGAAATGTGACCCAGCTTTAGTTAATGAGGAAAGGAGAGAAATTGAGCTGCAGTCACTGGTAAGAGCAGAAATACTGGACTATAGTCTAGTGGTGTATGCCTAGGGTCTTGGCTGTAGTTAGAGGTGATAGCAGAGAGATCCAGCTACAGTTAGTGGGAAAAGTAAGGTGACCCTACAGGTAGTAGGGATGAAAGCAGATTTGCCTGGCTGTAGTTAGGGGTGAAAGGACAGAGGCATGGCTGCAGATAGTGGTAATAGCTCAAATACTCAAACAGTTTATTGGTATAATCAAGGAGACCCTGATGCAGTTAGTGGCAGATAGCGGGACAAGTGAACATTTGTAAAGGCATGGAGCTCCAGCTGTGGTGAGTGATGAAAGCAGAGCAATCGGGCTTCAGTAGGACGTGAAAGCACTTAGACCCCGTTTGCGGTTAGTGATAAAAGCAGAGATAACCACCTACAGTTAGTGGTAAAATATGAATAATCAGCTGAAGTTAGTGTCAGGACGACCCAGCTCCCATTAGTGCTAGAAGGCTGGAGGAGTGAACATTGTTGAAAGCAGGGATATCCGGCAGCAGTTAGTGGTAGGAGGGAGGCCCGGCAACATGTTAGTGGTAGGAATGAGGCCCTGTAGGGGGGAGAATACATGTATACAGTAAAGATTATAAAACACACTAACCTCTCATGGAGGCAACCAACGTGAACGACGCCAGGATAAGGAGTGTGAAATGCAAGTGCATGTTCCAAATGTGAATGTGATGGTTTCCCATCCTGGTCGGGCGGGACGCATCCCTCCAACATGGTGGGCGCTGGACTCCAGGCAGGAAGTGGGATGAGCGGTCTAGACGCTCAATCCGGAGCTTCTGGAACGGAAGTGGCAAGTCCCGAAGGAGGGACTAAAAACGCTGGTTTACTGATGAATGGGGTCGCCAACGAGGAAGCAGAGGAGGGAGAGGCGAACGAGACAGAGTAGGGATGCGAGAAGGAAACTCCGGAGGTCCAGTGTACAAAGGCGGAGGCAGCAGCACGACGGGAAGACGAGCCCCGACCAGAGGAGACAAACGACGAGGATAACCGCTCTGGGAGTAGTGCCCTCGAGTCCGGTACTCCAGCAGGGGAAGCGGAGGCTCCAACTCTCCTCCCCACGGCCCAGGAGGGTCGTGGGTTCAGGCAAGTGCCGGGGTCTCTTTCATTGGTGGGCGGGAATATGGGGCACAAAACACTAGGACATCTAAAACCCATCCCTCACATAGGTACCTCTCCGATAAGTACTGGTGGCGGTAGCACTAACCCCTCAATCTGTGTAACCCCTTGAAGAGAGACCTGACAATTGCTTTGTTCTTTTTGTTGTCTTCCGGTTCCCCATTCAAGGAGACGGGCACCCTCACAAAGCTGACCAGACGAGGACCACCCCAGCCATCAGAAGGACCTCCCCTTTTTTGGATCAGGGACATAAGGAAGCACGCCGCATTTGTTTTGGATCCTACACCTTTCTCAACCCCCCCCCCTTTTTTGTGTGAGAACCACTGACTTGATAAAAAAAAGAGTCTCTGAACAGCCAAAATAAAGACTCATCCCTATACTGACCCCAGACTCTTGCGTATCATTGAGAGGAGGGGGTGAGGGTTGGACGACAGACCACGAACGAGGAGGGGCACGAGGACAGTGAACCTCCCAGGGGGTCATCTACTATCTGGGAGCTCATTGATTATGACTAGAGCATGTTTCCATATAAAAAACACCAGAAGAACAGCCAGAGAAGCATGCACTCTGAAACAGCACCTCGATGGGGGCCAGGAGCACTAGAGCTTAGATGGAAATAAGAAAATAAGTTACTCACTGAAAGGCGCTGGAGGCAGGCGGAACCCGCCGGGTCTCCCAGGGCTTAGGCAGGGGCTGCGAGGCCATAGCTTTAGTTACTGTTCCCAGTATGACTGCACTGGGAGGACAAGTAGCTTGACAAAGAAGATGGACTACCCAACGCTTCTTGCTCGCTGTTCCAGTATTTAACACATTACTGGGGCGAGGAAAGTACAGTTTGTGTCATAGATAGGGACATCAGTCCTATACAACCTGATCTACATAAACACATTACAACGTTAATTAAGTAGGCATGCAAATTTCCCCGCCTAACGTGAAAACACGATGCATCATGAAGACATTTCTCGCGCTTCTCTTCACTTATCTATGGAAAGATTTTCTCTTTTCTAGAGAGCTTAACTAAACAGATCAGTTTCCCATCTCTGCCGCCCAGTGTAACTGCTGAAGCCCAACATTACTCTTTATGTTTTATTCTCTCCCTCTCCCCCACAGGTTCGACGTCTAGGACACGAATAACCCGTGATCCTCCAACTATCCTTTTTTTGTGTGTCTCTGGGATTACAGCAGACTCCCCCTCTTTTTTCTGAATCCCATCCCTTACTTTGTAATCACCACTTCGGTCCTGACGAAGCGCTAGGATCCATTAGGGACCGGCAACAGCGCGAAACATGTTGACCACCACCTGTACCCCCTCTCTCTCACTTTAAACCCTCACTCTTACGGGTCGAGAGTAGTGGGACGTATTTACCGTTCTTCCCCACTCTGTATGTTTATATAACATCAATCCCCGTTAATTTTTAATAGACCTCCTGGACCCACCAATAAATAGTTAGGGCACCAGTAGGTCCTTTTAGTTTTCACCACTACACACCCCCCCTCCCCACACACCCACACGCACAACTACGGCGACTCCACCAAAAGATCTCCGATAGAGAGCCCTTTTAGGGCCCGTGAGGGACTGCAGCGCCACCCCCACGAGGAGCACAGCCCGATGATGATGCTTTGCACCCGCAAGGGTGTGTGAGGGCACTTCTAGTACCATCCCGGAGTCTCTAGTCTCCACCACATTACCACTTTCGAACCTCATCTGAGACTACTTGTCATTTCCCCTCCCCTTTTTTCTTCCCTGCCTAGTAGACCATACTGGCATATATATTTCTTTAGGAACTGTTACCTTAATTTGTATGTGGATTGATTTCAGGAGCACCGGTACAGGACCTTCTCCCTCTCCTACTTATCCCGCTCCTTGTCCCCCCATTCTCTTTACAGTGTGTATACCTAATGCTGCTGCCAGAGAGGCACAAAGAAAAAAAAGACAGCGCCAAGGCTCGAGACTGGATGACACTGTTGCGAGTCGCGAGGAGGGACCTAGGACATCAGGGGAACCAGCGCCTAGGCTCGAGACTCTTTAATGCTCTTGCGAGTCAGGAGCATGAAGCTGCTTAGTTACCGGGCAACGGCAGTGAATCATAATAATAAGCTGCATGCACGCGAAACGTAATCGCACTGGCAAACAAACTCACAGTTCAATGCACACGCACCGAAAAACAGCCGCATTACATGACTGCTTGTGGCCGCCTAAATGAATATAGTGCTCACCGACTACACATGAACACACAAAAGCGGACGAAAACAGTAGTTAGGCGCTGCTGCTTCCGAACTAAACGGAAGTCAGTATCGGATCAAAAGCCAGTAAAAATCCAGCTAACAGGAGCAATTCCAACGTTAAACAAATGGCAAGCGGCAGGAGAAATTACCCGGCAATAGGTGGAGTTTCACCTAACATACAGATTACTTGATGTCTCGGAGAGACAGCGCATGCGCTGCCTAGGCGAGACCTAACAAGATTTTCTTTGCTGCAATTGCTAGTAAATATCCTGTTTTTTATTTTTCTATGTCCCATTCACAGAAGAAGGTATTTCCATTTTTAAAAAATCATGAGCATGTAGTATGTATTTATTACGCTAGGAGTTTTGATTATAGAAGGCAGGTCTTATTGGTATGACAATTCATTCACAGAAAGTAATGTCGCACATCAATTCATTGGACTTACCAATTTTGTAATTTAGATTAACTTCTTTATTTATAAAAAAAAAGTGCTTTTTAGAGCAGACATTTATTTGTTATTGGGTTTTCATCACAGAACAAGAACGCTCAAAGATTTTTTTATAACAAAATCTTTGAAGATGACATTACAAGAATGAAAGTTCCTAAAGCATTTCAGTTTCCATCCTGAACTGCTGCATTGATAGTGAGTAAAGACATTGTGAGCCTGATTCACATAAAAAGATAGGACTGGCCTATCTTTTTATGTCCGGAGACTCCGCACTCAGAGATATTACTCGCAAATCCCTTTGTGAATAGCAAACAATTGTAGACTTACACAAAGGTGCAAGTTTACTTTTGTGAATCGGGCCCCGAGTATGTCATAGTACATCTCAAGATGCAAGACTTTTTTTGAACTAACATGTTTCTAACATGAGAAATATTTAGGAACAAAAAATGACTGCCATTTTTTACATCCTTTTGAGAAGTGAGAAAAATTATTTTAAATATGCGCATATTTTCATATGTTCTTCTGTTACATTGATCATGTTGAGCCTTGCCCGGTATGAAAAGCCTTGCAAACTGACCCCAACATAAGTGACTGCCAACCAATGAAAGAATCTCTGAAATGTCATCCCATCTCAGCATAGGATTGCTCCAGAGCAAAACAATTAATGGAGTAACACATTAATATTGAACATTTCTACAGCCAATTCTGTTAACTTATATTCCCCCATGATGAACAAATACAGCCAACATTATTAATAGGCATCAACATTGCTGCTCATTTGTTTGGTGTAAACAGTGCTTAATTTGTGCCTGTGGTTTCCGGTGCTAGGCCCCAGAACTTAATTGTCAGAACCAGCTCTAGTGACAGCCCACCACATGGTGGCGTTGTCTTTTTTAATTTTTCGATGAGCACAGCAACCATATTTATTAAGTCAATATACACTGAAAACGAATATTAATAGCAGACTCTCATGCCATTATTATAGCTTTGTGTGGCAGGAAATCGTCTGAATTGGCAAACTTGTAGGATGTTGTTGCTTAGGTGTTATGTTGGTACTGTGTAAATGACAGTGCTGGTAGGTTATGGGTGGTGCAGGCTGCAGTAGCCTTCCAAGAAGAGCCCTGGCACTTAATTTTTTACAAATTAAGCACAGGGTGTAAAAAGAAGAAGGAAAGGCTGGGTCTAACCTTCCAAAATTAGTATTTGTGACCTGGAATGAAATGGACTGCTGAACAATGTCAAACACTCACCCCCAGTCGGAGATCTGGGCCTAAATCCATTGTTTGTTTGCTCACTAAACTAAACCAGTTTGGACCCAGCCATATGCAATGACGTAGTGAGCAAAAAAACAATGGATTTAGGCCCAGATCTCTGACTGGGGGTGATTGTTTGACATTGTTCAGCATTCCGTCAATAATTGTTCTTTTTGCCTTTCTGTAAACATGCCTGTATTTCTTGTTCTTATATTGTCACATTTGCAGTGCATTCACAGATAGAGGTCAAATGTCAGGCTCAGACTAAGGAGAAAGCTTGGTGTTTACTTTTTTTCCTCTGACTTCAAAGTAAGAGGATTTATGTGACAATCTTGCTGGATCTGGGGTAGGGAAGTTTTTTTGTAGCACACGACAACATTTAAAAGAACTGAGCAAGTATTTATAAACTGTACAGTTGTATTAGTAAAACTGTATGTCTAGGTTAATGTAATGATCATTTCAATTGAAAATGTGTTGTCTGTAATGGCAGTATGCTACTACACCATGCTCTCCTTCACTGCACTCTACACCACTCTACTCTAAACCACTTCACTCTACACCACTTCACTCTACATCACTGCACTCTACATCACTGCACTCTACGCCATTGCACTCTGTTTTGCACCACTGCTCTCTAAGGCATTCTACTCTACACCACTGCACTCTGCGACAATGCAATCTACGCCACTCTACACCACTGCACTCTATGGCACTCTACTCTGCAACACTGCACTCTACGTCGCCAAACTCTACACCACTCTACTCTGCACTACTGCATTCTATGCCAATGCACTCTACGCTACTGCACTCTACACCACTCTACTCTGCACCACTGAACTCTATGCCACTGTACTCTACACCATTGTACTCTATGCGACTCTACTCTGCACCACTGCCCTCTACGCCACTGAACTCTAATATGAACCACTGTAATCTAAGACCCGCATTCTAAGGCGCTGCATTGTACGCTGCTAAATTCTATGCCTCTGTATTCTACGTCACTGCACTCTACATCTCTATACTCTGCAACTCCCTTGCTAATGCACTCAACATCAGTCCACTCTACTCCACTGTACACCACTCTATGCAACTCCACTCTATGCCACTCCATCATACACTATGCCACTCCACTCTACGACTCTACTCCACTGTTCCTACCAATACCCTCTATGACACTTCACGCCACTCTCCTCTACAGCACTAACTTTTAGCTATGCTGCACTGCAGCCACACAGGCGTATAACATGGCTAAAACACACTGGCAATGCCATGAGCCCCTGCATAGGTGAGAGCTATTGGCTTTGCCAGTGCTTGTTTTTTTGTGGTGGGGGGGAATAGTGTCACGGTCCCTGCAGCCTTCGCAGCACAAATGTTATGGACACCAGCATCCAAACACCCGACCTACTGGCTTTGCCAATATTTATTTGCACTGTCGGTCAGAGCAAATTTTGGCGCACTATCGCACTGCTGCGGTGCAATGACATGAAATCTGGCTTTTGTTTTTAACCGTGGCCTGCTGTGGGGAGGCACCTCATGACACTTCCCTTTGCAGCTCATGGAAGAGGCCAAGGTCTCCTCAACGCCCACATTCCATGCCTATGTAAGGCCCTGCTCACTTCCTAACGCACCACAAATCACGCAGGGAGGGTCAAGGCGAATCAAAGGCGCCCTGTGAACCCGCGACAGCTGCAGACTCTGATGCTAATCTGGAAGCAGAGGCCTTGCAAAGCTGCAGCGGAAGAAAGGAGGCCAGTAAATTCTCTCCGAACGCCTTCTTGTCAGTTCTAGGCTCACACTTGCTCCACCACGGCGGGTCTTCTTTCCTTTCCACACAAAGCTTACCCCAGTCGTGGTGGGTATTCTACAACTGTTAGTTGGGGCCTAGGCACATGATTGATTATTCTTCCATTATTACCAGCACGATGAACCGGAAATGATCAACCGGAAACGGCTAACCTTGCACTAAAGTCATAAGAAGTAAGCTAAATAGACATTGCTGCACATACAAATATGCACTGATAGTAGTCTCTAGTCCAAGTAGAATTATCTCTTTATAAAAATAAAACATACATTTCTGGAAATTGATTTACTAAACTGGAATTGTAGCATGTTTACTCCCTGTTTAAAAAAGTAGAATCCTGCAGTATTGTCAGGCCACCTTCTAATGGTATAACTGCAATCGATTTGTGACAGAGATGGCAATTTGCAGACAGATTTATGAAATCAATACTTCATTTCTTGGCTGTCACAAAGTTTGGTTTCATTTCTAATATGTAGACACATTTCAGGGTTTTTGTTTTCTTTATCAATAGGAACCATAATACCCCTTCAACTGAAGTTTTTGCAGGGATTTTCTAAAGTGTTTTATTACCATAAGTAACTACGTTTTATTAGTAAAGAACCATAACACACAGGGCCTCATTTACAAAGAATTGGCGTAGGGCAACACCGCGAATCATTTGCTGCCCTAAGTCAATTCAAAAGGGCAGGAAGGCACCCTATTCACTAAATACGGTGCATTCCTGTCTCTTCAGCCAGAGCCGGCGCACAATTTACAGCTGAGGTGCAAGGGTCTCTGTGTTATTGGCAGGATTGTTTTAACGAGAGGCGTTTTCCTTGTTCTATGTGCGCTGCACAATGCAGCACATGTGGAAAGAGGACAAAAGAAGGTTGTTACTCCTGCTCTGGAGAGGGGTAAGTTTCAGGCACTGCCCCAGGTTTGCGTGATGTTGTAAATCTGGGTCAGTGTCACAATCCATTAGTGGTAACACCCACAGCAACGCACATGGAACATCTCCTTGAGGCAGAGTAAGGCAACGCAGCACTTTGAGCTGCCTTGCCTTACTCCATATCTGTGAGGCCAAGCAAAACCACGCAGGGTGACTTTGCGTTGCCTCATAGATATGACTGAGAGGCCTGCACTACCGGATCGGCATAAAAAGTGTAAATGAGGGCCATCGTTTTCAGTGAATGTCTTGGGTTATGGGATGACATGCTTTGACTTTTAACATCCTTGTGCATCCGTCCAGAGGCTTCCATGCTTTCCTTGCCAACAAATTCTCTTCTGCAATTTAAATCGGATATGGAAGAGTTGTGACTACTCCACCGCCAGAACTTTCTCCCCTTTTGACCAATCACCACCAAACTTGCCTAAATACAACTTTGAGCGACAATTTATTTTGATGTAATATTTTACCAAGGTTGATATTAAGGGGTCATTGTGATGGACTGATGGGTATGCTACATGTGCAAGTATCAAACACATTATTCAGGCTTCACGCACAACACCAAATCACTCTACTGATAGACAACAGCTCGACAAATGTGCTAATCAAGCAAACACAACAAATGGAGTAGTTACTTGACCAACCAAAATGACCTTTGAGGACTTGACATGAGATAGGAAAGTACTGTAAAAATGCTACAATAAAATACCAGAGAAGTTTAATTCTTGGTAATACTCTAAAAAATAAATCCATGTATTAATCCAGTGCACATCAGATTTCCACAAACTGCTAGAACTGTGTCCACACCCATGAGAAATGCAATGGTAGCAAATAATTCCTACAGGGAATGGGGGAGTCAGAGAAAATGCAGTTAGTCAGATCCTAACTAGTCAAGATGCATACTTCTAGCCTTGGATCTGTGGCTAGCACAGTAGTGTGCAATGAAAACCAGCGCACCTTCATAAGGATGAACGTAACTGAGCGCTTCATTTGATTATCATCCTTTTCATATCCTTCAGCAAGTTGTGGGCCAGAATATTAAGTACATAGTTACTGTCTAACATATACATTTTATCTGAAATATTGCTTGCGAAAATAGAGCCCAAATCGGTGCAAATTTTCTAATGTTAACGCCTTGGAACAATATATTTTGACTATATTTAGGACATGGTTTTTATTTCAGGCAATATTCGGACCATGATGTGGGGGTACCACACCCTACAACTATTATGCATTTTTTCCATCTAACCCTGAGCTACATCCAAGGGAATAATACAATCTTGAACACATTCTTTAAAGGCCTTTTAACAGAAATCAACATTAAAGATGATGTAATCACTACAATGAGGAGTAAAAACAAAATACAGTGATAATTAAGATCCCTACCACTGAATATACTGATGATTAAGATCCCTATCGATGACAGACTTTTACATTAACCGTTGTATTTATGATTTTCACTTAGATACATAAGAACTCATTATTTAGGGAGATACTATTACACCTGGTAAATACAGATAGCTCTGCATGAGTAAGGTATTCCCTCCCCATTGAGAACTCTATAACTTAGAATATGGAGAATAAAGCAGTAATACCACACATTTGCCTCATTTAGGGCTGCAGCATCACCCGCTGAACTCTTTGAAAAGGAAAATGTGCTATTTTCATACCACTTGAAATTTAGATTCGGGCACAAGCTCATTTTCATACCACTTGAAATTTAGATTTGGGCACAATCTCATTTGTGCCCGAGACTGGATCATTTTCTCTACTGTAATGAGGGCCTACATCCGTAAAAATATGTTATGTAAATATCCTGAAAATGCAGCATGGATCCAAAAGTCCTGTACCTATACTGGATAACCCAGGTCTAGCATATGCGTCATTCCATTCACCTTTAAATCTTTACATATTTTGCCTTTTGCTTCTGTCATTAAATCTTTATATGTTTTGCATTTTGCTGCTTTACCAGGGTCACACAGCATATTAACCCCTTCTATGCCCATGACGAGATAGTCTCGTCATGGAGCGCGGTTGCCCTGTGCCCATGACGAGACTATCTCGTCATGGACCCCGCCCGCTAATGAAAGGCCCGGCACAGGAGGGGGAAAGGGCAGGGCACTCAAGGGGTTAATCACAAAATCCCATGAAATGTGGCAACATTCCTATCTGCATGTCATCACAGCCCCTTTAGAAATGCCAGAGATGGAGAAAGCAAGCAAGGATTCACTGCCTCAAAATAAATGGACATTAATGTCCTGAAGAAGGTGTCATCTGCCCATTCATTTCAAGACAGTCACACCGGCACCTAGTCTGAACATTACAGTTTTTTGTGCAGTCACCGAAGTGGAAAAGAATGGGTCTGATTGATCAATTTGTGTGCAGTTGACACATAATGCCAACCCTGCCTCTGGGGCTCCGTATTTTGACAGCTGTACCCTGTGCAGTTGATTAGGTATTGAAAACGTTAACACTGCACTGTGACAAATCCTTTTTGAATGAACCTAACTTCATCGATTCATCCAATGAATCGGGCACATTATGTGTGCACCAATTTTCTCTGACCTTGTGGCATGCACTTGATGTAGCAGAGTCCCTTTTTCCAGGGGCGGCTGGCAACCTTTGAAAGTGGTGAGGCAAGCAAAATGTAGTTGTTCATGGATAAGGCGTTATTGGTAACAGCCTTGTGGAAGATCCCCTTTGAGGGCCGGCCCCACTGCCCTACTAATCTCTACCTCTCGGCGGTCACGGCGTCCACTCTTAGAGCCTAGGATACAGTGGCAGTACGCAAGGGCCTCATGCCGTTTCCCTCCACGCTCACCCCAGTGGATGGGAACTGAGAATTATCCCCGGGACTGGAATGTGTTGCGTTCAGTACGTTGCAACAATCGGGTTGTAGGTCAATTGGGCATTTCTTTGATGAGGACCGCCCAATACAATTTGACACCCTTAGATTAGACTTTGCACTACCTGAGGGGGAGACATTCTGATACATCCAGATTTGGCACTGGTTAATGCAGCTGGAGATACGAGGGGCTGCGCAACAGCATCTGACAAAATTTGAGAAGAGGCTGCTTAGCAAGGAATCAGACAGGCGCCTCATTTCTAAATTGTATGGGATGTCGATGGGCGAGGACCTGGAATCTAAATCCCCGTCCCAAATGAGATGGGAGCTAGGGCAGCAAATCTCCCCTATAAGAGTGGCGAGACATTTACTACCGAGCGTGACGTAATGCGTCAAGTATAGGAACAGCGATGAAAATTGCCACAGACTAGTGTTTAACTCCGGTTTATCTCCATAGGGGGAACCCGGAAAGGGGTGACAGGCGCTGGAGACGTTGCAACTCCCCTGGAACATTGGTGCACATCCTCTGGGAGTGCCCTAAACGTTCCCATTTCTGGGAAGAGATACTATCCGACATAGATGCACCCTTTAACACCAACTTCCCCAGTTTGCCTTCTATACTGCTCTAGGCCTGCCCAATCCGCAGACATATCCACTTAAATCTAAAATGGGCAGACACATCGCACTGGCACTGGGGACAGCACACCAATCAATACTAGCTTTGTGGGGCACCAACAAAGTTCTGACCAGACTGTCTTGGCTTCACGAATTTGCCATTTATTGGGGATGGAGAGGCTCGCATTGACACTTAAGCTACAGGGGGACACGTTCAAAGAGATATGGCAACCAATCATTGAACTCCTATCTAAGGAGTTCACAGAACTTACCTGCCCTGGATATCTGAGAGTGCTGCGCCTGACTGAACTACCGGCATAATTGTACCTGAGCACACCTCAGAAGGAGTTCACGCAGAAAGAGCATGTTGGATACAATACATCAATGGGCACCTGAGGAGGGATGGAAGAGGGGTTGTGTGACAGGGTGGGGGGGAGTTCTATGTTAAAAGTTGCATCAGTAGTTGAAAATGGCTCAATGTTGATGCCACGTCAGCTGAAGAACACCAGTATTTTATGTTTTTGCAGCGACAATTAAATAATAAAACAAATGTAAACATAAAACAGCTCGGGCTGGAGAGCTGCAAATGACACGTCAGGCTGCCCATGGCAAGACAGCCGGCCAAACTGACATGCGCACTTTGGAGCGTCCAGCTAGCCACTGTTCCAGTACCCTATGCTACAAATCGGCAGCAGAGGACACATCTTGAATGCCTCTTGGTTCAGGGGCACTGCGGCACGCACACCGGGAAAGAAAAAAATGGCAATTAAATCATTTATTTCATTGCCATTTTATTTGTTCATGAGAGGCTCGCAAAGGGCGGGGGGCAATCTTAGAAAGGCAAACACATCAACAGATTGGGTTCCATATTGAACCTCGAGCATTAGCTCTGTCATCACCATTTTTTCAAGAATTACCTCTCACCCGTCTGCAAAAGTTACCCACTTTTACTGTCAACAGTTTCAAAAGTGTGTGGATGGTATTGAGATCTTCCTCAAACTGGCGAACAGGGCTGAGGAACAAAGCAGTCAAGGAAAGGAAATGCATCGGAAGGTCTCAGTAACATCTAAGCATCTGATTTACAATTGGCAGACATGTACTCTTGTCAAAAATGAGTCATATGACTGTCTGCCTTATTACAATTGCATTAGCATATAACGCACTTGCAATAAGGTGGATGTGATATTTGTCACGTTTGTGATGGAGAACCTGTCGGCCCAACACTAAATCTGGCCCTAATTCATGAAGAGCAACTCCCTATGGGTTAAAGGTTTTCCCTCATAGGAGAAAATAATGTTTTTTTCAAAAGGTGGACCAAATGGAAACATACCCTCTTTAGCGTGGCATAAATCCCTAGGTGACCCTGACACTGGCTGAGAAAGTAAGAAACGTGGGAATCAAACTGGCAGTGGTCTTATCTGTTGACCTGCAGGTAAAGATGGCTCTCAAAGTGGCCTCCGTCCAATTTATCATCCTCCATGAAGTGCTCCGACTGCTAGATGCAACAACAAAAAAATTTAACTCACCCATGTTTCATAGATTCATTCAATATAGAATTATTATAATATCTTTTACACTGGACTCCTCAAAAGACGACTCCTAAAACTACTAACTGCAGACTCAAGTGGTCGGAGTCAGCCTAGGTCTGAAGACGAGAAGAGGATGTGGCATAACGTCCAATACTGCTGACTTTGGATTTGGGGAACCATTTGAGTCTCGGAGTCGATTCCACAGCTTGGGATTCTAGGCAAATGATTTATCCTAATTTTTTTTCTTCCTTTTTGAATTGGTGAGTCATACTCGTAGTAGCATAGATGGTGTCACCACTTGCTCCATAGATTGTCTAAAATATATGACAACTGGTACAGATGTATGAACTGTGTATTCACCGTGTGAACAGGTCATTTGTAGTATAGACAAATGATTTATCCTGCCTGTGCCTACCAAAAAAGAATGTGTCCTTGTGTAATGTAACTGGTGTTCATGTAAAGCGCTCTAATAACTTCGGGTCGCGTTAGTGCTATATAAAACTCTGGGGGGGGGGGATGGGATCAGATAAGTGGGCAAGTATGCTAACGACTTCCTTCTGTGAAACACGCTCAACCCCAAGCTGAAAGTCAACAAAAATGTGCAATGCTGAGGGTAGGCCACTGTATTCAAACAAGTCCCTCAGCTAAATAATGTCCATGAACGAGATATACCCCTCATCCTGGACAGTGCCACCTCCAGAAAATACCCAGCATAATCAGAGGTCTGCTCGGCACTGCTGTGGAGTCTGTTATATTTACAGTGTGGGACCTCCTCGTCACAGTGCTTAACTTGTGAACAAGCCTTACTGTAGGACATCGACGTTCTTCTGAAGAGCCTGCAATACTGCCAAGTACTAGAGTTGCCGTTTATCAAGGCTACTTAGTCTTGTTTTCACTTCCTGACTCTTTTTTTCCAATACCCTACACTTCCTGTCTCTTTCTCACTCTGGCAATATCTTTTTCTTTCCTGCTTTTTCATACCTTTTTCATTTTGTTTTCTTTCTTTCTGTTCCCCCGCCTGTCTTCCATAACCTTCTCTCTCTTGCTGTGGTGCCAAAGTCTGATGGTGCAAATAAGCGTGGGTCTACACAAATGAGTGCCAGTGCCCACCATCAGCAACCACCTGCACAAATCAAGCACTGCCCTCACACCTGGACTCCGTCCACAAGACTCACTGTTGACAGACCAAGTCACCAAGAGGAACGCAACTTCTGGGAATCATCCGAAGGCGCAGCTACACACTACAAGACACTGCTCTACAAAGCCCCTAAAAGAAACCATCTTCCGCGCGTGTTCAAGCTCTTGTCCCGTTTTTCAAACTGCAATTATCAAATTCAGTTTTAATTGTCAATAATATTAATTAAATCACACAGCACCCACGAGGTAGTTCAAAACGTGATGATAATTATATTTTCCAAAAGTTTGGTTCAGGGCCATTTGTAGCAGGTGGTGAGTAGGAGGGGGTCACTTGTGCCAGGATCCGGTGAGATACATTTGTATAGAGCACATTTCTTTTCCCGAAGGTCAGCTGTCACCTGAAAAGCCGCGCTTGTTTTAATGCAGAGGGAATCGCAAATTCAAATTCTGAATCTGAAGAGAAGAGGAAATTACGAAAACGTGATATCCGAGTGGCTTATCACCTGATCCGAAACAGCTGGCGGGGAGGAGCTGCAAAGCCCAATGGCTGCTTCGGTAGAAACAAAGAAACCCTTAACAGATGAAAGGGTCCGCGGCGTAAGCTAATTATGCGCGGCCAGCCAAGACCTCTCCCACCACAGGCCACAACAGACGGGCGGCAACTGCTGCGGGCAACGACCTGCTAACGCCGGAGGCCTCCGGGCCTTGACACCGACGCGCACAGGATGCTGGGGTGAGAACCCAGAGGCCGTGACGCAGCACGTGACCCTGCAGAATGCGATTGAGGGGCCTCTGCGCCACAGGAAGGGCCTACGGCACGCTCCTGGCTATCAGGGGGTGTGAAAATGCTTTGGATTGGAGTACAAATACACGGAAACCTAAAACGGGCGGGTACAGTTTTAGAAATGGTGGAAGACATTTGATTCTGCGACGCAGTACCAGACAGGCCTTATTGCACTGGGTATTTCCAGTGAGCTGCAGCCCTTGTAGGCCGATTTTGAAAGTCCAGGGAAGTATTTACAAGTGCCCGGATGTTTGCGCTCGCTTTGCGCAACCCAAAGGGGGGCACTTTGGTATTACAGAATGGACAGCAGACGCTGGTGCGGCCCCTTCTCTACTACAGATAGCGCTGGCGCACTTGAAGTGCCAGCGCTATCTTTAGAGGGCATTCCCTCATTTGCATGGGGGCATGCCCCATGCAGGTAATGGAATCCCTTTCCCTCTGCGCCTGTGCTGTATTACAGACGTGGGCGCAGAGGCAAAGAAGCTCTCAGGAGGCGCACTGACAAGAGTGCCATCTAAAAGGTGGCGCACTGTCAGTGTGTCCCCTGATGGCAGCCCTCTGGAAGGGGAAGGAGGTCCCATGGACCCCCAGACAGCCCCTAGCAGGCGGGTGCAGTCACTCACTGCACCCGCCTGCAAGAGGATCTCTCTTCCCCCTTCAAAGTGCAGGCGGGTTACTGCCTCCACAGTAAAACACGGAGCGGCTTCAAAGCAGCTTCTCTGTTTTTCACCTGAATGCACTGCCCATACGGCACATTTTTCATCATTGCGCCGGGCGCACCTTTTAAAATTGGAGAGAAAGAGATCAGAAAGAGCGAGAGGAAGGAGAGAGAGAGAGACATTAGAAGTAAGTGTGAGCATTTTGATTAGGGCTGCTTTGGTTCCCGAGTCTGGCCCTGAGGTTGTAAATGCAGGTGCTGCTCAGGAGTATAAACCATTTGTACTGGAGTGATGTGCTCCAAAGCCGTAAGGTGACTGAATGGCATGTGGGTCACCACCCTCAGTTAATCCTGGATTTTTTAGTCAAAAGAACATTTTCTCCGAGGCTTGTACATACGCGCTCAACCCTACCCAGTGGCTAAAAAACAGTCTGAAAATGTATTCTGAATAAAAAAAGGAAGTGTTACACATGACACGAGGTCAGATTGCAGCCTAGTGGTTAAATTGTCCACTGAGGGCCCACAAGACTGCGATGCTAACCCTTGCATCCTCACTTGACTAAACTGTGTGCTTATATTCAAATCACTTAATCCCATATGCCTCAGTAATCTACCAAAATTGCGAGTGATTAGAAACAGAGTCAAGTGAATTATTAAAAACTGCAGTGACTTCAATACAGTCTACTATAGCGGATTCAGACTCATTCAACAGTACTTTGAAAAACATGGACAAAGGACAGAGATATTATATCTTTCTTTTTCAGTTTAAGTTAATGGTCAGTTTAGCAAGATTCTGAATTTATCACACCCTTTCTAAGTCAAATACCCTTTATGATGGCCTCTGTGGCACCGTATTATCAAAACTATCTGGAGTATTTTCTTTCAGTTTATCAAATGCTTATGTTTTCATCCATTTCCACCTTCAATAAACCAATAGTGTCAGAAATATCATTGTCAATTATAACAAAACATAGGAAAAGTACTAGGTGTCTTGGTCCAGCTGGTAAGAAGCAATAAGAAGCTTCTCACCTCTATTGTCTCCGCGCCATCCGCCAAGCCTCTTCTACAAGGTGGCTAGTATGACCGAATTACACATCATGCCATCTGCTATATAATACTTAGTCTTTGCCACACGGGGTTCATGCCACCACCTGATTGTCTTAAAAGCTGTACTATTCATTGGAGCACAGAGCCACTTAGGCCTCTGTGGTGTCTTAGAATGTGGTGTTGGAACACTGGCATGGAACTCTCGGATGGCATCCTGGCCTGGAGGGTTCTTGTGGCGGGAGTTGGTCCAGGTATCCGGTAGGTGAGGTCTTGATTGAAATCTTAACATTACACCAATTCATGCCCTTTTACAGCCACTTTATAAGTTGCCTCTAAATTTTGATTTTGGGAAGAAACAGTAGCTTTCTATCCACATGAAAAGAAGCAAGGGGACATTAAGCTCCCGATACCTTACAGATCGATGCATGGTAGATACATATAAAAACTGGCTCAATCAGCATGACAAGTTCCCTTTTAGGGTGTCCAGATAGAGTGTACTGACGTTGACTCCGCAGCAAAAGATGACTACATGGACAGTGACTTTCAGGTCAGTGGAAATCAGGACTAATTTACCTCTCTCAGCATTCTGATCTGAAAGTTGCAGGACCACGCAACAGCACTGAACAACTTAGGTTGATGGGAATATACAATAGGGTATTAGAGGCTTCTTACAACTACCTCTGCTTCAGGGCAGGATCTACCTTTGGAGAGGATGGCAACTTGAAGTTCATAAATTAGCTTTACATGCTGCAAACATTCGCTTAATTTTCTATCAGTTATAAGCGAGAATGCAGTTTTCCAACAAAAAGCAGAGTCAAGACGGATTAGTATATGGCTAGGTTTAAACTGGAATGGCGTGGGGAGCAAAAAACGATGAATTTAGGCCCAGATCTCTGCAAGGGGTGAATGTTTTACATAGTTCAGCATTCTGTCCATCAATTGTTCTTTTTGCACTTATTCCTCTGCACGTCATTATCAGGGGTAGCAAGCGCTATATAAATGCAATTACAACACAATCCAATGAGGGTTCTGAGACACCTGTGTATATCCTTTCAGTATCCACCCACTAGTGAAGGAGGGACTGCTCAAATCACAGTACAATTTCTCGGTGGCTTGGGGATCTTTGGGAAATGACACATTCTGATGTAGACCAGAATGCACTGCTGCATCAAGGCTTCAGCTCTTAAAGGAACACAGTGATCCAACGTCTGGGGTATCCCATGTGGAATCTCAGTCAAATGTCATATTTGATAATGGTGTTGAATGCCCCAGAGATTACTAACTTTGCTAGCAGCACTGCTGTGCCTCCCTACTGTACAATGAACCAAGATAATCAAACAGACATGGGAAGCTTGGTTGCAGTGTCAAGACTGGCACTCCACTGGAACCAATCAGTGAAGGCAAAGGAGGCAGTGAGAGCAGGGACCTGGTGAAATACTGCTGCTCTTTGTTCACCTTGACATAAGTGCGTCGCAGCCATATTGAAGTGGACCGCGGGGGACAGGCAACCAAGGCCAGAGTCCTGTGTTCCAAATTTCCAGCTGTCCTGGACAGCTTATCACAACTGAACAATAGTCTTCTTCGCTGACAAACACACCTGTTTCTAGTATCCAAATAATACCCTCAAAACAGGGTCTCCCAAAGTAGTTCCACTAGGGTCGGACTCATGCTGGATTTTAAGGATACCTAAAAAAGATCTAGAAAAAACATATCTCAATGGGAGTAATTTACAAGGTCATTGGTTAGTCTAAATGTTTGGCATAGGTCCGACCATCTTGGACCTATGATTTATCTCCTTATAATAAAACAAATTTGATTTTAACACAATGAAAATTGAGAACTTGGGCTTTATATGCTACAATAAAAAATGTAATTATTATTTTTTTTTTATATTAATTATTCAACACCTGAGAATGTTACCCTTCTCTGCTAGGTTGCCTTGGAGGTGGAGATGTTTTTGTTTTGTGATGGCGTCGGCTCCATGGCAAATGCGATGGAGTCGGCTCCATTGCAAAAAGCATGTGGCTGTTGTGGAGGGAGTAAACTCCATACTTCCCATGAGCCTTCACTGCCCGCAGAGTTAGCCGAGGCAGAGATCCGCCTCAGGATCCAGCGCGAGGCACCATTCCCCTACATGCATTTAACAAAATGGAACTGCGGAGGAATCTAAAGGTAGTCTGAAGGAAACTGGAATTCAACCAGCAGGAACAGATCGAAAATGAACCTCTGCAGGAGACTTGATGAAACCCTTGCCCGCACCCCCATAACCACTGACCTTTTTGTGGGGTTCGCCTTTATGGTGCACAAAAGACAGGTTACTCAAAACAGCACTGCTGTGTATACTGTAATACAGCACACACCATATAAGGCAATTGTGCTAGAATCAAAGCATAGTGAGTTAAGAGCTTGCTGCTAAGGTTGCATGTTTATATCCTGAGAGGGCAAATTCAGCCTTTCATTCTCCTGAGGCCAAAAAAACGAGGACCACTTAGTTCATAATAATAAAACCTGTTATCAACTGGTTTAAAACAGGAAATGTGTGCTTACATTTGCTATATAATGTAAATTTGTAATAGCCTAGTTTAAATAGAGGGCTATGTCGAGGTTTGGGCAAGAACATGTGCCAGATTCTACCTAATGCACAAGTCATTTTAAGATGCTTTAAAAATTATATTTGCAATAATTATGCAGCAGGGAGATTAAATAATGCAGAAAGAAAAGGCAAGTTATGCTCGGTAAACTAGCGCATTTTGACGCAGTTTTTCGTCACTTATTTACTTTTTTACACACCTTAACAATGTGTGGGCAAAGATTTCACCTCATTAATATCAGTTTAACACCGTGAATCAGCAACTGAACGGTCACCTGCTTCTGAAGCGGGACAAAGAACTTGGCACTGCGTGGCAACACGGTTGTTAGCATTTTTAGTAACTTGTGACCCGTTTGCGAAAAAACTATTTTGTTTTTGTAAAAATCTGCAAATTGCGCAGAACAGAATGGAATATATGGTAAGTGTGGCACATCCATAATTATGTGGAAAACTCCAGGCCACAGAATTGCAATAATCCACTGGCCCTGCCAGCAGCATATGGCATCGCCCTGCTGGTTTGTTAATTACCAGGCAGGGACTGAGTGCGGATTATAGGCTACCTCAAACGACATATGTTGATCACTGCTCACAGTGGGCTCACTGGCCAGGGGTGGGGGCCTTCGATGGTTGAGGGGTGGGTGGGGCTGAAGAGTGGTCCAGACAGTAAGCCAATTAATGATGAGATAAACTCAAAGGCGGAAAGACAAAGGGAACGTGATCAAAGCTGAAAGCACTTAAGAGCACAGTCCGGAGACCAAACCGGATAAGAGAACCGGCCACGCAGCACAATGTAGCACTTCCCAGCCCAAGCCCCCTGCCCCCTCCCCGCCAGCTCCTCCATAAAACGCTATTTTTAAAAGCCCTCTGGGCTGAATGTATAAATGGGGGGTAGGGTCTACCACACATGTCGTTTGACCAAGGGCGTTATTCTGAGTTCCACTACCAACACTGCAGCGAGGTGGCTGTGGCAAAGGCCTCCTCCGCCCATCTGAGAAGACCAGCGAGTTCACAAAGCGCTGCTCACCTTGTTATTGCGGTGACTAATTTGTGCTGCAGTTTGAGCGCCCCGCCTCTGTCCCCACATCAAAGACTTAATTACAGAGATGCCAGATAACAATTAAACAAAAAATGCACCTCAAGATACCCGTGTTTTTTGTAAACACTACAACTGCAAAAACACAGAATATGCAACGTTAGGCTTGTCAATGAACACAGCAGGACCGTTTATTTATCCCACTTGGGTCAATGAAGAGGGCACTTTGTTGCTGAATTCCTTGAAATGAACCCTCCCAGGCTTAAAGACAGCAACCACCTCAGTGTCTTCCCAGCAGGAGGCATAGGCCCACGTGTTCCAGTTGCTTAACACTGGCACTCCTAGCAGCATGCAGGGTGGCATACCTGCACTAGAGTACCCTTTATGCACATAGTTTTTCCATCACTAGCCCCTCTGTCATTTTTGCTTTTGCGACAGACACACAGTTTGCATCTCAGAAAACGGACAACACCCTATTTGTTGGGAAAAACAGTTGCAAGCGTATTCAAAATGTCTTTATGCAATACACAGGTAGGGTTAATTTACAGGCGAATCGGATGTTCAGCACTGTTTAACACTAACCGCTGATATCCGTCCTAAAACCAATATGGCGCCACTGGGAATCACAGTGATGTAGTATTTGCCATCCGGTGCTTTGCATCTCGCATTGGGGCTGAGGCACATGCAGTTTTAGAGTTGCTGCTGCCGTGCCGCCATGGAGCAAATTTAGGGCAACAGCTAGCTGTCAGGATACCAACTGTCCCTTGTGGGATAATGCGTTTGCTATCACATTATTCTTATGGCCCCTATGGCCTGAGGATATCATAGTTTGTGGCCCCATCTCCATCGTTTTGGGGCATTATTCACTTTTTGCATTTGGATCGCCCCGGAAATCCTCTTGAGATGCTGTAGAGCAACCGATAATTCTTGCTTCGCACTCCAGTGCATGCCTGGTGGGTGGGTGGTTCATTCCTCTGCTGCTGTCAACGAAAAGAGGGAGAGAAAGAGTGCAAGCCCATCTAAATAAAACCCAACCTGGGCTGAACATGACATCATCTGCCCTGGTTCAGGAACTGAGATCTCGAGCTGGCAGTGCCTAACTTGTTTAGCCAGGTGGCCACTGAAAGATACTATTCACCAGGCAGAGGGGAAGCAATAAGGGGCTGTCACCTTTAATGTCCCCCTGTAGGTGGCGTGGCCATCCACCTTCCTTCATGGTCTAGAACAAAATTAACAAATGCACAGATTTTCGATAAGACTACAATTTATTTAACAATGCAACAAAAATTAACTTGCCATGTTTCTATGTGGAGAAATGTTTGAACTGGGAAGATGTATGGAGGAAAAACGGAGGCTTTTTTTTTATATAACAATAGCTTTCACTGACTGTGCAGGCACACTGTAGGAGAAAGCCAAGAAGAGCAGCTTCAAGGGGATAACAAGCATTGGCATAGCCAATAGGTCTCGCCTTTGGGGCCTTATAAGTGTTTAGCCATGCAACAGTTGCATAACTAAATACTTATAAGGTCCCAAAAGCGAGACCTATTGGCTATGCAAAGCGAAAGTGAAAGTGATCGCGATCAAACATGAAAGCGGCCGTGCGGCCGCGAAAGTGATAGTAATCGCGGTAAAGCGCGGCCCGCGCACATGCACTGTAGCTCTAGGCTGGTCTGGTAGCACTTTTTGGAGCCCTCTCAATAAGTCTCGCCAGACCAGCGCTTGCGCTGGGTCAGGCGAGACCTAAAAAGGCTATGTGACCACTCACAGTACTAGAAGCAGGGTTCCCAAATTGTCTCCAAGAGCAACAAAATGTGATCCTAGGCCCTTGGTAGTACTATATCAAACATATGTCGATGCAGGAAAGAAAAAATCTTTGGAAACTAGTCATGGATATTGAGCAGGACCAAAGCAGTTATTAAAGCATTTTTCATTATAGGAAACACTCACGTAAATTTTATTTTGGTGGTATCGCTGGAAAAGGTTGTACATGATGGAGCCTTCATGGAGGTCAACCAGTGCCGCCATGTCTTCCACTCCCTCAACGCTTGTCGGGTGCATGGCTGCCACCTTCTGCCGCGTGATCGTACTCTGCTTGTAGGTGAATACCTGAAAAAGGACATAGGATAGACAGTCAGAAACAGAAGCACAGACAAGTATGCCAAACACTCAGGGGATCAGAAGGTCATTAGGGTCTTGGACATGTCAGCAAAAATATTTCAGGGTGGCCTTTTTTATATTCCAGGCCTGAGCCTGGCTGGGCTTGCAAGAACTCCCCTTCATCAGCATTCCTACACAGACCAGCAACTGGCACCTGCTGCCCCAGGCCTTCAAACTGCACTTCCATCTGACCTCTGGTCTAAAAATGAACCTCTTTTTTATTGGTCATGTTTCTTTTTTTCTTTTCACATTGCTGTTATTCAATGGCTTTTCTGGTGAATTGTTTTTATTTTTATCCATGTCTCAGAGGATAGATAATTCGACCACAAAAGGACATGCTGCCCTCAGACACTACAGCAACACATTTTACTCACAAATTCCTTCCACAGACCCCCACCGTCACTGGTGCTTGGTGTCCTGACATGTAGCGTGAGGTAAACAAGCCCTTGCACAACTTCCACAGAGGAGGTCGGTCGAGAGGCTGCTACGGGATTTGGCATGCTTTATGCACGGACTGGGGTTCTGTTTGAAGGGGAAAACACTAAAACACAAAAGATGATGGACATTGGCAAAACATTCACCCCCAGTCACAGATGCCTGTTTCCAGTCCAGGGAGGACCTGGCCTGGCAGTTCGGGCAGGACTGCTCCCATTGGGCACAGGGTCAAGACTGATTTGCAAATGGCTAGGTCCAAACTGGAATGGCATGAGCAAAAAAACGATGGATTTAGACCCAGATCTCTGTACTGGGGTGAATGTATGACATTGTTCTGCATTCTGTCCATCAATAGTTATTTTTGAAGGGGAAAATAGTGCCATATAGCCACTAACGACCTGTCAGAGCTGCACCTCTCACGCTCAGATTCTTGGCTTTTGAATGTTACGCTCAGGTACGTACTGCAGCCATTATAGACAGTCTCTGTCTACAGCCAATGGAAAGTGGTGATAATTCACCTGACTGGACTCTGAGGCGGATGTTTGCAGACGTCAGCTGGTTACATAGAACTACAGCCACCAGGCACGAGAGCATGCTGAGGGTTGGCCTGTTGAGGCTTGGTCGCCTGTGGTTTAACATCACACCCAATACGATCGAAGCTGCTCTCTCTCATTGTGTCACTTCCGGCTCCATGTTCAATCAAACACAACAACCACACAGTACTTTCCCTTGACAAGGGGCGCAGAGGTGGCCTCGACTATTGAGAGGGGCCCCCACCCTTCAGGGGCCCCATGCAGGCCAATGCATATCTGCGTGGTACGGGTGACGAGAGGGCCCTTTGTCACATTCTGCAGGGGGGGGGGTGGGGGCGGGGAGGCATCATTTTGCGTTACGTCACTGGCCTGGACTCCCTGTCATGTAAAACGCTCTGTCACCTTTTCTACCTCTCTCTGCACTCCTGTCACAACGACATTCAGTGAACCCAGATAAGTCAGTCCTAACATCCTTCAACTCCCTCCTTAAACGTCATGAGTTAAGAAAAACTGTGCAAACATGTATTCTTCAAATGATCTTCGCACCCCCATGCCTGAGCATGAGCAGCGCACCCTCAAAATCTCATGCACGCCAATGCATGACAACCCCCCCACCTTTAAGACAACCCCCAGACAAAGCAGACAGCAAATCAAACCTGAGCGACCCACCCAGGGCTGCCTCTAATCAGAAAAAATCCCAGCGCTGCGAAGTCACGTTAGAGGCAAAAGCGCTCTAAAGGCGACAGACAAAAACATGGACACAAATGAATATTTCCCGCCAGTACGGGTGGCATGAATACACAGACGATAATGTGGACACTTGAGAGAATGTCCCCGTATGGTCAGCAATCCGACACAAAACAGTCAAGTTTTAGGGAATAACATACACTGCATGGTAAACGCAAAGGATGTGTGTAAACTTATGAGGAGTAAACCGAGAACTTCTTAGCTCAGCCTAAACTAAGGGCACATTTTTTTTCTATTTACATACAGAACTTTTTTTTCTGGTGGAGTAAGCAGGGTAATTTCTTTCCACTCGAGTACAAATGCCGTAAATCTTTTGAGGGGAAAGCGCTCTGGGCCTGAACTCAAGAGGGGGAGAGAGGCCCGGGAGCTCACGTTACAGACGGAGGAATGCAGCGTCCCGCGAGAACTGGGGGAGACAAAGCGGCCACCGGCCCCGGATCACTGACAATTCACGAGCTCGTTACCTGCTCCAGGCTTCCTCCGGAATGCAAACACTGACAGGTTTTTAAGTGTCGAAAACAGGACAAATGACCCCACTTCCCAGCGCTGCTTTCCACAGAAAGTTATGTTTGGTACGCTCGTCTGTGTGTGTGTGACAAATATGCCCAACAAAGTCTGGGTTCATTTAAGACCATGCACTCACGCACTGACAAGGCCATGCCCCGCCCACCTCCCAGACAGGCCCGCCTTCCTTTAGATTTCCCTCAACCCTCGACAATTGAACATTCATGCCTTCTCCCCCCTGGGAAAGTTTGCATAGCTCATAGCAACATACAAGGCCTAGGAGTTAGGGAGAGTAGGACATACAGGTTGCAAAAATATACGTTTTCTCCGGTGAACATTTTATGGATTATATAATATTTAACTCAGAATAAATGTGCATGAAGCAGTCTAATGTATGCAAATAATTGACAAGAAAGCTTGGAATACTGCAATGTAGCGGTAGTCCCATTTTTAGCACGACTTTGCATAGCTAAGCATTCATCAAAGATACTGAGCAAGTAGAGACACGTTTTGCCCAAATTGCTTGTCGTTTCACAACCTTAAGAAAACTGTACCTGACTAGGCTTAATACCTCTGGGCATCTCTGAGGACAGGGCTGGACTGGTAACCTAAACCAGCCCTGGCAATTTCCCCTGCTCCTTTTGTTACTGTAGGCAGATATGGCAGCACCACTGCAAAACTGTCCCCCACCACAGCAAAACCGGCCCCCACCGCTGCAAAACCGGCCCCCACCGCTGCAAAACCAGCCCACTGCTGCAAAACCGGCCCCAGTAACAAAACCGGCTCCCACCGCTGCAGAACCGGCCCACACCACTGCAGAACCGGCCCACACCACTGCAGAACCGGCCCACACCACTGCAGAACCGGCCCACACCACTGCAGAACCGGCCCACACCACTGCAAAACCAGCCCACTGCTGCAAAACTGGCCCCAGTAACAAAACCGGCTCCCACCGCTGCAGAACCGGCCCACACCACTGCAGAACCGGCCCACACCACTGCAGAACCGGCCCACACCACTGCAGAACCGGCCCACACCACTGCAAAACCAGCCAACTGCTGCAAAACCGGCCCCAGTAACAAAACCGGCCCCCACCGCTGCAAAACCGGCCCCGACCGCTGCAAAACCAGCCCCCACCACTGCAAAACCAGCCCACTGCTGCAAAACCGGCCCCAGTAACAAAACCGGCTCCCACCGCTGCAGAACCGGCCCACACCACTGCAGAACCGGCCCACACCACTGCAGAACCGGCCCACACCACTGCAGAACCGGCCCACACCACTGCAAAACCAGCCCACTGCTGCAAAACTGGCCCCAGTAACAAAACCGGCTCCCACCGCTGCAGAACCGGCCCACACCACTGCAGAACCGGCCCACACCACTGCAGAACCGGCCCACACCACTGCAGAACCGGCCCACACCACTGCAGAACCGGCCCACACCACTGCAGAACCGGCCCACACCACTGCAAAACCAGCCAACTGCTGCAAAACCGGCCCCAGTAACAAAACCGGCCCCCACCGCTGCAAAACCGGCCC
The DNA here is from genome assembly GCF_964204655.1 of Triturus cristatus. Taxonomy (NCBI): domain Eukaryota; kingdom Metazoa; phylum Chordata; class Amphibia; order Caudata; family Salamandridae; genus Triturus; species Triturus cristatus. Next base: position 958,776,470 of record NC_140587.1, on the reverse strand, counting down.
CCACCGCTGCAAAACCAGCCCCCACCACTGCAAAACCAGCCCCCACCACTGCTGCAAAACCGGCCCCAGTAACAAAACCGGCCCCCACCGCTGCAGAACCGGCCCACACCCTTCCAGCCTCCCTGGGAAACACCCGATGCCCGCTACTGCCAGTCCGGCTCTGTCTGAGGAAGCCCTGCAAGAGATCAATATTATTATATTATTATTATTTGACAATCATACATTCAAGATATTATGAGCAAGACCTGCCTTCCTGCTCATGACTCTTTGAAACTTTCCTCAATAAAAACCATAATGTAATAAAAAACAGATACCCAAGTGCTCACAGTTCCACTACAAACCCTGGATGGTGGCATGATTATATACTAAGAACTTGTGAATCCGGACTTGAAAATGAATGCTGAGATCAAGTAATTGTGAAAAACATATTCAGGGTTAGCGTTATTGTTGGGCCTTGCCTCAAAGGCGAGAGTTACCGTCATGGGCGTGAGTTGTAGAGATCAAGACTTTCTAAGGGGGATGGGGATTTGTCATTTGGCATGAAATTTGTACGGCCCACAGGGAAATGGCCTTGTTGAACGCACTAACAGGATGGTCGGAGAATTTTGCGACTAGCGAAGCTAATGACCTGGTGGTTCAAAATGCTGCCATGGAGTTGTGGTCGTACCAGTGCACTTTCCGTTTTACTACAAGTGTGTGTTTGAAGCTCTGCGAGGTCGTAAGGTGGTTTCGAGAGCTGCACTCAGCGCAGCTATCCTATATGCCTAGGTATGGCGGGGTGGATGTCAGAGACAAAGATTTCGCTTGTTGGGCCCAAGGCGATTGTGATGATGGTGTTTAAGTCTGCGGTGTGCTTCAATTATGGCAAGTGGTGGTCAAGGACCGTGATTGAAATGTGTATATGTATATGGTATTTCTATAGTACAAACCTAGACAAATGGCAGGTGAGCATTAGTTCCTACAGGGAAAGGAATACCAAAATGTGTTCACCAGCCGAATATCCACTTGAATGTTCTGAGTCTCTTCAATGCCTTTGATATTATGTGTGTAATTGTCCTATGTGAGTGTGTGGCTCTCAGTGGCTTAGCTGTCCAACCCCCCTCCCCCCCCAGTGGGCAGCACTATTTTGGAGGTGAGCACAAGGTGCATTTTCTTTTTTATAATGTTGTCCCTCGTCGTTGTCTGTCCACCCAACTCTTACCTGCACTGGCTGTCACTGCCCGGCAAACTCAGGGACCGACCCCGGCGGCAAAAGCTCTAGCTACTCCACTGGTGGCTCCAGTTTTTGTGTCTAGATTTGGCATGGGGTGAAAAGGGAGGGATGTTGTGTCTTGTCTTAATGGCGTTTCGAGTGATCAGCGCCTAGAGTCTCGGTTGTATGTGTAAGGTAATGGCAGAGGCGCGAGACTGTGGGCATTCTGTTTGAGGTTGGTTGTTGACAGGCTGGCGGATGGTTGGAGCTCCCTGAACTGGGGGTCGAAATAAGGATATTCTTGGACAATACAAATTGTGTGAAGACCTGCTTAGCAGTCATGAAACTGGAGGCCTGCTTTGGTTCGTGTGGCACATTATTGCGACTTCATCTAATTCAGCCTGGGCTCTGTAAAGGCACTTATCTAGGTCTCTGTAAATGTATCCTTTTAGAGACGTACGATAAAATGTATTTCCATCTGGTATGTGACTTCATCTTTAGGATGATACCGATTTCTTTAAATACTGGCAACCCTTTATTTCACACTTTGTAACTATGCTTCCTACTACCAGCACTTAAGGTCATGTTCCCTGCTACAACTCCTCAGATTGTATGTATCTCATGAAGTCGCACCCAGTAATCTATGCTCACCCCCCACTGTACGACCTTTCTTGTTCACTCACACAAATAAGATTATCCCCCCCCCCCCCCCGATTTCAAATGCAGCAACACTTGATTAAAAATAGAGATAGAACATTTAGCCCACAGACCCTTGTAGGGCAGGCTTCAGAGAGGAGGGCAAGTCTTGTAAGTGATGTGCACCACCCTGGGAGAGCGAGGAGGGGGGTTAGGGAGCCACTGCGGCAGGACAGATGGACACCAAGGGGCCCGGGAGCTCTCCACCTACAGCACGAGCCTGTCTGCTCAGACAATGGCCTGTCCCGTGCTGTCAATCACCCGCTATCTCAGATGTGCTGATAACCCCTCCCCTCCCTGGGATGAATCAATTAACCCGCAATTTAGTGTGAGGAACCTTCCAAGATAACACTAAACCACAAGGAAAGGCAAACTCCTACCAGTGCAGGATCAAACGTGCAGTCATTGGCCAAAGAATTGTTGCTGTTCACTGATTGACAACTGGATTAACAAACAGTATGTGTCTGTGTCACATCGTGTTCACCCTGTCACTTGACTGAACGTGGTAAAATGGCCCGGTATGCTAATGCGCATTCTGCAAAGGTCATTGTGTACCTTGAAGGTCGCATATAACAAATATTAACTCGAAATCTGGTGCTTGTTGCAAGTCCATGGACACTGAAGTGGGAATACTGTGTGCAATAGCGTTTTAGCAGTTATTATTCTCACAAAGAGTTAAGTCCCCAACATATGGATTCTTGTCTGCCACACTTAAATATACATTCCCTTTAAGGGAGGAGATGGGCGCTATAGAGAAGTTCTTGAGTACAGAAAAAGAAGTCTGAAGTTCTAATTTCAACCTCATCCTTGAGAAGTTCCGACCAGTATTGTGACCAGCACAGGTTTTTAAGAACTGTCCTATGCACTAGCAGACCGATTCCTAAAACTCTGGATCATAGGGGGGCGCAATCCGACCTACCTAATGAATATTAATGAGGTAGATCACACCTTGCAATTCACTACGATTGGGGGCCATGAGAGGGAAGGTTGCCTACTGGGGCCAGCAGACCATGAGACCTGTGATTGCCTTCAATAAAGTAACTGTATGTTTAGGTCCTGCCTACGCAGTGCGCATGCGCTGTATAGGAGGGCCTTTAGCCGTTGCTCTGTTCATTTTCAAGCACACACTCGTGCTTGTGGCGGCATCCACCTTGCGGGAGCGAGCAGCGGCGCGCCACAAGCATGAGTGCAATGCTTGAAAATGAGGACACTGCTCTCCCAAGCGTGCACGCGCACACCACTCGCAGGCTCATCTCCTCCTCCCCCTCTCTCTCACAAGCAAGGTTTTGAATTAGCGTGGTCTCTTTCACCACGCTAATTCGAAACAGATGTTAATTAGCGCGTTCGCCGCGCTCGGGGTGCCGGGAGCGGCGTGTGACCAGCGCTTGTTTTACCAGCCACCGCTCTCCCTTGCCTTAGATCTTCCTCTTGTTATTCCTTTCATTCTCTTCTTTCTTCCCTGTCGATCTTTCCTCTCTATTCCTTCTACGCTCCATTCTTGCCTCTATTGCTTCCTTCATTTTCGCTCGCTTTCATGCTTTATTTCCTTAGTGTTTATTCTGTCACTCCTTTTCTGTTCTCCCTCTAAACCCCTTCCTCCTTTTATCCCTCTCTTCTCTCGTCGCCCCTCCTCCTTTCTTCTCATCTTATTTTCTTCCTCCTCTCCTTTCTTCCCTCGCCGTCCCCTCTCTTCCTTGCTTCCTCGGTTCCTCTCCGTGTCCAGCCCCCTCTCCCTGGCACCTCCAACCTTTCCCGCTGCCTCCCGACCGCCCTGATAGTTGGGAGCCGGTGCCTGCGGGCGCAGAGTCGGGCTCGCCGTGATTTATGCAGTCGGTATAACAGCAGACACACTGCAGTCCATCACTGCAGTCCCCCTGATTAAAATTCAGCTCCGGCCCCGACTGCAGCACTCCACACCTATGAAGACCAGAGGTTTCTGATTTGCTTATAAGAACTTTATCCCTGCCATCTGTGTTGACAGACACAAGTTTCTGTACGAAAACTTTTGTTTCTAATTACTTACTGCAAATTCACATGGGTACTGTAACTGACCATTACTTCCCTAGTTGATTGTAATTTGAGTATGGATGTAAACTACCTGTATCTTATTACAGGACATAAAGAACGCCCAAGTAATGTTATGATCTGTGTGCACCCCTGCTACTCTTGCATAGCACATCCATTTAGGTACACACCCTGGATATCTGACGTGCAGCATTTAAGTATTCGGACTGCAAAACTTTAAAGAGGTGAATGTGTGACTTTTCTGTTGCCCACGTTGGTAACACATTTGAGCGTTTAATATTGCTGTAAATGGTGGACTCCTAATTGGTGTGCCAGGAATTAGTGCTAATTTAGCCGAATCTTACATCTCAGGGTGGCGGAGATTTTTAATACCCAAGCAGGCAGGCTTGATCACACAAATTAAGCCCTTAATTTGAACGTGGGCCTGCTTGCTTCAACCGCTTAGGCAGTCTCTGGAAAGCCCTGCTGAGCGCGGCCCGTTCCAGTGCTTCACTCGCTGTGCTAAATGAATGAAGCGCAGGAGCCAAGCTCAGTACTTGGAACTCGTTTATCTGTGGCTGCGATCATCCTTTCCTTGTTCACAGATATTTAAAAGCAGTGGCATAGTCAATAGGTCTCGCCTTTGGGACCTTATAAGTGTTTAGTTATCCAGCACTTATAAGGTCCCAAAGGCGAGACCTATTGGCTATGCCAATGCTTGTTTTTTTATGCTGCCCGTTTTCCTTAAATGAAACAGGACTGCTTAAAGAAAAAAGTTTCCTTTTTTGTTCAGGAGTTGACAGAGGTGTGTGCGGTGGACCACTGCCTACTCTTCAACCCTCTTAACAAAGGGCAAGGGTCCCAAGCAGACCCACTTCCTTTTGCAAGTGCATAGCCATCTCTCGAGGGGTTGGTACATTTTCAGTGTTTTGCAACCAGATTTTGGTCGCAGATCACTGATACAGTAGATGCTCATTCAGTATTTGGACGGGGTGCCTGCAACACACCCCTTTCCGATACGGAAACTGTATCCATTCGGAATCCCGATTTAGGAGTCAGGAAAACTTTTCTGACTCATAAAAAGGAATTGGTCCATAAGAAAAAGAATTTTAGTGTTTAGGACATCTGGCCCTTTACCATTAGTGTTAATTTCTTATGACAAACTTGGAATGCTTTGAAAGTGGCTGAACACCAGTGAGCATAGGTATGTTATGGTGGAAAAATTATGTTAAGTGAAGTCTTGGTTGAGAAACGAACACTAAAAAAACACTGACGTTGCTAACTATACTCATTGGTACCAGAGATCTACCACCTTCCGCCATCTGAACCCTCTCAATATCTTAGCCCTCCTAATAAAACATTGCAACACTGACTGCTTCCACAAACACCTAAAGGCAGCAAAATCAGAAAATGTAACCCTTGAAAGACTACTGAAGAAAAGTAACAATGAGGTTCAATTCCAGTGCAAAATATGTAATATCAGCCCCAAGAGAGCAAATAGACTTCACTTTCTGACTCGGATTTCTGAAGCCACCTCCCCGTTAAAAGAACTGCACGTCTCAAGACCTACCACCTCAAACTAATCCTAAAGGAATAAGGCCTCAACCCAACAGCCCAATCTAGCCCCAGACCTATCAGTAACGGGCTGTTCCAGGGCAAACTTGGGAACTCTATACTCCCCCCGATAGGCCACAAGATGAACACTCTTTTAATTATTACAAAATCGTTAGTATCTTACCCAACAAGGCGGAGAGGACAACATATTAACTGGTATAAAAATACGATGATAGAATACAGTACCTATACCCCACACCCTTGCTCCTTTCCATTCCAGGAACATTGCCAAAGTTGCTGTGAACATTACTCCACGTTCAACTTGAATGGTTACTTTTTTGATTGGTAAGGGTTGTGTTTGGAAAAAGGATTGATGCTTTGCATGTTGTGCCATCCTTATGACATTATAACATGTTTTCATTATGATTTTCCATGAAAAGATGACCCCAAAAACAAGGAATTTGTTTCCTGCAGGCATGTACCGTAGAGTAGGTGGAGGGAAAGTACTGACAGACAACTGCCTGTTACTGTGGGCCCTCAGTACTTACTCAACATCGACCGGACTCCAAGGCAAGGGTCACTGGCGAATGCTTTCCGACACTCACCTCATTTAGGAACATCAACAGCAACGTGTACTAATGTGGTCAAGGCATCTAAGCACAATGTACCAAAACGAAGCTTCTTGGACGCAAAAACAGTCTTGCAGTAAAAAAAAGTTTGACCAACGATTTATTTCTGATCCTGCAAACGTAATTACTCATGAAAAACCTACATTGTAGTATGTGCCAGAGGTAAACTCAGGAGATTAAACTGTCTGCAGAAAGTTTGGCCTGGCTTCCTGAACAAATTTATACTTTCTCTATAAATAAAACACACATTGGCACTTGCCAAACTGTGTTTCACAAATATCCAGAGTCTGCAAAAATATATATATTCCATTCGTTTAATTTGCAAAAAATCATTTGGCTTGCCCTACAGTTTTGTGAAAGTGTTGGCATAGCTGCCAAGTGGCCCCATTTCACGAGTGTAGCACACAAGTCACAACATGTTAAAAGCTGTGGATTAGAAAGACAGGACTAGTAAATGTGTCCATCTTTACAAAGAGGCGCTTGACCACTATGGCAGCACATTCATCAACACAATGAAGCTGCTCAAGAAACTGTTTTCCAAGTGTAAGAGTGACTAACAAGAGGAACAACAACACGGAAGTCAGGATAATGCGTATCAGAAACTGGAAAAATAACCTTAATGAAGGTAGGCATAACCACTGATGGATATACCTCTCAACCTTTTCTGCTCCACTCCACACAAGCTCAGCCATACTTTCGAATCAACACAATATAAGAAGCATGGCATACAGCTTACCAAAACACTACCCACATGGGCCACACTGCACTTGTGAATTTTTATCTATTGATACACTATCAACTTGAATCCCAGTCCTACCCCTCACACCTTTTGCTTCACAAAATGTGAATGCTCAACAAAAACATAATTAGAGCACACATGTGGTCCACATGTAACATCAAAACACACTAAAATACATCACATGCAGACACACACTCCAACATCCACACATCCCAAGAAGCAGTGATATAACTTTCCACAAAAGTTGTTCGGAGATTACTTATAGAGTCTTATTAAGTGGAAACATGACCCAATGTTTCAGAGCACTGTACATATGCGGACTAGAAACCCACTTCCTACATATCGTTGACCGAGGCAGGTTCATCCTGGTGTAGGGCTTTGTGTGTCATGCACGTTATCTTTAACAGCGACATAGCTTTGAAAGGAAGCCAGTGAAACAAATTTACAGAGGGTGTGATGTGCTTGAAATGTCCTGTACCTGTTATCAGTCCTGCCGCAGCATTAAGGGTCGCTTGATGTTGGCCACTATGACGCACTAAGGGGTAACTGTAGGTGCAGGAGTTAGTTGTTGTTTGCTAGTTAGAAGCTGTAGTGGTCTAAAGAGATGTGTTTGAACATGTTTTGCACTCAGCCTTGTAATGTTTAACCTATTTATTTATTATATGTACTTGCTTGCTTGTCATTCTTATCCTATTTATTTTATGTGTTTGCTTGCTTGTCATTTTTATTATCTATTTACTATGTACTGTTGCAGTGCATTATTCATTATTTGTAATATATCCTGGCAGCTACTGCTTTTATGTATTTAATTGAAAGCAATAACATTTTGTGTAAATAAATGAATAAGGGTCGCTTGAGTGTTGCCATGCTTGATTTAGGTAATCATGTTAGTAATCGAGGTTGAATGCTATTAAGGCTTGCACTTTAATGTCGCCACACCTTCTGAGACCAATTCCTAGAACAGGAGTGTCAAAATTAAGCGCAACACCTTCGGAGAAAATTAAGTTCATAAGGTCAGGATCCATACCAGAGATCCAGGATATCGACATATCATAAATTCAAATATAGTTATCAGAAATGGAGCTTATTTACAAATGCATTAGTTATCTTGACATTCTGAAGAGGATTTGACCCTTCTGGACCAAGGGTGGACACTCCTGCCATGGTATGACCTCCATCAAGTTTGTGGATATTATATACTGGAACATATGGAATTATTCAACCATGCAACCCGAAGAGGTGAGTTATGTTCCATATTCCATTGCACTGCTAACTAGCTATGATGCATTTTAAAACATAGCCAGTAACACAAATTTCTAAAGAACAACAAACAAGCAAATCATACTCAAAATGTTATGTTGGGTCTATCTTGGGCGTGATATGGAAAAGAATACATTTAGCTCATTTCTAAGAGTGAACGTAATGAAAAATGAGGTAGTATGGGAAAATTATATAACAACCTTTGTACTCAGCGGTGAAGAAGCGATTTTAAGATTGTTTTTTTACAAACATTTTTTATCTGCACTAACCTGTCTAAGCAAGTGAATGAACCTCATAGAGAAAGGTCTTTTCACAAAAAGAGCTCACAAGGGCCGACCCGCCAATGAGACTAAAAACTAATTAAACCCAGTCAATGCCTTTCTTGTCTTCTAAAGCAACTGACACAATCTGTAAGGCGATCTTCACCTGGAAAATGACTGATTGCTTCTAAATTAGGCACTCCATATAATTGTCAGTCGCGTACCTTCTCTTCAGGGGGGGGGGGGCTCTGCGCACGTCTGCACCTGTCTGAAACCAACTGCGTTCATCTAATAAGAGGCCTTGCAGTTGTAAGGTGGACGTTTTTGCTCTGTTTCTCCGAGTCAATATATAGCATTAGCAACCTTGATTGCACAGTGCATGCTTCCACCCGTAAAGCGTTTACAAATGGTGCAACCCTAGCCTGAAATGTATCACAGCCCTGTGTAAACCCCAGTTGACTGGAATATTCAACTGCCAGTAAGAATCAGCAACACTACAAAATGTTTGATGAACTCCATGCTAATAGGTTACAGTGACATGCATAGATGCTTTCAGGCTCGGCCCGTGCAGGTAAGAGCGGTAGGCCGGGGGTGGGGATTAAACAGACGATGAGGGGGAATTAATTATTTATTACATTTTCCCGGTCCCCCCACCTCTTCTTACTGCCCTACCGCTCTTACCTGCACGGGCCGCGGCTGGATGCTTTGCAAAAACCGTATACAGTTCCAAGCCATTATGAGACTAATGCATGGCATGACGAGGTGGTATCTGTAGACACAGAGTAGTTCACTTAGCACTTGCTCGCAGTAGTTGCAAGCAAAGGCGTAGCTACCAATGGTGCAGCAGGTGCAGTGGCACTGGGACCGAGGAGTGGGAGGGGTCAAGATACAGGTACTTGATCAATCAAGGGCAATGGGAGCCCCACTTCCCTTGTGTGCCTTCGGGCCCATGGTCCCTTTGCTACGCCACCGCTTGCAGGAGCAGAACCTTGTCCCTTCGCCTGAGCTCTGCAGCACCCTCTGGCTTGGTAGACAAAGCCCCCATCTTAATTCGAGGATCTTCAAAGGACCAAAAACTCCAAGCAAGCTGTAAAGACTCCGAAGAGTTCCCCCAATCAGGGGGAGCACCAATAATGTTATCTGCAGCAGGTCTAGAGAAAAAGACACAGCTTGGGAAGATGGGGTTCAAGAGAGCATGTGTGGGGGTCAGCAAATCGCAACGGAAGAGGGGCTCTACCCAAATCTGGATCCTATTTTAAGGAGATTGAAAGGATTGAGGAGATCCATGTTAATGTCCGATAATATCACGTGATCCCAAAGTTTGCAGCCCTGCAGCAAGGAGGCCTCTTGAGTGTCAATCCCTCCTGAGGAATTTGACTCAGTGACATGGAAGCATCTGTTCTCTCCCTGTGTTTGAGCTGATGCAGCCAATGTGTGACAGGGTGCTGACTGACAATTGTTGACAACGGCTGTTCTGCTTACTCTTTTTGTGCTTATGGAAGCTGACGTAGAGAAGAGCCCAAAGAGTGATTTTACTATAAGGGCAGTGAACATCCATCCTCCAGACACAGTTTGGCAGGTGAGAAGCAGGGAGAAGTTTTAAAATTGCATTCAAGAAAGCGTTTCTAATTTAGTATGGTGAGCTGTACACAGGAAGGCTTCCTCGGTCTGTCTTTAAGCTTGAGCTTCAGTGTCTAGTTTGCCTTGAAATTTCTTTGCAGTTTTTGGCCACCATTGTCATTCTCTAGCCCAGATGCAGTTTGCTGGACTTTTCTCTCAAACGCAGTGCATGCGCAGCTCCATCGTCTCATCAATGTTGACAGTGGCTAATCCTGGAAGGACATCTGTTGTCTTCCTGTGGTTGTGGGTGAAGTCGCCCTTAACAACTAGCTTCAACTATGCCCTTCCCATCCATTTCTGCTCAGGAAGCATGCCTCAATTTTCTGCCTTTCCAACGAGTCCTTCTAATGATACTGAAGTATCGGCCACCTGGGAGAAGAATGAGTCTGGGTGAGCCAGATATGTTAAGTCAATGGCTTAAAGGATGCCTTAAAGATGTATGGAGTAGACCAGAACAACAAGATTGCCTGATCTTTATGAAAAAGAACCACTAGCTTTCCTGGCAGTAGTGTTTCTGTGCATTACAAGTACATGCCAGCGGGAAAAAGAAAGCTTGTAACCTCACAGAGAAGTCCATAACCTTCATCTTGCATTCAGCCTGTCATTAGACTTTCCACACTTTCGAAAGAACAACTGACTCTCAACAGGACAAGGTCTCGCAAGACCACAAGCAGACAGTCTAACTCATGCAAGTGACATGGGTTTGGCAGAGGGTCAAATTACCTACACACTACATTGATACACTCCGTAACCCAACAGCCTCACCAAGAGCCACCGGTGGAAAAAACCCAGAAGTGCACACACATACATTGAATACGCCAAGAAGGTGATGCAACAGGTAGATGTGTGCTACCTAAAAACTCAAATACATAACGCAAAAAACAACTCACAGAGCAAAGCGTGAATTTTAGAATAACAAATAATGCTCAGCGATGTATTAAAGCGTAAAACGCGCTTAATACATTTATCCTGCTAGGAAGAACAACTTCTGCCAGGGCTGACCTTTTTCTACATTTTATAGCATTCAGGTACCATGCTGGGTTGTCAACCCATGCTCAACTCACTTGGATTACTTCAGTACTTTCAAAAACAAGGTATATTTTCTTCTGAGAAATCCACATAGGGTAACACTAGCCAGGGAAAGAACTTTTAACTTCTAGAACAGATATCTCAGGAAAGGTTCACAACAGCAGTATCAATACTAGGAATGACATCCAGTCCACTGGCAGTGATGCCGCACACCTCCTACAGAGAATTCAGACCATACAGAATGCTGCAACCTGTCTCATCCTTCCCCGACGAACCCACATCACATCCTATCTCAGCCAACTCCACTGGCTCCACTGGAGATGCCAATTTAAGGTGCTGACCCATGCACACAAGGCTCTACACAACAAGGATCCGTCTATATTAATCGCCATCTGAACTTCCACCAACCATCGAGAAGACTACGATCCGCCTCCCTCTCACTTGCCCATTCTCCAGAAGTAGTGGAGGACGCTTCTTCTCGCACATCCCAGCAAAGATCTGGAACAGCCTTTCTATGCAACTGCGGACCATCACATCACTTTTGGAATTTCGAACGGCCCTCAAGACCTGCCTGTTCGAATAAGCCTCAGGGGCCTGCAAGAACCTTGTTACCCTCTAGGGTGGTTAGCCGCACTTTAAAAATCCTGATTGACTTATTCACTCTTAACACAGAGCGGCTTGAATGTCCTGTTTTAAAAAAAACTCAGATATGGGCTATTGAGTATCTCCTAGCAAAAACCCTGTAGTGGAAGTCTGGCCCAGCTCACAGTGCCCAGGTACCTTGGTTTTATTTTAGTAGATTTGCACATCAGTACCTAGAGTGAAAGATCGCTTCAGTAGTGAAACAAGAAGACCAGCACCCATGCATGGACTGGCGATCAGTCACTGAACAAATTGCAGAATATCTGAACCTTGAGAAACGCTCACAAGCCTTTATGAATTCAGGATGAAGTTATCAGTTCTCTGCCATTTATTTTAGTGTCAATCAGAAGACGCCCTGTGTTGTGGGCACAGTCCAAGCTTTTTCAAACTGCAATGGCGCTGATTACAGTCGCATCACCAGGGGGCACGATATTCCCTCTGTGGATGCAAGACTTCTCTGCAAAGCCTAAATTACAATGTCTACCCTGTACAGTTATTAGCATGTTTGAAAATGGTTTTATGTCATATGGTTAAAATATCAAACTGTAAATATATTCTGGCAATAACATCGAGCACTAAACTATCATCAAGGTAAGTGCAAGCGTACTATTATTAACTCTGCTGACAAGACATTTTGGAGTCGATGCTATTGTCCCGATATTGGAGAAGTGTGGCTCAATGGTTAGAGCGGCAGACCCTGATGCAGAGGTCTGGCTCGGGACCAGGGTTCAATTCCCGCCTCGGCGGCCCTTGGATTCAATTTCCCCGGACCTGATAATTCTCGCCTCGGTGCCTATTCTAATCATGGGTCCCACTGTGCAACTCTGGGCAATAGCTTGCTTAATCTCCACAACGGCCCCCACAGCGCTAGGATGCCTGGCTTCACCTTGGGGGTGCCCAGGAGTGGACATCTCACAGGAAAACCAGGAAGGGTTCCACAGCGGTATGAATACAGTGCTACGAGACCCCTGGGTAGAAGTGTGCTATATAAGTACAAATACAAATACATTTACATTTACATATAAATAAAGAGCAATATTTCGACTGTGATATTGTTTTACTGCTCTGCTTGAACTCTCAGCTTGTTTTATTTGACCAAAAGGAACCTTAAAACTTTTAGAACTAGGTCACGTGGAGTGATTCACCCGAGCAAAGTCGGATGATTTTAAAGGCAGACGTAACTTAGTTCCCACCACAAAGTACCGTAGTTGAAATGAATGCCAACACAAAATGTACAGTCTGTGCAGTACAATTTTTTTGTTTTTAAACTCAATTCCTCCAACCATGATTGCTACCTGCTGCTACCGAGTCACAAACTGAAAAACTGCATACAGAGCCTGGCTTTAGGGAAATAGAGAAAATTACTTAGATATTGCATCATTCCCTCCTAAAAGTAGGTTGGATTGAAAGTCCCTTCAAGGCTCACAGTAGTCATATGGCGTAATGAATGGCATGCACAATGACCCATTACGCCGATGGGAGGTTTCATGTGTGTTTTGCTATCGTCATTTGCCATTTGTGTATTGTTAATGTGCCATTAGTTTGGCTTTGCATTGCTTTAATGACTTTTAATGCAGTGTTCTATGCAAATTAAACGAATATCCAAGAAAGGCCTTGTCTCCTCCTCCCAAACTGGTCCCATTGTGAAGAAAAATATATTGTTGCTGAGCAATGTCCTACAAGACAAGAGGTTAAACCTAATTTATGTGTGCTTTATAAAGTGAAAAAGTTAAATTGAGCTCAATTTAGGCTTTTAACACTCTAACCCCTTTGTACTCAACTGCGGGCAAATGTGGGGGCCATCCAAGGCGGGAGGGCAGTGTGTGGGGGCTGAACCACTACTCACAAGGTGTTCTTCTATGGTAGAACCAGCAAGGGTTTCAATTTGCCCATAACCTTTTCCATCAGTGTGATTACAGTACTGTGGTTTGAAAACAAGAAAAGGCAGTGTGAGAGCTAAGAAGTGTGGCAGTAATGGCTCTTGAGACTGGGAAAAAGGTATTAATTATGGCGCCCACGCATTTCACTAATATCTATTTGAGGAAATAAATTGGGTAGTTGCCCAGCATGTGCTGTTAGCTCAGCCTTACACTACTGAAAAATGGTAAAAACCAGATTCATCGAAAATGCACTCCTGCCTTTTCTAAGAGCTGTAATAACAGAGCGTACTATTATCCAGTTTATGGAACCCAGCATGCCGACATTCATGAGGAAGGAAGGCTGAGAGGGCCTTGCCAAGATTCAAACTTGTGACCTGCTGATCATCTTTGTTTGAGACGCATACCCTCAAATGACTGATCTATTTCTCTGTAAGGAGCGATAGCGCCTGACAGACATCGTCACAATGACATCGTAGGCATCATCATAATGATGTTGATGATTAGGAAAACCAGACCAGACATGTACCAGTATGACAAGATTTTAATAACAGGCTAATAAACTGAGACACCAAACCAACCCCAGCATTTTCTACCAGCAGTATTCAGCCGTCTTGTGAATGATGAGCCAGTCTTCTACAGTGGTCGTAGAGGGGCTCGTTGTATACTCCTCAATGTCAAACCGACCAGCAGATAAGCGCACCCATATTTCTGTGACAGAGACTAAACAAAACATATGGATATGAGTATAATCTCTAGAGCCACTATTGAAGGGAAGGTTATCCCCGGTTATTTGTAGGTCCAAGAGGGGGGAAAAGTAACATGTATGAAGTAGTAACCTCTTAACCGACCTATATTTCTTTTAGTATCAATAAATGCTAAACAAAAAATCTTAATGTGAATACATCAATAGTTCCCCATAGGCAAAAGACTCATTGTCTACAAGACCATTTTACTTTTTGTTTTTATTTATCAAAAATATCAAAATACATTATTATTACATTTCTATATTTTCTCTGTTTTTATTTATCAAAAATATCAAAATACATTATTATTACATTTCTATATTTTCTCTGTTTTTATTTATCAAAGATATCAAAATACATTATTGTTTCATTTCTATATTTTCTCTTGTAGTTTACAATAAATCCTAAAACAATTATGTACATACAATCATTGATGTGAACATAATACTCATAGATATCAGGTCACAATTATTTAAACATACAAGAAGATCCCAAATAGCATCATAAATTCTCCATTCTCACCTCACAGACGTTCTTACATTCTAACAGTCATTCCGCACAATAAAGAGAGAGAAAAAACAAGAAAACCTTAACTGTCAAACAGTTTTGTGTATAATAAAGTGGTTCAACTGGGATATAGTTATTTTTGTTTTTTTCCCCAGAATCAAGTATGGCCAATAGCAAATCAAAAATATATATTTCCTCCTTTGTTCTTGTTTTGGTCGATGGTCGATTTTTTTGTTTAGCATTTATTGATACTAAAAGAAATATAGGTTGGTTAAGAGGTTACTACTTCATAATCTCTAGAGCTATCAAGCCGTGCTTGAGGTCTCAGTTATTTACTACCCCGAAAATGCTAAAACTACAAAATTAACTCACACTAAAGCCAACAAGCATTGGCATAGCCAATAGGTCTCGCCTTTGGGACCTTATAAGTGTTTAGCCATGCAACAGTTGCATAACTAAATACTTATAAAGGTCCCAAAAGCGAGACCTATTGGCTATGCGGCAGCGAAAGTGAAAGTAATCGCGGTAAAGCGCGGCGCGCGCGCATGCACTGTAGCTCTAGGCTGGCCTGGTAGCACTTTTTGGAGCCCTCTCAATAAGTCTCGCCAGACCAGCGCATGCGCTGGGTCAGGCGAGACCTAAAAAGGAAGGCTTGCATTGAGGTTTTCATAAAGAAACCTTCATCATTTTCGGTTGGGCTGTGTAGACCCAGTTCCAAAAAGCTCTCAGAAATGTGTGCTGTTGTTTAAGATGAAATCTAGATGTGGGCACTCATGTTTCACTCAAAAGGTGACCTGATCCTGAAACCTTCTCCAGTCACCAGATCGCGCTTCAACACCGGAACATGTGCCATATTAGCTATTAATTGAAGAAAGCACGTGTGTGGGAAAAGGAAACACGTATAGATGACTTTACTGCCTCACCCTTAAGACACTGTGCTAAGGCTTCTGGGATGCTTATATGAAATAAGAAACTATAAAAACTCTGCTCCTCTGCATGGAGCTGGTCAGGTACTGTGCTGCTGCAGATACAGAGCACTTCCAGGGCAGTGGCAAGTTCCTAGTCCAGGCTGGGAGAAGACCTTTTTGCTTTATTGTTCTTTGTTCTCAGTTTTTGAATAACTTGACGCTAGGATTTGCTCTTCTCCATCTTCCCTTGAACTCTGACCTGCAAAGATCAGGCACAGGAAATGCCAATACGGCAAGAGGTCAACAGAACACGAACAAAAACAAAACGCGTTGCTTACATAGGGTGAGAAGGAGGGGGACGTGTCATTTCTCATTATAATTCCTCCCCTCCAGCCCCAGGGAGAGACAACTACGCTAACCGCATGTGAATAGCAAACACCCGTATGTTGGCCAACAGTTCTACAACTGAGATCAATCCAACTGACGGATCTCCCTAAACCAGTGCTTAATTTGTAAAAAACATAGTGCCGGGGCTCTCGACAGGCGGTCACTAGAGCGTGCACCATCCGTTGCCCCTGGCAGCACTGCCAATGACAGCACCAACACACTACTAATCATCACAAAGTGTATCCATTCATACTATTACAGGCCCCCAAAGCTATAAGAATGGCTTTGGAGGCAAACACTAATAAGTGAAAATTGAAATGGAAATAATAAACTGAAATTGGTGTGCTCGTACCTAAATTGGCAGACACCACTACCATGTGATAGACAGTCATAAGCCCCGGTGCTGGCAATTAAGTGCCGGTGCTGAGCACCGGCACAAATTAAGCACTGCCCTAAACCGCATCTTGCATGGTCTCTCAACTTAATTCAAAAGTTGTCACTGGAGTACAACAGACCAGTCTTACAACACACAGAACTGGCACCAAACTAGCTAAACATAAAAAATTACAATCTTGATCAACCACTGAGGAAACAAAATAGAAGAAGCATGACAATAACACTACTGGTAGCCAACAATTTAATGGTGTGTTCAGAAGTGGTGTAGTGTGGTCCATTATTTGTATGAATCGATGATAGAGCGCTAAATTTACTGTCAGTTATCTCAGTTCAACAGATTTCCTGGACTCATCAGAAGAAAACTAAATATAAAAACAGTAAAGAACTGCCTTAAGAGTCTTGGTACAAATTGTCAGGGTGAACTTCCAGAAGTTGTCTTTATATAACACATTTTCAGGATGGACTGTGTGTATGATATGAGATGATATGTCAACTGGGAGAGAGTAACGCTTCTTTTCATTAAGTTTGGAGGTATGCTAGAGAGAATTACGGGCAATGGTCAAAAGTGTGAATTTTATTTTTGCATGAAAAGGCAGCCACCGGGGGTGTAGAAGTACCAGTGTAATATCCGTATTTATGGTGGATAAATAAATATGTGCAGACTTAACCTTCAGTCAGCAGGTTCTACTATGTGTCAAAAAAGGAGCTCAATCCAGTGGCCGGGCCGTGAGCCCAATCTAGCTCAACCTAGAATGGCTTGATTATCTTGTTGTAAGAATTTACAGATTTGCAACATTTGAGCTTAAACAATGTTATGTTCCGTAACTATAGGGTGCCTGTTCTTCATGAATGTCAATTGAAGCCACAGGCATCTGCTACCCCAGGCTTGCTCCCCTTGGCTTGCCCCCCACCACCACTGATACTACACTTGGTGCCCATGGTCCCAGCATTTATGATTGCAGTGGGAGAGGAAAAAGTATACAAGACCTGGAGGAGCCTTGCTTAGTTTCTTTAATTTTCACTCTGTTCCTCTCTTCATAGCTACTCTCTAGCAAACAGACAACTAGATTGGCTTAGGATGGGGCAAGTGGTGGGCCTCTCATATCATGCTTGCTCAAAGGGTGCATGATGTCACTTCCGCTATCCCTGACATTTTCATCTATGTCTATGGTTACCCAATTAAATAACAGAGGGCCATCGTGCTCATGAAAAAAACACAAAGGAAGGACTTTTTTTTCATCTTAGATCACCTGTTACCATTCATGGAACATATGTTTGCTGGTCGCGCATGATAGTTACCAATCAATGAATGCCCCATAACAGACGGGTGTTGTATTGATCTACCTGCAGTACAATGCAGCTGTTCTGTGATTGCGCCTTCTTTTCCTGCACCTGCTGAAATTAACATATTCTTTATTCCCAGTAGTGAGGTTTCTGTTTTTGTTGTTCCAATATATCTTTTTTTCCCGTCCTATCCTTCTGAAAGAGGAGATGTAAAATCTACCCTTGGCCATCACAGACATAAAGGATATTTTCATTACAAGTCATTGCTTGCCGGGTACACTACCTTCATCCACCCTGATGTGGCTAATACTTTTACCAAGAAAACCTTTGATTCGTAAAAACACTGTCACCAGGGGAAGCAGTGAAGCTTAAAGAAAGGCATCGCACCTTTACTTCAAAGGAAGAATCCATTCATGAGCATATGCAGGTGTTGTCACTGCTGCCGCCCAGCACAGCTCAGAATTACATGTCATATCATATCCTCTGGCTGAAATCCTTCCTATCGCTTACATTTGGACTTTACTGATGTTAAAAATGTTACTTTTCAGCCGCTGCTGCTTTTGCTTGGCAGCCTGATTAGAACATGACATTTTATGAAAGATTAACCAGAAGTCATACATCTGTGCTGTTATTGCTAGCCTAGTGGTGCTGCTTGAGTCTTTTCGCTGCAGGTCCCTAAAGAATTTTACAATTTCTCAACGCTCAGTGCAAGATTCACAGTAAAAGGCTCATAAGTCAAAGCGTTGTGCCCGCGCATTGCAACATTTATGACTTTTTCACATCCTCTCAAGTACTAGGTGCACACCAGTCATATGTAACATTGTTGCGGGTTCCCATGTGCAGGTGAAGGGTTAAATAAATGCAACCTGGCACAATTTGTATGTGTCCCCTCCAGACACTTTTTAGCCATTTGTTATCGGCGAACTATCTTGGACACTACCAATACTAGTCCATCTAATTTGCTTGCGTCCTATCCAATTGTTTTTCTTCCTTTTCTAGTGTCCTTCCTTTGGATCAAAGCTTCTTTACTGGCTCTCTGATTGGAGGAAATGCATCCCACCACTGCCTACATTCGGGGAACTTCTTTTTCATACAGCACTCCATGGGAGTGCATGTTTTTGCTTCTTTTCTCCCTCCTGTGCTGCTTTCCCACTAAAATTCCTGCTCCCTGCACTTTCTGTGTTGCTCCCCCTCTCCAGCAGTTCATCTGTTGCTTCCTCCTCCGCGCTCTACCCCGCTTGTTTTTTCTCTTCTTTAAGTGGAGCCTGCCAGACAGCGCAGCTTCCTGGTTCTGAAAGACATATTGAACTTTACTAAGAGGAACAGAACAGAACTGAACAGAAAGGAACCCCTTCCTTTTCCCATGCACCCCGAAACATCCATACCGGAAAGTTAGGAATGCTCAACATTCATGGCCGCTTCTCAGTGCCTAAGGAACAACTGAGGTCAGGATTTCTAAAGTCTTAAACCCAAAACCTAGGGTAAATTACAGTTCCCCACGTTCTTGCTGTTTGGGACTTCTGGCACATTCACTGCTTTCTCTAGTTAGAGGTGTCATGAAGGCAAGAGAACAGGAAGTTACCATGACTCAAGGAACATTCTTTACTTTCTGTTCTTTCTGTTCCTTGCTATTACCCAGGGCCTCACACTAAAGTATACAAAAAATGTGATGAACGGCTTGCTTGAATTGATCTCATCCACTGGTAGTCACTACGGGCTGCATCACATGACCTTTATTTTGTACACCACACCACCTCAGTTTGGACCAGCCATATGCAAAATCAGTCTTGACCCTGCTCCAATAGGAACAGTCCAGCCCACACTGGAAGACAACGTCCTCCCTAAACCAGAACACAAGCAACTCCGGATCGGTTTATTCGCTTGAGTTAGGGCTCATCAGTAAGGTATATAGCTGGGTTCCAGTGGCACAGTGTGCCAAGGACCCATGTCTGGGCATATCCATCCCACTTAGGGTGAATACTAAAGTATACAAAAAAGTGATGGATGGAATGCTTGGCTTAATCTCAGCCACCTGTAATCACTCTGGAATGCACACCAGTCCATCATTATTTTGAGCACTATGCCTCCTCAGTTTTAACCCAGCCATATGCAAATCCATCTTGACCCTGCTCCAATAGGAACAGTCCAGCCCGCACTGCCAGGCAACGTCCTCCCTAAACCAGTACACAAGCAACTCCGGATCGGTTTAATCGGTTGAGTTAGGGCTCATCAGTAAGGTATATAGCTGGGTTCCAGAGACACAGTGTGCCAAAGACCCATGTCTAGGCATATCCATCCCACTTAGGGTGACATATTAAAGTATAAACAAAAGTGATGGATGGAATGCTTGGCTTAATCTCAGCCACGGGTAATCACTCTGGAATGCACACCAGTCCATCATTATTTTGAGCACTATGCCTCCTCAGTTTTAACCCAGCCATATGCAAATTGTTCTTGACCCTGTTCCAATGGGAACAGTCCACCCCAAACTGCCAGGCCAGGTCTTCCCTGAACCGGAACGCGAGCAACCCAGGACTGGTTTGCCCTAGTCAGGGCTCATCAGCCAGTTATAGCTGGGTCCTAGTGACACAGTGTGCACGGGAGACACACGTCTGGTAATTCCTGTCCCAGTTAAGGTGAAACACTATATTAAAGCAAACTACACAAGAAAGAGATGGATGGAATGCTTGAATGCACACCTAATTAAAAGTGGCCCCACTAGTGAGTCAGTTAGCTAAATAAGTAGCCTACATTTACAAATCCAGACAGCTTTAAACTTGTAAAGACAAGCTGTATAGGTATTTTACAAGGTATTTGCACTTGCTGCTGGCAATATTTGTGGTTACTACACCAAAACTTAAAATCGCCCACAATCCGCCCCCCCCACCCCTCAAAAAAAATCATCCCATACACTGATCTGTTCGACTAACCCTTTGGACACTGCCTGGGGGCTTGTAGGCCAGCCCGACCCGGGCCACACGCTGTTAGTTTCAGCCAGTGTTTGTGACAGCCAGCGGTGTGTGGAGATGAACAGCTTCTCCGGCAGATGTTAGCCTCATTAACCCCTCGAGCAATGCATGGGCCTGCGAGGAGGCCTCTCATTGAACCCGGTCCTGCTGCACACACGGGCTCCGTCACTGCGGCGCGGAGAAGGGGGTGATCCGTCAGGACATGTGCTTCTTCGCTCTCCCACTCACTTGACAGCAAAGTATTGAAAGGGTCACTAAACTTTAAAGCTTGTTTTCATTGCAAGAACAGACCCCTTCAAGCGTGAAGACGGTGAAATACATGTGTCTCGTTTGATGTAAACACACACATACCTGTGTTAATTTTGCCAACTACCTATCAACACACTTGTTCACTCCTTACAGCCCTTGTCCTCTCCACTCGTAGTCACCCCCCTCTACCGAGCCTCAGTGGCATATTCCAGGTCGCCACAACGAATCATGGATACATATATAATTGACTTATTTGATTTCATAGCAAGATAGCAGAGACTCGCATTGTGATCTCTGGTCATCCCTTTAGTTTAAATGCAGATTAAATCAATTAAAAAGTCACACGCCCCAGAATGCCTAGGACTGTAGAGGAGCAATGAGAATTAAAAAAGCTTAAAAGAAATACCTCTAAATCCCAATACACTCTTCTGCAACTATCTAATCCTCATTTCTTGCTACTCGCAATCTATTATCGCCTCCTTGCTCCCTCAAATGTCTGTGGAAAGCACCTTTTGTGACCCTTTTTAAATGTTGTCCGAAAAGGTTTACATTAAATCATATAGCTTTGTTTCATGTAACAGAAGAAACAGCATGGGGTCTTCACCTTCTGTCAGATCCCAGGTCTTTTTCCACACACTTGTAGGGTGGTTACTCCAGCAACAGCCTCCACAGCGACTGTCCAATTGGCATGCTAGGGTGGCCGGTCTCCTCCCTCAGAGCTGAGCATTGTGCGCCTGCTCCATATCTCCTCTACGTCAGCCAAGCCAAGATGGCAGGCATTGCAGAGGCTTGTGACCAGCTTGGATTTCTTATACCTGTGGTGTCTTGAAGCGTCTATGCAGTTCAGCTTCCATTTTCTATCCTGAGTGTGAAAATAGTTTGACTACTCGCAGTATTTTTTGTTACAGTTACCTTCCTTTGAAAAGTTTTATTACATTTTAGATTTAGAAACAATTTCTGCATTCGGGTTCCTTTCTATACTTGGTCTATATATGGGTCTGGAGTCAATTCGTGGAATGACTGATCCCGCAGCCATTTATCCTACACAACAAGGAAGGCATTTTCAGTTAAATGTGCATGGTTTCTTGAATAGCTTGATTCAAAAAGCTGAACCGTGTCCTAAGAGAATAATCTCTTAGGAGGAGGAATCTGCAGTGACACATGCCCTGATACAGTCTTACTGCCCTCTTTGCTGGTGATACAAGACTGTAACAACTTATTTGGACCAGTAGCTTAAAACAGGTCCATTCGATAACAAATGATTGATCATATTCAATGGTGCATTACAGTTGGCCAACAGGGAATATTAACACAAGCCATATATAGAGTGAAGCATCAAACCTGATTATAGACATTTGTCTTGTATTCTATCTCGGTTGGAGATCAGGGGTGCAGCGTTTCGTTGCAACATGCGCGTGGTTAGCACCCATATCACAGGCCCACAGGCTACGAGGTGGAAAATACGACTGAAAACTGGACAGCCATAGTCTACGACTCCTCACAGAAACAAAGGATGATTGTTCTATCTTTTGAGACAATGCAAATACTGAGAATGAGTCTTGTATGCACTATTGGGGCTCACCAAAAAAGAAACATATCAGGCACACTTTCGATGTACTTTCAAATCAGCTGCTAAATGTATCTGCTGTCTATCTGCCCGAGGTACAACCGAGGCCCCCAAGCCAGCCTGGGCACATTGATGTAGGCAGTGCAAGCACAGGAATCTTGATCGTGCTTCAGTGGATGTTAATATCATATTAGATTTCCTGGGCATGTCGGCTGAGAAGGATCACGTAGTCAATTGGTATACCAAGCCATATTAGTGGAATATATGTGTGTACAGTATAAAGGCACGGGTAAACACTTTCCAATTTGCTGGCTAGTTAGGAAAAGTTGTTGGCCCAGACCACAAGCACAGAAATTTTCAAATAACTACCCTCACCCTCACAGACATATATCACATGCCACTCCAGAGGACACTGCTTCTCCCATCTCGCCACCATAACCTGCAACACCTTCCCCCTCCACCTCTGCACCACTCCCTCGCTGACCCATTTCAGGAAAGGACTCAAGACCTGGCTTTTCGACTGATACCTGCAGCAAGTGCTTGGATACCATCTCCGGTGGCAAGCCTTGTTCTATAAATACGACTTGATTGATTGATTGATAAAACTCTTAGGACCTTATTACAAGTACAGCGGTCCTGATACCGCCGTACTCGCGGTGGCAGTCCAACCTCCACCACCAAGGCGGGTCCACATGCTGTATTACAATGGTGGCAGTGGGACCACCACAAGACCACCGCCTCCGACGTGATCAAGGATTCAACGGCGGTGGCAGTATAGAAAAGGGCAGTAAATGCTGGCAGTGCAGATGCCGGCACCACTGGGCATATTACTGCCTGCTTTTTCACCGCCTATTTCATGGCGAGGAGCCCGCCATGAAAAGGGTGGCGGAAATGCAGGTCCCCTGGGAGCCTCTTGCCCTGGGAATGCGTGCGGAGGAACACATGTTGTGTCCCCCTGTAATTACACCTTTGTTTGTGCACAGTATGGCATGCACGACATGGTGCATGCCATACCTTGCAGGAAAATGCACTAGACTATGTTACAGCGGCGGTCTGCTTGTTAGGCTTTCCTATGAGCCTAACAGACCGCCCCCATGACACCGCCGTCGCAATGCCCGCCCGGGATTCAACTCAGAATATGGAAGGCAGGTGGACCACAGACCTGGTGGTCTTCCTGGGTCTGCCACGGTGGCGGTCCAGACGAAAACCACCAAACTCATAATAAGGCCCTTAGTCTTAATCTTTTTTTTCAGTGTGGTTGGGCGATGACAAGCTTTGCCTTATGGCACTGTTCTTTATACTCACAATTCCCATTGGCTCATTTCCTTCTGGTAGTTCTTACATCCTAGAGTACAAGATGTTTCATTGAGACAGTTCTATCTGTAGGCATTTGTTTCATGGGTTCTTAGAGATATTAATTAAGTGTGGAGTACTGGTTCATCCTAGACTTTGCAAGTACAATTTCTCAAGGACTATGAATTGAGAAGTGAGGTTCTAAGAATATTCTCATCCTCACAACTTTTCATTCTATTTAAGAAAAGTATTGATCCATATTCTTTCCCTACTATATCTCTCTTGGTACCACAATATTCATCAGATCCATTCTGCTAGAAGAGCAATGGCGTTCAGGTTCTTAAGGGCTGGGGCATGATTTTACAACATTTGCAGATCTGCAGTTTGGCCAAGCTATACTTACTACCTTCATTACACACAACTTTCCTTTTACCATTTTTTTTTTTGCAAATTCGTCACACACTTCATTGACAGTTGTCAATATATTTTTAAACGGCATAATGTCAGCTGCTGGTCTCCAAATAAATACAGGCTTTACTAACAAACGAATATTTCTAACTCTACTTTACTAAAGACAATGAGACAATTATTGTCTTCGCTTAAGTGATTTCCAAGTCTCAATTCTCTTCTTTTTTATATTTTTCAATGTTGTTGTTCTTTTTTAGCTTCCACCAATCCTACTACTACCTCAAATTTTATTAGAAGAAGCTCTAAATATTTGTTAATGGCAACCATTCTTTGCTGAGTATTCCTGTTGAAGTTCTTCCTCCCCGTATAAGGTGTACCTTAGACCACACCTTTCTTTCAAGGAAAGAGGTATCGCTGGTGCTAGGAGAGTGCTAGTACTAAACTTCAATTCCATATTGGTTGTTCTCATCAGTTTTTCATTGGGTGGCCACTCTCCTAGGTGTGACTAGTGTTTCATTTGTATTGGATGTTACTTAAAATAAGGATGTGATCATAAAGCATAATGTTAGTCAATTCCACTGGAATTATGCCCAAAGGAGAGGGGCACATTATGTGGCAGGGTTGATTAGATTTTGTGTCAAGAAAAGGCGATGCAGCATACTGTGACACATTTGCTAACAGTATTACATCATTATTTTGTCATTTTCTGGTCGAACCCTATCAGACACTATAGTAGTCTGGTCTGCTAACAACATCTTGGTGACATTCAGAAAGTTTCCCTGGGAATGCATTCAGCCCATTGCTTATTATTGGCTTTGTGGTTTATAACTCATATTTGCTTGCTATCTATCTGCGGGCTCTATTTATTTCGGGCTGTCCAGCTTGAGTTCGTCCATTCTGTTCTCCAAACCCTATGTAATGTATTCTTCCACCAGTATTTTATTTCTGTAAACAGGCCTTGTTCTTATTTTGTCTCATTTGCTGCACATTCAAAGAGAGAGGTCAAATGTCAGGCTCTGTCTTCCAGGGAGCTTGTTGTTTACTTTTCTTTCTCTGACTTCTAAGTGAGGAGATGTATATGACAATCATGTTGGCTACTGGGGGCGAGCTTGAGGAAGACTGTACGATGGTATTTCTTTTTGTAGCACATATCAAAATTAAAATGTCTGTAAATGAACTGAGCAGATTGTTCAGAATATATCAGAATTAGAAAAGCACAAATGAACCACATTTGAGGGTATTCTGAAGTGTGGTGGAAAATAATATTTTAATACGATCAAAGCAAATCTATACACTAGGTGATGACATTTTCAAATTATTGTTTGTGTGCTGTATACTTTTATCAGTAAAACTGTATGTCTGTGAAAATGTAATGGTAATTTCAACTGAAGATGTGTTGTCTTTAATAGTAGTCACCAACACACCATGCATACTTCACTTTACTCTGCACGACTCTACACCACTGAATTCTACTCTGCACCACTCCAATATACACCGCTCCATGCCACTCCACACTGCGTCACTGCATTCTACTCTGCACCACCCCACTCTATGCCTCTCCACTCAACAACACTCTACTCTAAGCAATGCACTCTACCCAGACTACTCTACTAAGCACCACTCAACTCTTTGCCACTGCACTCTACACCACTGCACTTTGCACCACTCCACCCTATGCCACTCCACTCTGCAACACTGCACTCTATGCCACTGCACTCTACTCTCTACCACTCCAATCTATGTCAAACCACTCTATGCCACTCTAATCTATTCTGCACTCTACGCCACTCTACTCTACGCCACTCTACTCTACCGTGTACCACTCCACTTTACTCTGAAATTATCTACTCTATGCCACACTGCACTCTGTGCCACTCTACTCTGCGCCAATGCACTCTACTCTGCTTCACTACACTCTACGTTAATGCACTCTACAACACTTTACTCAAAACCAAATTCCTCTATGCCAATCTACTGTTCACCACTGCACTCTACGCCAGTCTACTCTACTCTGCCAGACTTTATGCCACTGTGCTATAGACCACTGCACGTTACGCAATTGTACTCTACATCACTGCACCCTATTCCACTCTATTCTACTGTCCACAACTGCATTCTATGCCACTGCTCTCTACGCCACTCTACTCCATGCCAATGCCTTCTAAGTCAGTCTACTATCCATCACTGCACTCTACATCACTGTTCTCTACTCTGCACCACTCTACTCTACACCACTACACTATGCATCACTTCACTCTACACCACTACATGCTACCCTGCACCACTCCACACTACAGCACTTCACTCTATGCCACTCTTCTTTGCAACACTGCACTCTCCGCCACTAAACTCTACACCACTCTTCTCTGCAGCACTGCACTGTACTCTATGTCACTCTACTGAACTCTATGCCAGTGCCCTGTATGCCCCTACACTCTATGGCAATCTACTCAGCATCACTCCACTATAGCCGCTGCACTTTACGCCAATCCAGTCTACGACACTATAATCTGCACTGCACCACTGTACTCTATGCCAAACAAATACTTCTTACCACTGCAGTCTACGCCACTCTATTCCACTCTACGCCACTGCAATCTGCCCAGCACCACTTCACTGTATTCCATGCTTCTGCACTCCACGCCTCTGAACTTAAGGCCAATGCACTCTACACCACTTCACTCGAAACCAATACAATCTATGCCACTATACTCTACTCTGCAGCATCCTAATCTATGCCACTGCACTCTAAGCCACTCTACACCATTGTACTCTATGTTACTATACTCTGCACCATTTTATGACCCTCTGCACTCTACACTAATGCACTCTATGCCACTCTACTCTTCACCACTGCACTCTACAACACTACTCTGCAACACTGCCTTCTCCACCACTGAACTCTGCACCACAATACTATGCACCACTCTGCTCTATTCTGCACCACTGCACTCTACTCTGCATCAATCTACTCTTCCCCACTCTACTTTATGTCAATGCACTCTACGCCACTGCCTATACACCTTTAATCTACTGTGCACCACTGCACTCTATGACACTGCACTTTACACCACTTCACTCCACACCTCTCTACTCTACTCTGTACCACTGTACACTACACCAGTGCACTCCCCTATCCACCACTGCACTCTACACCATTCCAGTCTGAGAAATTCCACTCTACACTACTCCATTCTAAGCCACTCCACACAACTCTCTCTGCAACACTGCACTCTATGCCACTGCACTCCACGCCAAAGCATTCTGCACCGCTACTCTATGCCACTCCACTCTACCCTACAACACTTCACTCTGCCCTGCACCACTCCACTCTATGCTGCTTCACTCTACTCTAGAACAATCTACTCTACGCTACTGCACACTATGAAAATTTACTCCACTCTGTGCCACTATACTCTACAACCCTGCACTCTATGCCTCATCTCCACTCTGCGCCACTGCACTCGATGCTGCACCACTCTACTCTACGCTACTGCGCTCTACGCCACTCTGCTCTAAACAACTGCACTCAATGCAAAAGCACTCAACACCATTTTACTCAAAACCAATGCACTCTACGCCAACTTCTCTGAACCATTGCACTCTATGTAACTATTCTCTATTCTGCAACACTCAATGCCACTGTATGCTGTGCCACTGCACACTACATCACTCTACTCAGCAAGGCTGCACTTTCAGCTACTTAAGTCAATGCACTCTACATCACTGCACTCTATGCCACTGCACACTACACCACTCTACACCATTACACTCTACGTCACAACTCTATGGCACTCTATTCACCTCATCACCCCTGTATGCCGCTGGTGCCTGCACCACTCTACTCTAAGCCACTCTATTCTAAGCCACGGCACTGTACTCTGCACCACTCAGCTCTACGCCACTCAACTGCACTCTATGCCACTACACTCTACACATTACACTATATGCCACTCCACATCACTCTAATCTATTCTGCAACACTGATCTCCACACCACTGCACTCTACACCACTCTACTCTATGCCACTGCACTCTACGCCGTTCCACTAAACACCTCTGTAGTCTACCCTGCATCACTCCACTCTATGTCACTTCACTCTACTCTGAAATAATCTACTCTACACCACTGCACTCTAGGGCACTGCAATCTACTTTGCACCACTCTACCCTAAGCCACTGCACTCTATGCCATTCCACTCACTCATTGCATTCTGCACCAATGCACTCTACGCCACTTTACTCAAAAACAATACACTCTACGTCACTCTACTCTGCACCACTGTACTTTATGCCACTTCACTTGAGATCACTCTACTCCACTCTATGACACTACATTCTATGATACTCCACTGTGTGATGCTCTACTCCATTAAATTCTACTCCACTCTGACACACTACTCCACTTTATGCCACTCCACTCCACAACACTTTACTGGGCTCTGTGCCACTGTACCACACTACCCCACTATACTATGCAACTTCATCTATGCCACTTTACTCCACTCTATTCTATGACACACTACTCCATTCTACCCCACTCCACTACTTCACTCTATGCCACTCCACTCAAATCCACTCCACTCTATGCCACTCAAATCTATAACACTCTACTCCGCTCTATTCCATTCCACTCTCCTACACTACTCCACTGTATGACACTCCACAGTACGACAATCTACACTGCTTCACACCACTCTACTCTACAACAGTCTACTCCACTCAAATCAACACACTCTACGCCAATCCACTATGCCTACACCACTCCACAACACTGCATGCCATTTCACTCTGATACTCTACTCCACTTAAGTCTACTCCACTCTACGCCCTTCCATTCTACGACACTCTATTCCCTCCGTGATACTACACAACACTCTAAACCACTCATGACACTCCACTTCACTCCACGCCACTCAACTCTACACCACTCTAGCCAGTCAGTAACACTCCACTCTACTCCACTTTATGAAACTACACGCTATATTTCAGCCACACTGGTGTACAACAAGCCTATAACATATTGGCAAAGGCAATAGCTCTTGCATAGGCAAGACCTGTTGGCTTTGCCAATGCTTTTTACACATTATTGTTGTCCCCACAAAGATCTCACCTCATTAATACCGAAGTAACACCCAAAATCAGCAATAGGCAACAGAACGGTGACTAATCAATGTTTGTGAAGGCCTATCGCTGCGTGGAAATACATGTTACCCCATTTTTGGTTAACTTGTGATCCGTATGAGTTAGAAATATTTTTCTTGTTAAAATCTTCAGATTATGCCCCAGAGGATGGATAATGTTTGAAATGCAGCAAATCCATAATCATGCGGAAAATGCGGCAGCCCCAAAATCGCGCATTTACAGGGGCCCTGATTTTAGTGTATGTACCCTTAATAAACTCAGGACTTTGCAACACAGCCTAATTTGTAAACAAAAAAAAGCAACATTTTGACTACTTGCAGGCCTGCGGACAGCCAGAAACTACTCCAAGCTTCATGTTCATCTATCTGCCCCCAATCCAATTACGGTCCATTGTAGCGCCTGAGAAATTATGCAATCATTTCAGAATCCGTGTCATGTTAAAAAGACATGCGTGAGGGGAGCGCTACTCCAGCAACTTCCAGGTCACAGCTCCTGACTTTGAGAATTAAAATCATTGCAATGGCTCAGCCCATCCCAGGGTTTTCCCTTTCTGCAGACGTGTGTGCATGATGTGTTCGTCAATGCTGTCGAATCAATCCAATCCGTGCTGCACAAGCTAATTGCCTTTGTTCCATGAAAGAGCGCAAAGGAAATTAGCTTCGACATTTTTGGAACAAAAATTAAACCCTGTACTTTTGCTGGGTGCAGTAAATGCATACCTAAAAGAAAAGTGAACTGGCACCCTTTGTTTGTCTTGAGGACATAATTGCGTTATAGTCTAAGAAGTAAAGCAAACCTTATTCAATCAGCGGTGGGAAGAATGTTTTGTAGCGGTACTAGTGTTCCTCGCATTTTTTACATTTATTTCAAAGCCAATCAGATTCCAGTGCGGTGTATAAAACCGGTAGTAATACCTTTTTAACAATGTTCGTCTAAACTATGGCCACCAGTATCTCGAGACTCGCAGAGCAACAAGATCTGTCTATCCTGGCACAATTTCTTTCTCAGCACCTATAAATGTACACAAATCAATTTCAGTTTTATGTCGAATAAAAATTTCGAGAGATGTGCAGCAGATCACTTAGCCATGTACCATTATCGCGCCCCACCAATACAAAAGCCAGGAATGACTTTATTTATTTACTATGGAGTTTTGTATAGCGCTTACGGATGATTCGGAACATTGTAGGTGAGGGACTGGAAATTGCGGGTAAGATACCAGAATATCGAGCCTGAAATGACGCCTGACAAAACTGTTGTGTCCTACATATAATTTGCAAAAGTATCACCCCATGGGAGTTAATAATCTAAAATTTACACCCAGTGGGACAATATTTTATAGGCAATATTTAGCACATAATATAAATGTCATTTAATTATTGTCAACGATAGCTCGACACACAATTTAGACTTCAAAAATTGGACAGGGAGCCCCATTTCAATATTTTTCGATCCTTTAACTGAACTCAGAGATATTAGATTTTTTTCATAAAGGACAATGTCTTCACTAACAAACTGGCATTGGGTGCTGTAGAAAGACCTGAGAGAACTAGTTTGCAGAACCACAACTACTTACTGTATGCAATACAATAACATATCACTTTATGATGTCTAGGTGTGTGAGTTTCATTGGCAGACCCTCTCTCTGGGCTCTTTTCCCAAAGGTTATTTTGCATGTGCAGATTTACTCATGTGTAAATTTACTTTTGGACGAAGGGGTAAATCATTTCACCATTTCCGAAAGTATATTTTCACAAGTGCAGACTTATATGTCTCTTCTATCTGAACCCAGGGTGTGGAGACATCAACAACTGTATCTACAAGTGTAAAGTAACTATCAGTAACTTTTCAGCTGTATGTGGTAATCTCCACCACTGGGACGGAGCTCTCTTCCATCACGGTGGATATCTCCACAATTGGGGTAAAATATAGGAAATAGTGATAAGGTGTTATTATTTTATTAAAACAATAATACAAATACTTTATGGGGAAAAACATTGTAAGTTAATTTAAAATGATTAGTATTAACCTAAAACTAATCAAATAAAATGTTACAGCAAATCAACTCATTAAACTGTTATTAATTGGTTAAATATTTTAAATATATTTTTTAAATATAATATTTTAAATTTCAATAATTCTTTTTGAATACTTTTTTTTAAATCCACCTTCACTAGAATTTTAAATATTTAATTAATGTTTAGTAAAATGCATTTAAATCTCATCAGAGAGCAGATGAGTAGTGAGAAGTTTGAGTTTGTCACCAACTTAGCTTGAAACTGAACTGTGTACCTGGGGAAACAGGGAGGGAAGGGGGAGCACGCTCAAACTGCACCTCAGACAGAATATATGGCCCTCTTGTAAGGTTGCTTTAGGAAGGACATGTCAAGACAACCCCAGAAATTATTTCTCCAAATACATAATGAATGGAAATGCACATTACAATCGCTTCTCAGTAGTGTGGCTCCTCAAATACAAGCACAAGGCAGAAATATCTTCGATTTGTTGATGTTGGATTAGCCTGCTCTCTCTTTGGAACTGTTGGAGTCTCCAGACCATCACATGGGAACGCGGCTTCAAATGATCGGATAAACCCTTCAACGTTCCTTTAAAGTGAGAGGCCGGCTCTGTTTGTTATTTTTGCAACGCAGCTAACTTTTTTTGCCAGCCCTTCTGTTGGGGGAACCTGTTTTAATATACGGTTTTTAATTTTTTTTATTTACAGCAGTTATTTAAAAAAATGCACGTTGCCCTTCATTCTGCTCTCATTATCCCCCCGTCTTGCTGTGCTTAGACCTTTGAACATTGCTGGTACAAGCGTTCCCACTGCCTGAATGCTCGGGACTTTGCAAAGAGGTCATCAAACGTAACGTGACGCCGCAGCCTGCTGTTTCATTGGACGGAACGGTACGTCAGCAATGCGTGCAGTATTGGCACGTCTTCAGCAGAAAGACAGGTAGTTTGCGTGTCTGCGCAGCACGCTCTACACTTGCCAAATAACTACGGTCAGGTGCATTACATTCGGACCAGCTGCAGCTTAACACTTTCCTGTCAGAGGAGGCTTCCACAACCGATTCGACACATGTAGGTCCCAAAATGATTCCCTTTTAAATAAGTACCACACAATGAGTAGAAATAAAAGACAGCTAAACTTAAGTTACAGCCCGAGCCACTGCCGTTGTTTATTTGGTTTCACTTTGTTGAGGTTTGGCGGCACAGAATTTTTGACTGAATAGTGTGTTCTCTGTTGCAGACAAGAACACCATTAGAGTGAGTTGTTACACAGAGCAACTCAAATCCACCCCAAGTACACTGTGCCAGGTTATCAGCAGGGAGGCGCTACAGAATAATGACAATATACGGTCTACGGATATTGCACCCCTAAAGGCTGAACATTCTCCACTTATGGTCATACCTACTGATGTAGGTAAGCTTAGGCATGGATGGCTCTAATGCAGTACACCCTACTGGGTTGAATTAAAGGCAACAACGGACTCGCACACTTTTCACACCACTTTTAATTTGTATTTACAACAGCAAAGATAAACAGGGTTGTGTCCTTTAACATTATGGCCTGATTACGATATCGTACATTGCCGTGGTCTTGGGACCAACCGACCTCTAGTCGTCGTTCCCGACACCGCCATTACAATGCGAGAGCACATGTTGCCGTCACATACTCCCATTTCTCTATGGGAGCTTGTGCTGTAGCCATAAACCGGCCGTAGCTCAAGCTCCCATGGAGAAATGTGAGATTCTTTAAGGTGCCTGCCACACCGTGCATGGATTAACAGGGGTCACCATGGCCCCCAACCAGAGGCCGTGGAGGAATGGGGGACCCCCGAAGTCTCTTTCCAGCAGGCTTTCCATGCCAGAAAGTCCAACATGGAAAGCCTGTTGGAAACCGACAGCGTGATCCCTACGGTGGAAACTGCGTCCTCAGGGATTATGTTAGGGCCTCTAACTGGCCGATGGACTCTTTGAGCCCGCTGGAATCCAGCCAGAATGACAGTCCAGTTTATTAGGCGGTCAGAGGCTTTTCAACCCACATCAAAATTGGCCCCTATGTGTTATCATTGCATTTCTATTCTGTCCATTGACATGCAGCTGGAACCACCCACATGTCTACTCACAGGGGGGTGATCCTGAACAAATGTCCAACCAGACGCCACTCCCAGACCCATCCACATCACTCGCCAGGTAATGTTGGGTCTTCCGCTTCGCAAAGACGTCCGAGACTAAAGCCTTTTACCCTGCCCAGGTTTTCAGTTTGGTGACTCCACCCTTGGGGAAAACATATAATGAAATATACCCATATTAATTCCTTCGCGTAACTAAGCTATGAATGAATTCCAGGAACTTTTACTACAGTTGTTTATCATTGAAATATTAGTGCACCACCCACAATGTCAACCAAGCAGAACAAACTGGTATTTGACTTACTGAGCATGCATGTTCAACAGTACTTACCATTCTGTACTCGTATACCCCTAAATACGATGATACTAGAACAACTTAACACAGTAGGTTATGAGGGAGGTGCAAATGCAAATGCCGAGTCATAATGGTGCCAAGTCTGGGCTGGAGAGCAGGAAGAAGGACCAAGAGTTCCTGACCTTTTATACTAATCTGCTACCTCAACCTGGCTCAGCCCTGGTGCCATATATCCCGCACCCACCTTCAGTAGCAGGAAGTGACCCTCCGGCAGGGTAGCTGACCCAGGAAGTCACACAGTAAATATGCTTTCCCCTTATTGGGTGGTGGGGGAGCACACTTACTAATCTGATTTGTAGAATCTGTGAAACTGTTACCTACAAGTCAAGAGCCGTTATTGGAGTATGTACAGCAAACATGAAGGCGTCAGTGACATTGTGGCAATAATAGCTCTGACAACCATGCGAAGACTCATCATAGGCAGAGAAGCATACCCCGCAATACCTCTGATTTTAAAAGAGAGACAGGTCTGACTGCCAGGTTAAAAAAAAAGGGCTGGCCGGTAAAATTTTGCAAATGCGACAAAGCATGAATATATATCTATATTGCCATTTTTAGATTCAAAGAGAAAAACAGCTGGGAAATATGTGAGTCACAAAGGAAGCTGCGCCCTACACGTAAACCGTGTCTGTACCAATCCAACCACAACATAGGCCAGCTAGGCAAGCGCTACTCAGAAAAAAACACACAACGAAGGTCTGTATAACCAGCCAAACAAAACATGGCCGCTCTAGAAATAAATGAGGCTTTGCTTACACTATGAAACATCAAAAACTCCAGAAGCCTCATATGGCTTCCTTTCTGCACAATCCTGTGAACCGCAATGCAAACCGTAAATGCGTCAATAGAATCAATGGTGGCAACTGTCTACCATGTGACTGGATGGTAGAACTCAACATGGCATATGTGAGATCACCTGACTAAAGAAGTGCCGTGGCAGGGCTTAGCAGGTCTGCAGAAATCACTGCGCTGCTCAATGAGCTGTGTGCTACAAGCATGAAGGGCATGATTGCGCGTACACTAAAACTGTGTGCAACAATTTCAACATCTTGGCTTTCAACACACCAAAGGAAAACATCAACAGCCTCCTATTCAAAAGCTTGGGTGTTAGGTGCTGTCAACAACACAAAGAGAAAAATGCAGGCTTATTTATGTGTTCGGCTTCACATCCTGTCAGGAAAGTCGTACGCATTAAAGCTTCCATTCATTAATTGGGCCTGTTGCAGGGCCACTGAAAGTATGCAATTGTGCAGCCGCTGTATTTTTTAGGTCTCGCCTGACCCAGCGCATGCGCTGGTCTGGCGAGACTTATTGAGAGGGCTCCAAAAAGTGCTACCAGGCCAGCCTAGAGCTACAGTGCATGTGCGCGGGCGCGCGCGCCGCACTTTACCGTGATTGCTTTCACTTTCCCTGCCGCACGGCCGCTTTAATGTTTGCTCGTGATCGCGTTCGCGATCACTTTCACTTTCGCGGCCGCACGGCTTAGCCAATAGGTCTCGCTTTTGAGACCTTATAAGTATTTAGTTATGCAACTGTTGCATGGCTAAACACTTATAAGGTCCCAAAGGCGAGACCTATTGGCTATGCCAATGCTTGTTTTTGTATAGTTGTGGATTTGCTTCCGATTTTAACAAAAAAATGTTTCAAGCTCAAACGGTTAAAAAGTTACTAAAACCACAGCAACATGTATTGCCGCACTGTGGAAGGCCCTTTGAAGAGGTTGGCTGGTCATCTTTTTGTTGCTTATTGCTATATTTGGGTGTTAAACTGGTACTAATGAGGCCCACCAATGTCCAGAAAGTGTTAACAAGTGTAAAAATAATGAAGTAATGCTATAACAACATGTGCCATATTACGCCACTCGATTTGCAATTTTTTGCCGCATAATTTAGTCAGACCTGATGCGTAATTTGGCCCTCCCCTGCACCATAACTGTAGTGGGTCTGGCCTATTGCTACATCAAAAAGTTCATAATCTGTTGTCCTCACTTTGT
Source organism: Triturus cristatus (assembly GCF_964204655.1). Taxonomy (NCBI): domain Eukaryota; kingdom Metazoa; phylum Chordata; class Amphibia; order Caudata; family Salamandridae; genus Triturus; species Triturus cristatus. Next base: position 958,740,623 of record NC_140587.1, on the reverse strand, counting down.
ATTCGAGCAGGTCCCTGCGGGGATGAACGTGGTGCGGGCTTGCGCTGAAGCATGTTCTCCATAACTTGGCAAAAATACACAAACGTCCTATAAACTGTGATAACATTTGTAGGCGCAACTACTTCCGGTTTCCCCTCAGCTTTCTCGACTTGAACTCTTTACCAACGCTGTTGTGGACAAGGCATGCGAGCTTCGACTGGGGGTTAATCATTTTGGCACGGGGTCAGTTTTGTAAAGATTCCTGTTAGGAGACGGACAAGACCATGCTCCAGTGACTGACCACCAAGGAAGCCTGCGCAGGACACGACCTCATGGTGGCATGAGCGGCGGGGATCTGTTACAGCAGACGAGTAACTCATCAGCGTGGCTTCGTGTGAGACAGACACTGCTACTTAATTATAACAGCAGATAAAGGCTGGCATTGCTGCTGGGCTGGGGAGGCTGTATCCGGCCGTCTACCCATCAGTGCTGGGCCTTTTCTGAAGTTCTGCAGTAAGGAAAGCCGGCTTGGAGTACACTCAGAAAACTAAAACTACAGGAGGACACGTTACTTGTCATTTAGGAGAGTTCGCACAATTCTCCATACCCTGTGAGTCTAGTCAAAAGGGGGAACATGGGATTTTGAGGTAAATGTCCTTACAGAAAGCTGGGAAATCCCACGTCACGAAGTATTGACAAGCATTTTCAATGACTTTTTCCACCATATGTGCATACAAGACTTTAAGCAAAATGGTGGACTGAATGCAAATGGAGTCAAGCTAGCCTGGTTGATATGAGGTGATACCCCAAAAGCGGTCCGAGGAGGCGCGTTTCCGGTCTAGGGACAACCTGGTCTGGCAGTTCGGGCTGAACTGTTCCCATGGGGAGCAGGTTCAAGGCTGATTTGCATATGGCTGGGTCTAAAGTGGAGTGGCGTGGTGAGCAACAAAAAAAAAGTGATGGATTTAGGCCCGGATCTCTGTACTGGGGGGTGAATGTTTGAGGACGTTCAGCGTTCCGTACATCAACTGTTCTTTTTACATACTAGACTTTAAGCCAGTAAAATGTTGGAGTAAGTCTGTTAACAGGGTGGGAAAGTGCCCTGCACTCCCCATTCCGGTAAGCAAGCTATTGAATTGCCATTACAGCATGACCCACAGGGGGCCCTCTCAACGCTTCAGAATACTGATAACTAGGTAATTACATTCAGCGTATCTGCAAATATACTATTTTGTGACTTGCTGCCTGTTTATTTATTGGAATTGCACTTCCGTATTTACTATTTAACACAAGCGCTTTCAGATGTTGCCCGATATTGGGTCCTCGGTGCTCTACGCCTCAGCCCAAGCCCTTCCTGTGACCCGCACTTCCAAGGACTTCAAAAACTGCTTCTTCATATCACACACTGAACACAATCTGTCACACAGGTAACAGTCATCAAATCACTGTGTGTTCACATCTTGTTGGCAGGAGAATCCAGACAAGTGAATCAGTTCCAAACCTCCTTGAGACATTGCTGATGAGTATTTCCAAATATTTGCTCATTTGACCACACGCTGGTGTTCAAAATATCCCTAGGTTTGCATGCTTTGCCCAATGTGATTTCTGGCATGCTGGTGTGTTACTGAATGAGAAGCGGTAAAATAGCGAGGCACCACATGGACAGAATCGTACTAAAAAAAACATTGCTTCAAAATGCCTCCTACTATTAGATGTATAAAGAGGTACAAGTCGGTGGTAGCAAATTGATAGTTTCTGACACCTTAACCACAAAGCATTGAATAAATTTGTAGGCAGCACAAAATATAAATATTTTAAAGCGGACAATTGTAGAACCTGTAATCAAACCTGCTACACCTAAAGGTGGAGAACAGCAATGTCAATGCAACTGCAACCAGTAACTCGAGTCATGTTATCTCTCCAAACATAGCTTTTCACTTGGGGCCAGTGAATTGCAACATCCACCCTAAACCGCCTTTAACCCCACACAGGACTGCACATGGTCGAGCTCCAGCTTTTCCTGCTGTAGTCCCCAAGAGGCATCGTGGGATCCTCATGGAAGTTAAGACCATACACCTTGAAGTACATGAGCACATAGTACTCCATTCGACATATTTTTTAGGTTTAGTTGTAGTTATTATTCATTTTATACTTCAGTGGCGAGCGTATATAGTATTTAACGTACTGATAAGGGTGAAGCCTAGGCTAACTTAATAGCAAATTATCCACTTTCTAACTTCATAGAAAATCTTCTACTTTTGTTCTTAGGAAGGATTTACATTTTTTGCCATTCAAATATAAAAAATGTAATTCTATCATTTAAATTGATTAAAGAAAAATTGGCCGATCAAAAAGGCTAACATAAGTTCAATATATAAAAAGCAAATGGAAGATCAAGAAACAAAGGATGAATGACCGATCAAAAAGGCTAACATAAGTTCAATATATAAAAAGCAAATGGAAGATCAAAAAACACAGGATGAATGATGAATCTGAAGAAACCATCTTAAATTAAGTGACTTTACTAAATTTCAAGAACACTTTTTCTGACAATGGGTACTCATTCCTTCAAATGTATCCTGTGCCCCTGTGCTCTGACCTGTCATTTGAGGAAAGAAAATTCATATGAATATTAGCAAAGGACATGGAAAGATCATCTAAGCTAACTTTAGTTTACTTAACCATCTCAATGACCACAAACAAATGTAAATTGCAAAACTCTGATTTTACTTAGCCATTTACTACAAAGGTATTCTGTTGCATGAGAATAATGTTCAAAAAGCCAAGAAGATACAGAGAAAGTATTTTTTAAATAATGAAACAAGGGCAATTACTATCTGTGCTACCTCATTACCCCAAAAAAAGGTTTCCCATTGGTAACTGTGCAGAAAGCAAAAGCAAAAAAAATCAAGTGAACATGTTCCCTTATAGTCATGTTCCCTTATAGTCTAAAGCCATCTTACTTAAATCTAGTTTCCATACTGACTTGGTATAAGCGAAAACGAAGTATAATGTGTTCGTCTCAGGCAGTAAGCCTTTAAGGAGAAGTTGGGGACATGTTGTGCTCCTCTGTGGGTCTCAACAGAAGAGACATATTTCAGAAATGTGATGGATAAAAGGAAGAGGACGATAAGGCCCAAAGAAACAAAGATTAGAACAATTCATGGATCAGTCCTTGGCAGTTATTTATTGTTCAGATTTTACTGCTATTTTTAGGAGAGTGTAACTAACCAATACTTTCCGTCTCCAGTTTTCCGTTTTCCAGGTTTGCGTGCAACAGTGAATGTTCCCAGATGATTCACACTGTCCGGCAACTTAAAGATGCCAGCAGACAGTTAATGGAAAATAACAGAAGTTATAGTGCCAGAAATGGACAATGGTTGCTAAAACAATGTTTAAAATAAATAATTGTGTAGTCTAATTAGTATTAATGGAGAAAAAAATATTTGCAAGGGGATGCTTGTGCTCCTGATGGTAAATATGTGAGAGAATGGATATCTGTCTGAGGAAAAAACAATTCACCCATCCAAAGGTCTTCGTAGCTGACAAATTAATAATAAAGCCTCCTGCCTCAGGGCAAGCACGGTTTATTGCATGGGTACCAATACAACTTTCAGTATAAGATGCAGAACTACTCATGTATTAAAAAAAATATGGCTAAGCAAAAGTACACAGCGGGAGAGACGGATTACGTGAGACGACAGCTTACCTCGCAAGCAAGAGTGCTAATAGGAAGCTGTTCTCACTCCCCCGCCATTTCAGGTTCAAGAATTAAATAAACTCGGTTCCTCTCCAAATGTGAGGGGCTCTTTGAAAGGTGGCATCCCCTTTTCTTCTGGATTTATAGAAGGGAGGGTGAGCACCCAGGGGTCACAGTGGTGAGAGTCCTGAGGATAGCCGGGGTATTGTCATTTGCCGGCTGAAACATGGCGACACTTATGCAGCGTGGAGGGGTTGGAGTCTCATTATAAGCTCCCCAACCCAGCATCCACATTTTTCTTTTTCATTTTAATTCTGGACAGGGTACCTAATATTAAAACTGTAATAAAGACTCCCTGAGACCAGTTTTATATCAATTTTCTGCACTATTTCTCACCCTTGGTCTGGCACTGTATGTTGTATTGTCTTCCCCTCCCTATTGCTCCACCTCCAGCGTTGGGTAGGCGCGGAGGTGTGTTAGCAGCCCTATGATGAAGCATGACACAGCTTGCTGTGTGTGAGGGCAGTTTTAAAGTCTGGTGCATTCCCCACTTCACTCACCCACCACCACGTAGTATCTTTATTATCCCTCTTCTCTCTGTGATTTAAGCAAAAGTACCTCTCATGTTCACACTAAATGTTTTTCTTGGGGAACCTAATAAATAAAAAAAATAAAAAATCTTGGGAAATCTGCTAAATGTAAATATTTAGTCCTTAATAGGTGTGGAATGTACAGTCTCAATAAAGTGTTGCCAAGGAGCTGAGCGGATATTTCTGGTAGCAATATTGTATCCACTCAAAAAGAATTGACGAGACAAAAAACATACGTGTCCACAGAATGAACTTAAGCAGAATCTGAGGGCTACTTCCATGGACCAATCACCAGCAGAGAACCACTTGAATCTTGGTAGTTTTTTTCTACTGGTTTTGTGCATCTACGGACAAGCGTCTCTACACTAATCATGCTTACATGTGGATAAGAGCACAACCAATGGATGTGAGAAGTAATATAATACAGTGCAGCTTGTGACTCTGGTAGGAGGACTCTAATGCCGAATAATAGGATCCAATCGGTTGAATGTATATAGTCTTACCAATGGCAATCAAGTCAACCCCTGATTTCCATATTAAGGCAATTGTGCTATTTTTACGCTTCTTAGTCCTTTCTCCCTTACTCTGTGCAGCCCAGAAAGAAGGGGGAAAGCTAACAAGCTAAAGATCGAAGAGAAGGACCAATGTGACTGCATGCCAGTGATGTCATCATGGGCCATGAAGTACTAAATCACACTAAAATAGTAGTTACAGGGCAGAAATTCATATGAGTGAATTGAGCCCCAAAGCAGAAAGAGAGCCCTTCATGGGCAAAACTACCACTCACACTGGTTCCATGTCCAAAAAGTGGCTCCAAGGGGACAGAATAACAAAACAAATGCTCAGGGGCCCGCATATTCCACTTCTGTGAGAAGAGTGCCCGATTCCACCAATCACAGCAAGCGATCGACACCTCTAGGGTTCATGGAAACCCCATGTACAGCAGAAAGTGGCTCTTCAGGGACTGCTTGACCTACTGCGCCCTGCTTTTCTCCATACTTGCATCAAAAGTCAAAGATATTACTTAGAGTGACACAGAAGGGCCAGCCAGAAAGATATGGATGATTCCTATCCATAAATGGATGAGGATGTTCAAAACGTAATGGAGGCTCTAAACAGTGCCAACATCAAGCTTCCAGCAGGGATGCGTCCTTTCAGTTGTTTGATGGCAGTAGTTTTGATCTTGGGAGACTCCTTTCCTCTCTAACCCACAAATATGACAGGGGTTATCTGTGCTACGCTTGATCTTTCTCCCATACTGGAAGAAGGAGAAACATCACAGGAAGGATGAGGCAACTGCTGATGTCCCAAGAAAGGGGTGGCATCTTCCAACCTCGATCAGCTTAATTCAGCCAGCTAATTGTCATTATAAAAAACATTTAGACAAGCTATCTCTAACAGCTGGTGGGAAGAATGTCTGCCATTTAGAGTAAATGCATGCTTAAATGGTCGTGTAGCCTGTCAATGAATAAGTCACTCGTAGAACGTCTTCATTCTCCAACTCCAAGCGTGGCACTGTGAATAAATGGGTCTTTTAAACCTGGCAGGAGACAGGTCTGAGCCAGATGGTACATCACAGAGTGCTGACACTGTCAGCACTTTGTGCTTCTTCTACTTATACAGCAGTGCATATAGGCCACATTTATATGAGGAGGGGTAGCAAGCTCCCCACAAGGAACTAGGGTAGGGCTATTGTCACCAAAGCATTCACAGGCTAGGCATGGCCTCATTATTAATAACATGGAGTTGGGCTTTCACCCCCTTGCAGTTTTGGATGATGGTATAGCCCCGGAAGATTTGAAAGTGGTAAGGCGATCAAGGACGGAGCATCCTGTGCCGTCAGTTTTGTCCTCTCCTTCAATCTCTACAGTATTTTGACTGAACGAACCAGAAAACTGACCTCGCACAAATGGTTTGATGCTGGGTCTCTTGTGGGTAGACTTTATTGGACACAAAACAGAATGCCTATAACTGCATCCTGTATTTGATGGGGTCCTAGAGGAGGGCCCAGTGAGAACACTGATGCGTCTATAACAGAGGAGACATAATTGTACTGTGCCTTAAAGTTCTGTACACCTTGCTGTTGGATGTATACGCCATAAATCACAACATACACATTCATTTCACATAACTTGTTACATTTTTGTATGGCGTTATGATTCACCATTGGCAGTTAAAGAATGTCGCTGTTAATTAAATGACCCCCCGGACAAAATGTGAGTACAGTTCCTTCCGATGGCTCGCAACAGTCTCCCTTTGTACTAGGTAAATCAGGAGGAAGGGATGTAGTTAAGAGTTCTTTTTCCCTCAGTGTTGTTAGGAACATGCTGTACTTCAGGCCTCCCTTGCCTACACCCCGCCTGAGTATGAAGCTAAAATCTTCCCACCGGAAGCCATATGGCCATTTTCCAACCACCACATGGCTTCCGTATTTTATACTATTGGAACTTTGGCCTTCTGCCATTTTCTTCTCCGCCTTACTGTCTCCTCCTACCACGTTCCTCGTATTCTGCTCACTTGCCAGGTGCCCATGACGTGAAGCCCTAGCAGACTGGTTGCTGGGCCACACACTGACTCAAGCGAAGGCCAAGCTTACTAGCAAACCGGATCAAGACATGATGATTTTATTAGCTGTTGGTCTGGCTAGTGCATTCAGGACTTCTAATTATAGTAACGTGAGCAGACTTTGCATTTCCTTGGGCCCTGAAAATACTTTAAAGATGTGCATGGGAACAGATGGGCGCAGAAGGAGAGTGTAGAAGATTGCAAGAAGTTTCTGCTAGGGTCGACATTAATTATAACCATCAAAACATATCTGAAGTATCTGGTAGTATGCAACATCTGCTCCTGTACCAAAATAGTAGTTTTGCATTTCCTTTTTGATGCAGGCATTAGAGCAGACGAATGAAAGCACAGATGGTTTACATTGTGAACAAAGCCGGCCACAGGACGGAGATGAACTGCTTACGCTGCAAAGTCTAGTCCTTCAATGCGGCCCCGGGGAACCGGTCAAGCTACAAGATTGCTGCCATTCTGTCCCCAGTCCTGAGAGCAATCCTGTCTCCTACAATCAGAGCCTGGGGCACAAGACTTTACCCAAGAGAGGAGTGGGCCCTAGAAAGGATTATAGAACCTCCCAAGTTGGCAGGAGATCCTGGTGCCTCAGAGAGCTAACACAGGCAGAGTCAGTCACCACACACAGTACATTGCTCCCCTCAGGCACAGAGCGGTGTGTTTCGGTGTAGCAATTGGAACCAAAACTACGCATCTAGACTAAGGGCACCTTAAAAGTCTTGCTCTTTTGGAGTAATTATCACATTTTGCAGCACAGAGTCCCTTTTCCCAGGTCTCAATGTCCTCAGTGACGTTGATGGACTCTCAAATCAATGAATTGTTCTGTTAAGGATTGGCCCAAAACACTCAAAATTTCACTCATGCGGCCCCAATAAAATGCAGCATTGAAGTGGAGTGCCTTGTTCACTCAAGACCCCGGGCTGGGAAGAAATCCAGGACTGGGATAGCTGGAGAGGGCTTGGTGCAGAATGCAGGACCGGGTCCATGGATTTATATCTTGAGCTAGGGATGACCTGCACCGCTACACCTCCCCAGTCACTCAGCCCTCCTCACTCACCCACCCTTGTTGCCAAAACTAGGTATTTTGTGCACAGTGGGGTGGATCTTGTTCAGGTAAAATACTAGGGGGCATATGTATCAAGCCCTTTTCCCGTTCGCAAATGGGCCGATTCTCAGAATCGGCCCGTTTGCGAACGGGAAAAGGCCTTTTGGGATGTATCATCCCAAAAGGGCATCGCAAATTAGAGAATCGCAAATTTGCGATTCTCTATTTTGCGTTTGCATTTAAGGAATTGCAAATTGCAATTCCTTAAATGCGATGTAACAAGCACCCAAGTTGTGCAATTTCTCCTTAAGAAATCGCAAATTACCACCAACTTCAAGTTGGTGGTAATTTGCGATTTCTTTGAAAGATGCACTTTTTGGCATTTTTCAAAGTGCCATGTGGCACACATACATGCCCTTAGGGCATGTATGTGCGCCACATGAGCACACATGCTCATTTCAGGGGTGCATCAGGGTGTCCTTATGACACCCTTGAAATTATTCTCAATTTGCGATTCTCTAATTGCGAATCGCTAACTGAGAATGTCTTCCCATTCATTCCTATGGGCCTTCTGGCCCATAGGAATGCATGGGAAGGTATTCCTTAATTGCGATTCGCAATTTGCTAATCGCAATTAAGGAATGCCAAGGAATCGCTAACAATTTGCGAATTTTTACTAACATCTAGTTTGCGATTCCCAAATAGCGATTCTCAAAAAATCGCTATTTGAGAATCGCAAATAGAGAATTTGATACATACGCCCATAGATCATGTACACGTATCTCACTTTCCATCATAGAGAAGACATCTGCCGTGTCACTCTAAAAAGGAGATACGCGTTTGCTCCTCCAATGACAACAAATTTCATCCAACAGAGAAAAGACAGGGCTCCCAACACTCTGTCAAATTTGGCCACTAAATCTTGGGGAAATACCTCCATGTGACAAATACATTGCCACATTTAATAGACATGGTTTTGGCTCAGGATTCAGTCCTGGCAAACAACAAAAGGCGGGCGCTGGGAGCAAATACTCTCCTGATGCGATCTAAGTTTTTTTGCACTCAGTTACCAACTGCCCTTTGCTTGTGGTAATTTCGCGGAACCAATGTGGCATTACCACATTATTTAAAATCAACTGCAAGGTTTGGAATGTGCAGCAGTGTCACTACCGCATATTTGTGCCATTATTGTTGGGGTCTACCGTCTACATGAGCCCATTTACAACTTTCCAAAAAGCGTGAACGTACTAACTAGATGATTTACGTATGCCCCAAAGCAATAGCATACAGGAAACCGTATCAGATGTAAAGAACGTAAAGAGTCGTTGCGGCCGCAGTAGTAATGAGGCGCTTCTAAACACACATCTTTTGTCGGCTGTGTTCCTGGCAGCATGCTCTGCAGACTACTGCAACTCACACAAAGGAGAGGACGGTGGGTCGGCCTTGTGCTTTTATTTGACAGGGTTCAAAGGAGGTCCAGGGCTGCCAATCCCATGCCAGATTTTCAGGAAAACCACCAATCACATAACTGAGTTCCTTTGTATTTAGCTACTCAGTGAAATTAACTAAAATGTATATCCTGACAATCAGGCATGGATCCAAGGGCATAGCTTCCGTGGGTGCACCAGGAGCAGTGGCACCAGGGCCCACAGGCCCGAGGGCCTACTGAATCCTGATTATCGCTGTGTTTCACAGTCCAACCAGCAGCCAGGAGGCTTGTCTCCTTCCCTGCACTATGGCCCTTGACTCTGGATACACCACTCCATGGACCAATGTTTGACACCCTTGAATTAGTTAAAGTAATTTGCAGAGTGCTAAAGCAGGCGACTCAGACCAGCAGGCGAGGGATGCCTACTCACCAAGCCATTCCTGGCTGGGACCAGCCAACAAGCCAAGCACCTAATTAACTTTTGCTTTGTTGTTCAAACAAAAAGGAGAATTGCATTTCCTGCTGCCTACAAGTAGTAATTTAACTAGGTTTAAAGTCAGTATTTACTCAGAATGTTGTGGGTGGCAGGATTATAGGATGTGCGGTTTCTTAAGAGGCAGAAGCCCCCACCCCGCCAAAGACTCACTGAAGACACATATATAACTATATTAGTGGAAAGGCTGCCGTAGTAGAGTTTTGAATGCACAAATAAGTATTATTTTAAATGTCTCCTTCATCCAAGTGTATGCAATACACAGGAACAGGCAGACCTGTAAGGAGAGCTTATACAAACAAGAAATACCTAAAACAGGCCCATACAGCCATCTGGTTTGTGAATATCTTCTAATTAACCAAAAATGCGACAGAGTAAGAACCGCAGAAACCTCAGTATTTTGTTCACATGGGAATACCAACCCTGTGAACTATTTGACCAACAGATGTATACCCTAAATAGACGTGGACAAACTTAGAGATTATAGTGCCCTGACACACATGCTATGTCATGGTGGTGGTGACCACAACATACCTCTGAAGAAATCTGCCACACTCGCACCGATGAGGCACCAAGTGGCTACTACTTCAGCAGTAGACTCATCATTGGACGCGCGCCAGCTTCCCATACTGGTTCCCACTGGTTACCAGTCCCACTGTGAGGCACCTAGCAATGTTGTTGGACACCCTGTTAGAACTGGGGGCAGGACATGGCCTTCAGTCTCACAACCTTTGCATTAGGCAGAAGAAGTGTGACGGGACACGCCAGAAACGAGGCCAGTGCGAGTCACAGTAGCATATGATGAATCGCGCAGGGGCAAGTGGTCTTTAATTGTCATTGTAATTGCGTTTATATATCGCTTACTACCCCTGACGAGGCGTCAAAGCTTTTTCAGCGAGTAGCACGCTACTCCGGGACCCATAAAGGATTAGTGTTGCATTAGTATAGTGAAATATGAAAGTGGTGGATAGGTTAGTCAGTTATTTGGATTCGGGAGGATAGAAGAGGAAAAAGGTTTGTATTTATATAGCGCTTGTTACCCCGATGGGGTGTTGAAGAGCCTTTTTTTTGGTTTTTGGGCAGTAGCACGCTACTCCGGAAACCCATAAAGGATCAGTGGTAAATTAGAAGGATTAGCAGTGAATTAGGATGGTGAAATATGAAAGTAATTTGAGTGGTAGATATTTGTCAGTTATTTGGAGTGAGAAGGATAACGGAGGGATAGAAGGGGGAGAAAGGTTTGCATTCATATAGTGCATGTTACCTCTGAAGGGGTGTTGAAGCACTTTTCTGGTGAGTAGCACGCCACTTCGGAACCCATAAAGGATTAGTGTTGAAAATTAGTATAGTGAAATATGAAGTAATTTGTGTAGTGGATGTGTTATTCAGTTATTTGGATAGAAAAGGGTAATATAATGAGACGATTCAGTTCGCACAGCGGGACTAGACCCGTACTCGCATACATACATTTCACATACATGTAAGGTCACAAATATGTTTCAACTACTAGTACCAGCTGATCATTTTACCTTCAGAAAATCAAACCTTTAATATTACACCCCTGTTCACTGATTACATTTGATTTACATAACTTGAGGAGCTTGACATTGAAAAGATTTTTGCATTTCGAAAGCCCCCATCGTATACCTACACAGGAAACCATCATAGAAACAGAAATATATATGATGGTTTGACTTCCTTTGGTTACATGCAGAAGTTGAAAGTTCCTAACTCAAGAGAGCACTCTACGCAAGCGCCAATGCTAGTATCTGGTCTTGGCCAAAAGCAGGGGGGGGGTCTGCATTGAATTGGGGGGCAGCATGGTGTAGGTAGGATTTCACAGCTCTAGTGTGGTCGTGGTCCCCCAAACTCTAAAACCAGCATTGGTAAAGCCAATAGGTCTGCTGTTGGCTGCCACCTTTCAGCAGTGCAACTTGGTAAAAGTGGTTGCCGGTGCCCAAACAGCTGCTTTGAAGCCAATGGCCGGTGTAATTAAATGTCAGCATGCCAAAGGCCAAGGCTGCGTAGTCCTGAATCCACCGCAGGCCTCTTTAATGCACTTCCAGATACTTCCTGCTCCTTTATCTCACTACTGCAGGTCCCTTACGTTCTCCCTTTGTGGCGGTGTTTCTGTCTTTCTCTTCTTTCTTTTCTCACGTTTGTGTGTATTCACTCATGCACTCGGGGATTTCTAATGAGAAAAATAAGGTCTGGTCCCCAAAACAAGAGTGCCGATGGCCGTCATGGCAACCACCGGCTCAAATTAAGCACTCCCTTTCAGTTTTGCCAATGTTTATGAATGATTTTTCCAAAACTGTACAGGGGGACAACTTTTTGTGCGCAAGTACACAATGTGCATGAACAGAATGCCATCACTCACAGAGAGGTAAGCCAATGGCTGGAGTGAGTTGACCCTGTGCCTCTTTCTGTATGTACTCTGTAGTGGATAGGAACACAAATGTGAATGACACTCTTGACGGACAAATGTTGAAGAGAACCAGCTGAAAGTCCCTGTAAGTATACATACATAATTTTTATTAACATCAAAAGGTCTTGGTATATCTAAAAATAACATAACAAACCACCTTTCTGCGTTTTTCAGAGACAAAGTTTCCCATGTTAGAGAAGTTTTAAATTGCATAGCAGATTTCCTCAGCAGCGAGCTGGCTGATATTACAAGCAGCCGCCTGTTTTTAATCCGAGCCTGAAAGGTTCTCCTGGTATATATTATTTGTTGACACCTCTGCACATTTGGGGTTTGCCTGCCTATATTGCTCTGACTAACATAACTCTAGGCCCAGTGACGAGTGAAGCTTCTCCTGTCTGGGGGTTAAGCCCCTTCTCCCCCCTTCTTCTCTTCTGCTCTTACTTCTTGTGCTGGGTGGTCCTCTAAAGATTCTCATCTCCATAGCAGGCAGCAGCCGGGGGATTGTAATAAGAGAGCAGGAGCCTGCACAGGTCAGCCCCAAGAAGGGCCAAGCAAGCATTTATGTAAAGTATGTTTGAGGAATGTAATAGCAAATGTGACAGCAGGAAAACAGAGAGCAGGCAGACAAAAGGCTGCCTCGGCTGACCTGCAGGCAGGCCAGGGCGCCTGGGCTCCTCTGCCATTTATAGCTCACCCTAAGCATGAAGATAGGATTTCTTTAAGTGGGTCCTGTGTTCTCAAAACACATTTATGTCTCATTGTACCTCATCACTGGTTAAGGCTATGATGTAGCTTTACAGCTCAGAAGTCACTGACCTGTGTCAACTTCACTTCTTTATTCCTACCTTGTCACAGGCCTTTGCATTCTCCAGCACTAAATTAGGCCTCAGGGGAAACAGGAAAGTTAAGAAGACAAACCCAGGGTAATGTACTTCTCTAGGGAATGGTACCCAAGAAGGGAGTTTCTATTACACCAGCTAGTCTGAGGCTGAATAAATATTATGAGTTAGATTAAGCAAATGCTCTACTTTATTAATAGCTTGTAAATAACAGGTATTACTATAAGCAATTTAAAGCTATTTAACTTATCAACCTACACCAGGATCCACGGCTGGATTGGCAGGGCTGGAATTTAAACATCAGGCTTGCAGTTCACCCACCAATGTCAGCAGGACACGCGTGCCTCTCTCAGCCATCTTGGACACTCAGTTAATTCACTCACATCGACCGTTGATCCTCTAAGGGTCCCAGGTCCTTGGAACAGCTGTTTTTGAAATAGGACATGACTTAGCGCTTGTTACCTTAAATGTCATTGCCGGTAACTCGAAGGGTCCACAGACTGACTTGATCTTTCCTGGTTTATAATCTATAAATTGGTTCACAATCTATAGACTGATTCACTGGTGTGTTATTATTATTAAAGATTTGTAGGGCACACAGCTACCCCAAGGAGTTTCCCGGCGCCGAGCAGGGTAGGACAGTAAAGAAAAAGAAAAAAATAGGAAGTACGTGGGAAGGCTGAAATTAAAACAGCCAGGATTTCAAACCCTTGCGGAAAGCGCCAAGAGAGGTCTCATCTCACAAGGAGGCGGGTAAAGAGTTCCATAAAGTCGGTCCCAGGTATGAGTAAGACCAGCCTTAAACTCTATAAACTGATTCAGACCGATCTTAACTGGGCACAGCATTTTATAGCCACACACAGTGTATATTTTAAAGCTCTCCGTTGACCTCAAGTAGATCAGAATTATTGAGCACAAAATATAGAATTGCTACAATATCATGACCAGAGTAGCGCAGAACAAAATATCGAAAGGTAAGTTTGTATACTTATTTTATATAGAGGTCAACTTACATGTACCTTGGTGATTATATATATATATATATATATATATATATATATATATATATATATATATATATATATATATATATATATATATATATATTTCATTGAAAAAACTAAAGGTTAAAGTGACATCATAGTTAGGTGAAAAGTTCAGTGCCAACGTAATGTTTTGAACTAAAAGAAAAGCACAGAAATTCCCCAGGTATGGTTAGCAGAGCTAAATATGGCTAGTGCTCCGCCATGAACTGTTTATGACTTCACATATTACATCACTCATAACATGTTCAAAGACATCATTTATAATATCACTCATGACATCATCCAATGAGCGTGTTAGTTTGTTTTATACTTAACATAGTGGCAGGTAAGTATCATCCAACGTCTTTACCTAATTTTGTACAGTCTCTTTCCTGCTATGGGTGTAATTATTTACAAAATGCCTGTGCACCTAATGGGTCACAGGCGGGTAGAGATAGTGAGCATGTTATGGATGTTTGTGTACAGGACCAATGCTGTGTGCAGGTGACAGGGGGTGACTTGTGTCCAGTATGTTGGATAAAAGTGGTTTGGTTTTGCTTTAAAATATTCCAAAAGGGCAAAGATTATTTGTAGTAGTTACTGTACTGTAAGCATCCTTGAGTGTTTTGAGGTACTCGTCTCAGCGTAGGACGATCTGTACATAGGACAGAACACTGTGCGCACCACATATTTACCCATATAAAGGTGCTTGATTAGCTACAGAAGGTGGGCCATCTGTAAAGCTTTTAGCAGAGTATGAGGGCTGTAGCACCTTCAGGCCTTGGGTGTTTACAATGAGCAGTCTTTCTTTGGAGAAAGTTTGCATTGAGTGAACACTGTTTCTAGTAGGTACTAATCTGTGGTGTTTTCCGCATCAGAGTTTGGTTGTCTGCAAATAGTGTGGTACTGGCTAAACTCTGCATAGGGTAAACACTGTTTACCGTACCCACTTTTCTTCTAACGTCCGCTTCATTTTTCACAAGAGGATTGCTAACTGTGAAGGGTTTGATACAGGCATAAGGGTGTCCGTAGTAAAGAGTTAGCTGTGTAACAGAGCTTGAGTGTCTGGAGGAAGTTGTTTTTCTCTGAACAGTTGTATACAGATTGAACATCATGTGCAGTAGAGCACAAGGGGTTACCCATCTATGTGTCTTTTATTGCTAACATAAGCTAGTCCACCCAAGAAGTATATGGTATAGGCATGGCCACTAGAATTATGTGGCAGGAGAGGGTCAATTCATGCAGCAGGGGTGAGTAAATTGTGCCGCAAGAAACAGGCAAATTATGCAGCATAATGGGGCACATTTTGTAATAGTATTACTTCATTATTCCGTCTTCTTTAAACTTGGTAACACTCTCTGGGATAGGTTGCACCTCATTGGTACCAGTTTAACAGCCTAATATAGCAATAAGCAACAGAAAGGTGACCAGTCCAGCTTTGCGAAGGTCCTTCCACTGGACAACAACACTTCTCATCACAGTTTTAGTAACTGTTGAACCGTTTGAGCTAGAAACAATTAATGTTTTTGCTAAAAGCTGCAGATTATGCACCAGATGATGGATTAGGTGGCAATTGCAGCACATCTATAATTATGTGAATATCGCTGAGGCTGCACAATCGCATTATTCCAGTTGCCCTGGGTACAGGATCAGTGTTGCACATAACAGAAACTTGCTTCACCTAAGAGGGTTATATGTGAGATGCTTTTAATGATGCTTTATATTATCCTGAGCTATTTTGTACATACTTTCATACCTCTACTGCCATACTCGTCTAGAGAGTAATGTGTGCAAAAGTAGCATGGATGATGTCATCAGTGATGTCATTATTAATGTCTTAGAACATGACGTGAGTGATGTAATATGTGAGGACAACAGATGTGCATGGTGAGTGGCGCAAGTTATAGTTAGCTGATCTAAATATAACTGGTGAATTTCTTTTTTTAGTTCAAATCATTACATTGGCACTGAAAATTTCACCCAACTATAATGTCACTTTAATCTTTGTTTTTTTTTCAATAAATTTCTTAGGTTTTAAAAACATGTAAATTAAGATATAATTACAATTCCTAGCTATGACCACTTTAACCATTTGTATTTTCAGTGAATTTCTGGGTTCATAACCTTGGCGCCGTTTGACGAATCTTCACAAAACCTTCCCCGCCAAACAAATTTCACCTCGGCTTATTCCTGGAAAGCTTTGGGGTGATCCATCAAGTGGGGGCCGAGAAAAAAGGGTGTTCCAAATAGAGGTGGGAGAAATTTGATTTCGCTGAATTCTGCAGAGTTACAATACAATTCTGTGAAATTTTGTGTAATTCCGTGGCGGGGCAGAGTGAGCATTTGGCGCTATTTGTACCTTTGTGTCCCAAAATGGATGCGAAGATGCATTTTGCGCTCAGAAATAGCGCTGCCAAATTCCAAATGCACTTGCAGTGCATACACCTCGGCGCCTTACATACTCTGCAGTGATTACTGCAGAGTATGTATGGATGCCGAGGGGTATGGACTGTAAGTGCATTTGGTATTTGGAACTGCTGTACACACATCTCGTGCCCTTACATACTCTGCAGTGATTACTGCAGAGTAATATGCACTGCTGTGCATACCCCTCAGTGCCCTTACATACTCAGAATAAATAAACCATATATACTCAGGATATGTAAGGGCACCAAGGGTATGCACAGCAGTGGAAACACTGTTTTTTTAACAAGGCAACAAGAGGGAGCTGTCCCTCTATGTTTAAAAATCACTGCCGATTAAAGTTTAATCTGCAGTGTTTTTTAAACATACAAGGACTGGTCCCTCTTCCAGTCCTGTTTAAAAAACAAACAGTGCTAATTAATTCCGCCAGCAGAGAGGCAGAATTTATTAGTAATTCCACTTTACAACAATAACATGGAATTACTAAATTCCTCAAATTTCGCCTGCGGAACAAAAAAAATTCCACCCACCCCTTGTCCCAAAAGCAAATTTCCCCATGGATTTTCCATAGACTTTAGTCAGAAATATTTTCTCAAAAACTGCTGAACGGAATTACACCAAATTTCTCAATAAGCTAGACCTAGGTCCACAGATTGTGTTTTTTTATGATTTAGTATAAATCGGATCAATAGCTTTAGAGAAATAAAGGTGGAAAAATATGTGTATATCTGGACAGCAGGGTTCAAGGCATTCTCATGATTCCACAAGAGCACTCACTCTGATTGGCTATCACAACACAGACTGCCATCACAGGACTATAGAGACACAGTCCCGGTGTCTTGAAAATTAAAAATAATTAAGTTATTAGGGGAGAGGGCACAGATACACTGACCCCTAGGCCTTGTACGGGAAGCCCATTAAGGACCCGCCCTGGGGTCAAATTTGAAAAACATGCTTGTAGGGTACTGCGATCCTGATGGAGTGTCTCAGGAGCCAGCGCAGCTCTTGGTGCTCCCAAGAGAGTTTTGCGGGAGCAGGCAGATGCACTGGCCCCTAAGAGACTCACGCAAAAGTACAATGTGACGGGCTTTGATCACCTATGGGGGTTTGGCCAAAGGCATAGCTGAATGCTGAGTGCAGCGGGGAGTTGCCACCCACAGAGGGTTGGGCGCAGGGCCTGGCAGCATACCAGCCCTATGGCCAACCCTACACCATGCACTGCCAAAGGTGGATTAGCATTGTTGTATATAGTAATAAAATCCTACCTTATGTTAAAAATGTAGACATTCTCTAAAAGAACCAAGGGTTAAACTTACATTATGATTAAGTATGGTAAAAATATCTTACTTTACATTTAAAATAAAAACCTTAGAAATTAATTGAAAAAAACAAAAGTTAAAGTAACGTCATAGTAAGACAGTTAACAGAAGAAGCAATAACTCGCACCCTCACCATGCACTGCTTATGACCTCACATGTTACATCACTCATTAAATGTTCTATGACATCATTGATAACATCACTGATGACATCTGAAATGACATCATTGATGACAACACTGTGTATGGTGGGGGAGCAAGTTATAGCTTCTTCATTTAAGTAAAACTGGTGAATTTCAGTGTTTCTTTAGTTTAAAATGTTACGTTTTAACTGACATTTTAACTTAACTATATTGTCCCTTTAAACTTTGTTTTTTTCAGTTAAAATATATATACATAGCTATGAACATAGGTACATAGATGTGGAGCTAAGAATAGTAAATCCTTACCTCCCTCTGTGCACTTACCGGTTTGATATTGTGTCCCTCTAAAATCTAGTCACGATATTGCACCAGTTTGATATTTTGTCCTCCATATTCCCTGCCTAAATCATTTACTTGTGTATTTTATGCCCTGCTTCCTGATCGAATGCATCATTTGTGGCTTATGAACTTCAAAACAGATTCTGTGCATATCCCAGCCCTATATTTCTGAAAGTGATCCAGACAGCTCTTCCTAGGGAGGCCAGGCTCTCCCTGAGGAGAGCTCAGACGAGGCTGAAAAAACAATCATTAGTAACACACCTTCATTTGTGACAGGGCGAGTGCTCCTGTTATGCATTGTTTTCTTGCACTCATTTCTAAACCTTGCGGCTGTAAATGCAGGCAAGCCCAGTTTCAAAACAGGTTTATTGATGGCGGAGATAATCGGTCTGGGTACTTAGTGTAAAACGATATGCAGATCAGTGCTGTTACCCTCTATTTTGGATTTATTCACCAGTGCTTGTCCTAGTTTATACTTATGACTTCTATTTTCAAGGTTATGCTTGCTCACATTCTTCATATTGGGACTCAGGTCTGCTCTGGCATTAGACCTATTTTTTTCTGAAGTTGCATTCAGATGGCATATGAAAGTTCAATTTCTGTGGTCCAGGGTTATTAGGTGTACATGCTGCTTTTAGCCCCATCTTTATGCCCGCTGGATCTATTTATTTACCTTTATCTGTAATCCTCATGTTGAAGAGTGCAGATACTATTTCTATTATTCAAAGTTGAGTGCATGCACGCCTACTTCTAGAACTTTCTACTGAATCCTTTTTGTAGGACTCCTTTTATGGACCAACATTTTGATCTCAAGTTCTGCCATTAAAGGCTGTTTCGGGCACATTTCCGATCCTAATGCTCATAAATTGGAGAGTCAAACATGTTTTGCACATGGAATTCTACTGTTATGCTAAAAGTTGGACGATCTAACCTGAGAGGAAGATTTGGTCGTTGACAAGAGTTTGTGCACCTAAAGTGTGATATATGTCCAAATAGACATGAAACTAGATAGTATATATTACAATACAATAAAAGACCTGACTTCTTACCACACAAATACATGAATGCGTATTAATTGCAAATCGCCAACTGGAAGAATTTGGCCAACTTTGTTATAAGCTGTACTTTCTCCTACTGACCAGATGGCTACTTTAGTAATGCAGAAGTCTGAAACAGTATCTGAGCTACAGCTAAGAAGGACCAGCAGCTCTTGAGTTGCGGACATTGTTGTCTGTAAATATAAAACTGCCCACTCATGCACAACCTGTCTTGGGCTAGTGTTCTCACCTATTGTTTTCAGGCAGTATCTGCCTGTACGCATTGACCAGTTAACATCTGCCAAGAGCTCTGTTTACAAGCTAGCAGATGTTCAGCGCTCAGTTCATCGTGAACTCCGACCTTCCCCATGGATGAGTAGGTTTCTGGACTGAAGATGTACCCTTAAAACAGAAACTGACCTTGATGCCAACCACATGCCTGAACACACATTGCCCACTGCAGCATGGCCTACAAAATTGAAATAGAAATAGGACACACCGCTGACACAAGGTTAAAACCTAAGCCCATTGAAGCCAAGCAATTTCAAATTGGTGTTGGAAGATTAAGTCTGTCCCTGAGCAAGCTTTTTTTAAAATATAGATTACATTTTTCTCCAGAATATTAAGTGAATTCACTTTCATAATAAAGAGGACGTGATAGAACCAACTACAAGACACGAAGATACAAAATCATCAGCTGTAAAATGTTTTTTATTAAGGACTGAGTTCAGACAGGATTCTATACGTTTTTCTTTTAGTCAGATGTCTTTGAAGAATAACAGTGAAAAAGAGAGTAATATAACATGCTATTAACAGTCATTTGCAATTTTTTTTATCTAAGAATTACAAATCGTCTTATTTTGCTAATGACTTCATATATTTTACTCTCTAAAAATAACTTACTTTTACATACTGCATAATGTTGTCCGTATGCATTTTGAAAGCAATGTAAATTAATGCGTGGAAGCATAATTCACCTTAATGGTACCCAATCTACAGCCATGTTGGCCTTTCCAGGAAGTGAACAAGGATTGAATCTCTCTTTAGCAGGGCATGTAGTGGGCAACCACCAGCTATTCCCCAAAATGGCGGCAGTTGCTTGAACATAAATAAACAAAAAAGAAGAACCTTTGAGTTAGAAAGCATTGGCAAACGTGATATGAAACCATAGACATGGTCTGCAGAGGACCTTGCGCAATCATTATGCCTACTAATGGTTATAATTTTCATTTTTTATGACACACATGGTTAACGGTCACATTTTGTGCCGTAGGATTTTCACAGTAAAAAGTTACAAGACATTCGATGAATTGGCTTTTGTGGGCTGAAACCTTGTTGATGGTGCTTGAAACACTGCCCTTTCACTTGTATTGGATAAGCGCACAACTGGTCACCTCACGTAAAGATTGTGGATCTACCAAGTTGTAATGAAAGCCATCTTCATTTCCAAGGTGAAAACACCAAAGTAGTCTGCTTGAGATCTCCCTAGCGGTCCACAGTTATAGTTACCCAAAGTGGGGAGCGTGTACTTGATGAATTGTGCTATAAACTCCTTTGGCTGTGCTATAAACTCCTTTGGCTTCGGTACATGTTGCACAAGAGCCATATTTATATGATGAAACCAAACACTGGGGATATAATTATCTGAAATGGGCTGGACATCCGAAACCAACCCTGAATTCATGATCCCAGCAAACGTGAGAAATTGACCCTAAAAATTGTGATTGCACAGCAGCTTCCAAAGGCACTTAAGGCAATTAATGAGCGTAAAAGATACTAAAATGATTTAAGAAAATCAAGTGTCCAAGTTAGAGAGCTCAAGGAAAGTCTTGTAGACATGAAATTCCTTTTTTGGGACTCCATTGCTTGTTCAGTGAGGGACCCGCCGAAGAGGGCATTTTCTAGTTACAACTCTGTCAATCTTAACACACAGCTTCTAAATACACTGAAAACAAGCGCTGGCATGAGCTGCCCCAGCCTTTTGGTTCTGTTGATGCTTCTTTTGTGTTGTCATTATTTTTTGCAAATGTTTATTGTTTGGGAAACTGCTGCGCCCCCTCCAGTCAAAAAAATGCAACAAAAATGTTTGGTTTGAAAAAACTGCACAGTGTTGTGGTAGTCTCTGGCACTTAATGGGAACTGTCTTGTGTGTACGTGTGCTCTTTATGAAAGGGCAGAATACCATCATTGACAGTGAAGTTATCCAATGACTGAAGTGGGAGGAGCCATTACCTCATCATGTATGCTGTAGCAGGTGTAAAGCATGTTAATGACACAATAACAGATCAGGTGCTGAAGGGGCTGCCTGAAAGCACTTATACAATACATATAATTTTAATAAAATAAAAAGGGTCTTGGCTAATGCCAGATATAAGAACAGTACATGTTGAACAGCCGCTGCGGTAAACTACATCACTTGCCTGAGGTTAATTTCATTCCTTCTGTCCCAGTGGGGAAAGAAAACAGACTCACCAGCACTATTTAATTCCCTGCTCCAAGTCTAAATTTAACTTCGCAAAAGCAGCTCACTGGTGAATAAAATCACCGCAAAGTCTAAATGAATCCTGAAAAAGAAGCGGGTGCCCCCGCGGTAAGCCACCTTGCTGCTGGCACACGCCCCCTGGACGACGGTCGCCCCACCCGACGCGCTGGCATCGCGAGACCACAGAGCCCGGTGAGTGAAGCAAACACCCGACAAATACCTGCGCCACAGGCTCTGCTGCACACAGGTGGCTCATGTTCGACACCGAGAGGCCTAAACTCGGCCCTGTTTGCTTATACAACACCGCACAAAGAAAGGCCTCTTTGTAGTGAAAAGCCAGCCTTGCGCTTTTGACTGACAAGGAATTTCACCCTTGATGTGTACCATCTGTCTCCCAGGCTGCAAGCGTTTTAGGCTACGAGTATCAGCTGGTTCCATTTAGAAACTCATTTCGTCGCCGAAGTGTTTTTTTCCTCTCTATCGTCGAGAGTGATGTGTCTGGTCCCGGGGCGCAACTATGGCCGTGAAGAGAGCAACGTTATGTCCTCCAATCGCAGGGCGGCGCTGCATTAGAGGTGAAAAAGGGGGACTTGACTTTTAGCCAGGTCTTTTCGCTTTTGCTCTCTTTCAAGTTCACCAGATGATACAACGATTGTGTGGGAAATATTGGAGGAAACAGTGGCTAAAAATAGGATACATAGATATTACACATGCAAGCACGCACAATGCTGTGTTTAATTTGAGCCAGCGGTTGCAGGTGGGGACAACCCCTCCTTTTTTGGAGACAGGGACGTATTTTTGTTATCATCTGACTCTGACCCAGAAAGAAAGGCAGACAAGGGGGAGGAAACTGGAAGAGAAAGACGGGAAAACATTGACAAACAGAGAAATCAGAGATGAAAATCAATCGGCCTAGTTGTGCTAAAGGGGCAAGGAGTATATAGGGTGGAGGATGAAAGAGGCATGAGGTGGAATCAAGACTAGACCGTTCTGGTATTCGGCAAGTCTACCTTCAGCAGCGGCGGACGTCTGAGAAAACTTTGGGCCCCGGCACATATTCTTTCACAAATTAAGACCTGACACAAGGTGTCCCACCTATATCTGTGCAGAGAGGAATAATTTATAGAATATTTGGAATGACCATACACCTTGATGACCGACCAAACCACCATGGAGCTCGTGGGAGGGTGAGAAGTGAGGACAATTACACAGCAGTGTGAGACTGACGTCTGAATCTTGTGCTGCTAGGGAGGTGCACTTACCACAGCTGGCAAAGATGGCACGGGGCATGGCACATACAATTGGGCTTACCCCTGCGGTCACACCAACTGCTACATCTCCATTTGCCCCATTAGAGTACCTGAGAATGCGGAGGACGGACACCTAATATAAGCCCTTCCTTGACAAAGTCTAAAATGGCTATGGTGTTAGATTATGTGGAGCCGTTCAGATCTAAGTGAACTGTTGGTGAAGGGGGGGGCGGCGGCACGAGGGAACAAATATTGCTCTAACTTGCTGTGCCGAAGGATGTTTATCATCAATTTTCCTAGTGTGAAAACACTAACTGTAACGCCATATTTTACTCAACTGATATAATCAACACAGAAACTACAAATGTGATCCTGTCAACAACAATCTTAACACCTTATATGTGGGAACACCGGACAACCACCAACTTCACTCAAAAGATAAGCGCTAATAACAACCTAACCAATTGCTAAGATTATAGCGTGGTGGGCTTTTCCTGAGTCAATATACATTTAAAAGTGTATCTTGCCTAAAACTCCACTGGACATGACTATGTCTCCACTTCATCAAATGATTTACCACAAGTTTGAAACATATAAATGAATTAATGCTTACAGCAAGGCAAAATTACCAGTAGCAAAGTATACTTTCAACAACTTGCGGCACTGGCGGAAGGATTCGCACATGGGTTTGTCCATGTTCTATAGCCATGGTCATGAATACTCTGTCATAAGAGTGAGAACAGGACCCTGTAGCAGGGTTAGAGACTTGACTCCGCTGCCCTTCAGTACAATGACCACTTACGTTCTTGGGAGGCGGAGGGGTGGAGGAGGGACAGAAAGGAGTGGTTTAACAGGAACTGACTTGGTGGGAGAGTTGCTCTGGTGGAGACTAGGGCACTTGTTCATAGCACAACAATTATTATAGGGTGATTTTGAAATAAACATTTAATGATAGCTAAGTATGTGTCCCCTGGTCTGTGGTGTTTGCAACATTTCTCTGGTCCAGAGCAAGGGCACCTCGACATCAACGGCGTTGGGTGTTAAGACTCTCGCATGAAGGCATGAGCACTGCTTTAGGAGTTTGTGGTGTGAAACCTTATGTGCAAATGGAGATTTTTCGAGGTTTCCTAGAAGCCAGTATGTGTTCCATAACTTAGACAGGCACTGGGTGCGAATTTCACAGTTGAGCTGTGGTGACTCGTGATGGCTCTTGTTGATCTGCCTTCGTAGTGGGTTTTGTTATGTTTAGGGGTTGCTGGGAAAGAGTTTGCTTGCCTGCGGATCAATTTTTGCTCAGACGAATCAACCTGTTCACACGACGGGGATGTTTTTGTCGTTGTGCGAGGGCTGTGGAGAGGGCTTACTTTGCAAAAGAATAAGTGCCAGTGCTACAACTGCGGCCCTGAAACACTTATGGCAAGTCTGGGCAACTTGTGAAAGGTTCACAACCCGCTACAGTACAATTTTGGCCCTGGCACAATGGGGGTCATTCCTGTCAAATAGTGGACATCCATGGGAGAATGCATATTGCCCAATCATGGTAAAATGCTGACACTCACTTAATGATGGTACTTCCTGGTAATGTCTAGGCACAACACCCATTCCAGGTAAGATACCTGTCCTGGCACAATGGAGGTAATGCTTGGTCATTTACAGACGTCTGTGTGAGAACTCCTATTGTCCACCTCGTGAAATGCTGCGCCTGGCATGGTGGTGGTAATTCCTGGCCTAGTGTACTCAATCAAGGTAGAAGGGCACCTCTCTCTGGCATAATGTTGGTCATTCTTGAAAATTGTGTGTATCCATGACACAATTGTTCTCACTCATGGTATAACAGCAGTTCTGGCAGTATGATGGTCAATGCTTGCCATATTGTGGGCATCCATTGCACACTGGTGTGCAAACGCAGTCTGCGTTTCACCCAGGCAGAATGGTGGTAAGTCCTAGAATAGTGTGGGCATCCATAGCCCAATGATGGTTCTAGCATTTGGTAGTAATTCTTGACATGGGCGGCCACTGCAAAATGGCGGAACTTCATGGTAAATGTGTGGGCATCCATGGCACCCACACCAACTATAATGCTACTAATAATTCATGACAAATTGTGGGCGTGAAAGGCATGCTGGTCCCCGTCCTACCATAATGCTGGCCCTGGCTTAATGGAAATATTTCCTGGAACATCGTGGGCATCCACTTATGGGGTGCTAAGGAAGTAAGCAAATAATTTTGATGAAATTACATTTAAAGAAGGCTCAGGGAAGAGAAAAAGTGGTGCAAGTGAAGATTTGTATTGTGTATGCTAGTGTATATGCTTAGCAAATCCATGAACAGATCCATCTTTCCCACTGCAGGAGAGAGAGCTGAGCAAAGATTAGGTCTCAGCTACAGACGACTAAGGGCGAGAACTATTGTCTCCCAATACATTACACATACATAGAGAGGACTTCTTGTCTGCCTCTTGCTCATGGTTGGATGACTTTGTTGTCTGGACTACTTCCTTGCTTTTGGTGTGGTGGCTTTCCTCCTTATTCATGTCTTTGTCATGCAGAGGAGCATTTCGATTTCACAGTTAACTGAATGGATGAGGAGTTGTCACCTTCCACTACATACTCTCAAGGACTTTTTTCCTCTTTCTTTCAAGAACTTTGTGGGAGTGCATGTGTTTTTTGGCTTTCTCTCCCATTTTTAGTACTTTGTTAATTAGAGTCCGCTCTTGGTACATTGCACCAATGTTCAATTTTTGGAAAGATCTTAAGTTCCATGGTGCCTGCATTCAAGGAGTCACTAGCAGCTGCCCTAATGTTTTCTCACTTCTAGTTATTTGGTGTGATTTGTAAGTAAAGGTTTGTGGATTTTCCTCAATTCCAACATTTACTTAGACCAGTGCAAGCAACAGGCACACATACCAGTGTGTTGAGCATGTCCTACAGTGTTTTGTGGTCAAGCCAGGAAAACATTGTCATTATCAATCCATTTTATAGTGCTTTATCAAACATTATTATAATATTCTTTGGCATTTGCTGACACCACGTTGAATCTTAACCCCAATTACTCAAACAATGAACTTTTATAAGTTATAATTTTGCTTGCAGTCAAAATTAAGCCTCCCTCAATCTTTTGATGGCCAGGTTTGTTCTAGGAAGTGTGCCTGAGACAAGGGGCAGCATTCAAGTACTACCAGCGAATGCAGAACATTTCTAAAACTGTGATGAATAAAACTGACGACATCGTTTCACAGTCAAATAAATATTTACTAAACCTATAGCAAGGACTAATTGGTTACTGAAACCCTCGTTGAGAACAGGATTACGCAGGAACAAAAAAGTAGGAAGCAAATACAAAGAAAAATGTATGCACTAACCTCTGTTATACATTTTTTCAAGGCTCCTGTACGACCACATTCTAATTTTCAGGTGAGTGCGTAAGATGCCGTTGAGCCATGTGGCTTTGTTTATTTGGCATTGGCAGGAGGCAGAATGGGAGTGCCGCCAAAGTCGGCCTTGCCAGAAGTTGATTTTCTCATGAAGGAAACCAGCAGCCCTCGTAGTTACGTGTGTGAGACTTTACACAAATACGGACATATAACAAGCATTGGCAAAGCCGATAGGTCTCACCTATGCAAGAGCCATTGGCAAAGTCAATGTATGTTAGCTATGTTGTACTGCAGCTCTGCTGTTGCGCAACATGGCTAAAACCTACAAAAAATTGCTTTGGTGTGGCCAGTGTCATAGCGCTTTTTGTGGTCTGGCTTAAAAAGTGCAGAGTCGTCAGGCAACTATGTGAAAATTAGCAGGAGCGTTGTGAGGGATTTCAACACGAGGTGCAAACACTGCTTGTGGCAGATTCCTGTAGCACGAGATATGCAGTAACTTTGCGTTCCCGAGGATTTTCCCATGCAAATTTCCCAGGTAATAGCTTGCGACATTTCCAAATGGGATAGAGATCAGAAAGAGATACGATATGTGATAACTGGGGACGGAACCGGTATGATTGCAGAGGTTATCCCTCCTACTTTTCAAACTCAAAACCTACTGGTAAAATCTTCCAGGGGAAGACAGAAAGGTGCTATATCAGCATTTCCCTGGATGGGACGCATATGTCAGCCCATTCATGGAAAAGTCACAATTCTGTTGGTATTTGTGATATTATCACAAGTTCAATTTTGCTTTTACATGTTTTTTTTCTAAAAAAGACATGGATTTCCAGCACAGTGAAGTATTACTACATTTCTTCATGCAATAATACCACTTTTCGCTGAGTAGAAAAATCAAGTTACTTTGATGAAAATCTACTTCCTAGAAATGTAAGCAATATTTTCACTTAATAGAGAAGTTCTTGACAAAAAGCCTTAGTCTTCAACTCAACAAATGTAACTGATAGTTAAGTCAAGTTGTGAAATATCAGCAGGTGCTGAGCTCAGACAGTTATGTTTTTGAAAATATAGAGAAAAGGGAGGCATGGACTAATAAGAGGCTGAATGGTGGTGTCAGGTCCTCCAATACATGACCGAGGATCTACCAACCCTACCAGGTTTGCAAATCCCTCTCTTACTGTATGAGGATGACTCTGTGGCGTTAGACAGAACACGCACTGCCCTACGAACACATGTGGATGCAGTCCAACCTACTGCAAGGGATATGAAACAGAGAACAACACACATAAATTGGCAGTTCTAGTTCTAATATGGGATCTACAATGAGCAGAAAGTTCGAAAAATAATTTATTTCTAAAGTGAATAGTTAAATATATTGGAGCAAGAACTGTTAAATATTTCGACGTACACCTTGAGCAAGTAACTGCGAGTGCTGCACCTCTCAAACACAGCATCCAACGCCGAGGCGACAGCCAAAGGCCTTCTATATTTTAATTTCAAATATGGTGATCAAGTAACTCTGTCAGTGGGCCATATCTTTCAACTTCTCAGTCCACGAACTTTGAGTAAAATACTGGCCATTTTTTCATGTTTTCTGATGAGTTGGTCCTTGAATTCGATTTTATGTGAAACCCTCTGTATTCTGTTCTTTTAGAATGAGAATTCCACCTTTATTTGCGATACTTAAGATTGAGAAATAGTTTAGACAGCTCTAAAACACCTCTGAAGTGATTTTGTTGGACATTTATCAAGTTTACAATTCAAAGGCAAGGTAAATACTGGATTTTTCTGATTTGTAACACATTTTTTTACAATCCTTGGTTTGAAAATACTGATTATGCTGATAAAATAGGGGCCCTCACCCTGGCACCCTGGATGTAGTGTATGCAGACTCAGCAAAAAGATCTCAAGATTACTACAAGGAGTCAGAATGGAATTCTCAAGGAAGACTCTCTGGTGTCCATCCAAGCTAGGGAAGCTGCATTTGTCCATGCTTTGAAAAGGAGCTGATCCCCACAGAAGAATGTAACAAATCTCTACTGGAAAGGGCTAGCAATGCCCACAAAGGAAAATAGCAGGTTTCTTCTGCGAAGAGCTGTTGAAGGAAAAAACTGCCCCTGGTCATCAGAGCAGGCGGAGATGAACGCACCAAGTAGGATCTCCCGTTGGAGATGATATGCATCTGTAGGGGTTTTGCAAGTAAGCATGGGGACAACCATCGCCTGAAAAGATTTATAGCCCAATTTTAAGGTTCAAATTGAATGAGTTGATGAAGATCCCCTGGAAAACCACATGTGTTCAGGACAGCAGTCGTGCATCAGTTATACAGAGTGTTCTGCTTAGATAGATGAACCTATGTGTTCTTTGTGATAATGAGCTCATAAAGACACCCAATAAAGATTTCCGTCTGTAGTAGCCTGACCTGTAGATCACCTCCTACGCAAGAGCTGGAAGAAATAAAAAATATTCCTAGAAAAACCCGTGGATCAAACCAAGCTCCGTGGGAAAACAAACATTGGCAAAGCTATTAGATCGCATAATTGAGACCTATTGGCTTTGCCAGTGCTTGTTAGCCATGCTGCACAACATCCATGATGCTGTGCAGCATGGCTAAAGGAAAAAATGAAGCGGTTATTAAGCGGTTAACATGTCATTTGTAGGCGAGAGGAAAATGAGGCAAGTTATTTTATTTTTAATTGCAGCGCAGTTGAGCTGTGCAACACAGAGCGCAGCTGTAGTGGGGCAACACGGCTGGGGGGAAGCACCATGGAGGGGGAAGAGGTGGAAAGCAACACAGGGTGAGGAGGAGAAGCAATGGCTGAGATAAAAGTGGGCGTGGGAGCGGAAGGCACAATGGAGGGCGGGAGTGGTGAGGAGAAGCAACATGCCAAGAAGCATTGTACAGCGGGAAGGGGAGAAGCACATGCACTCTCATGGCGGGCTTGCAAAAGAAGATAAAAAGGAGTTTCATAGTTTTTTAATTTATTTTTTTAACCGTATTTTGTAAAGGACAGACATTCATCCTGAGGGGGATATCACTGCGCTGTAGCTGTATCCTTAAAGTCTGCATGAGAACTAAGGCAAACAAACAGATAGTAAAAAGACAATACTCCATGGGAGGGACAAACTCAAGATTGAGGAAAAGCCATCAGATAAGAAGCAAGAAAATCTGAGTTACAGTAAAGCCAACCAGTGCAAAGCAATGGACCCCTGTGTGCTCTTGGTAGGCCTACAATATGTCTCGCAACAGACAGTGCATGCGCAATAATTAACCTAAAAATGACCCTTTTCTTATGGGACACTGCAAATCCACAGAAAGCCAACTCAAATGAGTGCAAGGCCTCTAGTCCGCCAAACAGTTCAACAACCAGATGGGACTCTGACTTTCTGCATAATGGCAACCTCAACAAATAAAGATACAGGCCCTCTCCAATCTAATTGTTGCAAAAAGTAAGAAACTGCAAAAGCTATCAAGGACACATTTATCTAGACTGACAGCTCAACGAACGAAAAACTGCCCCCTAAGCTTCTAAAATGCCCAAGTGTGGCCCGCCTGCAGTTTCAGCCAATGCTCAACCTTCACATCACACACTGAACACAATCTTAGGGATGGAACAGAGTGCAACACACACAAAACTCTTCACCAAACGATAGCTTAGGCTTTGATATGGAAGAAAAACAGATAGCCATGTGGAAAAACACAACCCCCACCAGTCCATAATATCACAAGGCAATACTAATGAGAGCTGTGCACAACACAAACGATTATAATAGAGCAAAACATATCTCTTGAATGTCATGTCATCTTCAAGTGGACACCTTTATTGTTTTTACCCTTGCTTGTTGTGTTGTTTTCTGCATATTAGATTGAAACTCTGAATCATCAGCTCCACTTCCTAAACAAACATGTAGTACAATAGAGTCGTTCACATAAGCCCTGGAGCATTTGTCCTGACTTAATCCTACCATCCAAATGTGTCAACTGTCAATAAAGTCACATTTGACGTACAGTATCTACAAACAGAAGCAGCCTTTTACCTGCTTACTTCGATGACTAGCCCAGCTTCACCTCTAGCACCAGGGGCGGCTCATCTGCTAAGGCGGAGGAGCGTTGCCCCACTGCTCTAAGAGCAGAGCAAAGTAAAAATAAAATGATAATAACAGAATGTAACATTTTATTTTTAGTCTGCCTTTAAGGTCCATGTTTGAGGCGGGCAGGCGGGCGCGACTGGGCTGGAGTGGTGGCTGCACCATAAGTGCGCATGCCCGTTTGGCCGGCTGTCTCTCGGGCCAGCCAAACCGTCATGCACACTTTGCATGTTCTCCACCGGCCGTATTGTACAGCCAGGGTGGAGAAAATACCCAGCCTCCTAGTCCCTCTCTTGAGCGCCGAAACACAGTGCTCAGACCAATCACAGCGCTGTTGTAAGACAGCGTCTTGATTGGCTGGGAGAGACTCTGAGCCTGGGTGCTTACTTTCCAGAGAAGAGGATGGAGGAGAGGTGGCAGCGGCATTCGCAGATACGTCTTTTTTTGGGGGGGTTTCTACCGCCCCCGCCACCATGCTCTACCAGCCGCTACTGTCTAGCACACTCCACCGCACATCACCAGATGTAAGTGAGAATATAGTATTCATAAACATTGTCTCACATAAATATTGTGCCCTAAATATTGCACACAAAATTAACCTATTGGTAATAGATTCACTATTATTAACTCCATTGTGGTCATCTTTTTTTAAACGCTATTTAGGACACAAACTTATGTCAGACTTTATTCTGACAATGATATTCTAGTACCATACCAAGCAGACACAGAGTTTATCACTTCTGTTGATAAAAAAACATCCTCACTCAGATCTAATTATCAATCACATAAACCATAATCCACACCCAAAAAACTTGTTCATCATTTTGTGCAATTTCTTGTATATCTTTTGTATGTTGTCCCTTGATGACCTTAATTAATGCGCTGCCAAGGATATTTCTCAACCACTCATCCATATAGAGGAATCTCTCGTTTAGACACTACTTTATGTTGGAAATACATCTTCAGCACTTAAAGAACACAGCTGATAACAAACAACGATCAGCTTCCATTGACTCGCCTATGGAAATCATCAACAAATACACACAGCCTCCCTCTTAGCGTTTTACGTCAATGGCGCCAATCATGGTGTTGCCAAACAATTCTAATTGTTATGATGGAACACGGCTACCTCTCCTGCCAACATCAACAATGTGCGTAGAAACAGCGAGCCTTTAGAACTATCCCCAGAGACAATGAATTGATGTATATGGATCACATGCCTGTAAGTTAAAAAACATGCCAACAGCATCTAAGATTGATACCCCACATGTTTTATTAATTTTCAAGTTACTTTTATGACTTGTTTCGACTCAAACCTGAAAGGCCTGGAAAGACAATGTTGCCCCACCCCGTACACCTTACACAACATTTTTAGGCAGCTTCATGGCTCTACATGCAACCAACATAACAGAAACAGTATTTCGTAGTATATATTCTAAATGTGAATACGTGACATTCCAATGAGCGTCATGACTGTTCAGCGGACATTAAAGACTCCTGTGCAGGGACCTTACTGGTCCCTCTTCCTGGACGTCAGTATTAATTTTGCCCCTTGGAGTTCTGCTACAAAGGTTACTAAACTTTCTTCCGGATTGAAGGCCGCCTTCGTTCATCGTCTAGTTTTGTTAAAATTGATTTTGCAGCTGGTCCAGCCTCAATTGGCGCGGGCCTCTGTGGGAGTGACAGCGCATGCGTGGGTCACTTGCTGAGGAATGTGAAGGGTGACTGGCCTCTTCAGCAGAGCAGAAAATCCCCACGCACCATAAACAAAAGGGCCTGTCTAAATCTGGTGCCCTGGGATCTCCTGCAGGTCATACTGCTTCCTGCCTGGTGCAACATGCAGCCATCTTGCAAACTGCACCTACCCTACCTCTCTTACCTGGCCATACTCCGTCTTGAAAACGACGACGCCCCCAGCACAAGACTGAACATAACTCGGGAAGTGCTGGCCATTTTCTCGCAACCAGACCCGCGTCCCCTGTAATACACAAAACAAAACTTAGGTTAGAGGGAGGAACAGTACAGTATGGTTTACAAAGATACAGTTTCTCAAATCTTAACCCCCGCAGAGACCACACATAGAAGACACCTGCAAATATTTTTAGGGGCAAACGAGATCTTAAATGACAACAGAAATTAACTCAAATGTACATCCTTTCTGAAATGTACACCCTAGAAGCAATCATTTGAAAACAAACACCTAGACACAAATGTTGAAGGAAGTAAGAATTGATAAGCTGACGCACTCTGCCATTTTTTCCGTCAGTGTTGTAGGCCGACTTGGCAGTCCAATGCAGTGCTGTGGTTGCCCAACTTTTAGATGTGGTTGGCTCTATTGTTTGCCTGTGGATGGGTACGGAGCTGTGTACTTGACAAACGTTTCCTATTCTCACGGACTTCTGCTTCAGTGTAAGTTTTTAAAAAAACTCTTAAAACCGCTCTCGCTCAAGGACACCGACGCCCAACAGTACAAATCTACCCAGCAGCCAACACCGCTCAATACTACCCATATAAACCCAGAGTCCCAAACGTGACTCATTTGCATACAAAGTGAAGCACAACCAAACCTGGGTTTGTACTGCAATGAAGATGCCAGTGAGACCTC
This sequence comes from Triturus cristatus, assembly GCF_964204655.1. Taxonomy (NCBI): domain Eukaryota; kingdom Metazoa; phylum Chordata; class Amphibia; order Caudata; family Salamandridae; genus Triturus; species Triturus cristatus. The sequence continues at coordinate 958,707,461 of NC_140587.1, read as the reverse complement.
TGAAAATTAAAAAAACAAGGGCCTCACATACATAAATGTGCCACATCCAGTCCTAGAAAGCAGTGGGTTCAATTGGATGCCCCTTACCCGGCTTCCACTTATTGCAATTGGGGAGCCCTTTCAGAGTTTCTAGGTACTACTACTACTACCGGACAAAACATTCAAGGGTGCACGTTAAGACAATACCAGCTAAAAGATTTCTCATTAAAAAAAACAGGGCTTGATTAACACAAGCCTTTTCAGTGAGTAGTTGTGTCTCGGTCCTGTCTGAGATGTGCAGTCTGATTCACAAAGCTTTTTCTGTGAGTCGTTGCATCTTACTCCATACCCAGGTCTGACTAACTCGTGAATGTACAAGGGCAAGGCGTAGTTTTTCACAGAAAAACGTTTTATGAATCACAGTTTTTATCTGGGATTCAGCATGTCCTACCCCTAGAAAATCATAAATAAACCACACCTTAGCCCGGAGTAAGGCACAACTACTCACAAAGTATGTTTCCTTAATTAGGTGCAAACATTCAGAAGTAATTCACTGAAGACAGGGTTAAGAGGAAAATACACACAGAAAAATATTTGTAGATTCAATCCACTCCATGTACAATGTCAACAAGCTAAGATGTGAACTTAAACAATAATAGTGCTATTTTATTAACGGAGATAACTCGTTTGTAGTGTTTTTTGACACACGCCCTAAGTTATCACGCAGATCTTAAACTAGAGATGTCCCTCGCTGTAACCACGCTTCCAACTGCCCCTCCCCCAAAGCACCGCTGCAAACTGGCTCGCATATTTAAAATACTAATTCATGGCTTTGGATGTCCTGCGTAACACAAAGAAGGCGTTTTAATGCTCGCGCCTGGCAAAGCGATTTACGGCTGCAGAGGGCTCCGGGCCACGGTCATCATTGGAAAAGTCCTTGGCAGCGCGCTCCCTTCCCCCCACTGAGGAGAGCGCGCCAGACGCGCACTTCCGGAGTGTGGCGAACTTTTGACACCCTCTCAATCTACACACTCTTCACTGTTGACTAAATAAGAAATATGGCAGGCGGGGTCTATCAGACAGACAAATAGGCCCTCGCAGCTGCACGTCATATTTGGGCAATTTGGTAAGTACCCGACAGCTGCTGCTTGGTGAATTTGTCGACCTTCCCTTGCAGCCCAACAACTGGCCTCAGTTTGTACTGAACACACAGTTATGATGCATCTATGGTTCTTGTACTTTTACTGTAAATGCATCCATGGTTCTTTTACTGTGTTATTATTGCAGTCTGACTTGCCATCAAGAAGCACATTTCTATAGCTCCTGCGCAGTCAAACAATGATAGGGCTTCTCAGCGCTGTGCCCACAGTGTGCGCCTATTTGGCTTATTATTCGCTTTGTTAGCAATAAGGCCCGCACATTTTTACTGATTTGTAGTAATCATACGTTTAATAATATGGAAGGTACATATGAATACATGACAGATTAGTCGGCAGAAAAACGTAGCCTTCGAAATAAACCATAGTCAGCAACTCTGGGTGCGGTTAGATAAAAAGTGCATTCTCGTGTTTTTGGTACGCTTTAACCCCTTCGCCGCGGCAGGAATTCCGCCGCGGCGCTGGGGGGCTTTGGGGGCAGTTGCGGTGCCGCTGTGCTCGTGACGGAACCACTCCGTCACGAGTGAGCTGGGCTCATGACGGAGTGGTTCCGTCACGTCTCCGCCCACTGCGCTAATCGCCCGCACAGGCGGGGAATTAGCGCCGCGTGGGCGGAGCGGCCGCCAACGGCCGCAGCATGACAGAACCACTCCGTCATGAGCACAGCGCACCCGTGGCTCATGACGGAGTGGTTCCGTCATGAGCACGGAAAGGGTTAAGTCTTTATATGTTGCATTCTGGTGCCGACTATGATTATGCACCAGGCATAAAAGTGACTACGATGCCATCTGGACTGACCATAACCATCATCTCAGCCACTTGCAAAATCACGATCCCACTCAGAGCCATATTACAGAAAGGGCTCTACGGGCATTCTGGGAGTTTGTGCCCGCTTCTTGTGCCCCAGCGCACTTTGGAATTTTAGAAGGGCCTGGCATGCTTGGCTGCATCTCTAAAAAAAATTGCACCAGCGAGATTAAGAGGGTGCGTACATTCATTTGCATAGGTGCATTATCTGTAGGAACATGTTTTACATTTAATGTTCAAAATGAATTGTAGGACTCTAATGCGCTGTCTCTTTAAGAACTGGTTCTATGGAGTGTTATGATATGAGCAGTTGTATGGGAGGCTGCTGGCAGATGGGTGGGTGCTATTAGCGGAAAGCAGTATTGACGAGTTGCTTTAATAAATCTACTACTTAATCTATCCTGTACTCCAGATTGCATCTTTTAAGAAGGGATCATAACAACATGTACTGATGACAGAGATTACTGATGAATGATTAGGCAAAGAGGACCGTTCTTATCTCTTCATTGAATGGCCCTCTAAAGAACCTACACCCCCATCGCACTCAAGAGCCTAGGAGCAATCCGAGATCACTCCTTCTTGAACATGGAATGCACGCCACTCCATAGTTTAGGGAAATGGATCGGTTTATAGGAAATATTCGTGAAACTGATTTCGTAATAGGCTCACACATCCAAGATCTTTGACTACTGTGAAAAAAGAACGATTAGAGCCCAACTAAGGCACGCCAAACTTATAATTTTTAAGTTTAGGGGTTTAAAAAAAGTCAAACAGAAATGAATGGGTGAGTCTACTACGATAGTCCAACTCAGAGTGTGGGACCGGAAGTTCGAGTGAAGAGAAGGTTTTCTAAGGAAAGAACAAATTATTGCTGGCATACCAAAACTGGCCTCCAGTGAATTTTTTTCATCAGGTCTAAAAGGTGATTTTTCAAGAAGAGAAAATAGAAACAGTGGGAGGCAAGACGACAGAGGTGAGTGGGCGACCCAAAAAGAAGTAGAAGAAAGGCAATGGATTAAAGAGACAGAAAGAACCATGTTTGATATAACAAATGGGGGTGAGCAGCTCACAAAGTCCAACAGGCCAAAGTAGGTAGAAAAGTCACTTCTTTAGTTGAAATTATCTCTCTTAAAAAACATTCAATTTAAATCCTCAGAAAGAACCATGTTTTTCAGCAATGCGGACAACTCTGTTCTGACTGCCAGTTATGAATGAACCACTCTGTTCCTTTTCACCAAAGTTCAGGTCAAATCAGGACTCCTTTATTGTACAAGATATCATTGTATGTGCTCCTCCAGTCAGGCGCTCTGAGCAACCTCAGGCTGGACAGGTCACTCTCCGCTTTCTCTCTATTAGGCCAATGATCGAGCAAGGTGGCATCATCTGACAAGCTCCTTAGCAACTGCTGTTTGTGTCTGGCCGCCATTTTAAAACATGCTTCACTCATAAAGCACAAAAGCAAGAAACCAACACGGGGCATAGATGTGTTTCTGTACTGGACAACCATTTGATTTCTACTTTTTTATTTTAGAATATCACCATTTGCCCTTAAAAATGAGCTTTGAAAATGTGTCTTTTTCTAAGGCAGATTTTGCCCCTGAAACATAAAAGTAAACTAATTCTTCAAACAGTGTCTGCAATAATAACGACAAGCAGCAAACATGAAAACTGTTTGATTCCAAAGGTCTCCGAGCCCGGTGCGGACTGCGACTGATAAGAGCTGTTAAAACCGGAAGCTGAGCCCAGTTGTAAGTGAATCATGGCCGACAGCAGTGCGGAATCCCATTGGCCAGCATGAAATATTTGAATAACGCAGATGGCCGACTTCCACTACCAGGAAGGAAACCATTTCTCATAGGGAACAGCATTTGTTTTTTAGTGCTTTAAAGTTCAGCTGTCGGAAAACCTGAACTGGAATTCTAGAGAATATTTTTATCTACAAACAAGCAACCCTTTGCACTCAACACCCCCAGACGGTTTTAAATGTTATAGCCTGGTATGAAATATCTGCTTAAGAAAAAGCGATGAAGGTGTACCTGGAAGCTGTGATCTATATTATGAGGGGCTTCCAAGCACTGGATTACTTACTATTACATCAGCGAGAGAATGCTTCTCTTGAAGGATGCTGCCATTAGAGGTCACTTTGTTATATGCACCTTCCATACAGTGCTGGGTCATAACATCCCTCTCCACTGCAGATATGCGACAAGGTAGAGCGCTTCAGCTTAACCAATGGCATTGGGCGCGATTGAAGATCTAACAGCCCAGGTGCCTGCCTTTTTGGACAGTAAGTTCGGCTCTGTACAGACTGTCTCTCTTCCCCCTTGACTCCAGATGGAACCACCGAGCGCATCTGCTTGACTAGAATATGAAACTGCTTGCCATAGGGCTATTTCTTTGTGCTTTCTCACCTCGAGCTTCTGAAAGAATGGGATGTTTTTTGTGACCATAAAAAAAAACCCAGGTTGCTGTCAGCATATTTCCAGGACAGCATGTCATCATCGCTAGAATGGCAGCAAATGGCAGGCGATAGATCTCTTCAGGATGACAATCCCAAACGAGGACTCAACCTCCCTCATGTATTGCGGAGCAACCTGCCCCTCATATCCTGCTCATGGGATTGTTTGCTTTCTTCTTTGGCTCTATCGCAGCACTCAGTGCAGCTGAGAGGGGCAACGTTTTGTGAGCACACACAGTGCTGGGTACAGCCGACAGACGCAGGAGCACTGCCAGGTGGACAGCATTCGGAGGTGTCCAAAGGGATTTGGGGCCTCATGTAGGTAGCCAAATACCGGTCGGTAACGGCCGATTTTCGGTAATTATACCGTTACCGACCGGTATTTTGGCCATTGGTATGTAGGGGGACATATTTTGCTTTCGGAATTTACCGAATCGGTAAAAATTACCGAATCATTACCTACATACGAGTTACCACTTCTTAAATACCGAGTCGGTACGGCTCGGTATTTAAGAAGTGGTAACTGGTACGCTACCTACATGAGGCCCTTGGTGTTCATGTAGAAATTTGAAAACTCAACACATCGTGGTTAATTTATGGGTTTCATCCATCTCTGCTCCACCAATAGTTTGGAGACAACATAGAGTGAATATAAGATGTTACTTAGCAGACCATTACTTCGCAAGTTTTTAACATGATGTTTTTACATCGCAAATACCATTACTATGCAAGATTTAACTGCGTATGCTTTTAGTTTGCAAATACATTTAAAAGTACTAAATATCCATTTACTTCGCAGTATATTACTAACTATACAACTTCTACGCATTTTGACTCTTTTACCCTTACCCTCATACACTACATTACCCTACACTACCCAAACACCACTACACTACCCTAAAACACTACCCTACACTACACAAACACGGCAACACTACCCTAAACCCAAATACACTACTCTACACTACATAAACACAACTCTACAACCTAAAAGACAACCCCCTGAACGACCACTACGCTAAACCAAAATACACTACTCTACACTACATAAACACAACCCTACAATCTAAAAGACAACCCCCTGCACGACCACTACCCTAAACCCAAATACACTACTCTACACTATATAAACACACCCCTAAAACCTAAAAGACAACCCCCTGCACCACAAAAGTAAAAGCATACAAACTTAAAGCATGCAAAGTAAAAGATTCTGCTAAGTAAAAAATGCGTAGTAATGGTAAGTCATAGTAGTGGCCACGAAGTAATGGTAGATTACCCATAGAGTGATGTATCTGTGTTTGATGCTGTGGATATTAGGATATTTTTGGGGAACCCCCTACATTTTCTGAACAAAATCAGGATCTCTCACTTCACTTGTTCATCAAGTTTAATTCGGCCGCTACTTATTCCCCAGCACTTTCACAAAGCAGATGACACCGGCAGAGTTGCCACGTGACTATGTTCCACCTTAATAGTTTCATCTTTGGCCTGAATTCCACATCAGAGGGAATGCCTGTCTATCTTAAAGAAACCTTAATAAAGCCAAGACTTTGTCTGGTGTGAAAAAAAAAGTGGCTTCACCAGTTCGAGGGCACTACATAAATGGAAGTGAAGTAGTCTTTTCTACGGTGCATGCTAAAATGGGGAAACAGCCTTTACAACAAGGTTTTTACCTCATTGTGCCTTTACCACGCATTTTATTAGCACGTATATTTTTACCACATGCATGCCTTTACAACGCATTTAAGGTAAGTTGGGGGTGTGAGGGGTCTCCCCTCACAAATACATTAATTTTATATATAAAAACAATGCGTGGTAATGACATGCGTTGTAAAAGCATATTCGTGGTAAAAACATGCGTGGTAAAGGCAAACAACGCATTTACCTGCGTTGTACCGTCGTGCAACCGCTAAAATGGCACTCTTGAAACTACTATAAGCTGAGAGAGAACCAACTCTGCGTCAAGTGAACAACAGCAGACATGGATGATGCAGAGGGCTGCAAGGCTCACATCAAGAAGAGACAACCTCCTACATAGTCCACATCACACAGGTTATGTTGGAATGTAGCCAGTCCCCCTCCCCCAGGGAATACCTACTTATGGATAAACCAGAACCTCCAAACCACTCCCCTTAAATGTGATTCCGAGAGGAAATCCTTTACTGGAGAACCTGTGTGCTGGATGAATCACGTCCACAGACTAATGTCTGCACAAAACACTAAAAGGCCAAGTGGTTGGCAAAAGCTGCACTTTAGAAATTCCCAGTGACACTTGAAGCTATATTAGGGTGCAGCCAAAAAGAACAAAATCCTGTTCTGCTTGTCACATCTGAAGCCAAACAGTTGATTTTTACATGCCTGAACTCTCTGCGTAACTGGCATGGTGTAGAATTTTACTGAAACTCTTAGTTAAATATGTAAATTATCAGAGAGGTGATTATAACATTACATGCAACATCATGGCTGCATCTAAAAAGTCACTGACATCGTAAACATGCAGAAATAAAAAATGTATTGAGATCAGAAAGTACAGAAATAGCAAACAAGATTAGCTTTCAAACATTCCTTAAAACCCACACTTGCTTGGCAAATAAAATACAGACCAAAACAACATGTTGCAGGGCGTGTGCACATTGTATGTATCTGAAAATATCGATGTCTGTTATTAATTAACTTGTATTGAAACAACTTTAACTGTATTAAAAAAAAAATCATACTAGAATTAATATTTTCACAAAAGTTGACCATTCACCGTACTACATATATTTTATCTCCAGTTCAAAAAGTTTTCTTCTACTTCAAAATGGGAAAATTACCATTAGGACCCGGACCCCCCAGGTTGTTCCTGGCCCCACTCGCATCAACCCCACAAATCAATGACTTACTAGCAAGCATTGTGGGTGAAAGAGACCATGTTTATTACAAACCATCCCAATTAAACATGACAATACATGTTATCTAGCATAATCTAAAGATTCAAACATGAGTCAACATTAAAGCACAAGTTTTCTAAAATCATATTTACATGTATGATCATTTCAGCATAAGAATCATTTTTATATACAGAAGACAAGCCCACGAGCTTCTCGCATGTTACCTATCTAGCCAGCACTTATGGGCCTTCCGGCCCGCGCCCCCGAAAGGAGAATTATGCAGGTGTAACCCACATGCATCGCTGAGAGGGGAGACCCTTCCATCTGCTCCTTGTCCACAACCCTAGGGGCCCTCCCCACCAACACCAGGCTGCCCAGGGGGGCTCGTATGGTATAACCAGGGGCAGCAGCCCCAAGCCCTAGCTTGCATAACCTAGTGCCCTAGCCCCTAGCCGGTGTACCCATTCTCTCTGAGGTGAGCATACCATCTCCCCCCCCTCAGCGCTGGCCTAGAGAGTATGCAGGAGGACTCCCCTTGACGATGTAAGGCAATCTATGTGGTCTCCTTACTGCAACTCTAGCTCAACTAATTAAACACCCCCTAAATCCTACTTCAAAGGGTCGGGTGGGTGGGAGATTCAACGTCACTTCTCCTCTCCTGTGCCGGTGTTGAGGGTAAAGAGGAAGAGGGCCTGGGCCAGGTGCCCTGAATAGGCCCCCAACCATCTCCACCCCATCAACATCAGGCGCCCGCAGAAGTGACGTCACTCGTCCCCTGGAAGTAATCCTGTGACCCTCCTACGGCCAATCGAGTCGCAGACAGCCACAGGGGCGTGGCCAGGACCCCGGCCTCCCGGGTCCTCATGGCGCGCTTCCATATAGTACGCGCATCTCCATGCTTAACACAAAGTGAAAAGCGTATTACTCTCAAACATCTTTGAGAGATGCTAGTTTGTCTTTGGTTAACAAATTCACCTGCAAAGTACTTCCTGGACTAAAAGCAGGGTTTCAATAAACTTGCCAGGGAATGTGTGGTTGATGATAGAGGTTTTTTCCTACACTTTTAAATGGCTTCATCATCTATATTAAAACTTTAAAAAAAAAAATGTTTTTTTCCATATTAAACAGATTTATTTTAAATATTCAATGTTATATACAAAACGTTAATACAAAGAATATGATGAGATACGATGCCTTGTACAAATTCTAAATCTAGAACCAAACTCCTGCAGTCTTAATATTATCGATTTTAGACTGGTATGTAAGATTTCAATCACAGGTTAATACGAATTTGATGCTGGGTTTGTGGGAAGGCTTGCGTGAAGGGCCATCTCAGTGTCTCATCCTTGCTCTCTGTTTTGGGTGACTGTGATCCTTCCTCCAGCATCTGCTCCAGCAACGGTAGGCAGATGTATAATTCATGGCACAATTACATTTTTACCATCCAGTAGAATTCTATTTCGAGTCAATTTTTTTAATCCACTGTCTAGTTGATATTCCCTCTGACCAGTTAAAATGGTTTTTACTGGCTGCAGTTGTAGATGTCTGGTCATTTGACAGTAGCCAGGGTATGTCATGTGTATGTCCTGGTTTATATGTATGCATTACTCTAGAAGCTCATCTGAACAAAGATGTACTGTTTGAGTCATATAAAAAGTCCTGAGGTGTTCTGGGATCAAATGGAATCTTCTCCATAGAACTTCAGAATGCCTGTGCTACCAAATGGATTCAGTGGAAGCCTTTTATAGCTGGACAACTTGAATTTGCACCAGAGAACGTGTACATATAGTAAAACACAGGTTGAGTGACTGAAGTTAAAAGAACTTTAATGAATAAAGGCACCAGATTAGTTATTTTTACTGTGCAAAGTATGCAGTGTTGTTTATTCTGTGGGTTGTCTCAGGGGCTATGAAGTTGATGTAAAGGGAAATACTGTCAATAACTTCTAGCTAAATTTAAATATTTAGAGAAGGCTCGCCAGACTAGAAGAAAAGACCAGAATATTTGTGGTAAAATCGCTTGCACCGCCAATTAAAGACAGACCACTAATTAAATGTAAACATCTTTAGAAGTCAACAATCAAGATGAATTTTCTATAACTATGTCAGAGAATAACTGTCATGCGTTTTAATGAATTACTAACCCGTGGACAAATGCAGTGGAGATACTATTCACAAATCCAATATTGCGGATTGTGAAAACATACACTATCTGGGAATTTTTAAGGCTGAGATCTGCTTTTGATAAAATACTGCGGATGTTGGCAACACGATGAAATTATCTCCATACACATTTTTACTACTGCATATTAAAAAGAGCCCCTTACAAGGATTTGGAAAGGGAGCAGACAGAGGGAATACAAATGCCACAGTACAGGTTGATCTGGCCGCTCACTATAAGGAAAGGTACACGATCAAGCACCTGGGCCCGTATTATACATAGGGCGTACTCTGCCGATTTTCTCCACGACGCAGCTTTCAGGATAGTGCACCCTATCATCATGAATGTGCTGCCCCCAGGGCAGCCGCAAACTCGCAACTTTCACGGTGCATACAGCAGCGCCTGCACATTGAAAGAGGGGGTAGAGATCCCCGCAGATGGGTGCCGTGGGTGACTGCACCACCTCCAGGGGGATGTTTGAGGGGTCCATGGGACATCTTTTCCTCCATTGCGAGGGCTGGCCTCGCGGGGCACACTGATCGGGTGACACCTCTTTGTCTGTTTGCCTCTGCACCTGCTCCGTAATTGGGTGTGACTGCAGAGGCAAAGTGATTCTGTCATTTGCATGAGTCCACAACTGGTCGCACATGAGGAAATGTGTTCTCATGGCAGCACAGGCACTACTGCATGTGCGCGAGAGCTATCAGTATTACAGAGGGGACTGCAGACTGCAGCCTCTTGTCTAATACTACAGTGCCCTGAGGGTGCAAAAATGGGTGCATACATCCCCTGGAAGGGCACAAAATCAGCTTCTTGGATTGTCTGCAAAGTGTCCATCAACAGAGTGAGTACAAAACAGCGTAGTCACACGACTTGTGAGAAAGTCATCATGTGGGTTGGCCCACTTTATCAATGCTGGGCCCAACTAATGTAGAGAGCTATATAAAGGTAGCTGGTGCAGAGTCAGTATATACTGTGAAACCTCGAAACCGGTCCTAGGATGCTTGATTCCGGTCCAGGGAAGACATGGCTTGGCAGTTCGGGCTGGACTGTTCCCATGAGGCACAGGGTCAAGGCTGATTTGCATATGGCCATGTCTGAACTGGGGTGGCATGGTGAGCAAAATAACGATGGATTTAGGCCCAGATCTCTGTACTGGGGTGAATGTTTGACATTGTTCTGCATTCTGTCCATCAACTGTTGTTTTTGCATTTATACTGTGAAACTAATCAACAGTAGATGAATGTTGGTGAATATATGGTCCACATTGATTTACAGCAAAATACTTCTCAAGAAAGTTTAAAAGGCAGCTACTGACAAATCTAGTTTTGCTTGAGATGGTCTCCTGCCCTAATTCTCTCTTTAACATCGCAAAGAGGAGATACAGGAATTTAAAAAAGCTAAAGCTCAGATCGTGTGGTTATTCATTAGCATCTTCTAAAAGCCGGGGTTTTCTGTATATGTATCGAAGCGGGAGCTCGCTGGCAAGGCCGCCATCAGCTCGCCCCATCTTCCACCAGCCTGTGTAACACTAAAGGACTAAAGGGGACGACCAGCTCATGCTCTGGATCAGGCGGTCTCTTTTGAGACACCTCGGCTCTGATAGGAGAGGTAGAATATCACAGCAAGTCCCAGGAAGCGAATGCCTGAATTGATTCACAAGTAGCTAAAAACAAAATGCCCCCAGGAAAGAACGAGTATATGGTAAAAGTGACCTTCCAAAAATTACTTATCTGCGGTTTGTTACAGTGTCTGGGCTGTCAAACAAATGCTATCAAACTGCTCTGCCAACGTAACCTTGCAGATTGGGCACACAATTGTTTGGGTGCTAAAATAATGTCCTTAAACATTGCTGTTTACCACAGCGCTCCTGTGACAAGTAACCGCAGACAAAACAATGATAAGGAGCAACACCATTCACCCGCCCGCCCCCCCACTTATTTTTTAAAATTAAACAAGTGCACTTGGGAAGACATGGATGACTCTTCAAAAACCCTTGGTTAAATCATTCTTACCTCAGTATCAGTTTCTACGTCGGGACTTTACTACAGACCTCACCCTGAGAACCCTCATCATTACGCATGGGCCTGGTTGCTTTGGTTGGATCACAAACAATTCTCTACCCTCTGACACCCAGTTTTGTTCCGTGATGGTGCCAAGCTTCCGGATGCAGCGAGTTTAAAGAGCTAAGGAAGAATAATACTGCAGTCTATTTAAGCTGTAATTAACAATGCTAGAGAGAAAGACTCCATACCTAAATGTAATTCTTGACAAAAATAAGTGGACTAATTCACTATGCGTCCAGATAAAAATTCTTGCCGTAAGGCCAGGTATCCTTCTGTCAGCCTTGGATCAAATCAGTTGACGAACCCAAGCACTGAAAACGAGCAGCCCAGAGGGCCCTTGCTTCTCAATAATTTCAATTTTCATATCCAAAATCCAAATGCCGCTCAGTTTTTAAAAAAAATTGCCTGCTCCTCCCCCATAACCCTAAAAGAGCACAGTCCTGAGCAGGGACTCCCCTTTGTTCCTTTTCCATCTGAAGCCGAGCTGAGGACCGGCGCCTCAGAGAGAGTTAGGGCTTCACTCAATTACCGATATCCCTTTGAAGAGTGCTCTTAAGACAAGTGTGCACCAACTTCCTCAAGTGGAGGGTGATACTCTGATGAAGACACTTTGGCTTCAAGGCAATAACAGTCTTGATCAGAATGGACAACAGCACTGCAATAATGTATTTACACAGATCTGTGCAGATTTGCCACATAAATGGTGAGCGCCAAGCAAAATAGAAGCATTTTGGAATGCTGAAGCGTGTGGGAAACGACAGATTCTAGGAAGTAACCTTCTTTGGTGGATGCGGCGGATCTATACAAGTTATAAATTGTGACATCTTACTGCCAGGGAGCCACATGCAGGATTTAAGAACTACTTGCCAAACGAAATCAGCAAGTTGAGAATGAAACCTTACAAGTGCACACAAAATCTCAGGTGGGAAATAGTCTTCTCCTTTGGGCATGGACTGTTGTGTTGTGGAAACACTCAAGACAAAGTGCAGGGAGTAAAGTGGGTGGCACAAAGACCGATTTTTGCTGTGTCGATTCGGTCACATGTTATATATCTTCTATTTCATTCAAGAATTGCATAAAACAATGTTCAGAAGTCAGAGCGGGATCTTGATTTTGGAGGCATTGTTTTGAGCATGACAGACTTATTCCTGGGACCTTCTTCACATATCCCTAAACATCATTATCTGTCATCCCAGGGTCGGGGCTTAGAGAATAACCCGCGATTAAGTCAAGGAAACTAGTCAATATGACTCCTTCAAAGCTAGAACACCGGCTTCTCAACCTTTCAGCACAAATCATAGGCATGCAGCTAGAACGCCCTTTAACAAAAATGTCTTGAATTTAGTGGTACAGATTTTGTGATTGATGTCAAGGAAAATGGATGAAACCTTTTGACAGTATGTGGGTGATGTTCTAAAAAATGACTAAGTCCATCTGATAGCTTTTCCATAAAAAGCATCCTTCAAAAAGACAAATGGATGACTAAGGGGGAAGTGTGATGGCACCTTTTTTCATTACTCTCTCTTTTTGGGTTCACTGGGATTTTCAAAGGTTCGCAGACACTTTTTGTAGGAGGGCAGCTGATTTAAGAGTGGGCGTTCATGGAAAATCATTAGATGAGAGAACTAACATTAACGTGTTACAGGCATTATTATTTACACTTCTAGAGCAAACGGCTACCCAACGGGTTTCCGGGCGCTAAGCATAGTCAGATATGCTGCTGGAATCAGGCACATAATTAGAATAACCAAGTGTTTAGATGTTTGCGAAATAGCAACAGAGAGGTGCAGTGCCTTAGGAATTGCGGTAGGGCATGTGGGGAAGGTAGGGAATTGCAAACAGCCATGTTCCTAATAATGACACAGAACTAGCACATACCTGTTTAGAGGCTATTTCTAGTGGCACTGAAACTTCAAGGAAACATTCTTTCCCACCATTGTTGTCTGAGGACGGTAAAACATGATACCCTCATGTAACGTGAATTGTTCTCTGCAAAGAGAGTCTTAAACTCTCAACGATCACTCTGGAGCTCAAGTGACTAGTCAAAAGAGGTCTATGAACGTGGCTAATGTTCCATTCCAAGACCATGGACACCTGTCACCTATGAAAGCTGAGAGTACTCTCCAGCCATCAGGAGCCTCTTCTGTGAAGCAACCTTGAGGGGGTCGAAGCAGCTCCTATGACCAGGAACAAAGTTCTATGTTTTGATCATCTCCTTTGAAAGCAGGTTCCGCATGAAACAGAGCAGCTTCAGATCCCCAGAAGCAAGAAATAACTGCTTGCAATCTTCTACTAATATGTGGGAAAAAGCAACTGTACTCCTGCGGCCAAAGAAACTGCTGAAACTTAACCTTGAATAGGATTCAGCTCCTTCTGTTCTGCAGCAAGAGACTAAACAGTTGGTTTGGCAATGGAACAAAACAGGCGTCTTTGACACATATTTGTTCTTCTGCTTGGAAACCCGTGCCTGAAGATTTCGACAGCAGCCAGAAAGGGAAATGAGTTGACCGTGCTTCTAGCAATAGGATTTTCATGGACTCGTTCAAAAAATTAACCAACCTTAGCTTCATCCTCAACAATCGGAACGTGTTCTTTTCGTGACAATTCCCAGAAGTATGGGATCGGGATCAGGCGTTCGAAGGACTCAAAAAATATCATAGGTGCCCATATTTAGCAATGGAGCCCGAGGCTCTCAGCCCCGAGAACAGGAAGTGGCAGTTTGCATCCGTAAAAAAGATCAAATTTGACGTCAGACCAGGACACCCTGCCCTCTAGTACCATTTCCTGCTTGGCATTACCCGCAGACTGTGCATGGTGTTCAGATTTGTTCTTCCGTATTCAGTTCTTTCATTCACATGTATATTTTTAGTCTGGGTCTTTTTGAGTTTATTTGCTCTTTTTCTATTCACTTCTCCTCCTGGGATAGCTGTCCCATGCATTTATTCCCTGTCCTGGAAAGCATTCCCTACGCTTGCTTCTGCGCATGTGTGCATCATGCTTATGATCTTAAGATGTGCAATTGTGCTTAAGACCCCATCAACTCCTCATTAACTCTGACGTATACATTAGCAGGGAGCAGTGAAAGGGCGAGCAGCTGGCAACATAGAATATTGGATTTATTATGGGAGTTATGCAGGAGATATTGTAAGTGATTCAGGCCAATATATCATTGAAAGATTACACTCTCTTTTGATCAGTCTACGCATTCTTCTGTGCTCTCGCTCAAGGTATTCAATGGGCAGCGAGAGAAGCTTCGGATATCTTTTGAGGGACATGGCTGATTCCCTCCAGCAAGAGATTCTAGGAACAAAAAGAAAAGTGAGAGCAGGCCTGTATTAACAATTTTGTGGGTTTTTCTAACTTTTGCAATGCCCAGGAAGAGGTGAGCTGTCCTCTTGCTGGTTAAATGATGTCTGCTAGTTATGGCTCCTCTTCAGAGTAGGATGATTGGCTCAGTTATTCACCTCGAAGACTAAACTACACTTTTTCACATTATCCTTGCCCGTGACGTTTAGTGAGAAAATGCCACTCGGCTAGGTTGTCTTGATCTTGTGACTAGATCAGCGATTTTTCAATGCTAATATCTATGTGAGTAAGAACCATATGTAGCTTGTATTAATGTTTATACGTCTTCTCGAGGTACATGAGGTTTCATCTTTTGCAGACGGTAGTGTTGATTTTTTTTAAATTCTTGTTATTTTGCCAATGTCACCTGCAGGATTAAATGTGCCATGTGGGACTGTAGTTGGTGAGATGCCCCACTGGGGCTAATTTTCAGAGAAAAATTTAAATAGGTTGTGGGGAGCTTCCACTGTGGGGTCAAGAGTAAGAATTCGAATTCTGTTTTCACTTGGGCACCACACAGTGTTCAAAGGCTTGAAGCTATTCTTTTAAGCTGATGTTGTCTTGTAGTTTCTGCATTCAATTTGAGCGGAGTGTCATCTGCCGGAAGGAAGTGTCCTTTTTCAGCAACCTAGTACCCAATAACGCTTTGTAACGTGTGAATAGTGTGAGTGATATGATGGGTCCTCAAGGCACTACACACTACAAAGGAATGGTGGGAGGGCTTGAAATGTCATTCTTCATTAAGTGTGATTTTGATTTGGAGTAGACGTGAACCATGCTAATCCTTGTTGTCAATACTCATTCTCGTGGCGAGAATAGAGAGAGCGGTCTCAAATGTATCTAAATAGTAAAAAAATCTAGTTGACCCAGCAAGTAGACCTCTCAGACACCCAAAACATGCAAAACATTGTTTAGTACTTGGGAGTGTGGCTGTCTCTGCACCGCAGCATAGTCTAGGTTATGTTGAAAAGATCTTAGGAGGTTATGGTTAGAGAGGTATTCATCAAATTGTAGTGTAACATCCTCTTAAATAAATGTTCACAGGACTGGAAGCCTGGAAAGAGATATGATATTCGACATGGAAAAGACTATTTTATGCAGCTTTTGGAGTGGGGTGTTCTGAGTAAACTTTAGTGCTGATAGAAAAATTCCTTCTGTTACAATTTCATTTGGATAGGAGCATTTTTCCTTGCAAATATATTTCAAAAGTCTTATCTACTTATGCGGAAGACTCTTGTATCGTTTTGGAGATTACCAGTGATTCAAAGCACTTTGCATTTTGTGATTTAGAAACGGGTGTGACAACCATATAGGATTTGGAATAATTTGGTTTTTATTTCTTTAATTGTGGTTCCTTTTTTTCTGAGATTAAATTGGTGATTTTTTAGATGATTTCTTCAGAGCGAGAGATATAGTGGAAAATAAAAAAGGATTTTTAGCAGTGCTTAAGTACAGAGAAACTTGATTCGGGGCTACTTGTAGATGCTTTGTCTTCGTAGACTTTTATCTATTAGTCAGTATATACGAGGTGTGCCGTTTTGTGATAATTTCAAGTGGTTGAAGATTCTCCGATTTTCTTTTCTCCTTAGTTTCCCCCCAATACTTAGCTTGCCATTTGCTTATATTTCAATACACTACATAGACTACCAAGCTGAGACTTTTTGCTTCCAGCATTTTAAATCATTTTGAAGGCATCTAACCAAATTTTCTATCCTTTTTATTGAAATAGTTTGTGATGTCATTTGCTGAGTCCAGCATTTGCTCTTTTAGGAGCTCCATTATAACACAGGATAGATTGTCTAACGATGTTGAGTAACTATCTTTTATATTCTACTGCATTTTGCTCTGGGTAGGTTGTGTGAGCCATACATGTAGCGTCAAAAAGGACAGCGGAATGGCAGACCAGGCCCTTTCAACTGGGGATAGTCTACTAAAGTGTTAACAGGAGCCAGAAGGGGATAGTGAATGTCCTCTTTTTTTAGGGTGTATATCAAAATTTCAAGGTCAATAATAATATTATCCTGCACATATATCGCCTACAGCATATCGGCTACCAAGGTAGCATTCATAAGAAATTATAAATTTACAATTCTTAATCCCACCTATACTTAGCTTGACGATGTGGTAGGAATCAATATTGAGAAGTCGAAGGAAGTGCAGATCGATATTAAAATTGGACATTTTGGTAGAACTCCTCTTTTTGTGAGAGCTGGATGAGTTGGTTTATGGGCTATAGTGTCTTAAAATATCTTGTTTCCAATGTACTGTTACAGTCTATGTGGAATATGTTTGTAAAATGTTCATTCCACTGAGAGTAAACAAGAAGTGGATCCGTTAACGATTTATGGTACAAAATTAAAATATTTTGTCCACGAGAGCTAGACCTCTACCTGGTTTTATCATTTGGTCTTTGTGAATGACAGAGTGCGTAATCATGGCCAGTGAGCCGAAGTAATGATCAGAGGAAAGTGCAGCCAAGTTTTGGAGACGAAAAGGATATCTGATGCTAACGTGATTCCGCAGATTATTGTTCTGCAAATGTGGATGACTGGGCATCGCGTGCTTGCCTGTCAGTGATAATACTGTACGGAGGGCACCTGGTCTGGATGACGGTGCAGGTGCATAACTGCATGTTTTGGCAACAACGCCATGGCTCTTTACGTTCTCTCCCTTCTTGAACTTGTCTATGCCTTTCTGTTTATCCCCTTAGCATAGGTCTTTTCAGACCCAGCAAGTTCCACAGATTTATGCTTGACGGCCAACTCAAATGTTGGTAGTTCAACCGTGAAACTCTGTTATTTCGACCCTCTTTGCACAACCGTTGAGTTTTCAAGACTGCTTTTCTCAGCTGTTATCTTGCAAAAAATTCGCCCATTGATGCAAAGTTTTGACAACTTGATAAATCCTGCAATCTTTACAAAGTCTGTCAATTTTGCAAAACATATTCAAATAATCTAAATCTGATGTCCTCCAGACCACATAATATGTTCAAGTGGAGAAGCCATGATTAGGCGCCATCTCTCGCAAGAGGCGAGTACCCATGCTTCCTGAAAACATCCCCCTGGGCAATGGAGCTTACAGCACACCGCTTAAAAGTTGTTTTTAAAGGCAAAGGCATAAATAATTAGTCGTGTTGTGTGAAGCTTAGTGCCCAGTAAAATACTTCTAGAAATACAGGCACACAGTCAGCTGACTAAACAATCATTGATGTACAGAACTGCATGTGAGACAGTCTCGTTAACTCTGTGCAAGTTTTATTACACCAGTTATGTGAAGCTGAACTGTTAAAGTCATTCACTTTCCAAACGAGGTTCCCTTATTCCATCCAGGGAAAGCTAGGATCCACAAACGACTCTCCTGACCTTCAACCCTCAAAGTTGATGTCAGTTCGTCGTGCATCGGTTTCTCGTCGTGTCCCGGCCCCGAGTGTTGCGATTGGCGGACTGTGGAAGAGTAAACAGAGCTTTCCTATGCAGGTGTGTCAACACAGTGCGCGGCACACCCTGAAATCAAACCGCGGTTTGGTGTATTCAAGTGGCGGTCTAGCCAGGGAAAACTAAACAGTAAACACAAAGTGAGCCACGCGCTCAGTACTCTGCGAGTCACGGACAGGGCCCCCGGGCAGCCTCGAGAGCAGCGCCTCAGTCAAGGACTATACCACTGCGGAATCGGGAAGGGGGCACATGGACGGACGAAAGAGACAGATAGAGCTTAGCTAGGAACGTGGGCTCGAAGGGTGCTTAAACACACGAGCACTTCTTTTTCTAAGGACAATAATGGCTCCCCATACTATCTACAGGAAGAAATGCCAGCCGTCGCTTATATATGAATTGACAGATTTATGGTATGGTATCTCCAGTCGTTCACCCACATCAGAGATTTATGGTTCATCTTGCATGGCTATTATTTTGCTAAGGAAAATGTTTTGGTGTTTTGTAAAGTGCTTCATACTTCGCTTCTGCCGTTTGAAACAGCTGTAAATAACGAATAGGACACTTCACTCCCCACGCGTTTACAATGCGGGCCATTACCCCCCATTTTATACTCCGCAAAATCTTTTACAATGCAGGGCTTTGCAACGCAATCCATTACAACGCATTCACCATTACAATGCAATTTACTATTCTAACTCTACCGGGGCGTTGCTAGGTGAATGTGTTGTAATGGTTTGCGGTGTAAAGCCCTGCGTTGTAAAAGATTTTGCGGAGTAAAAAATGCGGGGTAATGGCATGCGTTGTAACGCATTCGTCATAGAGGATGTTTACCGTAAGGAATAGATTTTATGGAAACACAATTCAAATAGCAGGGATGATGGAAGCTGGGAGGCCGAGTTTGTCTAAATGGAATTCAAACTTGTGAGCAGCAAATGTTACTAGCCAGCATTACCTCACTGAGCCACCTAGCTACAGGGGCGTAGCTTCCTAAATGTGCAGCAGGCGCAGTGGCACTGGGGCACAGAGACCTAAGGGGCCCACCGAACTGTGGTTATTGCTGTATGTTAAAATTCAAACAGCAGTGAGGGGCTCCATTTCCTTCTTTGCAATAGTGCCCATGACACACTGGCTTTTTTCAGTCTTTTAAGTAATAAAAGTGTGTTCTTAATAAAGCATTTTCTATCCCAAAATATTTTTGTTTTCAAGCAAAACCCAATCCAAACAGGCACTGTTTAATTTGAGCCGGAGGTTTCAGGTACCCTCCTTTATGGGGAACCCGCGTGAAAGAGGGAAAACACAAAAGCGTAAAAGAAGCAGGAAGAGAAAGGTGGAAAAGCATTGATACAAAGAGAAAGTGGGAAAGAAAAAAAGTCAACAGGTATGAGATAAAGAGGCAGGGAGTGTCGAGTGGTAGGTCAAAGAGGCCTGAGGCGGAATCTTGGTATTCGGCACCTCAAACTTTCAATACACCGGATGTGGCCTGCTGAGAAAAACTTTGGACCCCAGCACTAATTCTTTTATAAATTAAGCACTGCAACCGGGTACCATTTTTTTTTTTATCACTGGAAGGATGAAAGGCTGAGATAAATATTTGAAGAGCTGAACCTGTGTCAGACAATTTTCACACAAAAAATGGAGCATTGAGTGCTAAACCTACTCAGGTGGAATATTGCTGAACTGAACCACATGCACTCCTCTGACAAAGGGTCAAGCTGTGTTTTGTGGACATAACCCTGGCATAGCCTCTAGGGCTGCTGTGGAGTAAGCAAAG
The DNA here is from genome assembly GCF_964204655.1 of Triturus cristatus. Classification (NCBI taxonomy): domain Eukaryota; kingdom Metazoa; phylum Chordata; class Amphibia; order Caudata; family Salamandridae; genus Triturus; species Triturus cristatus. The sequence goes on along the minus strand of NC_140587.1, from coordinate 958,687,408 downwards.
CACTCTTTTGATTGGTTAAGAGCAGGGTATGTCTCCTCATCATGGCGCTGTTCTGCGTCACTTGGAGCATGTTGAAAAACACTCAGGTAAGTACACTGTGGTGTTAAGAGAGAAACAGGGGCGTAGCTTGGTCAGCAAGATTGGGGGATGAGCATCAGATTTCCCACCAATCACGCAGGTTAAAATACATTATAAGAGAAGACGCAGTGCGTGGGAAGGGGCTTAAGGAGCAGTAGGATGGCAGAGGAGTGCGGATTGTGAGGGGTTCTTATAACTCAATATTTTGTATAATAACAAATTTTAAGACCTTTAAAACAGAGACAAGAGTGTTTGTGTTTTTGTTTGCATCTGTATGTAAAAATACCCAAGTGAAATCCGACAAACACTTCACCATACCCGACTTAAAGCACCTGTACCCAACTATTTACTACATAATACATTTATTAGGGGGGTGTAACACCCCAAGCACCCCCTGAAGCCACACCCCTAGAGAGAAACAGAATGTAGACAGCCAAAACAGCCATTGACACCCTTTTGTGCATATTTTTAAAGAGTCAGAATGCAAGTAGTGAAATTGGCAAAAAATGAGTTCCAGCCGTGGTTCCTCCCACACACACGGCTAGGCAGAAAGTGTCAAAAATAAAATGGTTATAAACGATTTGATTACCATTTTATTTTTGACGCTTTCTGCCAGCAAACGGAGTACTAGGGCAGGGCAGGGCCAGTGCGTTACTGCTGCCAATGATTGGCAGCAGTGAGGAGTGGCCGCTTAAGTTTGCTTGCGCATGTTTGTTTGGTCAGCTACCTTGCTATGGCCAAACTGACTTGGGCAATTCAAACGTCTCCAACCCAGATATCTTGGACAGCTGGGTTGGAGAGCAGACACAGGCCTACAGTGCCTTTTGGCGCGTTGAGCCAGCCAGCTCCAGCCAATAAAGACGCTTTACTCATGCTGCTTAACAGCATGACAACAGCATCTTGATTGGATGAGAAAGTTAGCTGTAGGGTTTGCCCTGGAGAACGTGTGGCAGAACAACGAGGATGTGCTATTGAGTGTCAAGCAGCAGTGTGAGGTAAGTGATTTTTTATGTGTATATATATATATATTAATGTGTATATTGTTATGTGTATATTTTTTGCGCCCCTCCAATATTATTTGCCACCAACAGCCATAGATGAGTTCTGCCCTTGTTAACCAAAGCCACTAGACAATATTTGGAGGTTTTTGACAGTTTTTGCACAGGGTGCTTCATTAGGCACTGTAAGATGCCCAACACCAAGACTTAGCTTTTATTAAGCATATGCACTGAACAACAGCAAGCCAAATCTGACCTACATCATTTCTGATGTTTGCTGAACAAGGAATGAAGAAGGTGCTTATCACTTCATGAGTCCCATTCAGAAGAGGGGCCTGACTCTTCAGCTGGGAGCATTTTCTTTAAGTTATGGCCTGCTAAACCATAAGAATAATGCAAGGCAAACTGGATTCCATATTGTGCCAGTTGGATGCCCTCTCGTTATGGGCCCTGTGCGGCGAATCCCTGACTCATTTGAAAATAATAGCTGTATTTTCAGCAACAAAGTCCAATGCAATGTTAATTTGAAAGCGCCTCGAGCATCATAACCAGGTTTTTTGGGCAGAGACATTGATATGACCAAGACAGAGTGATTAGTGAAAAAAAACGGACGAAATTTTTGGTGAAAATTTGTCTAAAAAGTCCAAGAGATTCTTCTGAAATCATAACCTAATAAAGTCTAAATAAACAGATACATATCAACCAAAGGAACATAGTAGCATTGTAATTTGATAAATAGTGTGATTTCCACGTTCCTGAGGTACGACTACCAAGGCACACCATTATCCAGGTGCACTGTTTCCAGCACGGAAAAAAAAGTGATTGGTGTAATGCTTGAATTAATCTCAGCCACTGGTTCTGGGCCGCAATCCAGTCCATCCTTTTTTTAGCCCACCAGGCCACCTCAGACAAGACCTATCCATAAGAAAATCTGCCCAGTCCTGCTCCAACAAGAACAGTGTAGCCCGAATTTCCAGGGCAGGCCCCTCTGAAAATGAACACAGGCAACCATGGACTGTTTTCAGCTTATTTGTGCCTCGTCAACAGGGTGCATGTGGAATCCTATGGCACAGGAGCACAAGACCAATATCTTGGAATAAGCAGTAGCAAAAAGGTGATGGATGGATTGATTGAATTAATCTCAGCCACTGGTCAGCATTCGGACTTTGTTGCTTTCTCTTGCACATTGTCCTCCCCTGTACCCTTCAAGTTATTTAGAACTGGTAAACAATCTAACAGAACTTTCCGTACCCCTTCTTTTTCAGTCAAGGGCCCGGTAGCCTTACTAAATAACAATACAATGGAGAAAATGTTGGTCTAGACTTTGTTAAGTCCTCAGCTTCGGTATGGATATCAGATCCAATAAACATGGGGAGATAGAAGGTAAGATGTCTTCAACTCTACCAAGACCCAACCCAACCCAAAAACACATGACACACCACACTGCAAAAACACTTTACATGCAGCCACACAAGTCTTATGAAATAGTGACCAAGTCCCATAAACTGTATGGAGATGTGCAGGGATTTCATAAAAATACAGACAGCACTGTCCATGCAGACACAGATTTAGTGCAGGGTCACCAGATTCCTCTGCCCCCTTGCAGTGCACAATAAAAAGGTTACACAAGTTATAACTGTACACTGATAATTGTCAGGCTGAAAGGTTGCAAGATCTGCCTGAGACAACCCCTTCCCAAAGAAACCACGTCACCCACCCACAAACTCGGGCTAGAGAAGGCTGGATGAGCTAGCCTGTTGGAGGCCGCCTTTCAGATATACACGTTGACATTGATCTGCTCCAGAAACATTACTGTACCAAAAGGGCAGAAGCTTGTGAATCCTAAGCTGTATAAAAATGGTGCAAACTTAGGAAAACAGTGGGGTGGCCGTCTTTTAAACCTTTTAAGTAAATCCCCTCCAGACCTGAATATCTTAAAGTACCTTGATCTTAACCAACATGAAGCCACCAAAATATTGCATTTCTGATACTGTCGCAAAAAATACATAATTGGCAAAAAAGGACCAGGACAAACATACCGAGAGTCATAATATTATCTGCAATCATATCTTTGGGTAAGTATTAGGTACGGGTTAGGGTAAGAGTTGCGTACAGGGCTAGGATTAGTCTTCTGGTTAATCACGTTTAGGTTCAGGGCTAGGGTTAAGTTCCGGGTTGTGAGTTAGAGTCAGGGCTAGAGTTAGAGACGAAGTAATATTGTCGCTCTTATTGGCTTGCTTTTTTTTAAATTGTTTTCCTCCCTCTTCTTATGTTTCTCCTTCAAAAAGCACTTTTGTGTTAGTGAAATCAATTTTTTTTTAATTTACCGATCTAAGTTGTGTCCACCATCTTGGATCGGTTAATAAGAAAAAAACATAACGTATGAATGCGCATGCATGGTCACATATGTTCATGCACATCTCATCATGCATGAGCAACCACACGGAATGACGAGGTTACCAGCAGATTTTTGTCAATGCTTCACAACATCAACAAAAAGTACCGACAAAGCCAGTAGGTCAACAATGTGAGACCTTTTGGCTGGGCTCATGCTTAATAAGTGCTATGTATTATACCATTATATCTTTTTATCTATACATAATGATATTTTGACCTACAAAGCAAGTATACACGATATTATGGTAAAATACATAGTATATACAGAAAATGCGATATTTGTGCAGGCGATAATTTACCTACAATCAAATGTACCACAATTTCACATTGAGTCTTTTAGCCCCTTAACATGTAATGCAACACAACCTAACTTTCTGGAAGGCAAGTGATCCTTCTAGTACACACATAACATTATTGGGTCAACCCCCAATATGTGGCACCGTCATTTCCTGTCATAAAATCCCAGCCTTAGACAGCAGGGCATCTGCAGTTCACCTACAACTGAAGTTTTTTTTAACCAAATGTATTTTTTTTTTCAATTTTATTTATGCTTTTGCAATTTCTTACAGAAACAAAAGAACAGCAATAACAGTATACAGTCTTCTCAAAACATGGCATTGGCATAGTATACACATTCTTTTTCATAAAGTAGATAAATCATAGCGCATCAGGGTACATTAACCAGCGCGTTTGAAGGTACAGACAGCACCCACCTAGAAGAGCAATGTAAGGTGAACACAGGCAGGCACGCAGACAGCCCACCGAGAGGGGCTTCAAACAGCGGTATTGCGTAACAAATAGGACGTGAGCGGGGCCCAAATATCCCGCGGCTTAGACCGTGCGGGCAGCTCCTCCGCATAACATGTGAGCTGATCCCGGCTATATGTCAGGTCCTGCAGACATAGCCTAGTGGTGGGCACCACCCTGCCGCCCCAGCACATTGAGACCCTGCGTTTAGCTAATAGCAACGCTATAGAGACAAATTTCTTATTGTATGGTTTCACCTTGGCTTCAACACCCAGCAGACACACCGCAGGACCCCCTTCCACCACCTCATCTACTATGAGACCAAGAACTCTTGTGATGGAGCTCCAATATGCTGCTATTTTGGGACATGTCCACGCTAAATGGTAAAAATCGGGCCCCGGGGCATCGCAGCGTTTGCAAGTATCTGTTGGTCGCAGCCCAAGGCAAGGGAATTGAAGGGGAGAGCAGCTCTGCGCGCCAATCCTGGGCACGGTCACCGATGTATAATCGAGAGCACCACTGGAGAGTTGACAGCACCGGGCAGCAGCGTCCAGACGTACAGAGGAGCCAGGCATCAAAATGTCCCCTCGGAGTGATCCCATCAACAACAGCTCACCACCCACGCTGCAATGGAGGATCACAACCGGCAGGCACCGCCAGCGCTCCACCGTCTCAGTGCCGTTACAATCGTTAGGCAGAGGCAGGAGCCGTTGAGCACCAGGAGCGGGCCTTCAGCACAGCCGCGCGCAGTCCAGTATGCCGACAAGATGCGCCCTCCGCCTCTAGGCAGCTAACGGCCGCCGCGCGCCAAACACAGACGCGGTCCCATCAGTCGTCTGCGCTCATGCACGCCAGCGGCCACAATCATCTCCTCAGGGGCCGGCAAGGGTAGCAAGCGGTCACCATGGCCTCTGCATCGCCCTCCACTGCCCACCGCGCCGCCTCACCTCAGGCCCCGGGGCCGTCACCCGCGAAGCAGCGCCGCGCCCTCCGAAGTAGAGGCCGGCTGTCCACTGCCCTCCTCCTCCGTCCCATGAACCTGCGGGGCTACAGCCGTCACCAGCGGCGGGGGGGCCGGCCGCAATTCCCACTCTCAGCATCAAAGGGTCCTGCCGGCCACCACCAGGCCCCAGCAATCACTCCGCGGCGGCCGTCGGCGATGTAGGGAGCAGTGCGATCTCAGGGAGCCGCCATTTTACCATAAGCAAGGCCGGCAGGTCCAGATGAGCTGACGTCCGATAGAGGCGGTCCGGGCCCTGATACTGCCGCAGTTTAACCCCTCATGGCGCCTGATGTGTCGGATAGTTGGCAGATAGTTATCTCGGCCAGCAGAGCTGCACTAAGGTGCGGCCATTTTGCTCCGGGCTCACTAGCGCCCCCCCTTTTTTAACCGAATGTTACTGATAATTTGCCAGAATATGGGCTGCTTTATAAATCACCCCCTCTTCCACCCCCTCACCGCGGTGTCTGTATATAAATGAAACTAGCGCACAGACATGCACTGGAGACGCAAATGCAGACATTGCACTGTTCTCCTTCTTCTCAGAGAGCGTGAAAACGGAGTCCTCAAACAACGTAACAATGTATTTATAATGTAACACCTTCGCCAGACAGCGGCACTCATTGCACGGATTCAAGGAGTCACATCTTAAACTCCTTGGCTGGCTGGAAATGTGCCTCTTTGTTTATTTATTGTAAAACTCAGCGAGCTGCTCAGCGGCTGCCTGTCCGCGTTTTAATGTGAATTCTGGCCCCCCCGCCACATTCCGGCATTGAACGGAAACAGGCATTTAAGACATTCTTGTGATAGTGTCCATACGGAGCAGCTGAGGTAATTTTTTCATGTGCTACTGCTGTTCCAGGCGTCAATCCTAGGCAGATGTGGGTGCACACATACTGCCAGGCAGACATCTCTGGCATGCTCCTGTCGCTGAACATATATTTATTTCCGCAAGCTGGAAGGAAATGTGGCAGGGCAAATGTAAGCATCACATATATGAACTACTGAAAAAGCCAACATCACTTTTCTTTCACTGCTCACAGGGTACTGAAATAAAGGTACTGTTCCCGCCAGTGGCACATTACAGTTTAAACCCGAATGTTTCTAAATGACAAAAAGCACTGTCAAAGCCAAGAGGTTTCGGATTATTGTGCTAAAGCATGCGGCTTTAGCCCGTTAAGAAAAAGACACATCAGAGGCAGACAGCAGAAGCGAACAGAGAGGGCTACATTTGTAAAGTATTTCCTCGGGCAGTTTAAGGTAAGCACTCAATTGGAGGTGGAAGGATACATAAAAACAACCACAAGCATCAGGTGAAAGATGAATACTCTACTGATTTGAGACTATGTGTGATTGACAAAATCTTAAACCAATGGCTGAAAGAGGCTGGTCGAAGAAAGGAAATGGATATAAACGTGGGCCCAAAGCCCACTCTATGTATATTGTTGGCAACAGGGCTGTTTTACTGCTATGCTGGAACTAGTAGTACGAAACTAATATGATCGAAAACCAGGGCTTCAAGTGGACCGGGTCCTGCCGGTGCTCAGCACCAGCTGTTCTTAAAAGCAGGTGCTATCGGGATCTCCATTTTTGCCCTCGCCCTCAGGGTGAAAGAAATCTCACCCGTGCAGCAGTACCACCCTTTACTGCCTTTGAGGTAACTTTAAAGAGACTCGTCTTGGTTCTTTCACAGTCTCATCATTTCAGAACTGAAGCATTTTCAATATTATTTACAACAAAGTCATAGTTGCTGCTTAATTATCTTATGCAACTAACCACCATTGACAAAGCCAATAGTCCTGCTTGGATGTATGTACAATGTTACATAACGGGATTCAATGACAGAAGCAGCAAAATACCAGTCAGGCGGCACACTATGCTAAGCACAGATTTTCAGCTTATGTGCTTTTAAGCCACACCCTTAATTACATCGACTACGCTCCGTTGAGTGACCCCCAGTTTTCTCACCCCACTTGAAGCCCTGTTGAAAACGCTTCACTGTGAATCCTGGCAAGGTCCAGAAGAGCCTATGGCCTGTTGTTCTCTGTACGACTATAATGAAACATCTGCTGTATACTACAGAAATCTAATATAAATAAAGATAGAAAGAAAGAAATGGTGTGGGTGAGTATTGAGAGCTTCGTAAAGGTGACACCTTACACATTACTTATTGTAACTCTATCTGAAGTCGTCCAATCCCCACCACAGGCTGCCAACAGGTTGCCTGGCTTTATAGCTGGACCTAGCTTTGCCAAATGTCATGACTGGCCATTCTAGACCAAAGCGGTCAATGTGACCAAAAAGCCAGGCTTTCCTTTGACAAGATAAAAATATCTACAGAAACCCACCGTTGCCTTTTTCAACAGGACATAGTTATTTTTTCCTTTACACATAGTGTCAGTGTTTCTCAGTAACAATGTAAGAAGATGTAACAAGCATTTACAATGCAATAGGTCTCACATTTACGCGAGTTTGAGCTATTCACATTGCAAATAACAATGCCTTTTATTTTTTTTTCGTTTTTAAAACATAAATAAAAGGCATTGTCATTTACAATGCCAATAGCTTAAACTCGCGTAAATGCGAGACCTATTGCATTGCAAATGCTTGTTTAATTGTCCACACCTATTCCTTCTCATAAACAAGTGCATGGAACAGATTCACCTCAGAAGTTATTACTGAGGTTGATGTCAGCTAGCAAACGGCACGCTCTAATACCAGCGCACAACAAAAATGAGACGTCTTCGATGTGCGCATTTGCGCTTTTGACTCAACGGATGGGGGCTTTCTTGAACCACAGAAAGTAATGTCTCCAGTAGGAAAACCGCAAAATCACTCAACAGCATAACACACTGTTATAAGCAGGGCCACTGTAATTATGTGATTGTGCGGCCACTGCTCTTTTTCGCATAATTATAGATCTGACACATTTGCCACACATCTCATCATTTGCTGCACAATCTGTAGATTTCAACAAACAAAAATGTTGTTTCTAGTGCAAATTGTTCAAAAGTTAATAACAACGAAGCAACACGTTTTGCGCGCAATGGAAAGCCTTTTGCAAAGGTTGACTGGTTACATTTCTGTTGCTTATTGCTGCATTTGGGTTCCAAACTGGTACTCATGAGGTGCAACCAAAGCCCAGACGAGTCTTAAGAAGTGTGTAAAGGACAAAATAATAAAGTAATAGTATCACAAAATCTTACACATTAAGCCGCATCATGTGCCTTTTTACCGCATAATTTACTCAGCCATACCACATAATTTGGCCCTACACTGCCACATAATTTCAGGTGCTCTGGTTATAAATCAACTTCAGCCCACCCCTGCAGCCGTACGTAATAACTAAGGCAGGTTGAATGAACGTTTAAATCACACCTCTCTGAAAGCCCCAATTACAACTCCGACTCCACTTTGTACGATTAAGAGGAGCTCCGAAAACAGCGATAACTCGATTAACTCCTCACACCGCCAAGTGCAACCATCCTTGGCAGGTGGCTGGAAATCCACCTCACGCCGATAACCACATAATCACTGCCGTTAGCATGCTCTGCGGGAACACGGCTTGAATGCTAAGACAACTCATGGGTTAACTGACAATAATCTTGTTTTTGCATAGCGCTACGTGCCGCACTTCAGCTGTTTTAGGAACTATGACTAGCACAATGAAACTGTAACCCAATTTAAACCACTCGTAAGGACGGAAGGCTGAATAGAGTTTCAACTCATGACCTTCAGGGTACTGCGTTTTACAGGCGGCCGAATTTCAGCTCACTGAGCTATCATTCCAGAAAAGTTAATGTTAGTTTTCTCCATTCACCCAACAGCTGTAGCGGGACTCGCCCTTACTGTGGGCTCCATTTCACGCACTGCTAGGCCTAACTCATGCTGTGCACCACTAAGGAGGCACTAAAATGCGGGATAAAGACAAGTCCAGTCGTGCGCAAGGTATGAAAGGATGCAAAGTATCTAGTAAGAGACAATAAAACATCTTCATCCGGGGAACATAAAGTCAAAGGGCTCCTGTAGGCACACTAAATGTGGCCAGAGGTTGACATGCCTAAACAAGTTTGAGCTATTGGCATCGTAAATACCAATGCCTTTTATTTTTGTTTTTAAAACATAAATAAAAGGCATTGTCATTTACAATGCCAATAGCTTAAACTAGCGTAAATGCGAGACCTATTGATTCCTGCTGAGGCATGCCTTCCTCCCGCCACGGCGGAGAACCCACGAATGAGGCCTCCTACTCGCAAGAGTATAGCACGTCTGACAGTGCATCGCCCTTCCCCGCCACCGCACCCAGGGACTCTGGAAATGTTCAGTATACGATATGATTCTCCCAGACCACTAAAATAAAAAACCTCTGGGCACCAATGTTCCCCGGGTGAACGCACAGCGATGGTAAACATGCTGCCGGTCCACAGCCCCTGCACACGCAGGGACCTTCCAGGAAGGATGCGATGATTGAAATGTGAAAACATACAGCCTCCTTCCAGCTGCAGCCAAGAAAGCATGAAGTGACTGTGGGGGAGGGGGCCTAGAGCGCACGTTACGACTGATGTGCTAATGACAGGGCTGCTGGCTCTCTCAACTGTCTCTCGGGGGGGGAAAGGCCCTCATTTGGGAGACAGAACATACAATTTGCCATGTATTATTTTCCTATTGGAGCCCTTCATGAACCCTCTGTGCCCTGGGTAATTCAATGCAGGGCTCGGCCGAAGAGAAATAAGATCGACCTACAAAAATGTCTCATTCAATGGGCCACCTACCACTAGACTTTACTGTTCCCGGGCAAAGCTCCATCTGCGCTAAGATGGTGGCCACGCTTGCAGCTCCGCTTGCGTTCTATCTCCCTAGCGCGAGCGGCTCCAGTGCGAAGTGGACACAGGTCTGGGTGCGCGCTGGTCCATCGCAGCCCTGTCTGGAGGCTATTCATCCACAGACCGGACCATTTAAACCAAGCGCTCACCATGACGTATTTGCTTGGCTTTTCCTGCCGGCCTCGCCTGCCAAAAGGATTCTTGTCTTTATGGGGCCATGTGTTTGGCCCCATAAAGATAAGAAACCTTTTGCGATCAACGCAAAGCAAGCGAGTCCGTCCAAATGGGACGGTTCGAAAAGCCTAGCAAAAACGTCATCAACACCTCTGTTCCAATGGCTGGCCACCGTTTAGCATAAACGGTGAAGCCGGCCAATGGAACAGAGGGGCGGGGCTTAAAGCCCCTTACAGAAAATACCCTGTTAACACTAAATCTCTCCAGCGAGACTGCGCATGCGCGCAGCCTACGCCAGACGAGACCTAAAAAGGACGGCACAGCATCACACTCTAATCACAAAGTTATAAATTGATCAAAAGGGTTTTCACTGAACTCAAAGACGATGGCTTGACTTTCGGACTACAATGGGCAACACTGGTGACGTCTAAATAGGGGTGCATGGATCCTCAACTTGGACAAGGAGTCTTCATATGGATAAAACTGTGTCATATGGTCTAAACATGGAGAAACTGGGTTCAAATATCACTGAAAACACTGGCAGGGAGACTAAATATTTCCAAACATCTGACGCGACAACTAGCTATGTCTAAAACTGCAATGTAATCAAAGAATGGACGAAACTCAAAGTGGTTTCGTAACAACTGAAATTCTTAAACGGTGGTCTCCACAAGTCTGAAACGGTGTCATGGAGTCTAAATGCTACTGAAGGTCTGATGTAGGTTCTAAACATTTCTGAACTCTGACACAGGGTCTAATTATGGCTAATACAGCTGTGGGGTCTCAACATGTCTGAAACAATGTCATGAAGTCTAAATGCGACTGAAGCTCTGACGTGGGGTCAGCATAATGATTAAACTCTGACAAAGGGTGTACACTTATCTTTAACTGTGTCATGGGTATTAACAAGGCAGAAACGAGGACACAGAGTTTAAAAATGGCTGAAATTGTGTCGAGAGGTTTAAATATGGCTTCAAGAGTGTCCCGACAACTAAAGTTGAAAACTTGAGTGAAACTCTGACATGGAGCTCAACTTAAGTGAAACACGGCCAATAGCAATGTTATGTAAAATGTTGCCATGGGGTCCTGAACTGAACAAAACTATGGCCATGACTAAAGGTATTTCATAATAACACAAATGAGACAGCTCAATAGTTTAACGTACCTGGTGTATGAGCTGTGCACAATCTGAAGTTTACACGGTTGAGTCACAGGAATGGAATGCCTGACTCAGCTACTTGACTATATGAACAACTAACCAAGTTGGGTACTGATTAACTAGTGTCTCTAGCATCCGGTAAAGCTCAAACTGATGACCACAACTTTCATCCAAGGACAGATTCATATCCGTTTAACAGTTGAGTGAGTTCAAGGACCGAGCATGGAATGGTTTATTCCGTTTACCCATATCACTGTCAACCCAGAAGAGAAAAATGCCCCCATTTCCCAAATGTAGTACACGTCTCGTTTAGCATGGTTACTATCAAATGACCATGGTGAACACAAAATGATGGATTTAGGCCCAGATCTCTGTACTGGGGTGAATGTTTGACAATGTTCAACATTCCATCCACAATCGTTTTGTGTTGCTATAGTCACCCCAAGTGGGAAGGGTATGCCAAGATGTGGGTCCCATGCTCACTATGCCATTGGATTCAAGCTAGCAACGCTGATGAGGGGTGATACTTCGAAACTGGTCCTAGGATGCTTGCTTCCGGACCAGGGAGGGCCTGTCCTGGCAGTTCAGGCTGGACTGTTCTCATTGGGCGCAGGGTCAAGACTGTTTTGCATATGACTGGGTCCAAACTGGAATGACATGGTGAGCAAAAAAACGATGGATTGAGGCCCAGATCTCTGTACTAGGGGTGTGTGTTTGACAATGTTCAGCTACCTTTTGGCTAGGTTTGTGCTAAAGAACTACCACATACATACAAACAGAGACTTATGCAGGCCCCATAGGCTCAAATCCTGGCAGAACTGCCTAGCTGTTTTAGGTTGACAAAATAAATACCAGTGAGTTGGGTGATAACACTCACTTTTATGCACAAACAGGAAAATCATCATAGGCAGCTCTCTAAAGCCAACCAAACAAACAAAATAAGTACGAAAGAGGCACAGCAGCGAGCCCATGCTGCCTTCATCACAAGCATCTACAATAGAATGGACTTCCTTGGCACTCTCGAATACTAACTACATTACATTTCCCTTAACAACGCTTTTAGTTTTTACATACATTTGCTTACATTATTTATAGCGCCCACAAAACAGAATAACACATCCACAGGCACCTTCCTGATAGAGAGAAAGGACTCAGGAATTTGGTTGTATATATGTGGGATGACGAGAAATGAACCTTTCTGAGGTTTCACGTTCAAGACGGGAGACTTCACCCGGACGTCCAGCTGCTTCCAGAGCTTCGGAGGTGGAACAGCGGAGATACTGTCTCCCTGACACACTAACCTGTGGTTGGGAGGACAAGAGTGCTAAAAGCCTATACGGCACCAGTCGACAGAGTAACTGTGCTGTTTTTTTCAATAGGTGGTCGAGGGAAGTGTTAAAACTGCCCTTTAATGGTGTAAATATACGTAATCTGCCACTCTTTATCCAATTATGCATACTGTAATATTATTGCAGAAAAAAGTTGAATTGTCTAAAATGTAGAAGTTTCCGACAGTGCAACAAAACAATGTATGCACTACCATGACACTGCTAATGTTTTTATGGCACCAGTCAGTCTAATTATGTTTTTTTCCCCACCTGGCGATGAATGCACATATAGACGTGCCCTTTACTGGTGTAAATATAAGTGCTCGACCCCAGTTTATGTGTTCATCCATATTGTAATAATTTGGCAGAAAAAAGTGAATTTCCCAAAATTTTAACTTTCCTCCCATAAAGGTGCACCGGTATAATCCTTTCTCCAGTTTTCCTACCTGCTCTGATACTTATGGAAAGGCGCAGGCATGTGCATTACCCTTAGCCATCAAAAACACGAAAAGAAGCTTCTTTGCATAGATACATACATCCCCTCACTGAAATGCTTCACGACTCTGTATTTCAAAGAGTCAGCTTGAGTAAATGCCAGAATAAGCCTCTGGAATTTTCGCAATATCCGCGATTAGAAAATGAAAGTGATTATTTGCAAAAGAAATTGAGGGGTCTGGACAAATGGGTCATGAGCATGTAACTTAACCCCTTGCATGCTTCTGACGGAACCACTCCGTCATGAGCCACGGGCGCTGTGTGCTCATGACGGAGTGGTTCCGTCATGCTGCGGCCGTTGGCGGCCGCTCCTCCCACGCGGCGCTGATTCCCCGCCTGTGCGGGCGATTAGCGCAAGTGGGTGGAGTCATGACGGAACCACGCCGTCATGAGCACAGCTCGCCCGTGACTCATGACGGCGTGGTTCCGTCATGAGCATAGCGGCGCCGCAAACCCCCCAAACCCCCCCAGCGCTGCGGCGGAATTCGCGCCGCAGCGAAGGGGTTAAGAACAGAGAGTGTATGAAGGTGTCAGTGAACAACATAAACACAACATCAAGAAGATATTTACAAAGCAAATATCGTCATGCTGGCAAGTGTAGGTAGACTTCAACCATGTAGAAAAGATTTTTAACAAAAATGTTTTGTTTCGATTTGAAAAGGATCAAAAATTAATGAAAGGAAGTACCACACATGGTAACAAAGTTTAACTGATCACCTTTTAGTGGCTGATCGCAGTATTCAGGTGTGAAGCTGGTCATATTGAGGGTCAAACTTTTGCTCACACAGTATTAATGTATATTAAAATAACAAATATGTTTTAAAATGACAAAATAATGTAGTTAACCTTGCTGCATAATTTGGACCTCTGTAGTTGCATAATACCTGTGCCACAGGCTATATACTCTCTCCAGAGCACTAATAAAATCTCAGTGGCAGTTCTCGAGAAGTGTAGGCCCTTTTTAGAGTGTTAGTCGTGTGGGGTGCCATCAGAGTACCTTTCTGAGAAACAAAATCTGAGAAATACTGCCTGTAAAATATAGTCTCTTAATTTTTTTTAAATCTCGGCAAAAAATGATGTTTTATAAGTCACTAATAAAGCACTATTACACTTTACTTTCATTAAAAAATCAATTTGAAGTTGTTTCTAGGGTTGGACTGGCCATTCTGCCACTCTGGTATTTCCCTGGTGGGTTGGAAGCTAGGGTGCTACTCTCAGAGCATGATGGACTGCCACGACAAAATCATGGTTTCAAGATGCCTTCCTACACGCTGCCTCCCAAAGTGTGGGACTGGTTCGATATTTTTGCCAGGTTTCATTTTGGTTTTCCGTCCAGCCCTGGTTGTTCCTCTCTGATTCAATGTTTGCTCAAAGGGGGAGAATCACAGTAACAAGAAGGGCACATTGGGGAATTTTGGAGTGTATGTACAGCCCTGCCAAGTACCACGCATCAGGCGTGATACTAATGCATTTTTGTGCAGTGATCCGCATCACCGCACAAAAATGCACGGTCACGCATTTGTAGCGCCTCCTTGACATCATCTGCCGGTGCAGAGGAAGAGACAGGCGGGGCGGAAATGGCCGCCCTAGCCAAACACTGATGATGAGCAGGCAGCGCGGACCACGTGCTGCTCGAGCAGAATGTCTTGCAGTAGTGTCAAGTGTGCCAAGTCTTTTGTGAATGGCAAGTCAGGAGTGTGACGCCTACCACTGGAGGCTGATTGCTGTGCTAGCTGCAGCAAAAAACATTCAGGATTACTACAGCTGCTGAGGCTAGTGTTCACGTGACCTGGTGTATCACGTGATTGCTACAACCAGTGTATCCATAACTCTCTGAGCACGTGGAGGACAACCGGCAGGTATGTGTTTTAGTTTGCAGGGCCTGTCACGCCGCAGTCATTATGTTGGTGCCTCCTGTATCCGGCGGTCACTGGACGGTGAGGCGAGCCCCACAGTCATGGCAGAGGAGGTACAAAGGACGGTGATGGATCAAACCCAGATCTGTTGACTGGGTGTGAGTGTTTGATTGGTTCTGATGCTCCGTCCATCACCACCCCCTTTTGTACCCCCATGGCAGAGGCAGGAGCAGATGATTGTAAAAAGAGGTCCAGCCGCGGTAGCTGAGGTGACCAACACGCCGCTGCTCGCACCACCGCGGCCTGCCTAGGTCTACCCGGCTCATTATGTTATTCTCTCTACTCGAGGTGAGCAAGTGGCAGGCACACTGCGCCGGTTTTCTAAACAGATAATCTGACCCTACTACAATAACTGATTTTGCTGAAATTTAGAGAAACGCTCTTTTGTTTGCAGTGGCGCGGCACACACTATCAATGAGAGAGGTGCAGATCTGACTCCTTTTTTTTCTAACAGTACGATGAACTTAGAAGGGAAGTAGGTAATTCAGTTTCTTGTGCTTTCCAGCAGTCTTAACATCCTCTTAGGGTATCTTGTTGCCCAAATGGGTGTAATTGCTGATGTTTACGTTTTCCTAGTCTTCATTGCTTGATTTTGGTTCCGAAAAAGTGTCACTCATAGCGTTGAAATGCCATCCATAATTACTCTAAAATTATGGAAATGTCACACATAGCTATCAGAAACCTTGGCAGCTATGTATATCTTTGGTCAGGTTGGCCAGAATCCATGCACTGGTTCCTATTATCTCACATAAAATAAACCAAAGCAAGTACCCGTTCCCAAATTATAATACATTGCCTATTCTTTGGTTTACTGAACTCTAGATGGAGGGCTCACACCTCATACAGTACGGACTGGGAAGCGGAAGGGTCGTTCTAGTAATAGAGATTACATGAAAGCAATCGTCGCTTTACACTCTTAGTTCCCTTCTGATTGAGAGAAGACAATGTCTGGATGTTGCAAAGGAGGAAAGGGTCTCAGCAAAGGGGGCGCCAAGAGGCACAGGAAGGAAGGTGCTTCGGGGAAACATCCAGAGGGCATCACCGAGGCTGCCATTCACCACGTAGGGCACTGTGGAGGAGTCACGTGCATCTGCGGCCTCACCTACGTAGAGACCAGCAGTGCGCGTGAGGCCTTCCTGGAGCTTGTGATCCGGAAGGCCATCACCTGCACCAAGGACGCCAAGAGGAGACGTCATTGCCATGGGCGTGGTCTATGCCCTCACGCGCCAGGGGTGCACGTTCTACGGATCTGGCGGCCAAGCACTCAAAGTCCTGTTTTTGTGAAGCGCTTAGAAGCCGGCAGCACTTGTTCTCTAAGGACAGACCTCTCCACAGCACGTAGCCCCCTCCCCTTTCCTGTCACCACTCCTAAGAAGTGCTAGATAAGCAGAAACCGTCTGCCAACCGCCACGTGCGCACCAATTAAAGCGCGCGCTGTGGTGACATGTCGCTGAGAGAGGCTGCCCCGCCATCCTTCCCGGGCTGCGGCCACCACCCTGCCCCGAGGACACTTCATCACAGATAAAGCTTTCAGTGGCTCTGAGCTCGTCTGTTGCCAGCTCCCAATGAGCCTCTCATCCGGCCGGGGAAACACATGCCCGGCTTTCGAGGGGAGGGGGGCCTTGCAGCTCAGCAGAAATGGCCTGTAATCTTCAATGAAGTCCTCCAAAAAACAGGGCTGGTAACGATCCTAATATTTAATGGAAACCACCTCGAGGTCAGTTACAAAATGTTAATTTACAACATTAATCGCATTCTGCACCACAAAATATATAATCCTCCTTGAAAATCCTCACAGAATCGTCCGTCCTTTATCAGAAATAAACACAATACTAATACAGGAGAGTGTTAATGAACATCCCTTAATTTTTAACTTTTAGTCTCAGGATTCACAAATTGAGAAATCTTACAATGAAGACTGACTATAACAGACAGGTTGCTATCCTGGCGCTAATTTTGTTTGCACTTCTTGATGTTCATCGCTGTGTTACATTTGACAAAGAACGTCCCACACAACCTCAGTTATCTCTGGTGAGTAAACAAAACAGTGTACAAAAAAAACACCATAAAATGAAGCAGAAAAAAAATTACACAGAAAAGTCTATGCTGCCACCTCCCCAGATAGACATAGCTCCTTGCTGAAGGGATTTACTTACCGCAGTATGAAGTCACAATCAGCAATTAAAGCTACTGAAGCATTTATAGGACAAAACTGAAAACAGGAGAAACAAAAGTTAAAAAAACTCGGTTCAGATGCACCATTGGCTTGGGAGTTCCAAAGGATGCATATTTTCAGAGACTGGTTTAGGACATTTGTGTGATGTGGCTGTGGCGGTAGCAGTTCCACCCTCTGTAAAGAGCGTATGTCCTTTTGGGCAGCCAAGCCAGCTTTAACGTTTTACAGAAGCAGCAATTATACTAGCCAACGCCCAATATGGAGCTGCATTACTTTCTATAATGATAGCCAATCTTGCTTTAATGTTGCATTTTTGGAATGACAGACTTGCTTTGCTTTTTGTTCTACACGTGCAAACAGAAGGTGGTTTCCATAAGTGTCCTGTGGCTCACCATGTTATAAAAAAAAAAATCCAAATTGCATAACATTGGTGAGCACAGGGACATTAAGTGATTCGTCCAGAATCACAGCAGGTTGAGCCCACCCCGAGGTTCGAAGCTGGTTGCCCAGTTTTGAGGTCGGCAGCTTGGCCATTACGCTACATCTCCTACCCTCTTGTAGTGTTTGTTGGTTCTATGTTAGCCAGTGACAACAGGGGAAATGGGCTGGTCAAAGCTGGCTCGTGATGGGAGTCCCGGCACTTATTATTTTACAAATTAACCACTGCTCTTACGAAACCTTTTGTTACCTTAGAGTGGGTTTAGAGCCTGCCCATTGCTCACCATTGGTTGACCTAATTGTCACTCTTATTTGCCTACTTCTTATTTGTCATCTTCTGTAGGCTTTCCTTCATCTTCTTTTTCCTTCCACTGTAGCTTGGAAGCGATACTGTGTCCTTCAACTGCTCGCTTTTTCAGATGTTACTTTTTTCCTTTTCAGGTCTCACCTGTGACAGCACATGCACTGCTTGTGCATGCACTCTCGCCTGCGAGGCGTATACCGTCCAAAAGGGACTTGGAGCCCGCCCAGCTTACCATTCGTTGGCTTCTTTGCAACTTTCATTTTCTGCCTTGTAATTGGGCAGTGCGTGCCAGCTTGACTTCCTGTTCCTTTGGGTGGAGTTTGGAGCAAGTGGCAATTGTTTTTCTTGATTGTCGTCCTTCTGCTGACTGCACTTTGATTCAGGCATTATTTTTTTTCATATTACTTTCCCCCACCATCAGCCTCCACCTGCCACCCCTCCTTTATCATATCATCCAGGTGAAGCATCAGGGTTCTTACTGGATGCTTTAGATGGATTCGTCAGGAAATCCAAGCGTCGCTTACACAGCTTTTTAAAAGTGCAGTATATAGTCAAGTGGATAAGTAAATTTCCTCAGTGCAAGACGCAAACATCTATCATATACCAAGATAGATACTGGAAGCAGTGAAAACAAGCTAATGCTTTTTTTAAAACACTATACGAGAGAGGGAGTGTTTTCCAGCTGTCCCCTTTGTGTACCTCTCTCCCCTTCATGTTCCTCCCCATTCCCGTCCTGCCCATTCTCTGTTGTCCGCATGCGTGCCCTTACTCCTACCATCCCCCGTTGTCCGTGTGCTTGCCCCAGCCCCACCACTCAGCCTCCATTGTCTGTTTGCTTGCCCAGGACCCTCTCTTTCACTCTATGCTGTCTGTTTGCTTGCCCCAGCCCACTTCCTCCTGTCCACCCCTCACTGTCCATGTGCTTGATCCAGACCCTCTCCTCAGTACTCTCACCCCACCTTCATCCTTCTCTCTTGCCCTCCTTCCCTTCATGGTGGCTTCTCCCTGAACCCACTCCCCTGTTTTTACAACAAACAGGGCAGTGGGTTGGGGGACTAGGCAGCACGGAGGAAGGAAAGGCGTGATTGACACAGAAGGGCTGAGAAGACAGGCGAGAGGGGGTGGGGGAGCACCCAACTAAAATTAGGGGGAAAAGCACTATGAGGAAGCCAGCGCTAACACTTTAAAAAAATGATTAATGCTGGCACCTGCAGAGTGCTTTTTAGGTTTGGGGCAATCCAAGAACTTTTGATTTTACAATATGTATATTATACCTACATAAAGAGGAGCCATTTCTCCACATCTGTTGTTTTGTCATTCACATTTTGCTTCCGGCCACTACTGCATGTAGCGTGGGGCAATAGGTCACCCTACTTAAGCCACTGGTTAACGTAACTCCGAGTGACTGCACTTTGCTCTTTCACAATGATCACCTTTGCATGCAAGCTAGTTTCCTTCAGTGCCATTGTTTTTTCTTATTAATTTATAATTACTTTAATGTTGCCTTTGAGTTTATAGCCTGATGTGATAGCAGGAGCTTTCTGATGTGAACACAGGGCACATACCTTCTTTATCAGATCCCATCTCCTGCCAATGCTGTTGTGAATTCCTTATGTAATGTTCTGTTATTCTGACTGCTGCTACTTCACAGCATACCAGATTGTTCTGTATTTAGTAATCATTTTTTTCTTTTTTTTACTTTTTGCCTTCTTTCTATCTCTCCTTTACTCCTGCTTTCTTTCCTTCTTTCCTGCCTTCTTTCTTCTTTGTTTTCACTCTTAGTTTTTATTTATTTCTTTTGTTCTTTCTTTCTTTCTTAAGACAAGAGGCTTGCTGCCAATGCAAGAGTGATTGACATTTCTAGGTTTGTGCCAAAACCTTTTGATTAAAAAAAAATATGTGTATAACACAATTACTTGCTATGGTTTTTCAGCCAGACTTCATCCATTAGTCTGTGGTTGGTGTCATTCACCTTTTTCTTCCACCCACTCCAGCATGCATTAAGGTGCATTGCTGACTTCACTGAGTTACGGCATGCCACCCTTTCACAAATATTACATCCACACACAAAGTAGTTCCCTTCAGTGCCAGTGAATAACATGGCAATGTGTGGATTTTTCAGACCCCAAAAACTTTTTGGGCTGTAGCAATTTTTTTTTTTTTTTTTTAGATTGATGAGAGCCCGGTATATTTCCACACAAAGTTTTGACAAAACAAGAATTGCCAGAAGGATCGCTGCAAAAACCAGACCTACTGGCTTTGCAATGCTTGTTTTAAATATTTTTTAGCCGTGCTGCTGTGCAGCATGCATACAAATCACTGCCAAGTCTAATAGTTCTCATGGGCACAACCTATTGACTTTGCCAATGCTTGTTAAGATGCCCCACCATACTAAAGAAAGGCTATTCTTTCTTGGATTTACATGATTCTACTAAGATCCTAGGAGACCTTGTCTTGCCTTCCCTACGGATAATTCTTGATACGTTCTTGGATTTTGACCATGCTGACCTGCTTTCCACTAAGCGGCATGGGATTCGGTAAGTGTCACCAGGCTAGTCTTTCCTCATAGTCTATGACTGAAGTATTTTCTTAGTCTAGGTTACAAGGCTAGCGGGCTGCATGTACAGGTGTACTTTGTATTAGGTGTGCACTTCTTCAGAGTGGAACATGATAATGCCACATATGTAGAACGTCCCATGTTAAGACTTGATTTGTTTGCATTGGCTAGAATAGGGGGAAACCACTGTGATCACTTTCATGAACGCATGCTCACCTATTAACGCTGTGTGTTACATAACAGTGGCATGTGGGACATATGGTCATGAATGTGCTACCAAGAGCTGGTTAAGTTGTTGATGCTGCACGCATTAGGGATGGCATGGAACAGGGAATGAGAAATGTTGGTATGTGTGTGATTGGGGTAGCAGTTTCACTGATTGGAGAAAGGCACTTCTCGGCTTCTCTAGGGAGGTGTGTGCATCATCAGAAGAAGGTGCTAGAATGTATCACTGAAGGTGAGAGACCATAAGGATAAGTGTTTGGGTGAATTACAACACTGAGGAGGCATAGTTAATGATTTACCGTAGGGTGGCCAAACATGCCATTCCAAAAATAGATATATGGGAATAATCAAAAAGGCATTGTGGGCTGGCGCTTGAAGTGAGTGTGGATGGGAAGGGCAGCTGATAGCAACAAAAAGAGGATAGAAAATCCTCAAGCCTAGCAACGCGGAGTGTGCCTGCTTGTGAGTCACTTGCAGTGGAAGGCAGACAAGCAGAAGCGATGAGTAATAATTTGGTAAGTATTACGTGTAGGTATTTATGCATATATCACAACTCTAGCTGTCTAGCAAATGGTTATGGAAAATTCAAAATGTGTATATCAAGTAGTGGTTCACATCTTTAAATTCTAAAGTTACATTAGAAATATACTTCCAGTTTGATGCGCAAGATGATTATGTGATCGAATTGACAAAGAATCAAGCAATTTTTGTCATGTGCTGTAGATGGGATTAGAATACAGGACTCTATGGTCCAAGGCAAGCAGCAACTCTATGACAACCACTTAGTTTGTCACAGGGCAAACAATAACTTAACTTTGGACTCACATTTCCAAACTGTGTGTCCTAATAAACAGTACCTGGGCTAGACATCAAAAGCACCAACTTGGCTTGCATTGCCTGATGCAAACTTTCAGTGGACCCAGAAATTCAGCAACGTTTGAGATTTGGCCATGCTTTTCTCAGGGTCTGTTTCTTGATTGCAAAAAATAGGTGTAAAAAACTCAATGATTTTTTTTAGTCTGACCTACGGTGGGTAAAGATAACTGACCCTCTTCTTGAGTCATCCAATTTGTGTGACAGAACCTCGCCTGGTGACTTTGTCAGGCAAATGAGCTCATCGGAATGCCATAAAACCAAAATGAAAATTCACATTTCCCCCCATGAATGAGTCTCTTTCCAACGTGTCTGATCTTGGTGAAGCCAGTGCCGTCCATCACACAGACAATTCCACCCATCACCCTCCATCATCCCCCCCTTCCCTCGTAAGTGATTGGCTGCGGGAGAGCACAGCATTTGTGACTGTTCACAGGAAGAGGCTGTGAATCACCTTGACATGCTGGTCGCAGACACAGGGCAACCCTGACTAACACGCACTGCATACATTGTACTTTTTGCCAAGTACACTCTGCTGTTTTCCTATTTATGGTTTTCATTAGGATGTCTGGGTGGTAGTGTCTCTAGAGGCCTACAGACCGTGAATCACTCACACAAAGACAACGTTGTGTGTGTGTGTGTGTGTGACAATGCTGCAAACATGAAGAACGCATTGCGTACAGAACCGGAAGTGTACAAGCATCTATAGGGGAAAGATAATTTGTTCAATGGTGTGCCTAGTCTCCAGGTTTTAGCAACCGCTGCTGTAGGGTTTACGCACACACTGCTGAGCAGCGTGGTCCTAACCCAACAATTATAGACAGGAAGTGCCTCTGTCTCTAACTTCCTTTAAGATCTTTCCCTCTCTTACCCGAAAATATAGTGTCATTTGTTCACAGAGAACTGCACACAGCCACCACCGTCATAACTACGCCGTGCTACATTCTTTGCACCCCCAATGGACCTTACCACAAAAAAGATGCGGCCAGTGAGGCTGGAAAGGTAAACCACCGGAATGTGTTGAGGTGGAGAGAGAAACGCCTGAGAGTCACGGTAGGGAACAAGGCAGCGGATATCATTCCAAGACTGAGTGCATGTGGTGGGCTGGAGATTGCCACAGGAGCAAAGTTTGGGGGGAAATATCTCCTTAAATAAGTGGTGTCCAGTTATGATATTGCAATTCAAATTTCATTACATAAGCACTGCACAGGATCCTATATCCTCTAGCTCCCACTTACCAAACGTAGGCATTTCCTATGTCATCTTGTTTATTACTGAAGAAAAGTGTGTTTGGTTTGGAGGTTTTTAAAGGTCTCCCCTTTCAAATGCATACCTTCAGTCATCGTGAGATTAGTGTCACTCCTTCCCACATAAGGGACTGCGTAGGGTAGACATATTGCACACACACCAACAATTTAGAAGAGGAAAGTTGGAAATTAAAAATAAAGATTCGGGAAAATGTATTTCCTCCATTGACTTCTACTGAGGGAGTTGGCAATTTCAGGTAAGAAACAGCCAAAATCACGCTATTTTTGGCTTAAAGTCGGGAGTCTCCCGCCTGAATCAGGTCTATGCATGCCATCGTACCCTGATGCCTTTTTAGGTCTTGGTTTTGGCAGTGTATGTAGCCCTCGAAAAAGCCTACTGCTAACAATACACACAGAATTCTATTTGGGTTCTGTTTTCAAACATTGGCTTTCTTGGACCAGATCCTTTCAGCCATAGTCTTCAGAATGTGCCAATCACTTCTTGGCTAAGCACAGTGAAGTTTCACCACTCACCTAATGCTATTGGCTCTTTAGGTGTATCCTTTCAACACCACTCAAGTTCATGCATTATACAACACGAGGGACTACTTTTCAACTATTCCATTCTCTGCTCCTGCCGGTTCCCTCCTGGGTGTCTCACCCCAATGAGCTAACGCTGCAAGCATTAGCACATTAATCTATGGCCTATTGCCTTTGCCAATACTTATTTTAATGTACTTAAACCCTGCTGGTGTGTTCCAAACCCTGCCAACAAACTCGCCTCTATATCATTTGGGGCCCCAGATGTGAGCGATAGGGAGGCTTAGAGATAGCAAGCAAAGAAAAAAAAAGCTTTTATTCCCCCCTTCGCCTTAAGCGCTCACATGAAACATGCCTGCCATGTGAGAAGCCCTAAGGCCAGAATGTACGGAAAGGCGTCAAACATTAATGAACATGCGATGAAGCTAGTAGGCCTGCTTACAAAGAGCCGTCTGTCTGCGCCGCGAGGACAGAGCACCAATTGTAGAGCTCGCTTCCGGTTGCATTTCTCTGTCTTGTCAACAAGACATGCGGGTACAGGCGCTAGAGCCAATGGCGGGGGCTGGAATTCAC
This sequence comes from Triturus cristatus, assembly GCF_964204655.1. Taxonomy (NCBI): domain Eukaryota; kingdom Metazoa; phylum Chordata; class Amphibia; order Caudata; family Salamandridae; genus Triturus; species Triturus cristatus. The sequence continues at coordinate 958,663,360 of NC_140587.1, read as the reverse complement.
AAAGAAGAAACGTGAAAATGCTCGATTGAAAAGTCATCCATTACTGCAAGCAAATACACAAACAGGCCACCGTACCTCTTTATTCAAGCACACTCAGCTAAAATGCAAATCGCAAAAGCTAATGGCGCTTTGACAATTAAAAGTAGGTTTATATACTGCAACTTTACTGGGTAAACATTAACTGCACTGTACATAAAATGTCACATGTGCACATTAACGCAGGGCCATGTGCAAAGTGAAAGCGAAGACAGACGTGAGGCAATTCCTATTAGGACTTTGATAGCGTAGGACAGACTATATGGGCTTTGTGCTGTAAATGTGGTTAAACTGTGATCAGCATGGGTTGTAAACAAACGTCATCACGATGTCAGATTAATACCCTATGTCGCTTTTGCATTTGCAGGACTGTACTAATAGCAACCAATGTCTGCAGAAATTTCACAAAAAATCTGTTTCTCTGTGGTGTGATTAACAATTTACATGTGTGTAGTAATAAGGCCCAGTCTCGCGCATTGGTACCCGTGGCAGAACAAATGGCGCCAACACACTCTGCGACCTATTTGCCAAATATCACGGTTTACTATATTCACTTCTAGAAGCGTCGCTGTCTTTTGTCCCCAGCTACCGGTGGCGTTCAGTGGCGTTCAGTGGCGTAAGGCAAAATGATGGCTCCCACTGCAGAATGTGATGAGGGGACGCGGAGTCTCCCATATCTCACAGATATACAGAGGTCTAGGGATGAATGAGGGCTTCTGTGAAGGGTTGGGGCTCCCCTGCACCACAGGGGCTGCAGAGTCATGCGTCGCGCCCCTGGTGGCGTTTAATCTAATCTGTTCCATGCTGCGCGGGTTCTCCCACCCCATCCCCCACCTTGCCTCGAGGCTGGGAGATGATCGTATCACTTTAAACGTCTGCCGATCCAGAGTGTGCAGTGCCTGGCAGCGACAAAGGGGAAGACCCTCTGGCGCCCCCAACACAAGTGAGCTTTGATGAGGCGGGCTCCCACCTCAGGCTACGCTCCTCAACTGCTCCCGGTAACTGTAAAGGAGTGACAGTCCCTGGAGGCAATCGTGTCTATTCGGCAGCAGATAAATACGATGGAGCCGTAAGTTAGGGTCACGTTAAGATGGTGGAAATGTAAAAAAATGGCGGATCATGTTGCATAAACCAACTGTACTCAAAGTCTGGTCAAAAGCCACGCTTGGTTAGATGAATCCTGGAAATGGGCAACAAAAAAGAGAATACCAGGTATCCCTTCTGTGTGTGTGTTGAGGGTGGGGAGAACTGCCTTCTCTAGTAAGTTATTCTGCCGTTCTTTGCACTCCTGTGGAGCAGCGTGCTACCCCTCGACCAAGCGTGTCTGCGCTTCAGGGGACATATCATAGATACAGAACATTTTCCTTGTTTTCGCCGGACGTACCTTTTAACCCCTTGCGTGCGCATGACGGAACCACGCCGTCATGAGCCACGGGCGGCGTGTGCTCATGACGGCGTGGTTCCGTCATGCTGCGGCCGCTCCGCCCACGCGTCGCTGATTCCCCGCCTGTGCAGGCGAAATAAAGAGTGGGCGGAGTCGTGACGGAATCACGCCGTCATGAGCACAGCTCGCCCGTGACTCATGACGGGGTGGTTCCGTCACGAGCATGGCGGCGCCGCGCTCACCCCGCACCCCCCCAGCGCCGCGGCGGAATTTGCGCCGCGGCGAAGGGGTTAAAAGGTGCGTCCGGCACAAACAAAGAAAATGCGCAGTATCAGGATGAATGCACTACCCTCAGGGCAGCCGCAAACTCGCGCTGCACTGGGGACAGCACATTAATGTGAAAAACAGAGCTGCTCCGTGTTTCACAGTGCAGGCAGGAACCCGGCTGCACTTTAAAGGGGGATTAGAGATCCTCTTGCAGGGGTGCAGTGCCCGCTGCAGAGGCTGCCGTCAGGGGGCACACAGACAGTGCGTCTGCTGACAGCTTCTTTGCCTCTGCGCCCGCTTCTGTAATATGGCGCAGGCTCAGAGGCAAAGGGATTCCCTCATTTGTATGGGGCGAATGAGGGAACACCCTCTGATCACAGCGCTGGCGCGTTATGTGTGTGAGCGCTATCGGTATTACAGAAGGGGACGCACAATGGTCAGCGGCCCCTTCTGTAATACCAAAGCGCCCCGGGGCACTTCCGTAATACAGCCCCAGTAAACAGCACAATATAATAGTCATCAGCTCTTTTAAGACTGCAAAAAAGGGCACTTAGGTGTGCCTCTGCCTGTTTAACTCTTTGTATGCACAAGATAACAGTTGTTGGTAGGACACTGTCAAAAACAGCAATCGCAGAAGTAGAAAGATACCCTATTCCTACGCCTGTTCTTTACAAACAGCCAACTCTACTTGGCAAGAAATAAAAAAGAGTTATTTTTAGGTGCTTTCGTACAGGATACATACACCACGTTCCTCCACACTGTTCACCCTAAATCTCGTTAAATTCCCAAACAACCCGCAGTTGTCCACCCACCCATTTGTGTGTGTAAGACTTGTATTTTTAGCAGTCGCCGATTACTGTTTCCACAGAGAGACGCTCCTCTGCCCATTTCACTGCAATAAACCGCCATCCGCAATATCAAATTTCTACTGTCAGCGATTCTTTTCCAGGACATTTTCTTTGGGTTTGGAGTTGGAAGCGTGGCTACTGGGTTTTTGCCAAACAAATGCAAAAGCACATGAAGGGGACAGATTCTTGATTCAGTTTGGAGTTTGGAGAAATGCTACAGTGTTTGGAGTTTGGAGAAATGCAACAGTGTTTGCTTGGGAACTATAAAAATGTTTAAATAGATAAAAATACATACAGTCAGCAATTCTAGGTACCCCTTTGGAATGGCTGGTGGTCATTTCTTCATGAATTCAACTAGTGACTTTGATCAAAGAGAGAGTATGTGCATCAGTGGAAGTAGGCAAGGAGTAGTGTTTCCACCGTTAATTATGCCCATCAGAATTGTTATCCGCACAAAAGCCATCTTGTTGTTTACTGAACAGTTCCGCCACAAAATGGCTGCAGTTAGTTGAGAGAAGTCATAGACTTTGAGCATCCAGGGAGAATGAATAAAGGCAAGCTAAGGGCACCTTGAGCTAGAACCAGGGGTGCAGCTACTAATGGTGCAGCAGGTGCAGTGGCAAAGTGGCAGACGGGTGTGGGCAGTGCTTAAAACGTGAAAGAAAAACATTGCGGTGCAGAAACCTGCTCAGAAGCCGAAGCTCTGCTCAGAAGCTGGCAACCGGGGCAATTAAACATTGGAACAACACATACCAAGTCTGGTTGTCTTTAATTCACTACCAGACACTCCTTGCCCCTTTTTAGGTTGAGCCTGGGTAGCGCATGTGCTGCTCTGCAAGGCATGCAGTTGGAGTATGGACTTGAAACCCCGCCCACTCTTCACCCGTATTTGTCATTGGCTTATTTCATTGTCCTTCGTAAATGCTGGCTTCCGATTCATTAATAGGCCTGTTAGTCCCTACTTAGTACCGCCTTCTCTTTATTTGAAACCTCCCATGAGGACTGGCCCTTTTACTTCGGTTGTTACACAGTATGTCTTACTTAGTCTGTAAGCACTATTTTCTTTAATGAGTTATTCCTACTGCAGGCACGACATGCTTTCCTGCAGCATCCAGCGTGCCATGCGCGCTTTCGCGGGACACTTTTACAAAAAAAAGCATTTGTTTGTCAACTTCACAAACAAATGCTTTTTTTGGTAAAAGCGCCCCATACTGCGCTTTCACTTCAATAGCGGCTGCGGCCCTTTCTTTAGACATGGCTTGTCTAAAGAAAGGGGCGTGGCCTCTATTAACGTGAAAGCGCAGCATGGAGCGCTTGCATACAACAAGCTTTAACAATGCAATAGGTCTCACATTTTAGAAACTTTGACCTATTGGTATTGTAAATAACACTGCCTTTTATTATTGCAGGTTTTTAAAACACATAAATAAAAGGCATTGTCATTTAAAATGCCAATAGTTCAAAATCTCACAAATGTGAGACCTATTGCATTGCAAATGCTCGTTCTAGCTCTTGTAGGTTCCTGCTTTCTCCCTCTGTGACGGTTTTCCCATCTTTCTCTTCCTCAGTCTTTTCGATCTATATGTTTTTCTCTCTCTTGCACTCTGTAACTATCTGGTGCAGTAAAATAAGTGCCAGTCCCCGAAAATGTGTGTCAGCGGCACCCACTGGCAACCACTGCATTAAATTAAGCACTGGTCCAAGGGCCCTCTGGTTTTGGGAATATTACACAGTTTTCCTTTCTAAAACTGTCTCACTGCCTCTGACACGTTAAGAATGACATGTTGGAAAAGGCCATTTACAAGGGCCTGCCAATCATCAAGTGCATGAACAGCATTGTGGCACTTATTTGAGGTTTGAAGCAAGTTACCTGAAAGCATTTCATGAATCAGCTAACTTTTACAGGTTTGTGAGGCCATTGTAATTATTCTTTCAGGTCAAAACAAGTTTTATTATTTTTCCTGGGGAAGTTTGCATCTGTTATCACATGATATTCGTTAATAATTGTAGGGGCTGCCCCGAAAAAGGAGGCTATCTTTCGAGAAGGAAGGGACCAGAGCACTACAGAGACACAAAGCTCCACGCTAAATCTGCATAACCATCGTAATGGGCTTATATCTCCTTTTTAAAGCAATGTCTACTCTGGTGCATCCAACTGAACTATGAACCTGACGGCCAAAGGTATTTTGTTGTTGCAAAGCCTTTAATTCATACAATCACAGGGATTGCAACCCAAAAACTAATTTTTCAAATGTAAAAAAAAATAACTTTCAATGAGTTAGAAAAGTGTTTCCGACTCATAAAAAGACTCTTGCTGACGTTTTTGAAGAACAAATGGGAGGGGGCATGAATGCGGCGTTCTTCGCCTATTTGTGAGCTGCATATCAGAAGTTTGTGACCACAGTTATAGTATCAACCCATTGATTGGCTGTCGACTGCTGAGTTGGGGTGGTAATTGATTTGTAAAAGGGAAGCTGACCCTGTGATATAGCTTCCCAATGTGAAAGTGTGTCGGGCAGCATCAGAGGGAGAAGACAGTGCCTAGAGGACTACTGCCTGCTTCCTCTGATGTATTCCCAAACGGGAAACAGCAGCACCTGTTCCTTTAATGGTTAGGGGCTGCTTTAAACAAACAAGCATTTGCAATGCAATAGGTCTCGCATTGTTGAAAGTTAGAGCAATTGGTGTTGTTAAGCTACTTGAGAAATAGACGCTGTACTTTACGAAGCATTGCCTGCACACGGTCAGCTAAAATGAGAGCTGATCTGCACTCACTTTACTGCGTTGCCCATGCTTCCTGTCGGGCCAGACTTTTATTTTGTCATAGAACTGCAACCAGCAACAGTGCGCCTGCGCGAGGTGTCTAATGCTCAAGCGTAATAAAGGGCCGGGGGCTGGTTTAGGAGGAGATGGGCGGTTGCGTTAATGTGTTTACTTTGCTGGTGTCTATGTCCTGGGCACAACAAGCTACCAACGAAAGGCGCTTCTTAAGTTTTAACATGAGCAACAGCGGATGATACAGTGGGCTACGGTGTTTTGTAATACCATGCAGCACGTGCACCCTGCCCGGGACCTTGGTGTCCTCTCGTTGGCCGCCACTGATAAAGATGATAAGAGGCATGACATGCTCCACCCCCCAAAAATAAATGTTGGGCGAGCCGTGCACAACAAAAGAAAAGACACACGGCCGCCATTGGTAAAGATGACGCGCGGCATGCCGCGCTCCCAAAAAACGTTGAGTTGGGCGAGCTACGCACAACTAAAGAAATGGCTTGTGGTCGCCATCGTTAAAGATCAAGCATTCCAGGCTGCATTAGAATTTTTTATTTTTTTTTAAATGTTACCATACACGCTAATACAACCAAAACCATAGAAAAACATACCTAAATTTACAAGAACAATGTGTCGGGGAAGTGCGGTTCAGACAGTGCGTAGCTGTTGTGCCTGCAACGGCAGCCATGCTGAAGAAGTTATTAACAAAAGAGTGCTCACAAACTGTAAATAAAACATACAGAGTAACAACACATGTACTAAGGGCAGTCCTCATGGCAGATTACAGGAGTAGAAAAGGAGGGACTAAGGAGGGATTAGTACGCAAAGTAACCAAAGACAATAACGAATTTACAAAGGACAGTCACAAGAGCCAATTGAAAACATGGGCAGGTATTAGTCGGAACTGAAAGCCCATATCCTAAACACAGCATGTTTCGACGAGAACGCGGAGCCGCTGCCTAGAAGAGACCTAAAAAAGCTTCTATTTGAGAATGCAAATGCAGGTACAAAGGCCTTCTTATTTTTATTCATCATGCACACTGGTTTGCAAAACCTCTGAATGGGTAATTTGTGAAGCCATTTATGTGTACACAGATCGCAGCGCAAACTGTATACACATTAGCACCCCAGTTTGGTGTGTAAATAGCACATCCTAGTTGGGTAGTGGGTACTGGTACACTAGACTCTATCTGCCTACCTTACAGGCACAGCTAAGATCATAGTGCATCAAGCCTGGCTGCAGCCTTCAAATCCGAATAATGAGGTTTTATTATTCAAGCACAAAGGCTCCGTGTTACCAGAGGAAAACACCTAGCTTGCCCCCGGTTTTCACCAGTGTGTAATTTGTAAAAACAATCAAAATATAAAAACTAAGTCCAGGTGTTCAATGTTTTTCTCAAGAGTCAGCTGCTGGCACTGCCCAATGCTAGCTTTGCCAAATACCAAGGCTGCCTGGTCTTGATTCCACCTCACATCTCTTCTTTCACCACCCTATATTTCCTGCATAACTTGCATGTTATTTTTGATCCCTGCTTTGTTCCAGTCACTGTTTTATTTTTTTCTTCTGCATTCTTTCTCCCTACTGTGCCTTTCTCTCTCTTGCTGTGAGTTAACAAGTAATGATGAAAAATAAGTCCTAGTCTCCAAACATGAATGGCAGTGCCCAACACCTGCAACCACCGGCACAAATTAAACACTCCACGGTGACTATAGTCCATGCTACATAATCCCACACTGAATTTCTCCTAACCCCCACCTTGTCTGCACAACATCTCTCATGTCCTTAGGCCACTTTGACTCCCCCAGCAATTGCCCTTATTCCATTCTAAGATATTTGCACACAATCTCTTAGTTGCCATTCTATTCTTATGCCCTTTGAATGCTATTAAAATGTTCTTGGGCTTTGCGTTAAAAATGTGTGTGTATATACAGGGACGCATATGCAACAGAGCAAACATATGATCTGACTGTCTGCCACCACATCAATAAAGATACGGCAGCCGCCACTTTAGGACTTGGGGACTAAGTCCCCTTTCCTGAAGAAAGGTTAAACAAGCATTTGCAATGCAATAGTTCTCGCTTTTGCAAGAGTTTAAGCTATTAGCATTGTAAATGACAATGCCTTTTATTTATCTGTTTTCATAATTAACACATAAATGAAAGGCTTTGTCATTCACAATGCCAATAGCTCAAACTCATGTAAATGCGAGACCTATTTCTATTCAAATAAGGGGCCGCCATTGTCCCGGGCTGTTCGAAAAGTGTAAGCGCGCATGGTGCACTGAATGTTGCAGGAAAGCATGTCGTGTCTGCAGTAGGATAAACTGATTAAATAATATAGTTCTTACACACTAAATAAGACATACTGTGTAGCAACAGAAGTAAAAGGGCCAGTCCTCATGGGAGGTTACAAACGAAGACAAGGCGGTGCTAAGTAGGGACTAACAAGCCTATTACCAAATCAGAATCCAGCATTCACAAAGGACAATGACACAAGCCAATTAAAAATTTGTACGGAGCTTTAAGTACATATTAGAATACAGCATGCCTTGCAGAGCAGCGCATGCTCTGCCCAGGCTCGTCCTAAAAAACATATAGGGGAACCACCCCAGGCACAAAAATTTTAATTGTTTTTAAAGGATACAGCGGATCACGCGGAGGATCTGTGGTAAAACTATAAATAAATAAATAAATAAATAAAGGGCAGGCTCTGCTGCTTTTCTATTTTAAACCCCCCTGGGATGGGCAGGGCCAGAGGTGTCAGTGCAAACTTTTGTTTTGGGAGGGGTGAGTGGCCTCCCTCCCAAAGCAATATTTAGGTCCTGGGGGACCTCCATTCCATCGGGATGATTTCCGTTATGGGTGGAGGGGCATGTGCACCCCCACCCCAAACCATATTTTTTTTTAAACTGTAGAGAGGCCATCACTGCTGGCTGGGGAGTCAGCAGGGCCTACGTGGACTTAGAGGCTCGCACCTCAACCCCAAAGTTAATCAAGTGTGGATGCCCTAGTGGGACCGGGACACCCAAAAATAAAATAAAATTTGTTCCTGGTGGCGCCCCTAAAGTTAGAAGAAGCACCACCAAGTATTTTTTTTGTGTTGTAGAGGCCTGCAGGGAGCGGAGCAGTTCACCAGCAACATAAAAAAACATAGTAAGTCTTCTGGGTCATTGAATCCATGACCCCAGGAGAGCTTTCCATAATTTTATTAAGCACTCTGAGCTGGAGCTATATGCTATTTAGCTGGAATGCTGGAACTCCTTGTGGTTGGTTCTATGGTTGCGCTTTGTAGCCTGACAAATGTTTAAAAAAACCTCAAAGACATGTTAATTGTTTTTGTTTTAAAATGCATTCTTGAAAATATTGTGACAATCGCTATTATTAAATATTGCAAGGTGTGATTTTATAAAATATACATTTGATTATAGTCATTGGTGACTTTTTGACAAATCCAATAGATAGGCTTTGTACATGATGAAGTGCTGATCTTTTGTTAAAACCAAGCGGTCTTCCTTACTTGAAATGACACTCTTTTTAATTGTTACATGACATAGCCGTCGTGCAGTGTGTGGGGATTTGGAGCCCGCTGGGGTTTAGGCAAAGGCTGAGGCACGAAAGTAACTGTAACTTGCCCTCTTGCCATGCACTGATAATTACCTTATTTATGACATCACTCGTAACATGTTTTATGACATCATTGGTTACATCACTACCACCTCTGAAATGACATCATTGATGACAACACTGTGCATGGTGGAGGCACAAGTTATAGTTACTTCAGGGTAAGAGTTAAATTTACTTGAGATTAAATATAACTGGTGAATTTCAATGGTGTCTTTAAACGTTATGATTTTACTGACATTTTCACCTATAATGTCCCTATAACATTTGTTTTTTTTCGGTGAATACATACATATGTATTTAGTTTTGGTAAAATCAAAGACTCTTGACTAAAACAAACATAATACAAAAAAACACATCTGCACATGTTCCTTAAGAGTTTGCCAAAAACTGCACTGCAAACAGATATGTGTAAGAGGAAAACAAGGGGAATAGAGTCTGGCTGTTCTCTGGAAACAACCTTTAGTAAGGCGACAGCCTTTGTGAAACAATCCAGCATCCCAAGAACCATAAACACACCAGTGCACAGGTCACAACGTATTAGTCAGACACTCAAACAAATATGAATTATTCTGTCTTAATGCACATAACCCAAACAGCACACTTGCCTGTGGAATGAACACCTCCTAGCACATTGTGACATTAGCCAGAAGTCTGCTTTTAGAAGATCACATGACAAATATATTACAACAAATCAGACAAAAAAAAGATATACTTTTAACTGCAGTTGGGATGTTGAACTAATAGATTCTAACCACATTTTCAGAAGGACCAACAGATCTACAAATAATGCCCAATGCAATTCATTATGTTAACTTTTTCTTGTGTGTATAATCATTGTGGAGATTAGGATCATTAAGAATACAGTTTTATCATTTAAATGATATTGAAATGAAAAACAACCTTTTCTCTTCCTGGCTAAACTGAATATTACGCTGATCCAAAGTGCATTATATACAAGATGTTCCAGGTGACTAGTGAAAACTAACAGCATTTGGTCAACAGGGCAACTGAAAACAATTCTTTTGTAGGTGCCACTTATTTGTGACTACTGTTCCAACTGCACATACCTTGGTCGGGCAAACCACAGACCCCCACGCCTGCAATTCAACACATCAGCCTTTCTCAACAGTATGCAAATGCAGCCTTACTCTCATGTTTAACGCCAAAGCGATCAATAAGATGTAAACCTCCAAATGTTGCTCACTTACCTTTTAACTTCAAGACAGGGCACAGCATGATTACTCCTATGGCCGACTGCCTAAGTAATAACCCAAAATGTTTAAACATTGCCACACATAGCATTGTAAACTCAATCAACATAATCCACCCGATCCATAACCCATCCAAGGCCGCCTCTTCCGTGTAATCTATTGTCAATGCATCACCCTCTGCCATTGGTCCACACCAAGGCAGTCTGGTGCAGGCCTAGGAGGACCACATCCATGGAATATATTTTAAGATAAATCCTGCGTAACTGAGTTCTATTTGGAGTCATTGTAGGGAAATGTATTACGTGGATATCCACAAATTCTTGCATGGATCTGGACCAGCTGAATCAAAATTGACCACTTCTTGCTTACACCCTAAACTGGCAGCATAACAGCGCCCTCAATGTTGATGTAACAAATCAGGTTCAGTCCATAAGAAAAGAGTAACCTGCAGAAGAGCAATCATTAAGGAGGCTATCTACCCTGCGGAGACATTCTGACTTTTGGTTAACACACATCTTGAGGCAGCATTATAAGATTCAACTGAACGATCGCAAGTCCTATTGCAGGCTTCTGCTGTCCAAGTACACAATTAGAACAAGCATTTGCAATGCAAAAGGTCTCGCATTTGCGAGAGTTTAAGCTATTGGCATTGTAAAAGACAGTGCATTTCATTTATCTGTTTTGATGATTGACACATAAATAAAAAGCATTGTCATTTACAATGCCAATAGCTGAAATTCTTGTAAATGTGAGACCTATTTCATTTCAAATTAAGCGGCCGCCATTGTACCTGGCTGCTTGGAAAGTGAAAGCACGCATGGCGCGCTGAATGTTGCAGGAAAGTATGTTGTGCCTGCACTAGGAGAAACTCATTAAACGAAATAGTGCTTACAGAGTAAGCAAGATGTACCGTGTAACAACCGAAGTAAAAGGGTCAGTCGCCATGGGAGGGTACAAATGAAGACGAGGGGGTACTAAGAAGGGACTAACAAGCCTATCAACTAATCAGGAGCATAGTGGTGAGGAAATGTCCTCCTGTCAGGAATGCATCAGGCAACGTGGAACTCAGAAAAAGCACATTTTGGATCCCATATGGGGTCAGTGCTTACCCTACAAGTCACATCCTTTGGGTGTTGTAGCTCCAAAACAGTAATTTATTGGTAGGCCTTTCACCAAACAATTAAATGTGGTCACATATTCAGGCAACATTTTGAAATTTTCAAAAACTGTAACTTGGTGGGAATAGTAGGGATTTTTTTCACACTATCATTTTCTTTAAACTGCAAAGTAGGAATTTGAGGGGGAGGGGGTCATTCCAATCACTGAAAAAATAAACAACAGAATCCAAAATAAATTTTCCTTTAAAATCAAATGTATTGTTGATCGATCTTGTGAGTCACCATTTTAACGTCCAAGAACTTGAACACCGACCCCCTACCGAAAAAATGAGAGCGTTAAGTATGCATAATTTCGGCTCCATCGGTGACCGCATGGAAAAACGGCCTAGGTTTCTGTATGGGTCTGGAACAGCCCATATTTGTGGCCAGGGGATGCCCACGCCAGCATTATAAAATATGGAAAAGATGGGCGAACTATCGGGGGATGTGGCTAGAGCAACCAGTGGAGGTAGAGGATCGTTTATGGGGATAATTCTTGAGACTAGTCAGGTTGGGGGGGCGCCGGGCTGGGGGGGAAGACGGGGGGATATATCTTCTTGTGATACAACTTGGCAGCAGGACATTCAGGCTGTGGTGGGGATCGTATGGATATGGTGCGACGCAGGGGAAAGGGTGGGGGGCGTTGGGGGGGGGGGGTTGTTATAATTTGGGATATCATTTTGTGGCATTGTTGGGTGGCAGGCATAAAAATAGATTGCTTTAGTGACATGATGCAATGTGATATTATTGATGACTCTGATACACAGGGTGCTGAGATATATATGCAATCGACAAATAAAATATGTTTTAAAAAAAAAAAGAATGCATCATTTCATGCCAGTGGGGTTCTCTTTTTCCAATACTTCATTCTGGTCACAGCATCACACTGTTCTGTGTCTTTTGGTAGTGAAAGCAAATCTGCTATTATCTCGTTATTGCTCCTTCAGCACAATTTTGGCTGCTTATTAACACAAATGTTAAAATAGCTATAAGAAAGTATCTTCATGTACATAGGGAATTATCTTCATGTACTTTTCCCGGAAATGACTAGAAGCAATAATACAAAAAATGCGATTTGGTTTTGAAGCACGCACTATTTTGCGAACAACTGCAAGTGGCAGCATGCCAACTGCACACATTTTATTGATTTTTTAAAGCCTTTAAGTTGCTGATAAAACCGGGGCACTGCCCTGGTAAGCAAGACATAACAAGTAGTTCCCTGAATAGGAGCAGTAAAAGAATACAAGTCATCTAATTAAAAGGATGGTAAAATAGATTTGCTCCAGGAGCTGGACAAACACAGGAAGATGAAGAAAAGCAATTGAATAAGAAACAAGCAATTTTGAGTGACAAAAGAACTAACCAATGGCAAGCAGTAGGATGGCCCAAAGCCCATTGCAAGATTTGTTATGGTCCACCAGATGTCTTTCGACAACAGCCTGCAAAAAGCTGTCTGTAGATGACACCTGAAAAGGGCTAATATTGCAAAGAACAACCCATTCTGGAATAGTAAAAACGCTGTGGCTTGACAGACATATTGAAATGCTGCACCTGTATTACACGTATTACTATATTAAAAAATGTAATGAGCATGCAGGCTTCTCTCAAGAAAGAGGTAGCTCTGATACTTTCGTGCTACAAAAATGGTGTGGCAGCAGCCAACTGGTGTGAAGGTCACTTTGCACTTCATGGATAAGCTATAAACAAGTATATTGCTGGCATTTACTTTGGGCTCTCATCTACAGTAACTTTAACTCTGAATTATTTCCCACTCGATGTGTTGTGTATGTGTGCCCGTAACATGTCGGAGCACACTTCTTCCTACCAACAAGCATACCACATATCACTATAAGCCAACACTACCAACCACACATAACAGACTGAGTAGCTGCTGCCTCGACCATCCACAGAGCAGTTTAAGACCCTTTAAAGAGTATCAAGTGCTACATGAAAGCTACACTATTTTAAAAGCGATCAGTTATGCTCTGGTCACCAGCAAGTTGGACTATGGGAACACCCACTATGCCGAGAACACCAAGTAACTCACCAGAAGACTACAGATCATCCAGAACTCGGCATCCAGACTCATCCTCAACTTCCCACACAGAACTCACATCACACAACACCGTACGGAACTACACTGACTCCCGATACACAAACGTGCTCAATTCAAATTCTTCACACACACCTTCAAGGCACTACACATCTCAGGCCCCACCTACCTCAACAGTCACATCTCCATTCACAAGTAAGCCAGACACCTCTGCTCTGCCGGACGCCTAGTGGCACACACCCCATGCATACACAGAACCATATTGAGAGGACGAGCGTCCACTTACATCGCTCCTAAAGCATGGAACGACCATGTCAGAGCCTCCTCCTCTCTTCTTGAATTCCACAAGAAGCTGAAAACCTGGCTTTTCAGTAAACCAACCTAGGCTAGACACACCCACCTACTCAGCATCCGGATAACCCTGCTGGTGATCATGCGCTATACAAATGCACATAACATATCATCATGGTATGTGTGAACATTATATAAAGTTCCATAATATAGAATGATTGTGCTTTTAAGTAGAAAACAAAGATGGGAACATTTGTATAACTCTTTGGTGAAATGCATTCAAAACAAACCCACCGCTTTCCTTCCTTTGCAGTCAAGCTAAATATCAAACAAACAATGGGACTTCCCAATGGCGCCCAACAAAGAGCGCCCTCATAAGCTATTCCGTCTGGTGCTCGCCAATGAAATGAAACAGGAAATGTCAGCTTAAAAAAAGGGTTCCCATTAAAGACGACTCTGCCCTTTTCTGCTTGGGACGCACATGAGGTCATTTAACAACCCCAATGCTTCAGGAGTGTGTCTCTCTTCAGACAAGGATGAATTCGCTGCTGTGTGTTAGCTGTTGGTGTCTAGGTGAAGCCAGGCACTTCGAGGCTGCTCTCTGGTGCTCGCAGGCGGGGGCGGGGGCAGGGCCGTCTTAACAGCATCATAGGCCCAGGACTAAGCAGTGCACCGGGCCCTGCCTACACAAACACTCACAGGAATAAAAATGTTTAACAGAAAATTAGTGTTAAATTCTGGTCTGCGTGGGGTCACTATGCTGGTGGAGCCCCCGGGCAACTGCCCAGCGTTCCCATGTGTTAAGACATCACTGGGGGGGTTTGGGGGGGGGGCTGAAGACAGCCCTCTCCAACCCAGGACTACACATAAGCACTGGCACATATTGGCGGCTTTCCTGCCAAGATAGGAAATGCCCACTGCCAAGATTAGCTCTTTGTTCTAATTAAATAATGAACTCCATTTAGGAGCACATTTCTAACCTCCATTCATAATTGCTACAGCCGCAGAAGTCAACGCTTTCCTCCAGTCGCAGCGCCTGTCTGCCTTCACGTGGAATCTCAGCCACTGCTGTCTGTGCAGCTGTTAAATACGACTAGCCTATTTGCAGCTGTTTTCTGGAAGTGACAGCCAAACCCCTTGTGTCGAATATTTAAAATGGTTAGGTTATGAGCACAGATCTACCTGAGCACAGATCCCAACTGGCGCATTGTCATGTGGGACACCTTCAACCTGTCATGGATTTTCAGCCAAAAACAATTAGCCATCAGGAACTTACAGATGTGCCTTTCCTTGGAAAAGCACCAAAAGTGTTTTAAAGCATGGGCAACTAGGCTCTGGCCCTGGGTCCCAGCCTTTAAGGAGGCCTCCTGAGAGATCCAGCTCTGTTCTCCACACAGTCCTGCCCTGAACACCTTGGATGGATCTTAAACATAGATTGCTTTAAATACTATTTACCTTTAATTTATTTTTTAATATGAGTGATGCGTGGGAGGCTATTGCGCACATCTTGCAGAGAAATGTGGTCTATTTTTCAGCACCATGTCATCCCTAAAAAAGTTCAATTTAAATCAAAACAGGACATGTCATATGAGAAATGGCAGTTTGTCAAAGAGATTATTTGCAATAATATGAGTGGGCTGCTGCTGTATTGCAACATTGAAAACACATATCACTATCCCTGACTAACAAATACAAACACATTTAGAATTTGGACCAGTGGGCCCGTGCAATATCAGTCACCTGGCAAAAAGGGTATGAAAAAGCTGAAATTGAATCATAAAATGACAGCTCTTCTGAATAGGGGTCCCCAAAATAAGTTGGGCCCAGGACCCCCAAAATCATTAACATGTCCCTGATGCGCACATGCCTGCAAGTCCTAGACTGAAAACTACTAATAGCTAGAGTGCAAGGGTGTATACAGAGCAGTGCAGCCCACGCGGTGCACGGATGCCCTCACCCTTGAGGCCCACCCATTTATCCCCAGAATTATGAATATCTGTGAAATGAGAGTCTGAAGGCCAACTAAATAAAGCATTCTGCGGGAAGGGGGGGGGGGCACAATTTTGAGTTACGCCACGACTAGACAGCCAGTAGGAGGGGAAGGCATGAAGGAAGAAGTGGGGCTACTTAATGGCACTATCCAGGAAGCCTCAAATAGTCATCACATTTTATGTGTGAGCTGTTGACACATCCATAAAATGGAAACCTCAGAAACAAAATACAACAATAAACTCTCATTCTGAGCAGAACTATAACAATGGATGTGAAAACATACTGAAAAAAATTACATTGAATACAGGTATGTGGTGAATTTCTGCACGTGGTTATTACTTGTGCACAAAAAAATGAGTCACAAATAGTATTTGTACCAGTTTTCAGCACTTTATTAAGCCTGGTGTACCGTTCAGCAGAGGAAAATATCCCTAGGTAGCAACTAGTGGCAACTGCCTATATAATACAGGAGTGACCGGTATTTGTGCTAATTTATTTTCTAATGGACCAAATTGAGCCCTTTTAGGGAGGCACATAGAATGAACCTAGCCTCTTCCATGCTCATGACGTCTCCCAGCCGTCATGAGTCACGATGGGCGTGTGCGGACGACGGCCGGGAGACGTCATGACCACGCCCGCGATCGGAATGTCAGCACTGCGGTAGCGCTGCGGCGGAATTTGCGCCGCAGCGAAGAGGTTAATAGTTATGTGTACATCTGCAGAATTCCTATATGAAGTCTTCACTTTTCATCACTATCCACAAAGACTAAAGAACAGTTGTGTTGTTTTGTGTTATGCAGAGTTCCATGAGCATCCAACTGTGCGGAACTGGACTTTGCTTGACCAGTTCCGAACCAAAGTCCAGCTCACTAAGGCTTAGTGATACAACTGCCTTCGCTGATCAGACACAAGCTTTGCCAATGATCAGGGATCTTCCTGGGCCACAGGGCCTGAACTATTTGAGGAGCCATGACCAGTGTTTAACTTCTAAAAGAGTAAGTGCCAGTGGCCAAAGTTTTGCTAAGAAGCCAGTGATACAGCAGGAAAATGTAGCTCACAATATGTGCCAGAATTTACATTAGACATTAACACGAAAATTCTTAAAAGAGTGAAATGCAGGTAAATGTGCCTATTCTTAAAC
The DNA here is from genome assembly GCF_964204655.1 of Triturus cristatus. NCBI lineage: Eukaryota > Metazoa > Chordata > Amphibia > Caudata > Salamandridae > Triturus > Triturus cristatus. Next base: position 958,646,584 of record NC_140587.1, on the reverse strand, counting down.
GTGCAAATGAATGTATAGCATGATTTGTTGTAGTAAGCACTAATTTTCATCGTAATTACTCTAGTAGGTCAGACTAGGCCTCATTCATCTTTCATCTATCTTTTATTAAAATATTTCTTTAATAAAAAATGCTTTTGGGAAATGCTGAACAATGCAACATTATTTGAAAAATGATTCACTCTTGAATGTGCTGACTTTAACATGTATTTCTTTATTTCTTAAGCTGCATGTAACCATCGGATTTAGTTAGTTTCTAGCTGGCACATATTCACAACCCTGAATAATGACTAGTAGATCAAACAATAATGCTTACATGAAGACGTGAATCTCATGACTTAATCTTGGAGGTTACAACTAGAATGTCTCTGCTTTAGAATAGTTAATGGTCACTCAGTGGAATACTGAATAGCTAATAGTTTAGACTGCAGAGTTCTCGTGGGAACTCAGAGTGAAGCTAGCTTACTTAAATGTTTAGCAACTAAGTTGACACTTGTAGACAGCACCATGCCAACTTCGTACATGGGAATGAAGGAAGAATCTGCAGATCATCGGACGATCCTTCCTTATTGACTTAAGATGACCTAACATCAGCATGGATTGTTACATATGTTTTGTGTTTATAATATACCTGTTCCTAGTTAGATTTAGGTGTGCTGCCCAGACTGGTCCAGGATATTCTTCTGCGACCATCCCTACTTCTCTTATTACTTTTTGCCCTATTCGCTGTGAGCTACTGCTGATGGTGATCTCAGTCACCTACTACTTATTGGGTGTCTTTTTTTCCTTTGAGGGTTATGGCTACTGCTGTTACTGTTTCCTTATTTTTACTTTGAACAGTTGTTACTGCGACTGTTTGCTGATTCTGTTTGAGAGAAGAGACTCAGGTGAGTTTCTAGAACTACTCTGCATGAGTAGTTCAACTTCAATCTGATTCTATTCCAATGCTCCTTCAAATCTTGCTCTTTTCCAAAAAGGGACTGTGTAAGGGTCCTGGTTGGTAGGGTCTGCTTAGTGCAGAATAAGGATTTAATTTCCTTTATAGAACACACTGTAATTTTCTTGATTGACTCTAACTATGATTTTCTTGATATTTCTGTAAACGGATTTATCTGATTTACTAATTTGAATAAAAGAGACACATACAATATACTAAACTTTTATCACTAAAGATTTTGAAACTGATCCAAAACTCTCACAATTGACTCAACTAAATGAGTAAATTGATTATGCTTATTGAAATGTTTTTCATTGATGCTCCATTTTAAAATGGAGGCAAAGATCCATTACAGATGAGAAGATTTTGGTGAGGAGCTGGAGACCACTATTGTAATTCAAAGTAAAATGTTTCTGCCCCAACTCCTCTTGATGGTCAGGGCACCGAATACCAAGGCTATGTAGTCTTAATTCCACCTCATGTCCCTTTAGTACATCATAAGACACTACTTGCCAATTTCTCACATTCTTGAAGGTTCTTTTTCATCCCTGCGTTCTCCATTTGCCTCAGTTGACCTGTCTTTCTCTTCCTCTGTCTTTCCACATTTTTGTGTTTTTCTCTATCTTGCTCTACATAAGAACTGGTGGGCCCCACCTGCGACCACTGGCTCAAGTTACGCACTGGCCATGACACTGATACAAGGCGGGAGCCTACACTTGTAAGTGAACTCTTTTTTGGTGAGAAGCAACCTGCAAAATCAAGGTATCTAGGGAAAACTCAAGAAATATACCCAACCCAAGAGCAGCAAATGCTTTTTTTAAAGCTAATATTCACTAAGGGCAGTGGGTGACAGAAGGCAACCAGGGAAACTGAATCAGAATTTCCACGTACATTAAAAAAGTATACTACTTCTGTACTTCTCTCCATCCGACTGACCTACCTGGGACCAGTACCAAATGATCAGGGATACAAATATTTTTAACTTTGGCACATTTCGCTTCTCTCGACCTGACCGGGCACAGTCACTACCGTGATAATGTCAGCAGCAAACGGGGCTAGAAGGAGGCTTGAAGGAACTCCAATGCTCCTTTTATCTGTTGAATATTTTGTTTTACAAGGTTTCTTTCTCTTCCCTGGGATCACTGCCAGAGTGAGAAAAGGCACCAGCCAGGGCTTGCAGAGGGTGGGACTATATTTGTTTTTGACGGCAGTTCCCCTTTAAGCAGGTCTTTAGGTAGTGAACAGGTGGAAAACTTGGCAGACTAGACCAGCTTGAGGATCTTTTTGTGTCGTCACTTTCGACGAATCTAACAGTACACAGGACAGCTTCTTTGTTCGGGCGTGCGTGGGCGGAGCTTAGATCATCAATCATTAACCAGCAAATTTGGGCGGTACGTCACAGCAGCTGAGTCAGGTTCTTCTTTCCTAGGGGTACGGTGGAGAAATAATGTGCTAAGCCAACAGATGGGGCTTGCACAACATAGATCAGGTAGCGCGCTATGACTGTTGGGGCGTGGCACTCAGCACCCAGGACGTTTCGGTGCTTTCACCTGGAAACACTGGGTCAAACTACTGCGGTCTCTGAGTCCACAGAAAGTGTTGTAACGCGTTTGCCCTTTCTACCACAATGGACATAACTGAATTTGTAAATGACTAATGCAATTAAATATGAAGCTCTAAATATAATGAAAAACTAAAAGTAAATGGCTATGGCTTAAGGGTATCTACTCGAAACTTGCAGTTTTAAAATCCATATGTAAATGAAAGAAAACAAAAGAAAGTCAAACCATGCTGACAAAAAGAGATTAAAATCACTTTGGAGCATATGTTCAAATCTATTTGCTTCTTATATATTGTATGCTTTACCAAAAACAGAATGGCTGCTACCGCCTCTTTTTCTCCTGTGATAATCCTTGCACAATTTCACTGTCACCAGGATAGCCTTAGATATTCTATCTATATTGTTACAATTGTGCCCCCAACAGCACGGATCGCCCACCCAACATCCTACAGACCACACAGCTGGGCATCAATATGGTCACAACAGCACTTCCGAATAATAAACAATACAACAAAACATCCAACATAAGATATTAGTCAGAACACCCTGAATGCATTTCGACCACAGCCCAGATAGGCCTGCGGGAGATATCATGACCTCCAACACCTCTACTGACTCCACTCAACTCTGATAAGCACAATCAGAGTACAACCTATCATGGAATCCTCGAAATGAAAATGAAAAGGTACTGGACCTGACTGTGCAGAGTCGCCATATTGGAAATGGCCATGACAGTGGGCTATTACAGAGTCTGTAGCGGTAACCTAGATGACGGCCCAGGTGCCCAGGCACCGTAAATTTAGGCGGGTTGAGTTTGTTCAACTTTGGTCCTCCTAGCGCTACTGGTGGAGTGGATACTTCATATAAATGCCTTCTAAGCAAACTGAACTCAAAGCACTCGATAGAAACATAGGCCTTCATTACAAGTTGGCTGATGAAAGGTGACATGTATGCAAATTGGTGTTACAACACATTTCTGAATTATACGTTTTGCAATAGAAATCGCATTCTTTGATACATTTCAGTGGGTCAAATCTGCCATTATTTAGCTGGGAAAGGGGCCCTGTAAATACCAGGACATGCATATGTTTGTGCAGCAAGCATTAAATTATGCCTGGTATGCCCCATAATAGAGATAAATTGTAAGAAGTAGTATTTATCTCATCTGATAAACAATGTATCTCATGTTATCATTATCCCTCAGGTGAGATAAATTTGCACCTAACACAAGGTCACTCATGAGGGTCATTGCCCCACAGGACTTTATATGAGCAACTTAACAAAATGTTGTTACCGGGATTCTGCCACTCATCCAAGCTACATCCAAACCATGATCTAGAAAGACACAGCAATTTTCATACAAATGTGAAGTACATTATGGACGGACACAGTGCACGCCTGCCTCACTGAAATTAGAGGATGAACAAACGTGGCTCCAACATGGGTGCCAACAGCACACAGGTGGGGCCCACCAGGGAGGGGAGAATACTCACTAGCTGTCTTTCTGTTGGTGCAGTTTATTTTTGAATTTCAGAGGGAACCAGGGGGTGGTTTGAAACCTTTGAATCCCAGCCCCTGCGATGATTGGCTGAGCGGGGGCACAGGTTTGGCATGGGAGCTATCAGCATTTAAACCGGAGTAGAGATAGTACTCCGCCTGGCGACCTACAGCTGACTCCTGGAACCGCGGCTCTTGGAATCCTCCACAGCTTCTTCCGCTGTGCATACAAATGTTTTTGATTGCGGTGATCAAGCCAGAACTACTGGCTTTGTCAGTGTTTTACCAGTTTAACAAATATGTCGTTTTAATGTCAGGCCACAATAGAACCAGCTCCCCAAAGCAGGTGGTGAGCCTATTATATAGCTGGCTGTTTTCTAGTTATTTTTCTAATTTGGACAATAGAAAAGATATATAAGGTAATTAATCATGCAGAAGATGACTGTTTTGAAGTGTAATGATATGAACATCCAGTTTTCCTTCATGGACTATTTTCCAGTATCGCCAAGGCACTATAGAGAATCCCCTGCTCATATGACTGGGTGATGGTGGGCCCAGTTGAATTCGTTTTTCATTAGCAAACAAACACATGCATAACACTATCCCGAGAGGAGGCCACACTCATTAATTAATGCCTAGGCACATTGGGCAGGCTGGAGGTCAAGGTTGCGGGTAATTGGTTCCAGGCTGCTGCTATTTGGTTGCCGCTCACACAGAAGGCATGGGAAGAGATTCCATGCAGGGCCATCATTTGAAGGGATTAGCCCGGCTAATCCCATCACTCCCTGATACCGTTACAAAAATTCAATTTTGATATCAAATTTGTCACACTGTGTACAAAAAAATCCAGCAATTAACATATATACTTGGCTGAGAGGAAACTTTACAATGCATGTTGTGCCATGTCTTGTCTGATTAACCCAATTTAAATGCAATGGGGGGGGGGGAGGGGGGAGGTGTGTGTGTACGTGTGCACAAACAGGTTTTTAACCTTAGCAGAGACTTCAAGTCTGACACATTGCAAGTGAGGGGGCAGAACCAGTAGTACTAGAACCATTTTTAGCAGCCGTGGCCCATGCAGGTAAGGGCGGTGAGGCCAGGAGAGGATTTTGACAGACGACAACAAGAGACAATTAATTAATTATTTGATTTTCCCTCATGGTTGTCTGTTGAATCCTACCTAACCCGGGCTCACCATTCCTACCTGCACGGGCCGCAACTGATTTTTAGAAGGGTTCTGCTGGCCAGTAAAGTCACCTCACTAAAGGAGGAGAAAATAAGTGATAGCTTGTCTTTGAGAACACAACAAATGCTGACAGAGGAAACACATTTGAATGGCCCCTTTGGTTTATTATTTATAACGTTTTATATAGGGTATCAGAGCACTTTACAAGAGGTCAAGAAAGAAACAAAAAAAATGATAAAATCTTGAAAGAAATAGGATGGGTGGGACCCAAAATGAGGGAGGAGGCCATCACACAGTCCATGCCACCCATAAATATACATATACAACATGATCATAGAAGTCCAATACTTTACATAGGTATTTGTTGAATATACTCTCCATCTACATTCTTTCAAGTTTTGGGTGCTGCTGCATCTCTCGCACCTATAGCTCCAGCGACACTGGGCAGATGCTCACGCCCGCTGAGAAGGACTAGAAGCTGGACTAAATGTCACTCGATTCACAGCTCTCCTATGCCGTGAACAGCTTCTGGGAAGTACTACCTTGTAGAAGAAGGACTACAGACTTCAAAGATGGTGGGAGGAGACGCGCTCTTCACCTCGGAGTACTGCTCCATACACATTTAGTGAGTATTCTTGTGTTCGTTTTACATTTAATGTGCCTTTTTCATTTCGCTGATATCACTTCTGGTGATGTCATTGATTCCAATGTTTTTGCGACACGTGTGACGCCATCTCACATGCTAATTAATTCTCACTCCTAAAAATGTTTGAAACCTAAGCGCTTTACCTTGGAAGGACATTTTTCTGTGTTGTGGCGAATGTATTTCGTTCACGTTTTCAAGCAATTCACCTTTTCACTTCACCACCTCCCTTCAACTCCGAAACCCGCCTCCCCCCATCCCCCACACAAAAATGTGAAGTTAGCTCAATGTAATCTCTTGTGTTCTGGCGAAGGCTGCCCGAGGCGTCACACAAGGCGCTGCAGGCGGCAAAGTACTGTGTAATGAGGGATTAGAAGGGAATGAATGGGAAAGGCTGCTCCTCACGACGGCCTCCCCTCCTCCTGTCCCACTGAAATCCGAAGTGTTGATCCCAAGAGGTTAAAGTCTCAAGAATTCAACAAGACGAGCACGCTTTACAAATGGCGCCGAGCGCACGTGCACGGATGGTTACAATTAGCCAAGCGACAGAGACCATTTTTCCCAAACAATGTCGACAGGGTCTCTCTGCGTCTTGCCCTTACCCGCACCACCTCGGCACCACTTCGGTCGCTTAGGGAGGCCTGGTTGCGTTTCTCTTACCAAAGCAGATTTCAAATTTGTCAAGCTTCTAATTACACTCTTTTGAAAAAGCAATAAAAGTAAATATAGGGGGCATTAGAACCGTGGGATGTTGAGAGCGCCGTTGTAAACAATGGAGTAGCTCTGCACTTAAAATGTCTGGTATAAACCTTCTGCTCCAACATTCCAATGTTTGTCTTTCTTTTCTAATCTAGAACATTCTATCCTCAATGGGTGGAATGTTCTAATATCCTTACAGCCCTTCTGCCTTGGGCTATAATGGTTGTTAAAGGCCCTCTTTCTCGTTATAGGCCCTCACTTGTGGCTCAGACCTATGACTCGGGTTCAGGGCCTTTAACAAGTGGTATAGCCCTCGGCAGCTGGCTATGAAGCTAAATTAGTGTCTTAAACATGGCAACAAAGCACATCTTGTACACATCTACGTGCAAAGTTCAGAGTAACATTTTGCGCTATTTAATGCAAACTAAGCACTTGTGTTGATAAAATAAGTAACTGTTTGTTCTGTAATCATTTTCTTGTTGTAAACATGAAAAAAACACCTAAACAGTTAGGAAGGTACACCTTGTATAGACAGGATAGCCTACTTTTGGGAACACTGGAATTATGTGGTAGTAGAAGGTCGAATTATGTGTCAGGGTTCCCTAAATTATACCACAATGAAATACAAATTATGCAGCACATACTGTGCTGAAGGTTTATTTATTTATTTTTACTTGAGTTTTATATAGCGCTGGCTAGACCCGGAGGTATCAGAGCGCTTTACATGAGGAGAGTTACATAGGTTACAAGTTATACATTGTTACAGAAGGTACGTCAATTACAAGTTACATCCGTTGGTTCAAGGCGTGTAGAGGGAAAGTGGGTAATGTAAAAGGGCGACGGGGAGGGAGATTAAGCGGAGAATTGGCACAAGGAAAAACAAAGCAGACAGGGGGAGAGAGATTCAGGGGAGAGAGGAAAGGAATGGAGGAGACAAGCAAAGAATGAAGGCGGGAAGAGGTGGGGGGGTAGGAGACACAGCGAGGAGACGAAGAAGTAACTGTGTCTGATGTCTGGCTGGGTGGGAGACGGCTCCCCGCAGTAAAGGGATCATTCCCAGCCTTCCATTTTGTGTGATTCCCTTGTCACGGTGGACTCTCTCAGCGTGGTCGCTGAGACTCCATGGCATAGATGGCGGATCCCTCCCCAACAAGGGTTAAATAATCCACCACATTCTCTGACTTTGTCGATCTATTTTTAAGTTAAAGCACAGGTACGCTAGTTTATGAACACTGCCCTTTCTATCACCAAGAGTAAAACAGTTTGTGTAAAACGGGCTTCTCCAAAAAGTAGCTTGTGAGCTACTGATAGCTTTCCAGCTACCTGTATGTAGCTCTCCTGTGTGTAGCTAAGCCCACTAAATTAAACGCTTTAGCTTAGTTAAATAATATACGTACACCATAATTGAAAAGAGTGTCTTAGAGAGAAAATGTGTATTTACAGACCTCAAATGCAGATGTTTGGAAAAAAATGGTTGAATTGCCAAAATATATTTAAAGCTGACATTTGAGTGATAAATCATGCTGCATTGGTGATGCTTATTACTAATATTATTACTTTGGTGCCAGGGCCTCGCAGCTGCGGCTGTTCTACATGATCAATGTAGAGGCACTTTCAAGTTGATATAGCTTTTTCACATTACTGCTGGCAATCCTCAGTGGTGATCATGGCTAATAAGCTAGCATGCGAGGCCACTAAGGTAATCTTGTCAGATGTGGTCACTATTAAAACACTAATATTAGTAGTTTAGGGTGATTTTCATTGTCTATAAGTAGCTCTTTCTACCGAAAAGGTTGGAGACTCCTGGTCTAAAAAACAAACAAGACGGCACACATAAGAAATCTCATCGACGGGGAGACCGTCTTCTAAAAATGTTCTTCAGTTTTAGGTTTAGACGGTGTTCACAGTATAGTTAGTGCCTCTACCTATAGGAACAGTCTTGAACAGTAGCATAGCACATTTCACATTTCTAATAATGCATCTCCCTTTATAATTCAAGATATTGCACCTTAAGAGATACAACATGTTTAGAACTATTCGAAACACTGAGGGGTATATTCACAAGGAAGTGGCGGAGAGAGGCGTTACCCGTCATGGCTTAACGCCAGTAGCGGCTCCTGGAGGGAGTGCTGCCGGGCGGTGACGCAGGGTGGGGGAGGGGCAGGGTGGGGGGTAGTAAACTCCAGATTATGGCCGAACGGAGGTAAGTATACACATAAATAAATATAACGGATTTTGCAATGAAATTTGTTTTATTTATTTATTTGTATACTTACCTCCGTTAGCCATAATCCGGTGTTTACTACCCCCCACCCTGCCCCTCCCCTGCCCTGCGTCACTGCCCGGCAGCCCTCCCTCCAGGAGCCGCTACTGTTTAACGCCTCTTTCCGCCACTTCGGAAAACAAAGGTTGCACCATATTCACAAGGACATGGTGCAGCCTTGCTTTTCCCCCTGCGATGGTGCTAAGTTTCACAACTTAGCACCAACACAGGCACCAGGGTGTCTGCAAGCATGGAGGTTTGTTTATGTGCAGGAAGGTGTTCCTTTCTGCACATAAACAAACCTAAAATGCCAGTTTGTAACTTTCATGTGTGCTGCTTCATGCAGCACACATGTAAGTTACAAAACAGCATTCTCAAAAAAAGGGTTGTTTATGTACAGGAAGGGACACCTTCCTGTACATAACCAAACCATGGCATTTTGCATTTTCCATGTCTGCTGCACAAGGCTGCACACATGGAAAATGCAAAAACGAGGAGAAATAAAGCATTTCTCCTCGTATCACCAGCTTAAGACCTGTGTATTCCTGGTCTTAAGTATGGCGTTCGCTCCTATTTACGCTGCCCTTGTGAATAGGGGACAGCGTAAATATCAATGGGTGTTGCGGGGGAACACCCACCACAACACCCACTGCACGCCCCTTTTACGCTAAACACAGCGTGAAAGGGGGCCTATTCACAAGGCAGCGTTAAGCGGCTTACCGCTGCCTTATGAATAAGGCGAGGCCCCTATCGCCACCACAACATCAATGAAAGTGACGTTGTGGTGGCGATAGGGGTTTGTGAATATGCCTGATTGCCTTCTTGAAATAGCTGGTGCTTTGATAACAGTTTCTGTGTTGCAAGCATGTTTCTGTGGTGTTAAAAATGCGTACACATTCAAACAAATATTCCAATGACAAAAAAATTAATAACTATTTCCACTCAGCGTAAGTTACGTTTGAGTACTTAACGTTTTTATTTCCTTCTGTAGACAAAGGTCCTTCCACCTCAAAGTTCATCAACGGTTAATGTTTTTAGACTATTTGAGCAAAATAGGCAACTTTTTAAATGCATGAGAACAGCAATCAAAAGCTGAAAGAAACACAGTTGACTTCTTTCAACAGGCATGACCAATTATGTGTGCAATGATTTTAATATCATTTGATTAATTTGAGCAGGACACAAGAGATTTTTTTTGTTGAAATCTGCAAATTTAGGTATTTGGTTGTGGATTACATGTAAAGGGAATGCAAATTGATATTTAGGTGAAAAATAATAACAGTGCTAGCAAGATTTTCCAGTGGCTCTGACTATAGTACATCTAAATAGACACAGGTTGTAATATCACCTTTAAAAAAGTATTGCCCATTTTCGGCAATAGAGCTCTACATGCAGGCACTTAATTAGGGCAACCAGGTATACCCATAGCTGGACAAATTGGACCATTATGACATGGGGCCAGTTAATATCAAAGTTATTATGAATTCAAGGATATTATTATGCTACTTCACAATTTTGTGAAAGTCAGCGCAATTGTTTGCACCCTGTGGATCCCTGCGGATGTGAATGAGTTAGTGCATCATTCTTTAAATGACTGGTCAGTACTAACATAACAAGCATTGGCAAAGCCAATAAGTCTCGCTAATGAGAGTACTATTGACATTGCCAATTCCTTTTAGCCATGTGCTAAAGCAGCGAAGGCTGTTGTGCAGCATGGCTAAATGTTTTTTAAAACAATATCAAAGCTGGACGAACCCGAAGGTGTTGGTACAATCACTGTAAAACAGTGATTGGGAACCCACTAGGTAAGTTAAAAGGCCCCTCACACACCAACCTGATTGGTGTCATGCTTCATCATAGGGGCCCCAACCGGGTGGCCGAATGCCCCCCGGTTGTGCTACGATGCCTGGCTACAGCGGAGCTGGTGTGGTGCAAAGGTGTGATGTAGTGAAGGTTTAAAAATATCTCTGAGAATCCTTGCCGAGGTAAATTTATTCTTGGCGGCTCAGGATATATTAAAATTAAACTATGTGGTGCAACTACGAAAGAGGTTAGTTTCTAATAGTTGTATGTGTGGTAGGTCTACATGTTTCAGCCCACTTCAGGGTGTTAGGGGCTTTCGTCAGGACCAGTGAGTGCAGTGAGTGGCAAAGTGAAAGGTGCCACGTGATTGGTGAAAAAATAAAAAGGTTTAATTACCTACACACTCGCTAAGGTGTGTGGAATCGGTGTCTGCACACTGGCGGACACCGCAGCGAAAAATAACCTGTGGGAGAAAGAACACAGCACAGAGACATGTATAACAGTGACATATTGTGTTGGGTATCGCAGCAACTATAAAATGCAATCTTCCGTGCTGTGAGGAAACCAACACTTGCAGACGGTCGTGCCTGTGGCCACACACATACTGTGCTTGTGTGGCATGCTGCTATAGTCTCACGCTAATCACTGATAGGTGATAAGAGGACGCGATGCGCCCTGTGAACTCTATCGGTAAGGAGGTGATAAGCAAGACAGGCAACAAGACAGGCAGTTAGGAGTGTGAACTATATTCGTAGGGTGCCTGGTGAGGACAGTTGGCACCTCGGAAGGTGGTGCCGTGTGGCCACTGAGTGGTCGGGCTATGTCATAGTAAGTACCCAGTGAGCGCTGGTAGGGTTAGCTTGCCGGGTGGCAGTGCGCGTTACTTGCAAAGTGCTGGGTACAAGAAGGGGGAAGTACCTAAATAATTTTCTAGATTCTTCCCTTCTGTCTCCCTCTTTTCTCCTATTCAGTCAAACTAACAGACTCACATGTCCACCGCTCAAATTAACAATTTATATTTCCCTAGCCTAATCCACCACTACTCCTTTTTGGGTTCCGGAGTAGCATGCTACGTGCCAAAAAGTGATTCACCTCCGCGTCAGGGGTAGTAGGCGCTATATAAATACAATTACAGGATGAAAATTAAAGACGTTTACTTCTCAGTAGTAATTTCAATCCAGCTCTCTTCAAAATGCAATATAATTGATCAAGTCAAGTCTTTTTCTAAAACATAAGCAATTGAATAACAAAATGTGAGATCTTTGTGAATCACTGCTGCAATGCAACCCCAATGTTCTATCTGGAGGAGGACTGTCAAAGCAAATTTTTACTTAGCCAGAAGGAAGTAATGTATTTCATTTTTTGCATTGTTTAGCACAATATTGATTACTCTTTCATTGTAGTGGTAAGTATATAATTCCCTTCTTACATTCATATTCCTAATGCTTACCCTGCAATGTTGTGGTTAGTTAGATGTAGTGTATATAATAATATTGTTATGCTATAATCCATATTTATAAAGCACAAACATATCACACCTTAAGGTTTCAAGGCGTTGGGGGGCGTCAGGGAGATTAAATGAGTTACTGCCCAGAGTCACATGATGCAGAGCTGCCGCCTGCGATCAACCTGTGATCCCCATGCTCTGGGGTGAGCTGCTCTGGTCGCTGCGACACACCTCTCCCTTATGCCATCTAATAAATGCAATATCATGGGGTATATCAAACAAGATTGCGTCCAGGTAGTTCCTTAAACGTAAATGATTGGGGATGCTCTCAGGAGGGAACTGAGTGAGTTCCATAGCAGAACAGTTTGAAAGACTGAAGGATCTACCTCAGTCAATATCTCAATAATATACTTATTAATTAGGGGCTTTCGGACAGCCCTCTTCATACATAGACCTGTTGTTCTGCCATTCACATTTTTCGTCCACCCACTACAACGGGTCAGCCCACATCAGCCATTGGCTAACTTCACTGTGAGTGACAAGTGTTTAAGGCAGACAAAAGGGGCTCTTGATTGATTCTCCTCTGTTTAGTTCCTGAGCCATTCCTACAAATACCATACATGGACAGACATTTTAGAACACCCACATAGCTGAACTATGACTGCTATGCCCATAGATTATTCCGTTGTCGTTTTTATGCTCTGTGGAGTGTTGATTTAGGCCCAATAAACTTTAAGACAGCAAATATACTGGTTTGCACCACTGAAGTGCAGCACATCGGACCACCTCTGGCATTCATCATGTCCTCTGCATCAATTTACTAGCTGGCAGGTTACAGCTGTTCTCTGTCTCATCCACAAGTTTTAATTAAAGAATGGCCCTTGCTGACAGTGTGGTCACCTTAAGAATTCCTACTTTTTATTACCTTAATAAATCTGTTTACAGTATCTTCTTTCCATTAGTGTGCTGGAGTGGAATACATTCAGATGGCATTTTGCAGAACTTGTAGTCTCCCCCCTGACGCTCCTCCCCCTTGCTACCACTTGGAAAATAGCTATTTAAGTTTGCAGAATGAAATAATTTCCATTTCCTTTCCACCTCGTCGGTTTATGGGTTCACTCTACTTTCGAACTTAAAATGAAGCGAAAAAGCAGCCCTTTGTGCTCACTACTTATATTTTAGTTATTTTGTGTTTTTAGGCAACTAAACTGTAAATCATTGTGCCCTGCGCACAACAAACTTTTGACCACTCGAAGGGCACACGACACAGACCGAAAGGAAGGCACCAGAAAGGAATGTTTATTCAAATTAGAGGAAAATGCATGATTTAACAGTGTTAATCTGACAGAGCTTACTTGTTGTCATTTTATGGGATTCTTTTTGAGTGCATTACCACAATTTTCACGAATTTCTGGGCTTGATTTGCGGAATGATGACTCATAACCAACATACGCTGTCATTTAGGAGGAAATGAGAAGCTTTTTTATATTTTTCTGAACTGGTAATGATACTGACAAAGCAAGGTTCCAGCCGTTGAGTATGCCATTTTGCTCTCTTCCATTTCTCCCCGACATAGGAAAGACCAGTAGGGGTTCAAATGAGGATCTCAGCCGTGGCATAGCGAAACTTGAGGGGCGCCCCTGCAAAGTATATAGAGAGCTCCCCCACGCTCCGGACTCAGTCAGGAGTTCTCAGGCCAGAGGACCGCCACCCGTGCAGAGTGCCGGAGGGGGCTCCTGGAGCTCAGGGGCTGCGGCGGGTTATTGATACGCCAATGGATCTCAGGTTTGTGTAAGGCCACTAGAGCTGTGCTTTTCAGAGAGAAATGGGCGACCAGTGTCGGAATATGCACGAAGAGCAGTATATGTTGCCTTAAGGCAATCTGACATGCTGCCCATGGTTTGTTCTATTGCCAAAGGGTTTCCAATGGAGAATATCAGTCTTATTTATTATTTATTTATTTAGCGATTTGTATAGCGCCTGGTGACCCAAGGGCATCCCCGCGCTGTAAGAAGGTTGTTATCCATTGAGGGAAGGGAAGGGAGGAGGGACATTTATTTCGGGAATAGGTGCGTTTTCAGTTTTTTGCGAAAAACCAGGTAACTGGATTCCAGTCTGAGGGTGCGTGGGAGGGAGTTCCATCCCGTGGCCGCTTGAACCGAGAATCGTCGTCCTCCTGTGCGTGTCCTTTTGAATTTGGGGATGTTGGCTAAGTGCTCATTCTCCGAACGGAGGGATCTGGATGCTTTGTAGGGGGTGACCAAGCTGCTGAGGATCGCAGGGCCAGATCCGTTGATCAGTTTGTGTGTCGTGCACATGGCTTTGAATTCCACCCTTTGGCGCACAGGGAGCCAGTGCAGGGCCTTGAGGGCTGGTTTTGCTGACACTCTCGAGGGAAGGTTCATGAGCAGACGTGCCGCAGCGTTCTGTGTCCGCTGCAGTCTCGCCAAGGTGGCCTCTGGGGCTCCCAGGTAGACCATATTGCTATAATCCAGACGGGACAATACTAGTCCCTGGATAAGGAGTTTCCTGGAAGCAGGTGGTAGTAAGGGGAGAATCTTACGGGTAGTGCGCATGAGCCCAAAACAGGTGCCCGCAGTTTTGGCCGCTTGCGTCTTCATGGTGAGCTCAGGTTCGAGCCATACTCCAAGGGTCTTGATTTCACGCTTCGGGGAGGGGATTTCTCCGAACACGTCAGGCCAGACTGTTGGGGGAATGGTCGCCCATTGTTTTCCCAGGAGCATCACTTCAGTCTTAGACCCATTTAATTTTAATGATGAATCACTCATCCAGCTGTGGATTTGTGTGAGACAGTTAGCCAGGTTCTCTGGGTGGTCGACTAGTTGGGATAAGGAGACGACCAGTTGAGTGTCATCAGCGTAGCTTACCATTTTTATGCCAAATGGTGTCACCACGTCTTCAAGAGGGGCCATATATGCATTAAAAAGCGTCGGGCTCAGGGAAGATCCCTGAGGGACCCCGCTTGTGAGGGGGAGGGTGGATGAGTGGTAATTGCCGTCCCATACCTGGAACGTGCGTCCGGTGAGGAAGGATTCTATCCAGCTGAGTGCCGTCCCGGTGATCCCTGCTGCCGCGAGTCGATGGAGAAGGACACGATGGTTGACTGTGTCGAAGGCTGCTAAAAACTTTGTATAACAGACACTGGGGTAGCCCCAGATACCCCCGATTAGTGTTGTCAAGATGGGCATGCAATGATGGCTCCTACAAAACACATGAATGAGACATAAAGGTGTATGAACCAAGTATACAAAAAGACTGATCACAAAGTGGTCCCAAAGTGTGCAACAATGCTTTGTTACTAATCTTTAATTTTGCGATGCGACCTGTGTGCTAACATGTTGCATCCAAAATGTGCAGTCCCTTGGGGTGGGGGGGCGGTACACAGGGGGAAGGAGGCCACAAAATAACCTGCCCAATTATTATTAATTAGGCCGGCGACACCCTGAGGTTGGCAACAATTACAGGAATGGTGGCCTGCAAGGAACGGCACACCATCATTACTGTGTTTTCCTTCCAAGATGAGAAACATTTCATTTTAATAAGCAGTATATTCCTTAAAGGAACTGACGCAGTCTACAAAAATCCCTTTTGGGAACACATCGGGGGAGAAGTTGTGGCTCCTGGACTAAGACCTGCACTCCCTGAGGCCACCAGACACGATTTCCAAAGGGGACAGCTCCCCCTTTGGGAACCTGTTGCCACCTCATTTGACTACAGTTGTAGTTACAAACCAGCTCTGCATACCATTTTGAATCACGAATAGGATGAGAAACCCTTTTATGCCCCTTCCTAACCCTGATTCAGAATGCAACAGTGAACCGATTTTGTAAGTAGGAAATGTTTGTGTCTCGCAAAACGTGTTTAGTATATAGCAAAAAGACATGTTGCAGTCTCAAACCCTGTGATTTAGCAAATCGCAGGGCCTGCAACCATAATTTGACTTTATGCATTTGGGCCTTTTTGCCTCAAAGATCTAAAACCGGGAAAAACTTTTGACAAGTGAGGAGGAGTAATAAGAACAGACAGGTTTTTCATCATTAGTGGCTCGGGCAAGGCATTTAAGACTTTTAGCCAGGAAAAACTAAAAACACCAAATACCACAATCTTGGATATGATGGAATTAATTTTTTTCACTCTGTTTAGGCCATCCAGGCTCTGGATGAGCCTGAGGGTGCAGTGAGTTTGAACAGTATTTCATTTGCATATTAAAACATGACTGTAAAACATAATTCTGGGACCACACATTTTAGTACAGGTTTCAAATGAACAGATAAAAAATTGAAATGGTGGAGCTCTGTATGTCTTTGGATTGCCTGAAACTGAAATCTTTCTTATAGGTATAATGATCTAAGAGAAGCTGGCCAGAAAAGATCTGGCCTTCTTTAAGGACCATTACTGCCTGCTGACTCTTGACGAAGCAATGGGAGGGTGGCATGTTCTGTTCTGGTGGCAGAAGCTGATAGGTCGAACGCTACCAAGGGCCTTATGCTAGATCAGCAAATATCTCCCGTGAGGTTAATGAGGAGTTGAACCTGTGCTGGATCTGTACCACTCGCAGGCAATAAACCATCCCAAACGGAATTGGGGGAGATTGTGTTCAACAATAATAAAGATTTCGGCACCTGCAATATGAATATATCCCAGGCACCGCTGCTGCTGCGTCAAACTGGTTGTACCGTCAACAAAAAAGAACACTTTATTAATTAAAGGCAGGCACTCCAAATCGGCGTCGTGTAAAATGAAGGGGGTGGCTAATTGGTCTACCGACCAAGGGACCCACGTGTCAATCCTTTCTTAATTTCCACTTGACCTAAGTGTATGACCAGGAACAAACTACTTTGTTTCCTTTTGCCTCAGTTGCTTTTACCACCAAAACTGGTAATGGAAATAAACCAGACACCTCATACACACACCATCACCATACACAAAAAAAATTGCTTTGTTTTCAAAATAGGAACAAACTACTTTGTTTCCTTGTGCCTCGGTTGCTGTTACTGCCAAAACTGGTAATGCAAACAAACCAGACTCCTCATAAACACACCATCATATACAAAAAAAAAATATGTTTTGTTTTCAAATAAAATCATTCCCAATGGCACCTGGAGAAACAGCACCATAAAGCAATTCAAAAACATTCTTCGGGGTGAATTATCGCGTTGCTAATCACGCAGGTTGCCTGAGCATTAGCAAATCAAATGCTGGTTTAAATGCCGGTCAGAGGGCTCTCCGGGTGCTTTGCATGCGCTCGCACCTGGCTGCAAAAGACGCCGCTCCTTTGCTGTGACTTCTCACCCTGGGGCGGTTTCCAGGTAAGGCTGAAGCCAGCCGCAGTCAGCTGACGCGGAAGCACTTCCTGGCAACCGGCGATAGGATCACGCTTCTCATTTGAAGCACGCAGGCAGCACGCCCAGCTACACTTTCCAGGACGCAGACGGGCTGGCACAATGGACCGATTACCTGGCGCGTCCGCCTCGCTGCGTCACGCGCTGCACGTTGCCAGGAGCCAATTAGGAACATGAAGACATCTCCTACGTAGAGGTGACTGAGGACGACAAGCGGGAAAAACATAATTGTTTTCCTTTTTTTCCGACAGGATTGAACAGGAATGGCTGTACGTATGATGCCCTTATCAAGGGCAGCATATAAAACACCAGCAACTTAGCATGCAACCTTTCTGGTTTGTAGTGGTCTATAGTTTGCAAAATAAAAACGTCTGTTCAAACAATGTAGGGTTCGACTTGTGAATAACTAATGTATTTTAACATCTGGACAAACAATTTAGGGCATGACTTGTTTGAATGCCCTGATGTATTTAACAATGAAAGCTCTTCATCTAAATTGAAAGCATCCCAGAGATCCCTCCTTTGTTTTGAGGACTAGTTTATTTATAATTAATGTGGGTCATGAAATCCGATGTGCCTAGCAGCTGCTGCCTGGGCTATTTACCCTGCAAAGAAGAATCACAAAAAGAGCGAACCTCGTGTCAGGAATTAATATATTTAGGGAATGCATTGATGGTATTGTTTCAGTCGATATGTTGAACATATTTTCTTACATTCGTAATAGCTTGTCCTTTTCTCGTTTGATACTGGTAGAGTTTTACCAACTCATATGCCAGAAAACAGATTAAATTTGAGCAGGCAATTTAGAGGATCACTTTACTGTGTGAACACTCTTCCATCTAATTTCGGATTATCCGTTTAGTATTGCTTGGCTCCCATGCTTGCAATGTTTTAATAAGGGTTTTCTGACTTTTAAGTGCAGGCCTAATGGACTTTTCATAGAACTGCAGCAGGCAAAGTAATAATATTAGGGTCATATATGGGAAATAGGGTCACATTTAGTGGAAAACTATCGCAAAACGTGGGAGGGGCAATCCAAATGAGAACTACCAGAGCGCCACACAGCAAAAGTACAGCTCTCGGGATCCATCTGTACCGAGAACCCTGAGGAAACTTCCCTGGGTTCTTGTGAACCATAAAATAACCTTCAAGACCTTCACCCCACTACTTACGTTGCCACCGCACGACTCCAAAATATTCCAGCAACAAAGTTAATAACCCTTATGCTGTACTCTAAGCCAAAATCTACTGTGACATCTGCACCAATGAAGTGTGACATCTGCACCAATGAAAGTCTTCAAACACATGTAACACTGCAAGCAAACTTGCTGTACTCCTAAATCTCCACAGCATTGCTCAATGACACAAAGTGTATTACAATGCACATCTGATGCGTCCAAATAACTTTAAAAATGAGACTCACTGAGCCTGTACGGTGCACTGACATGGCAACTGGTCAGATTGGAGCATAGCAAAACTGTAAGCAACTTCAGGACTTAAAAAAAATAATAATAATTTGGCACCTCCTCTAGGTGTTGTACCACCATATTCTGAGTAAGTAAAGCATGAACGACTCAAAGAGCCTTCTCAGGTGCTGCACCAAAGATCTGGAACTCTCTTCCACCTGAAGTCCGACAAATTTCTTCCACTGCTTCCTTCAAAAAGGAAGTAAAAAAAATCCTAATGATTACGTTCTTGCCTTGAACGGCCCAGGCCCTATTGCTTATTGACTACCTACTGATTGACTACCAGATTATTGTGCACCTTTGATTCGCAGCACTCGCCTGCTTTGCTCACTTATGTATTGAATGTTCTTCTGCATGTACCGTATCCATCCTATCATACATTGGACATCAAGTTTGCTTACGGGTCCGCTGCCTAGGTTCTGCTGCTTGGGGGATCCACATACTGCCCGTTCAGAGCATTCATTGTTATCAATGCTGGTGACAATTACAAAGATTGTCCTTGTGAGAATCACCACACAGGTTGGTCATGTAGGCCCATGTTTTTGTTCTCCAGGAAACACAAGTGAAAGTGGTCAAAAAAGTGGCTGCTCACATATGCATCAAGACTTCTTTATGTAATATAGACCCTTGCATGGGTTATGGAAATTTACACTATACTGTTGTGGTTAAAAGTCTGAATTGTCCAGTTAATTTCAGAACTGGATATTTAGGTCTCGTGGGGTCTACAGGTTTTACCCGGAGGAGCGTCGCCCCACTGCTTTCTCGCAGTGCGAGAAGCAAAAACATAAAATGGTATTATAAATACAATTTTATGTTTCTGCTTCTCACACTGCGAGAAAGCAGAAGGGTTTGGTTGGGGGCGAGCGGGTCAGCTCAAGGACAGGGGAGGAGTGGCTTGCCCAATGCTGCGGGCTCTGGCTGTTTGGTCGGCCCTCTGGGGCTGACCAAACCACTCATGCGCACTCTCCCTTTTCTCCATGTAGGCTGCATGCAGCCTACATGGAGAAAATGGCCTCCCCATAGACATCTGTGTGGTCGGCACCACAACCAATCGCAACACTGCCATTGCAGCATTGTGATTGGCTGAGGGGAGCTGGCTGCTTCCTGTTTCTGCAAAGGCTTGAAAGCAGGAGCCGTTGCTGGAGCTGAGAAAACATGGGACCCGGAAAAGGTACATTTCATAAATTATTATTATTTAAACCCCCTTTCCGCGCGATCCCCATTCCCTCGCGACCACTCAATCACCCGTCCCTTGCCCATGAGCCATGCCGGCAGTGACTGCCTGCGCATACATATTGCAATGTGCCAAAAACTCGTACGCCACAGCTGAATACAACAGAAACCGCCTGCAATTGGTCACCCAAAATCTCCACATTGCCCAGGCAGGTAGAAGTTATACATTACTTAGTACTTAGGTCGTGTACTTGTAATACACAATATCAGCTTCTTTTTACCGATTTCATATGTTTCTATAACACCCAGCACATTTGCCTGGCTATTTTTTTATCTAGAAAATTGATATTTGCTCCATAGGTTGTTGGGGCTGCATACACAAATTATTAATAATGATTGGCAGGACAATAATTGATTCACCACACACCGGGCTTTCATCTGGACAGTATTTTACCAGCATGGCTGGTGTTTTTATGTCACGGAAGCTGAAAATATTGGAAGAAAAACAGCAAAGTCACTGTTTTTACATTTTGCAGTATAATGTTAAAAGGGGGAAGGCAAGAAGAACTCACTTTAACTGTTTTAGTGCAGTGCACCCGGTCTGTAAATAAATATTAAATCAAATAGGGGATGAATTGCCACATCACAAGAGACTGCAAATATTTTTTTCACAAAACCTTTTGGCTACTCCTAATCCCAAAACATCAAGAAATGTCTGGCATCTTTGAGAAAGATGGCAAACCTCACACCCAGTTCTCGCCCAGCTTTCAAGCACCATATTTACAGTTAGAACGGGAGAAATGTCGGTTAGCTGTACAGTTGTGAAGCTGGATAAACATGAAAGCGAGGCGCTTTAATACTCGGTGATGCTAACGACTGCTGCCAACATGTCAAAGGATATCAAAGCTTTTACGCAGAGATCAAAGTCACAGGGAACAACCGCAAATGAATTAAAGTCCCACGTGCTGGCGTGCAAAAGCATCGGATCAGGGCAGGCTGTAGGGCTGGCTTTAGTGCCTAATCTGGCTGTTATTATTTGAAAGTGCACATCTGGATTATAAAGGCAGTTGGTGTGTGCACTGCCCAGCGGTGGCGTTTGTGCTGAAGGAGCCACGTCCTCTGATTTTCTGTGTTAATGTTTGGCTCAGTGTGCCATGGCATTCATTTGGCCCCCATGGTAACAGGTTAGAAGCCGGTGGGTCTGCTTGGTCTTTCATCCTATGAAGGTTGATTAAAAAAAGGGGTAACAGCAAACACCTGTTAACTCAGAGCCAAGAAATCCAGAGGCACATGTGCACTTTAAAAGTGCACTTGTTTTATACCATGTTATGTTATATCCCCAAATGACTACATAGCTCCCACAATCGATGGAGCTAACAAAAGGCGCAAGAAGCCCCAAGCGACTGAGCTTCTTTACTTCATTCACATGAATTGCTTCTGTTATGGTGACCGTGGGCTTTAATTATTCACTATAATTGTGCCTGCCTCAGTTTCACTTGTGCTCTCCAAAACTGTCTTTTGTGAACACAAAGGTGAGATTCTGATCCATCGAAAGAGGACACGTTCATATTTACGCCTGCCGATAGAATTTATGGCCATGGGAAATTTGTAAATATGATGGATTTTCTGGATTGGTAGAGTTAGTGGTGGAACCTTGGGGCACAATCGCCTACATTCCCAATGCTTTTTCACCCTCAATTTGTGAATCTAACTTTAAGTTTACAAAATACTGACTAAGGCTGAAAATGTGTTGTAAAAGAGTTACAAACTCCCCTTCCTTTTGGAAGGTGAAGGTTTTCTCAATATGAAACGTATTCATCGGGAGGCCAAAATAAAATTAAGGTGCAGCACCTTAACCATAACCTCAAATTGGCATATTTGCATCGATGGAAAATATTCTTATTTAGGGTTAGGTATACATATACACACCATATACCTTTTTGGGTCTGGCTTGACCGCACATGTGTCTACTGGACCAATTGATAGCAATTCTTTAAAATATACACAGACCAGATTTTTGCTCCACCAAAAGTATTTCTCTCTGATCTCATAGTATTTGCTGTTTGATGTATCATTCCACCTCCTAAGAACTGCTTGCATTGCACTGCACGACAGACTCTTTTACATCTCAAACATATACAGTATAATCAATGGAGAATGGATATTTGCATAATCTCTATAATGTGGTCGTAGCGCCTTAGTAGGCGCTATCAAGGTTTTTAAGCTGCAGGCAGAGTGATATATGTGCTCTGACTGTTTCTACGGGCTTCTGCTTTGAAATCTCTAAAAAAAAAAAACCCGGCAAATCAATAGGTCTGATTTAAATGTGCTCATACAGGGAAACTGCATTTGTGTTTGCCTGTTTCTTGACGCATTACAGCATTAGAGCCAGATTTATAACCTTTGTTTGCACGCTGATATATGTGTGTAGATATGTTTACACATATGTGATTCACATGATTTCTGACTAAAACATTTATAAAAAGCCTGTCGTAGAGAAAAAAAGGGTTGGGTCTCTATATAATCCTTGTATGAGGTAAAGAATTTAATGTGTGATTTTGCTAGTAAGTAGTCAAGGATACTGCAGTAAAAGAAAACACTTTATTTAAAAGTTGTATTCATTTTTAGGATTGTGAAAGTTATTTCCCACTAAAATAAATTTGCGAACTTCGCAATTTCTGCCACTGGCAAATATTGAAATATTTCTCTGGTTTTCTGTGGAAAGTAAGAAAAGTGTTACCGCACAGTGAGAGAGTTCCCACTCTAATCAAACCCAGCCAAGCTAGTGTGTGCAGAACCATTCTTTGAATGGTAAACTTATCCAGAACTTTTCTAAGCACAATGATATTGATATTGAGCAGGAAAAGAACTCTAGCTGCATTCTGCACAGTACGTCTATTGCAGAACCGTTATGTTTACGTTAAATAGGGATATACTTGACAAAAATAATGGCAAACATCACACTTGTACAAGCGAATATTGTAAAAACGTTGAAAAATTGCGAAAACGCAAAATTTGCCAAAGACCTTTGACTTTGCAACTCCCCTCAACCATACTCATATGTATTTGCACAACCGCAAGACTCTCCTAGAGTCCACTGATCATACATGAAGATGGACTGACCTTTAGCTACAGGTGTGGGGATGGGGCTGATGGCAGCCATTGGCCTGGCTCCACTGCAAAGCGGCACTAGGCAGCTGTCTGGGCCACATCAGGTAAAGCCATAGCTGCAGACGACCTGCCGAAGTAGCTCAGACACTCTAATGTGATTACTACACCGCCATCAGAAGACCTTTCATCATACCGGCGACAAAGCTGGCTTTGCCCCATCAGCAAAATGACTGACAGTTGCCCATCTGCTTTCTGCATTAGTCGTCAGAATCCCACGCTTGAGACCAAGGGAGGGCTTGAAAACCACTTCAGATACTGCTGGCCTTAAGGGTACTGCGGACTCCAGGGGGGAGGGGGCCATAGCCCCAGCCAGGAATTGCAGATGTTGCTTAAATGCAATACCAGAGCGCGCACTGCCTTGCTATCCTTAGAGGAGTTTGGGAAGCAGCAGGGTGCGCGAGCCCAGCAGGACACGTCAGAGGGTACACAGCGGTACAGTGGGCTTGGGGTTTATGAACGCAACGCAGCTGGTGGTGTGAGGGGTTTAAGGTGGATATATGAAGCCTGTAGGTCATTTCTCTCTATGAAACAGGACACCCAGCCGTGTTTTCCCAAGAGCTCTCGCCCACCAGGCCAGAACTCTGAGCCCCGTTGGGTTTGCGTCTCTGTTCCCAGGGCCAAAACACCTGGCCGTGGTAGACGAGGCACGAGGCCGTCGCTTCTACTCACAAGCATCAAAGTGCAAAATGGACGCGTGAAGATGACGTCGAGGAGTGCATAAAAACAGCCCACCAAAAGTGGTCCAACTAAATGGTAAAATAGCTAAGTTGGTTAATGCACCGGTGGTAGAAACAGTTGTGCAACTTTCAGGTATCGACACCGAATGCAAGTCAGGCCATCTCCCAGGAGCGTCCTTGAGGTGTCAGTAAAATGAACTCCATTACAGCAGGTTATAGTGATAGTCACTTTTGTTAGGGAGCACATTAATGAGAGTTCTCCCTTGCAACAGAGACCTGGCCTGAGGCACAGCACACTCCATCTTTCCTCACGACTTGCTTCTCCTCATTCCCTCGTTGCCAAACAGTGCATCGAGTGTGAGTAGCGGGCATTAAGTGCTATACAAGCAGCAAGATTACATAACTGATCTATATAATATACGGTTCTTAAGTGTGAGGGTTATTTGCACTGCGGCACAGATCACTTAGCTCGCTACCTAAACCCCTGTCATTTGTGGCACTGAAGTATACAAAAAAGTGATGGATGGCTTGCTTGGATTAATCTCAGCCTCTGTCCATTGTTACTTTACACACCATGCCACCTCAGTATGGACCCAGCCGTAGGCAAATCAGTCTTGACCCTGCTCCAGTCCAGCCTGAACTGCCAGGCCATGCCCCCTGTGAACCAGAACCCAAGCAACCCAGGACGGACTTCACCCTTATTAGGTCTCGTCAGCCAGGTACAGCTTGGTTCCAGTGCCACAGGGTGCATGGGACTCACATGTGGGCATACCCGTCCCACTTAGGGTGACACGCTGAAGTATAGAAAAAAGTGATGGGTGGAATGCTTGAATTAATCTCAGCCACTGGAAATTATTTGTGGCTGCATCCCAGTCCATCGTTATTTTCCCTCAATGAGGGAAAAACAGTCTTGGGTTGTTTGCAGTGGCGGCTGTTGCAAATCAAACCCGGTATGGTGGCGGGGGCAGGAGGGGGAGAGGAGAGTTTGGGAAATATGTTTTTTGTCATCACTTACCTGCCGCTACACTCCGCTCAGGTCTGCTCTGCTCCTGCCTTGTTTCCCCTGTTCCTCATGTCCCGGAAGTGAATGGCTCCCCAACCAATCCAGACACTGCTTTCTAGCATGAGAGCAGCGCCAGGATTGGTCTGAGCGGCTTCGTTTGCCGCTCAGGCGGTGCCCTATGGGGTTTCTCCAACTTGGCTATATAATACAGCCGGGTTGGATAAACGTAAGTTCACATGTGCTTTGGGCGGCCTAGGACGGCAGCAAAACACGCATGCGCACTGATAGGTGCACAGTACTCCTCCCTGCCATGGCCCAGCCCCGCCCCTCCTGTCGAAGTAACTCCAACAGAGATAAATAAAACGATAATAATGTTTTATTTATCATCTGCTGGCTGTGGGGCAATGGTCCTCCACCATTATGGAGGAGCCGCCCCTGGTTGTTTGTGTTCCAGTTCAAAGAGGACCGGGCTTGACAGTTTAGGCTGGACTGTTCCTTTTGGAGCAGGGTCGAGACTGACATACGGCTGGGTCTAACCTGAGGTGGCATTTTGGGCAAAAGAACGATGGGTTGGAATCCTACCCCCAGGATTGTCAGTGGTTAGACTTATTGCAAACATCCTCCCATCACCTTTCATGTGCTTCTTGTCACTTGTGGAGCACTCCTCACCCAGAAAGATTTAAAAGCGCACAGAAGCAGTCCAATATAGTACATACGGCAAGAATGGAGTATAGGAACATGGGAGCACAGAAAGAGACAGACAGGGCAGCAATCAGTTACCAGCCACAACAATAAATAGCTTAATGATAAGACTACAGCTGTGAGGCAGAGACTAAATGTTAAATACAGATTCACTGAAGGACAAAGCTCTGGGCCAACAAGGTGGAGCCAACTTCGTCTGCAAACGGAAATTGGAAAGAACCAAACAAGTCCCAGATACCTGTTAAAGGAGTGGCAACTCTGTCAGAAGGGAACCCCCTCAAGTGAGTTACATTTATGTAGGAAATGACATAGCCAGTGCTTCACAAAGGAAATGATACTGCCCCTATTTTAAAGGAAATGATGTCACTACCGCTTTCATGAGGCTCATAGCGCAGCAACTAATGGTGCACGGCTCTGGGGTCCAGGGGCCCGAGGCGTCCACTGAGCCCCATTACAGTTGTGTTTTATACCCAACTTATGGTCAAGGGGCCCATCTCCTTTGCTTGCACCACTGCCCTGGGCACCTTTTCTATGCCACTTCTGGGGATAATATCTTACCTTTGCTTTACAGAGGAAATTACATTGTCAGTGCTTTGCTGTGAAAAAGATGTTACTACTGCTTTAAGGAGAAAATTACCTTCCCACTTCTTTACAGAGGATTATATATTACCACCGTTCTCTAACTCAGGCCCTGTGCAAATCTTGGAGATGTTTAGACAAGCACAACGTATTTAGACCAGTTCTTAAAGTACACTCTATCATTTGAACAGACTAAGCAATCACTGGAGATGTGGGCATCGACACACACTGTTTACCAGCCACCGACACGTATACTGCGGGCATCATTACACCTACAGTTCCAGGTGTCAGTTTATACAACTGAGCACTGGACACCTATTAACCAAAGCATATCACACGAGGAAGAAGACACCTGTGGATCCAGATGACAGGAAACCTATAGATTCCGACCCCTGGCAGCCTGTAGACCCAACCCCAAAAAGTCAACAGATTCTGCTGTATGGCCTCATAGAAACCAGCTCAAGGATACCCATAGGTCCAGACCTGGGCTACCTATAGACTCCTATGTCAGAACACCTATTGATGTCCCAACACCAAGAGATGAGGCTTCAGCCCTGATGGTACCATAAGCATGGGGGAAGAGACAAACCTAGGCGTCAGAAAAAACACAGAGCAGATATCAGGGCAAGGCAGAAACAGGCATATGGTCACATTTAATAAATTCAGACATCAGGATGCCTATATGCCAAGATTTCAGGAAACCTATAGACTGAAACACAAGAACACCAATACATCCAGTCATCAAGGCATCCTATAGATCCAAGCGCTGAGTCACAAAAAATCCTTACAGTGCAGGACACTAGATACAGACGTCAGCCCACGCTGTAACAGGAAACAGAACATCAACATATCAACGCCAGAAGACACGTACATGTATTCAGCCACCAGGGCGTGTGTATCCAGGCATTGGAAGTGCCTTTGATACAAATTTTAGGACACCTAGAGGCCCAGGTGTTGGGATACCAGTTTGGTCGCCAGACACATAATGACCGATCCAAAAGCCATAGCGCCTATAGATTCACACACTGAGACATATAGATGTAGCGCGCCCAGCCATCTATTCCACGCTCGTTTGGGGAAAAAATAAAACTGCTGTAGAAAGAAGCCAGCGACCCATTACCACCACCACTTGAAGTCAGTGAACTCAGTGTGAATGACATGGGACACAACTCACCTTGAAATCCGTGCCAGTCACATGGACAGCAAGCGCCATGCAGTCACCTAACGCTATCTTGTGGCGCTATGAAATGTGGCATTTTGTTGACAGACCTCGTACCACATTAGTCCCATCTCATAATTGTTTTAAACTTTTACGTTAATGCTTGAGTCTCCCGGTGTTTTGAAAGTTGTAAAAAAAGTATCACATTTCAAATTTATATTAAAAAACAGTGATATGATGGAAAGTAGGCTGAAAATAATGGGTGCGAATACACAAAAGATTCGCGACTTTGTGACTGCTTGTACCGCAACTTCACTGCAAGGTCTTTGGAGCAGATTTGAAGGTCCCGGGCAGGACTAACAGCAGATACATTTGCAATTTCGTTCAAGTACAAAGGAATAAAAACACCAGATGCATTGTTTCAAATAAGCCAAATAAAACCTGACGGAGGAAGTAATGAACTTTTGTGGGTCGGCACTCACCACGCTGAAGAAGTTATCCATTGTTGCCCGCACCACTCCTGCAGTCCCGGAAGCCTCCCCGTCCGGTGGTGGAAGCGGGGTCCCCTCCGCATGCGATCAGCACAGTCTCTGACCCGGGAGGCGACCGGGGCTGCCTCGCAGGACCAGCGCACTCATCCCCGGTCCCGCTTGTCTTCACCAGCCCCGTCCATCCACAAGCGGAGCCTCCTGCCTCGTCTCCCTCAGGCAGGCAGCGCGCACACCTCCCAGAAAATCTTCAGATCCAGAACGCGTCCTCTGGGCGCATCCTGCTGCCGACCGAGAGTGCTGGCACTGGGTCTGCCACAGTAAAGTGCCAGGCGGCGCAGGCGTCTGGCGCAGAGGAAACGACGGCGCCGTTGGGAGCTTGCACTGTGTGCGCGAGACTCTTCGGTGCACCCAGGACTCCGCGCGACCGCTGCCCCGGCAGCTCAGCCCCGCTTCAGTTATCCCGAGTGTCCCCACAGCGTCTCACGCGCCGGGCACTAGGCCCCGCCCCCTGGAGGTGAGCCTCCTCCTCTTCTCCCCGCCTCTGCCCGGCTGGCCCTCAGAGGAGGATGGTAGGAGGCGCTCCCACCTCCCACCGGCCCCCTGGAGCCTCAGTCCTCCTCTGTGCGCGAGGGCCTTAAAATACGCGCTATTCACAGCTGGGTGTCGGCGCAAATTGGCGCAGAAGCTTAAGGAGAAGCGTGCCCATAGTGTGCTGCCTACCTCTAAACACGCGTGCCTACAACTGTCCCGTACCTCAACACCTGACAGTGCAAATAAGGCACGGGGCAGCAACGATTGTGCTCGGTTCGAAGCGGTGATGCTCTGCTGCGAGACCTCAAGTTGGACATTCGGCTATGAGCAAAGCTTACCTCAGTGTTGTTCGCAATTTGCGTCAGGAAGCTCCGCTCTTTTCAACTTTCTAACGCGGCATACCAGACCGGGTCCTTTAGCAGCACCATCCACCTCAGAAGAACTCCACCACAGTCTACACTTTTTTGAAAAGCTGTGCAAAAGTTGGTTCCCGAGGGTAAAGTAAACCTATGTGAAGGTTTTTCTCACTGCTGTGGTAGTTCACACATGAACGCACCTCTGTTTTTTTGTGGAGCGGGAAGGTTGCCACCCTCTTTTTTTTTTTAGTGAATTCCACCCCCTAATAATATGCCTTCATAGACCTTAATCGGGTCACACAATTTACTATCACGGTGGTAGCAGTGGGTAAGAATGTTGCACATCCCAAGTGTAGTATAGATGGGCTGGAACAATAGGTTGCAAGGTGGGCAAGTTTGTATAGCTTTAATTTATCGCGCTCTAACAATATATCAAAAACACCCTGCTACTTCTATGTCATGTTAATAGTTGCTTTCAAGAGTAGTCGCTTTAGTCCATCAGAAATAACATGAAGTCAGAGCACCCAAGGGTCAGTTATCCAAATAGTTCATTGTTCAGTCAAGTGCGCTAAGAACAGGATCCAGTCACATAGACCTTTCATACTAATCGATCGGCCTATCCCAGCCTTGACGACTACTGTAATTGGATTACTGACCTATTTCTTCCGGCCTATCCTTGTTTGGGTTATGAAAAGTTAAAATTACCCTCGTTTGTTCATACTGTTAGCTACTGAGTAATTATGCGGATCTGTCTCTTGGACACTGGTCTATTAAGACTAGCCAACCTTCAGGCTGTGATTACATAAAGGCTACCTCCCATTGGCACTACTTACTATTCAACTGCTCTTCCATGCGATCCCTTCTGAAATTCCATATAAACCTTTGCAAAGTGCATAAGAAGAAACACATGTTGACTTTTCTGCTGTTATCAAATACATCTCAGTACATGGCTGTTACACTGTTTCAAGAA
Organism: Triturus cristatus; assembly: GCF_964204655.1. Taxonomy (NCBI): domain Eukaryota; kingdom Metazoa; phylum Chordata; class Amphibia; order Caudata; family Salamandridae; genus Triturus; species Triturus cristatus. The sequence goes on along the minus strand of NC_140587.1, from coordinate 958,616,910 downwards.
GTAGTGATGCATTGCACCATAAGGTAACATTGACATTTATGAATGCTCCTACTAAATTCATTTATACATCGTTCATATAACTTTTTCTTTGTCTGCTCAAACGGGGAAAAGGACCCAAACGGGGCCAACCATAGGAGCGCACCCAAAATATCAGCAGGACTGTCTAACAGATAAAGCAGGAGGCCATCTGCATAAAATGAAATTATGTGTTTATGGCCGACCACGACTCTGCTGCTGTCCCTGTCCTCCAGAAGAAACAGCTGCGCTAATGGCTCGATGGCCAACGCAAGTAGGAGGGGGGATAGTGGGCAATCCTGTCTCGTTCCCCTATATATATCATACGGACGAGAGATCATAGTGCCTGGCTTGACTTCTACGTCGGGTTGGAATCCAGTATTGCAACCCAGTTGACCCAACCCTATTCAAAACATACCTGCAATAAGGGAATCCCACAAACCTTGTCGAAGCCTTTTCAAGGTCCATCGACATGAGCTTTGCTCCTGGTAATGACTGTGCCACTGGATTATATAGGACATGATAGAGTCACCTAAGGTTAAGGGAGGTACTGCACATCGGGATAAAGCCATTTTGATCCTTATGGACAAGTGCCAGCATGTGCGGTAGCAGTCAAGAGGCCAGAACCATACTGAGGATCTTGAAGTCCATGTTGAGTCTGGACAGGGGCCAGAACGATGACGTACATACGCCCATAACCTTGGTCTTGGGTATGGGCACCACAACCGCCCTTCTCATGGACTCAGGCTGGGCTCCCAATCTCAGCGACTCTGCATGGAGTGCCTCTAGCCTCACGGGCAGTTGTCCCATAAATGTGGAGTAACACTTTGCAGTGAGTCCATCTGGGCCCGGGGTTTTACCTATATCGATTTCTTTGATGGCAAGTCTAATCTCCTGTACAGTCACCAGGCTCCCCAGGTCATGCCTGTCCTCCGGGGTAAAGTCTGCTGTGGCAACCGGTCCATGAAGGCTGTCTGTAGTTCCATCAGGAATGGCTCCGGGTGCCGGTAAAGTGCCTCATAGTATTCCCAAAATACATTGTTAATAGTCACCAGGAAATAGAGTTTTATGTCGTCAGCTGATCGGAGCTTAGTGATGGGTGCTTCCGAGTCTCAGGCTTGATAAGCCAAGACAGAAGCCTCCCTGATCGGCCCTCCACCTCATGAGCCCAGGCTGTGTAGTGTTTGTAGTCATCAATCAATCAATATGGGGCTTGTATGGTGCAGCCACTCACCCTTGATGTCATGACACCATGGACGCTCTTGTGTCATATCGCTCTTTCTTCTCAAGAAGCCTATGGGGTGCTGTAGGATCCTCCCCCACTGCATTAGCCAGCCTATGGAGTGTGTCATTCAGAGCTCTTAGATCCCCATTCAGTTCCCTCCTGACTCCCACTGATTGGCCCAAACAGTGTCCACAGGCCACCACCTTAAACGCCTCCCACTCCATCTGACCAGTGGTCGCCGAGCACAGTTTAAGATCAAAATACCCTGTGACGGCATCTTGTAGAGAGTCCCTACAAACAGGCCTTCTCAAGGGCCACCGGGTTAAGTCGCCCCACTGGAATCACTGAGCGATCATCAGTTGGTCGGAACCCCAGAAGCAATGGACTGTGGTCGGAGAGGGTGCGGCCAAGGTATTCAGAGTGTGTCGCATATTGACTCAGCCTACCCAAACAGACAAATTGGTCAAGTGGGTCCCATGCTGGGGTCACCAGATGTCAGCCAGCTCGCATTGTTGCAACCACTTGCTGAGGCTCACAGCAAGTCTATGAGCCAGCACCCCAGGTAGTGGGGAGGTGCAACAATCTAACAAGACACAATTCAAGTTTCCTCCCAAAAGCAGATTGTTAGCTGCTAGGTGCCCCAGGTGTGCAAGCAGGGACTGGAAAAAGGTTACCTGGTTTTGGTTCGGTACATATATACTCCCCAGAGTGATTTCTCTACCCAGTAATTGTCCTTGACCAAGATGTACCTCTCTTCATTCTCATTGGACTAGTGTTCCAGCTCAAAAGGAGTCCCTGCCGTAATCCACACCAGGGCCTCCTTGGCATATGCGGAGTGGGAGATGACGTATAACGGACCTCACGATCGGTACCGCAGGCATTCCATCTCTACTCCTGTAAGCTGGGTCTCCTGCAGCATGGCACTGTGTACACCCCTGCATCTAAGATACCTGTGGATATTATGACATTTAGTCGCTGACCCCATCCCCCCAATGTTCCCTGTCATAACATGAATTCCTGACGTTGAGTAGCCTTCTAACCAATCGATAGTTGTGTCCCATGCATTCGACCCAAAACCAACCCTGCATCTACCCCTCCCACCACTACACATATTGCAATCCCGAAGACAAACAACAAACACGCCAACTTCGAACTCCCCAACCCAAGAGCAACTGAGCAACAACTGGCCATCGAAACACATAATATAAACCATTGTCATAGGCATGACTCCTCCAGTCTCCTAGCAGGGGCCAAGTGTTGAGGGGCAGGCAAATGTAGACCGTCTCTTCTATTCCCGCTCTGGCAAAACGTGCTGTACTGGTCCAGATCGTGCCTTGATTCAGCAATCCGGGCACCTCCATCTAGGTGTATTAGGACCAGCAACAAAGGTGCTCTGTGATGGGTAAGCGGCAGGACCACCAGGACGCAGACGTCAGAGAAAGATGCCCCCATCGCCCAACAAACAAACATTTCAGAGCTGCACCACCTTAAATCACTCCTCCACTGTCTGTTGGGTCGAACCCTTAGATTCCGATTCTACTGACTGGAGCTCTGAAGGAGATCCTGTCTCCGAATCCAACACACTGTGATGTCCGCCATTACCTGGAGTGCAGCCACCCGGTCTTTGTCTGCGATCTGGACGTTTTTCAGAGTTCCCCTGTGAGTAGATCCCCAAGAACATTTCCTGGGCCTGCGACTGGCCTCGCCTCCCAAGGCCTAGGGAATTGGTGGGGCTAACCCTGACCTATAGGCATCCAGGGAATTCGGACATAATATTGAGTAAAAGATATCGAGATGCAGAAATATTGAGTTTTTAATATCGTGATACACAAATATCGTGATGCAGGAATATTGTTGACAAGAATATCGATCTGCTAATTTAAGTAATATTGATGTAAAAAATATCCATGTTGTTAATATGGTTTACAGAAATGTCTGTGTTGTTAATATCTATGTTAATAATATCTATGTTGTTAATTTCGTTTACAAAAATGTTGTTAATATTTTTTCATCATCTTTTTTACTATATGTTTTAATTGTGCATCAGAAATTGTTTGTAGAATTATTGTTAATGTCTTTTAATATAGTTTGCAAATTTGTAGTTGTTTAATTTCATTTAATTAATTTCTATTCCCATTCCAGTGTGTGCAGCATTAGGAAAAGCGTTGGACTCTGGAGGAGTAAAATTCTCCTATTCCCACTCCAGTGTTTGCAACAGTAGGGAAAGCATTGGAATCAGGAGGGCTTACATTTACTATTCCCCTCTAGTCTGTGCAAGAGTAGTAACAGCATTGGACTAAGGAGGGGTTAACTTTATTATTCACACTCCAATGTGTGCAACAATGGGGAAAACGTTGGACTCAGGAGGGATAAAATGTACTATTCCCACTCCAGTGTGTGCAACAGTAGGGAATGCATTAGACTCAGGAGGGGTTACATTTACTATTGCCACTCCAGTCTGTGCAACAGTAGGGAAAGTCTTGGCTAATGAGGGGTTAAATTTACTATCGATGGTTAACATTACTGCATAAGTGTCAGACCAGACTAAGTGATGGGTCATGATTGTTTGAAGAAGTGGGCGGTCAGAGAAGATGCCATTGAGTAGATGCCCTGCAGAATGAGTAGGTCCTGTCACCTGTTGCTCTAAACCTACATTATTCATCATGTCCGTGAGTTTGGCCGAATCATTGTTAGCTCAATTGTCTAGGTGAAGATTAAAATCATCCAAAATGGTGAAGTTCGGAGAGTCAACTTTTAGGTCCATTAAGTGGGAGAGATTGGTAAAAACAGCAACATAAGGTCCTGGAGGGTGGTATAAAAGTATACCATTGAAAGAGAAACGCCTATTGAGCTGTATTTTAAAAGCAAGTGCTTCAAGTTCCTTGGAGCTACTAAGCCCAGTAAAGGAGGTTTTAAATGAATTTCTGTAAATAACGGCAATGCCGCCACCTCTTTTACCTTCCCGTTCACGCCTAAACACAGAGTAGCCTGTTGGCACTGCTGTTAACAATTCAGGGGCGAGACCTCCTAGTAAATTTTACCCCTCCTGAGTCCAATGCTTTTCCTACTGTTGCTCGGACTGGAGTGGGAATAGTCCATTTTACCTCTCTGGTGTCTAACGCTTTCCCTACTGTTGCAAACACTGGAGTGGGAATAGTAACTTTTACCCCTTCGGTGTCCAATGTTTTCCCTACTGTTGCACATACTGTAGTGGGGATAGTATATTTATTATTGTAAGAGTTTAATACTTTTTTTGTATTATTCAAATATTTATTATTATTATTATGATTATTATTATTATTATTATTATTATTATTATGTGTTTTTATATTTAATTTCATATTTTTAAATATATAAATGTAGGTAATATTGTAACATATTTGTTTGTAAAATGTATTTTTATCTACTATTTACTTTTTATATATAACTAAAATTAGAAATATTTTATCTTTTTGCAGTTTATTTATTACATTTATTATTTATTTGTTTGTATCAAACAAGAAAGAAACATCCATGTGAGGACATTGAAGCAGCTCTCCACAGAATAGTGAAATTATATTTTTTTATTATTTCTCACTTCATTTCTTCAACGCGTTTCGTCTGACACAAACAGCCTTGTTCACGATGAAAACATGTCCCCTATATGCATCTTATAAAGGGCTCTCTATCAACAACAATGACAACAGACTACAAAACAGTGAAAAGGCCATTTAGACAATTCAACACTTTTCATCAGCGCCATCCTTAAATGTGCATCCTTAAATGTGCAAAATTCACAATCATTAAAGACTCACTTCTTACTCTCTGCAAGCAAATCTCCAAAAATGGACAAAAACAATGGATATGAATAATATTAATTCATTGTCCTTTTTATGTTTAACAGATATACAAGGTGCTTTAACATTAAAATGCACAGCAATCCCTTAGTTTTAATACAAGTCAAACCATTAAAAATCCATATCAATCAGCAAGTGCCCCAATAAACATGCTATAAAGACACCTTCATGGCGTACCTTCCCTATTGAAGACTAAAGTGCTGTAGTGTCTTGTCCCCTGGTCTGTGCCTAAGGAATAAAGTGCTTATTTTGTAACTTCCTTTTCGCTGTCCTCTAGTACCCTCGACCAGACTTGGGGGACCTAGGCTCAGTCTAACTAATCCTTGTGCTTAGTGGATTTTGCTCAAAAGTGACTTAGTGCTTCCCTTAAAATCATTCTCATCAAACATTAGAGGGTTCACTGTTGTGAAGTTCCTATAAAATCTATATAGGACCTGGGCGTTTAGACAACATACACTAGGATTGGTGTCAGACTGATTCTAGACACCCCCACCGGGTATGTTGGCCTGTATACCAGCTAGCTCACAGTGCCACTAGAAACTCCTCTTACCAAAGAGAGAATAGTTCTTGGCAACTATTAAACATGACAACCCTGATCCCTCAGGATCGTGGAAACAGTGTACCACTTTTCACATAGTCACTTGTGCTCCCTTAGTCTCAGAGAGATACACAGAACAAATGGTATGGACGTTTTTCAATACGCATTTATTGAACAGTCGTTATTCCAGTATATTCCAGTATAAAATAGGCGTGCTGAAACAACCACTAGACAGAAATAGATATAAATGATTAGCAGCACTAAAAAAGTAAAAGGATGGTAGATTTCTACCATTTTGCTATGATCATGAATACAGGCAAGTATATAAAATACATGACAATAAAAAGATGCAATCCTAACTAGGTGTATCTAAATGTACCTAGCATGTATGTAGGTGTTAAGCCAAGAATCCCTCTAGGGTAAAGTAAACCCCATTACCTGAAGTGAGAGACTATGGGACAGCGTCTTGGTCTTGCGTTGGACACCCTGCAAGGTATGTTAGACCACTGCGAGCTGGAGTATCTGCATGCAGGAACCTCAGCGTCTCGCGTCAGTGAGTCGGCAGGGATGTCCTGATCTCCTCTGTTTGTCTCAGCAAGATGTGATGTTTATATACCCAAAGGTGTCCCCGGGGATTCTATCGTGCGCTGCCACTTTTCGGACTTAGGATGATGTCGGGAATTAACTTTATGCATAGTTATTATACAGGAGATGGTAGTCCTGCTGAGTTTCCAAGAATCCTCATGCATAACGTATGAGGCTTTTACCAGGGAAAATCCAGATTTCTGTGTTCAGTGTCGTATCTAAGTAGAAGGTCAGTCCCTAAGAACCGTTATGTGTGTAATGTAGAGAAGAATATAGGTGAAAGGTTATAATGTTATCTGAGCCTATATTGGGGTACCTATATGGAATATAACACCCACTTCTCATCCGGCTGGATGACATAATTACATTCTAATGTACTACTAGGCTGTCTAGGCACTGGTACGCAAACAACTACATTAAAAACAATAGTTTTGCTAAAAAATGGTAAAAAAATCAAGAACAAAAATTTTTTGAAACAAAAATCTTCACTCAAGCAATAGGTCTAATGTCTCTGTATATATATTTAGAACAACTACAAGCATCAGAAAGCCATGCAGGTCAAAAAGTGTCAATTTCTTTGGAAGTTCCAATTTGAGTTTGTTTTCAGAAGGCTGAATTTTTCCCAGCACATGATGAGCCAAATGTTTTTGGAACCTGGCTGGTAGACGCAACATTGATGTTGCCTGCCTTCGCAGACGACGATCCCTGTAACGCCTCGCAGATTATGTCAATTGAGCACAGGTGATCTTCCGTACTGCCTGCAGCCGATGCTGGGGCAGCATGTGGGCAATCTTAGGCCTGGGTGTCCGTGGAGGAGCCGGTATCCGTTCCTACAGTAGCAGAGACTTCCTGTGGAGGCTCTTAGAATGCCGCCATCAACATAGGAATAAGCTGGGGACACTGCAGAACACGGACCGTTATCGGGTCCAGTAAAGCATCAAAGTCCGGTTGCGCAACTGATGGAAGTGCAGTGTCAGACAGAGATCCAACACGCATTCTTCTCCGCAGAACAGGCATCGGAGAACAGGTAGAACACAGTCCATCCAGACTGGTCTAAATGACAGGAACCAAGAGGCGCTTAGTTCCAGTAGGTGAGGTGTGCCCAGATGTCGTACCATGCGGTCTCACTGTATTTACACTCCAGGAGTGCTTTTTCCATCTCCTTGGTGACTGGGACATCCATTGCATAGCAGAAAAATTACAATAAACATACCTGCTATTGGTAACAGGATCAGTGAAAGTCCTCCAAAAATGCTTCCGAATACAGAGTGTATAAAGTTTGGTATAACTCCAAGGACCGTCTGAAAGGTGCTTAATAGTCCCAAACCTATGGTCTTAAATAGGTGGACTATACCCATCGTATTCAACGTGTTAAAGATACTATTTACCATTTCTGTGAAATGGAAAGGGCAGTTCGTACGTATGAGTGCCTGTATCTCGGCCGAAGACCTTGTGATCTGGAGATCAAAAGTCTCCCAGGCGGATGTTAAGGGCACGGTTTTCTGTAGAAGCATGGCTTTCATTCTGCTCAGAGTATCAAACCATATTAAAAAAACATTCAATGAAGGCCATAGAGGCACCATCCTGACTGTGTGCGTGGTGGGAAACAATACTTGCACACAGCAAGTAACACTGGAGCTCACGGTGGCTAGATATGCGATGCCCAGAAGCATCCCACAACAACTTTGATCGTTCAGCATCAAGTAACTCCCATTCAAAGGTAGCTTCAATAGCGGAGTAAACACGGGTGCTGGGGTACCCCTCAAGTGACAGGATAGATTCTCCACTGAACCTTTAAAGGCCCCGTGTAGCATGATATCCTGGCATATGAGAGATCTACTCAAAGCTTTCTTGCAGTTTGTACCGCTTAGAAACACTTCTCGATCCCCGCTCCTGCATCATAATCTGTAAGGTAATTCCCAAGATCCCTTGATGCATTCCCTACCTATTTCCTCATATCTGCATGCCTGTTGTTGTTCTAGGCAGTACTGAAACTGGAAAGTTGTGACTGGAAATGGTATATGGCCATGGATCAACCACTCTGTGGACGGTGATTCTGCCACAGTAAAAGGTAATCTGTCCAGTTTTTCAATACGCAGCATTGTATAATTTGCTCCCCTCCATGCCATTTTCATCTGTTTTCCGTTAGATTGTATGCAGAAAACAGTGATGTACTGTTGATAAAATGCTAAGGCACATAACCTGCGTGCAATGATTGCAGCGTCCAGATCAATAACATAAACAAATGTAATTGTGACTGCCCGTGCTGTAGCATAGACAAATCATGTTCTAGTACGTCAATAGCAGAAGATACAATGTTGCCCATTGAATAGATCCTGGATGTTAACATAGTCATACCATTGTCAACTATGGCTAACTCCTTTTCTAAATTGATCCTATCTATTTCTCGTAGTCTCTCCGTTGCTTCTTGTTGAGAGGGTTTCCAAATTTCATTATAGAGAGCATAATAGAAACGTTTATGACAGGGCTTTCTGGGGCCTAGTTAAAAATCCTGTAGGTCCACATCCTCTTTAAGTAAGAATAAGTGTTGTTTCACCTGTGGTAGTGTAGAGGTTTTTTGCTAATTGAGGCATAACTTCCCAACACTGTATGATGTCACCACCCCTGGATGTTCTCTTTGTACATAGCGTGGGTCTGGCCTATGGATACTGAACCCTTTGGGGGTACCCCTGAATCTTTCCTGACATCTTTTAGTGTCTGTGGGCCAAACCAACCATCCCTTTCAATTGGAGTCTGATCTACTGTATTGTAAAATGTAATCTAATGTTCCCCCTTTCAGTGATATAAAATTACCCTCGGCCTGTGATGGTGTTGGAATCCGAGGTGTGTTCAAATCCTTGTTCTTGGCTATTTCAAGGCAGGAAGTCTGTTGCACAGTATCATTTAGAAATATCATCTGCTGAGGAATGAGGCATGCTCTAAATAGTGCTTCTGTTCCCTGGACTTGCCAGTCTCTAGATCCTTAGACTGATTTTAAGTCTATAGTGTCCTTCCATAAGTCAAAACCCTGTGCAGACAGTTGGGTAATAAAGAAAGCAGAGTAAATCTGTTTGATGTTAGTAAGCACATTCTTTTGTGTGGATGTTGATGCAACCTTATAGTAATATGAGGTCAGGTCAAAAAGGTTAAATCCTGAAAAATATGAACATTTCTGTGCAAAGGTTTTCAAACTACTTTTCGGTGGTGTAGGGCAATGTTCCCATTGGTGATCTGTTAATACAATCCTAGGGGTACTGGATTTGTGTAGAAAATGATGTCGAAAATGTTGATAACAATACATTGTGTTAAAGCCTGATGTGTCTTCTAACATTTAATTGCTAGAAAATGCGTCAGATTTTTCTAAATCAGACAACATGTTATTTACAGTTTCAAAATCCCAATCATCGGAAAATGTACTAGAGGCAATTATATCATTTAAGGAAATTTTAAATAAATGAGGTATTTTTAAAAGTTCTGTTGGTACAAATATATTATAATCAACAATGTCCCATACTATACGATCAGGTATAGGCACTGCTGTAATGTTCACTGATGACAAGTCTCTTTGTTCACGATGTGAAGAAACATGAGGTTTCAGGAGCAAGTTCACTTTTGATGCTGCAGAGCTTTGGCGAAGGTAAGTTCCATTAATAAGTAAGCAGAAGACTGTTACTAAGCCTATCCAGAGTTCTAGCCAAAGTGACACCAGGTATGTCTTTTAAAGAAAAACAAAGAAGTATTTGAGTTGTTGTTGACGAGATATTGGGGGTGGTGTTGTTTCAGGTTCACTTGGATCCAAGGAAAAGATATCGAAGTCGATGAAATAGCCAAATGCAGTTCAATCTATTTTTGGTAGGTCCGCAGGTTTTGTTGAACTTGTAGACAGCTCTTGTTGAGGCATGTTGATGTAGACATCAGTGTTAGGTCTAATTGAAACTTGTCTTTCATTTTGATCTAGTGTTTCTTGTTCAAGGGGAAAGAGTTCCATTACATTGTTGCATAGTCCATCATTCCGTATTGGAGACTCCTCGAACGTGATGAGCCTTTCTGTCTGAACTTCCTGTATGGTAACGAGAGGAGGGCGTCAGCTACCCAGGAGCCCACTAGGCCTACTATTCAATATCGGCCACATAGTGCGGTTTGATCAGATCAATTGAGAAAAAACTCTTTTCCTTTTTCCCGTCAGGAGGCAGCAGAAGTACAGTTCTTGTCCCTTCGACGGCCAGGACAGGTACAGGCTTTCTGTATGATGACCCAAATTCTTTTTAGTCCACTATCTTTTCCCTGACCAGATCCACGACTTTAGGAATCCAGACAGGTCTGGCCGTGACTGACTTGACTTTCCCAGTGGTGGTCCGCTTTAGCTGCACATTACTCTGTAGTACTCTGGATTCATTCAGATCATGTAAAACAGCCAAATGTTTATTGAGGTCAAAAGGTTTCTCATCTACCACTGTGCCTTCACAATCAAGATCAGGTACCCACATTCTTGTCCCAAATAGCACCTCATATGGAGTGGCACCCCCTAGAGAACTTCTTGGCATGTTATTCAAGGCCTGCTGTACCCCATATAAGTGATTGACCTAACTGCCACCCGCGCCTAATACTCTAGCTGTTAATGATTGCTTTAGGTACCGGTTTTTCCTTTCAACAACCGAATTTCCCTCAGGATGGCACGGATTGGAGTACCGCAGTGCAACACCCAAACCTCCCATGGCTTCCTTGTAAGCCCTAGAGCTAAACGCGGGGCCACAGTCAGAATGTAATGTGCCAACTGCGTATGTCCGTGTAAAGACTCGCAAATCTTTGATAACAGTTCAAGCGTCAGCCGAGCGTTTAGGCCATACCCATAGGAATCTTGAGCAGAATCCACTGCAACCATGATGTACTTGTAAGCCCCATCAGATTGCAAGGGGCCGCAGTGGTCCAAATAGACACACGCGAGTGGTCTGTCTGATATTAGCAATGGCTTTTGCGCTGGGCGTGTTATGATGGAGTCTTTCATTTGTTGACAGATGTCGCACTTTGACATAATCTTTGGTCTGCTTTGTTAACCCTGGCCACCAATAGCGTTGCTTTAATAAAGAAACCGTCGCCATTACTCCTGCGTGTGCAGATCCCAGACCCTTGTGTGCAGCTAACATTAAGCCTAATCTGCGATCCATATTTGGTATTACTCTATCCCCCACTCTGGGAACCTGAGCAAATGGAACTTTATTTGTATCTAACTTGTAGGAGTACTTGAGTGGAAAACCTTTCGGCAATGCCTTATTGTCTTTGCGGGAAGCTATGACAGCTACCTTTATCTCTCCGTCTATTCTCGTTTTTGAATGAGTGATTGCAGCTAAGGACACAGTTTGTACTGCTCCCTTTGCAGCTTCATCAACCAATGAATTCCCTTCAACATGAACACCATCATGTTGATGACTCAGCGTGTGTATCACGTGAGCACTTGGTAGTTAGTTTTTCAACTCAGCTACCTGTTCCCATAGCATTTGATGTTTAATTGTGCCACTTGTTGAGTCTTTAAACCCATTTTGTCCCCAGTAGTGAAGATATTCATTATATGACTGGACTCAGTTAAAAGAATCGCACACAATTAGTGTGTGGAATTCCCGATCCGTATTTATCAGAGCTAGTAATAGAGCTTTTAATTCTGTCCGCTGAGCCGTGCAGCCTCCTAGTGACTGTGTTTTATACAGCTTGGATGGAATTTTGCGTCCTGCATATGACTTTTTACAATCGCACATGCGGCGCTTTATTGTTGTTTACTTTCAATGGCCGGCTGAGCAGATCCTTCAGTGTATATTATGTATTTATACTGATCTAGAGATATTATTTCATTAGGGAGAGGATATTCTTGTTCATATTGTAGGAATGCTTGTGTTTTTAGACTTGGGTCATATCTGTATTCCACATCTGTTGCAGTGAGAGAATTAGTCCATTGTATCCATCTGGGATGTAAGGCTTTAGCATTTGGAACGCTTGCCTTTGTAGCAGCCTCTAAGGCCGGTACCGGAGTCACAACAATTATTCGTTTCCCCTGAGCCAGTGCTCTTTCTCTCACTACAGCAGTCTATACAGCTGTCAGAATTTTCTCTGTGGATGCAAAGCGCATCTCAGTGTTCATGTATAAGTGTGATTTGTATGCTATGGGTACCATTTCGCCTTCATTGTATGTTAGGTAGGTGTGTCTGTAAATGTTTGGACGCTATCATGTCAGCTTGTAGTGAACGAATGATATCTGTGTGTTCCTGTGTCCATTGCCTAACTGAAAAATCAGGTCTTATGAGGTTGTAGAAAGGTTTAATTCTTTCTGCGTAATCCAAAATGTATATTCTACCAAAATTCATGAGTCCCAGTATGGATTGTACATTTTTCAATGATTTTGGAGGTTGGAGTAGCGCACACTTTTTTAAGAAGTAGGCTGCCAAGCTTTTCCCTTCACTTGAAAGCTTATATCCCAAAAATAGGATATTGAGGTGGGCTATTTTTGTTTTTTTTAAGTTGAATTTGTAGCCCTCAGAGGCTAATCCCAAAATTATGGTGCTCACCCTGGTCAAGTGTTCCTCCAGGTCATCATCCGTCAGATAAATTTCATCTACATAGGACAATGCCTCCTCATCCAGATCCTTTAGTAACTCAGTTGCCCTTGAAGAAAACAACCTCAGGCTGTTCTTATACCCCTGGGGGAGTCGACAGAATTGCCGCTGTGACCCTAGCACTGAGAATTCTGTCAAATATCTGCTCTCAGGCACTATGTTTTGGCAGAAAAATCAATTTCAGATATCTAGTGTTGTTTTGTATTTTTTCCACACAATGTTATTTATCAATGCATGCGTTTTGTACTGCAAATGTTTTTGTGCAAGAGTTCAGATGTCTGTAGTCTAAAACTAGACGATGTGTATTGGTAGGTTTCATTACGGGAAACAAGGGATTATTCATTGAAGAGGTGCAAGTTTCAATCACCCCCTGGTATTCAAGTTGATCTAAGATCTCCTTGACCTGTTTTTTAGCTTCTTGCTTTATTGGATACTGACTTTGTGGAGTTGGAATAGATTTTAACGGTACCACGTGGTGGGTTGACTCTTCATGCCATCCAACACGGGTGCAATATAGTGCTGGAGAAGGGGCTACCGCCCACTCCGGTGCATATGTATGTTTTAAATATTGGTGAATGAGGTCGGAAAAAGCTGGCATAATTACAGTTTCTCCCATTTGGGCAATCCATAACAATTTCAGGCGGCCAATCTCTTTCAGCTAAAAGAATGTCATAGCCAAATGTTAAGTTCTTCCAAAAAAGACCTTTAATTTTGCTGTATTTGTCCCACTCCATTTGGAGTGTTATTTCATGTAACTTATGTGGGATGCTCACCCTGGTATCAGGTGTTTCCACCATGATATGTTCATTCAACTCTACTGTCACCAGAAATTCCATCAGGTTCTGGTGAGCTATTGTTACTGCTGCTGCACTGTCTAGCATCGTCAGAGCCCATTCCCCATTCAGTAATTGAGTCCTCAGAATTCTGGGCATGTTTAACTTTGAGACCTGCTACTTTCTTCTTTTTGAATTGAGGTTTTGCTTTAGGCTTTTCTTCTTTTTTTGGTGCGTAGTCCAAAGGGTGTTGAGTGTCTCTGGAGGCTCTTCTTGTCTGTGTTCTGACCGTCCTTCACTCTCTGAGTTTTTCAATGATCCCTGAAAGGAACGAGAGGAACGTGTATCAGTATCCTGATACCTGTCAGGTTTTCTAATGTTATCCCTATTCCTAAGATTATACCTCCTTTCAGGGGCTTCTGTTAAGGAGACCTACCTCTGGATTGAGATCTATTCTCTTTATTCCTTTGTTGTTTGTTATTATCCCATTTCTTGTTTGAAGAAGCGGGTGCTTGCTTTAAGGTATCCTTTTCGGGACCACCCATCAGTTGAAGTTTTACTGGTCTATTTCCCAAACTATCTCTACCTAATTCTGCATATGCTGTTTCAATAATTTTAGGTAATTCTGTCTCCTATTTTAAATGAGTGAAATCCTCAGGCGTTGGCGTATTGTCACTGCTGCGGTGTCCCCTTTAATATTTGCTAATATTATAGCTGATACCAGTGCTTAATTTGTAAAATATTAAGTGCTAGGGCTCTGACCAGGAGGCCACTGCAGCTTGCACCACCCATCTCCCTTGTGATCACTGCCAAAACAACTACTAACCATCTCTCTCGCATGTAAATGCGACAGTTCAGATTATTCCAGGTTCCCAAAGCTAAAGGAATGGTGGGTAGGCAGGTATGAGCAATTTTAATGTATATTGTATTCCTAAACAACCGTTGTTCAGCTCATCTCTAAATTAGATGAGCAGCGCCACCATGTGGTAGACTGTTCCAAGTATGGTGTTGACAATTAGGGGCTGGTGCCGAGCACCGGAAACCAATTAAGTTTTGGTGCTGAGCACTGGAAAGCACCGGCTCAAATTAAGCAGTGGCTGATACCTGGGCAAAGTTACCTAGGAACTTTATCCCTAAGTTCAGACCAGGTTCTGCCCCGTACTCATTCTGTATTTGTCCTAATACATCTGGTATCACTGCTAATGAAGGGATACCGTGAGTCCTGGTATATATGGCAGTGAAGACTGTACCTCAAGTGGTACAATCCTCTATCGGGGGAGCCATCCCCATGGGCAAGCAAATTGTTAGCATTCTATGCTTTTCCTGTGGACCAGTGTGTGAAAATACTGCCTCTAGCTGTGTTATTTTTTGAGCTATCCTGAATGGCATTTATTCACGTTTTGTGGGCATTTTTCCAGTCACTGCGTGTAACGTTTGTGGTGTAATTTTTGTTGTTGATGTTTGAATCGGACCTGTTGGTATAGCCATTGCTGGCTGAAGTGTGAGTGTTCTTATTAGTTCTTTGTGAAGTGTAAGTAAGTCTCCTACTGGCATTGTTTCAATGTCAGGGTGTGGTGTGTAGGCCGCTACTCCTGGCCATGTTGCTCCTTCTCTTCCGAGCGGACTAAGTCTTACTTTATTTCATGTATGGGGAGGGCACCTTTAAACCAGTATATATGCTCCTGGTAAGCGAGCGGAACTTCAATGTCCTCGTATGGACAATATACGTTCGGTGGGCCATCTTCTATGTAGTAATGAAATGTTTTTCTTCGTGCATTTGCCTGTGGGAATCTAACCCATGAATAGAATACCCCTGTTCTATGTGATTCATGTGCCTCAATCACAAAGGTTACCGGCCCACCCCTAGCTGTTAAACCATATGCTGCTAGTTTTAGGATGATGGCATTTCTAACATTTTCTGAAATTTGTATTGCATCTGTATCTTTTTCCTCAGCTGAGAGGTTTAGGTCATGGACAGCGATATCCTACTGCTCAGTCATTGTTTTTAGTAAGAAGAGTTTTTTTTTTTAAGGGAACTGAGATAAGGTGTTATGCACAATAGGAACTATGTGTCTTTCAAGCTTGATTAGCCAACAGCCAATACATAGGATTTCGCCTACTCAGCTGCGGCGGATTTTTGTTCCCTCCCACTCCAGACATGTCTGGGAAAATGTGAGTAGAGGTCTCTGAGAATAGCACGACTGAACTACTCAGATTTGACCGTTAAATAAGTACCCAACCAACGTTGGCGGCACCATGTTCCTATGTATTCCACATGTAGTTCCTATAAACCTATATAGGATATGCGCTGTTAGACAACATACACTGTAGGATTGGTGTCAGACTGATTCTAGACACCCCCACTGGGTATGTTGGCCTGTATATCAGCTAACTCACAGTGCCACTAGAAAATCCTCTTACCAAGGACAGAATAGTTATTGGTAACTATCTAACATGACAACCCTGATCCCTCAGGATCCTGGAAACAGTGTACTACTTTTCGCTCAGACACTCGTGCTCACTTAGTCTCAGAGAGATACACAGAATAAATAATATGGACGTATTTCAATAAGCATTAATTGAACAGCCGGTATTCTATTATAAAATAGGTGAGCTGAAACAACCACTAGACAGAAACAGATATAAATGATTAGCAGCACTAAGAAAGTAAAAGAATGGTATATTTCTACCATTTTGCTATGACCATGAATACAGGCAAGTATATAAAATACATGACAATAAAATGCATACTCCCACAATGCAATCCTAACTAGATGTACCTAAGTGTACCTAGCATGTATGTAGGTTTTAAGCCAAGAATCCCTCTAGGATAAGGTCAACCCCATTACCTGAAGTGAGAGACTATGGGACCACATCTTGGTCTCGAGTTGGACACCCCGCAAGGGATGTTAGACCACTGCGAGCTGGAGTATCTGCATTCAGGAACCTCAGCGTCTCACATCAGTGTGTTGGCAGGAAAGTCCTGATCTCCTCTGTTCCCTGTGTCCCCGGGGGTTCTACCTTGCTGTGCCACTTGTCGGACAGAGGATGACGTCAGGAATTAACTTTATACATAGTTATTATACAGGAGATGGTAGTCCTGCTGAGTTTCCAAGAATCCTCATGCATAATGTATGAGGCTTTTACCAGGGAAAATCCTGTGTTCAGTGTCGTATCTAGGTAAAAGGTCAGTCCCTAAGAACAGTTATGTGTGTAATGTAGGGAAGAATATAGGTGAAAGGTTAGGATGTTACTTGAGCCTATATTGGGGTACCTATATGGAATATAACATCACGAGGAATACATTTAATTGAAGGAGCATCCTAACTTATAAATATGTATATAATTCTTCATCGATGTTAAAACCATTGGGTTCTATTCTGTCTAGTTCCAGTATATAAAAAGTTTCTAGTCTCCTTAGCTCTTTCTCTCTGTCCCCCCTCTTTTTTTCTTTTGGATTGTGCAATACAACTGTATTTCAAATAAACAGGATTGGTTTGGTGACACTTCTTGAAATTCCTAGCGATTGGGTAGCTATGGTCCTTGTTCAATATTGCACAAATGTGCTGTAAGATTCTCTTGTGTGCTGGTAGGTTGGTGCTTCCAACATACAATTTTTCACATGGGCATTTCAGGATGTACACCACAAACTTAGATTTACAGGTTTAATTGCCCTTGATTTTTATGTTCTTTTGAAAGGGCTTGATAATCAATGTCAAGTTTTTGCCATTCCTACAGGCCTTGCATTTCAAATAGTTTCTAACCCCCTCATGTATGTTGAGCCATGTTCTATTCATACTTCTAGAGGAAAAATCAATTTAACCAAATAATGGATCTTGATTTCCTGTAGGTGATCTATGGTCTTTTAGTCACTACTGTACCCAGAACTGGATCCTGTTTCACAAGGGGCCAGTATTTGTTCAAAATGGCTCTAACTTTGATGTGTTCTTGATTGTACGTGGTTTTAAACCTGTGTGGTCCTTTCTTTCGGGATAGTTTCCTTATAGCGGGATTAGCGGGTTCAAAGAGGGCATCTTCCTTTTTAAGGGCCCTTGCTTTTCTAGATGCCTCTACTTTTTTTTTTCTAAACAGATTTTTATACATTTGTAAAAAAACATAGAAAAGCATCACATACACCACACTGTAAGCACCTGCGAGTACCATTGTACATCTTAATGCAGTTACACATAGGAATCTCAGGATGTCTATTTGCAAATAGTCAATAGTCCTGTTCTTGAACAAGGAAATAAAGGTTCATCCTAATTCTGAGGCAGCCCTCAGTTCTTAGTTCTGTAGTACTATGTAAGGCACTCTATTAGGCGTGGATCCCCTCGGGGTTCTGCTCCTCAACTAATATTCAACAAATGTCCCCCCTCCCCCCTCCAAACCTAGATGCCACTTACATGATAGATTTTGGGTATCCTCTCTGAATAAATCTATTTTTAATTTCCTCTTCTTTATTGGTGACCTCCTCTACTGTGCTGCATGCACTTCTCGCTCGATAGAACTCTCCAAAAGGTATACTTCTGATGAGTACGGCTGGATGAGAGCTTTGAGCATGCACTGTGGTGTTACCCGCTATAGGTTTCCTAAAGACCGTGGTCTCTAATTTCTCCTCTTCGACTCAGACCTGAATGTCAAGAAATTCTATTGTGGTTGTACTCACTTTCCAGTAAATTTAAACTTCAGCTCATTAGCATTTAGATCATGTATAAACCTTCCTGCCTCTGTCTCTGTGCCCTGCCACAGCACAAAGACATTGCCTATATACCTGAGACACATTATGATCTGAGTCGTCCACTGTCCCATAGTTATGCACCCGAGCACCTTCTCCTCTCACCAGCCCATCTGCAAATTGGAAAAGCTGGGGGTTAAACAGATGCCCATGGCAGTCCTTTGCTCTCTATATACATAGTTGTTTTATTGGTATATTTAAAAAGCATTAGAAAAAAACCTATAGATTATAATTCATATTTATTTTACATAGTTTTATGTTTATGTGTGTATATAAATATTGACTCATTCATATATATGTGTGTTTGTTTAATTATGTAGGTATTTATATATATATATCTATAAATATTACTTAGGTATATTTAAATTACATTATATTAATGTTGTATGTTAAAATATTTAATAATATAATGTTTTCAACTATATACATATTAAAAACGATATTTGTATATATTTTTTCGATATCAGTGTCAAACTATATATTGTTTTCATTATTTTTGTACTTACCATTAATAGCATGATTTCGATGTCCGCCCGACACCGACTCGGGCCTGGGACCGACCGACATCCGTTCGGCGGTTCCGACCGCATTGTTGCATTCCTACATTTTACTATGGGAGTAGTGTGGTTCATCCCTGCACCCCGTGTCAGGCACCTCAAGGTGCCTGCTACAAGGTGCAGGGATCAACCTCGGACTCGATCTGGAGGCTGTGCACCAAAGGGGGCCCTGCTGGGGGCCCCCAAACACGTTTTCCGACATGGTTTCCATAAAATGGAAACCATGTCGGAAACCGTGCATTGTAATCTCAAGGGCGGAACAGCTCGCCTTTGAGATTACCGGCTTGATTCCGACTGGCCAATGGGCTCTGCGAGCCCATCAGAAGCCAGCCAGAATGACCGTCCAGTTCACTTTCCGACTGCCTATATCTTAATTAGGTGGTCGGAAAGTAAACCGAGGAGTCCATTACAATGCACATAGAAATCCGCCCCTAAATGTATAGAAAAAGAATATTTTTGTGATCAATATTTTTGACAACATATTTCTGTATCACAATATTTCTGCTTTCTATATTGTGTCAGAAAACCGGCGTCAAGCCATTCCCATGCAATTTTGGGATAGTCACAGAAGTGCATGGTACCATCCATCATGATGTTCAGTTTGGCTGGAAACATCAGCAAATATTGTAGACCTTCTTCCCGGAGCTCCCTCTTCCCCTCCAGGAAGGAGGCTCTCTTGACCTGCACAGCAGCGGTGAATTTAGGTAACAGTGACACTTTCCCATTACGAATGGTGATTTGGCCTCCTGCCTGTGCCCTTTTCAATATCACGTCTCTATCCCTGAAGTGAAGCAGCTTGTCCACCACAGGTCGTGACGGGCAGCCAGGTGGCCTAGCCAGTTCACTATGGGTCATTTCAGGGTTAGGAAGGACGACAGATGATTCAGGGCAACTTCCATCCCTAACCATTGCTCAAGGTATGTGCCCTCCCTTTTTACCTTTGGGGAGCCTCACCACTCGTACATTGCAGTTGCGGCCCTCTGCATCCTCAGCATGGTGTTTTAGGATGCGCACCCTGTTGCTCAGGTCTGTCACTTTCTGGTTGCATCTCTCCCATCACGGTATCCACTTCTTTCACCCTATCCACCAATTTCTGGTAGTTAGCCCTCAGTAGCCCCATGCCAACAGAGACAGCACTAATGTCCTGCTGGAGGGTAGATTTAGTATCTGCAAAGGCTGCGAGGACCTTCTCCAGTTGAAGCTGAATGGGGGCATTACGGGCTCAAACCCATCCACATCCACCGTAGCAGGCTGAGAAGACTCCCCAACTCCAGATTGTGCGCCTGGTGTTTAAGCCGTAGGTTTCCCCATGGTCGTGGTTGGGCCCCCTCCTGTCAACAGACGAGTGGCCAAGGGAGAACGTGTCACATGGCCTGCAACCCCGTTTAGCTTTCCAGACTGGTCCATCATGGCGCCCAAACATCCAACAGAGACCTCTCCTGCAGGCTGGGTCGGGTGACACCGCACACATCAAGCCAGTACCCAGTGGGACCAGTGCAAGCTACCAATGTTTAGAGGTTATATCCGCTCTTGTCAGGACTGCTCTACATCAAGTTCACCAGTCCTGCAACGCAAGCCACAGGCACCAAGAGAACCACCAGGAAGTTGTGCAGTCACCATTATGCTGCTATGTCAGGCTCAGTTCCACACCTTAAGTCATATGTGGTTGACCTTGTGGCATCCAGGCCACACCCCAGGCGTATGGCATTTAGTTACCATAGGGAGCACCAGGTCAGTACAGGGCCCCTAGGTCAATGGGGAATTACTGTCTCACAACACAGTCCTTGCCACAAGGTACACAACCCCAGGGCCCAGCACGACCAGCCCACAACACGAGTCCTCACCAGGCGCCGATGTCGTCCCCAAGACCTTAGGTCCTTTCACACACATACCTCCCAGGCAAAGTCACAGGCCCACACTCTCATCGCTGCTCTGGGCGTCCGTCAAGCAGTAGAGGCGGGCACTGATATGTGTGCAGAGATTTTCCGCTCTCACAGAGCATGGCCCTCCGTCCTCTCGCCTCACCTCCTCCACCGGGTGGCAATGAAGTGCCCCTAAGCCAGGGGGTGAGCCCTGCCCTCTAGTCACGCCAGGCGTGAGGGCGCAACACAGCAGGCTCCTTGATTCTGGCAATGCACGGCGAGACCTCACCGCGCTGCAGCTTTGGGGTCAGAAGGGGCAGCCTAGCATGTTGAGACTGCATGCCACCCAGTCACGGGGGAGGCCAGGGCTGGTCCACATCTCCAACAGTGTCGTCGTGCTCGTGGCGCCCTCAGCCAGCTGCTGCCTCCTTCAGCGGTAACTGCCTAGATTCACAGCCACCATTTTAGCAGGCTGGGCATCCGCTCTCCCGGCTCTCAGGGGTTCCAGCTGGCTGTTAAAACCCCTCTCACCTCAAGTAGGCCATCTCCAGGGATGCACTGAAGCCTCCAGCGCCGTCTTAGGTCAGGGTCCGTGGCAACCATGGATGGAAGATGGTGCAGGATAGATTGCGGGCTGGAGCGAAGTGAAGAGATTAAGCGCCCACCATCTTCGGCTGGCAAGCCCCGCTCCATGTATGTGGATGTTGTTAGTGGTAAATGTTAAGGAAGGGGCCATTAGTTTCCTTGACTTTCTAGTGGTGAGCAGTTAAGGATTAATCAAAGAAGGTGCAGCGAAGTTTGATTTCTGATACAATATTAATTTTGAATCAATACACTGAATAAAGATTGAATCAGTGTCCAGTGAGAGTAAATTATTTTATAATATATACATATTCATTATTTACATAGTTCTATTCCCAAAAGAGTAAAAGTTGAAAGAGTGCTAAGATTAACAAATGTGTTTATTTTAGCTTTGTCATAAAAACTTTAAAAAATTCAGAAAGTCCCAAGTTAAGTTGCTACAATCATCCTGTACCCCACCCACACTTCACTAAGCAACCTTAACTCACACCCCTGATATTACATGATAAAGCTTGTGGTGAAATGTCTTTAAGTGACTTAATAGTTATGTTTATCAGTTTGTGAAAGTTTCTATGGTGGCACGGAGAAGTTTTTAAAGTGATACTCGAGCTTATTTAAATGGTGGCTGGGTGTCAGATGGTTTGTGTACTAATATATAATGGTGGCTGTGTGGGGGTATGGCTGGTAAATGACTGTGGGTGGGATTGTGTGTTTGACTGTGTGATGCTTGTTAAGCTGGTGTGAGTTCATGATGCTGTGTCACCCCTGTTAATATGTGGGTAGTCTTGCAACGCCATGCCATTTTTGGCAGTGGCGTAGCAAGTGGGGCGGTTCGCCCGGAGAGGCACAAGTTTTGGTTTTGGGGGCGGCGGCACCCTCCCTTTGCTCTTTAGCGCTGCCGCAGGGCAGCAACGCCAGGGACTGCCACTGGTGGCCAAGTGCTTAGCTATTCCACTGCTTTGAGGCTTATGTTTTCTATGTTTTTTAAATTGGTTAATTGTGCGCTGGTGGGACGCACCAATGCTCATTTTTGGGGACTGGCAATTACTTTCCTCATCAGACTTTGACAAAAAGCAAGAGATTGAAAAACACACAAGGGGGGAGAAAGACAAAAAAAGCATGACAAAGGGTGAAGTGGGAACCTGCAAGAGTAGCACAAAGGGGCAGGGTGTGTGTGGTGGTGGATTGAAGAGGCATAAGGTGAAACCAAGAATATGTAGGCGTAGTGTTCGGTATGCTAATATGTTACAGCACTGGTCATGCGCTACCAAGCAAAACTTTAAATCCAGCCACTTATTCTATTATGAATTAAGCACTGTTTTTTAAGTTTGTAAAAGAATGTATATGTATGAGACTAACTCCTTGCAGTCTCTTTTAACCCCTTCTGTGCCCATGACGAGCTGGACTCGTCATGGGCCGCGGTTGCGCTGTGCCCATGACGAGTCCAGCTCGTCATGAACCCCGCCCGCTAATGAAACGCCCGGCACAGGGCGTGGAAAGGGCGGGGCACTGAAGGGGTTAACCCCTTCGACGCGCTTGACGGAACGGTTCCGTCATGCACGTCGGTTGGGCTGTGCTTATGACGGAACCGTTCCGTCATGGCCCCGCCCGCGCACGGAATCTTCAGCGTGGCGCGGAAATCCGCGCCGCGCTGAAGGGGTTAATAGCACTGGCAAATAATGGCTGTTTGGTTTCCCTATGGTTTTTGTGTTGGCATGTGATGGTGAGAACTTTGCTGTTTAATGGTTGTTGTGAGTATGAATTGATGTGTGTGAATTTATGCTGGTAGATTTGTTGTTGTGTATGGTGTGTATGGGTATACATTAATGACTGTGTGGCTATGTGGTTGTTTGATAGGGTCTTTTTGGTTGTATACTTGTATTTTGGTGCACATATAATGGTGTCTATTCAGTAATATATTTTAATTGTATTTATATAGCACTTACTATCACTGACGAAGTGTGAATCGCTTTTCGGTGAGTAGCACGCTACTCCAGAACCTAAAGGATTAGTGATGGATTAGTATAGGGAAATATAAGTTGTTAATTTGTGCGGTGGACATGTGAGGCTGTTAGTTTTATTGAACAGAATAAAGGAGGGATAGAGGAGCGAAGAGTCTAGAAATAATTAGAGTAGCTAGATATAGACTAAGGTAGATCACTCAGTCTTTAGGCCGTCCTGCTCTGGAACTCACTCAATACACCCCTGAGAGCACCTCCAACAATTTACCTTTTGGGAAGCACCTAGAGCCATCCTTATTTTTTATACCCCAGGATATTTCATTTATCATATAGCATCACAATAATATTACATACACAACATCAAACTAACCACAGCTTTGCAGGGTATTATACGTAAGTAGATATGGATGTAAGAAGAAAATGATATAGTTATCATGGTGATAAAACAGTAAGCATTATTGTGGATGCATTTTAATTGTAATTCGATGTCATACACCTCGATATAGGGTCATAAAACCCCTAAATAGGCTATCATTTGTACCCAAGTATGGTGCTATTCAACAAACTCCCATTACAGCTAATTAACCCAGGTTAGTTAGTAACTGTGACTTAGTGGTGGACCTGTCCTGCCTCAGTTCAACTTTGTATCCGTTGTACTCAACAATGGCAAAATGCTTTGTGCTAAACAATGCGAAAAATTAAACATATAGGGGCATATGCATCAACCAAACTAATACCGATTCCTTAATAGCGAAAAATAAGGAATCGCCATTAAGGAATCTGTAATTGGCATGCATCAACAGATTCGGTGAAATTTAGCGATTCCTTAAAAATCGCTAAATTTACCGATTCCTTAATAGCGGGGCACGCAAACGGCCTCACTAGCAAATAGCGACTTCGGTAATACCGATTTGGCTAATAGCGAGTTCGGTAATACCGAATTAGCTATTACCGAATCGGTAATAGCGAAATCGCAAATTGCCGCGTCGCTCCAGGAACAGGCTGATGACATCACCAACCAGGAAATACTGCTGCCCCACCCACATAGCCTCGACAGAGGAGCAGACAGGAGCTGGAAAGAAGGACAGGCTGTGCAGAGTGAGGCCACACAGATTCTGCCATTCACATCACACATCCATCATGTCGCAGGAAGTGCCATCCAGCGGAGAATCTGCACGCAAGCGCAAGAAGAAGTTTTCGGACAGGGAGCTGGAGTACCTCATCGAGGGAGTGTCCAGCAAACACGACCGCCTCTTTGGCAAGCTGTCCCTCAAGGTGCCTGAGACCGAGAAGCGGCGCATCTGGCAGCGCATCCGTGAGAGGGTCAATGCGGTTGGCGTCACTAGCCGCAGCATCGACGACCTTAAAAAACGGTGGTATGACCTGCGGAAGCGCGCAAAAGAGAGGATTGCTGAGAGGCTCCGGGAGGCAAGAAGGACTGGAGGCGGAACAACCACTGCACCATCCAACACAGCCCTGGAGGACCTTGTGGAAGGGACGATAGAGCGGGAAGCCGTCGTGGGGGTGATCCAGATGGACACGTCCGGCGCAGCCACAAGTGCCCAAGGTAAGATGCATGCCTGTGCCACACCCAGCATAGCGTAAATCCATACCCATGCCCCCAGCCCAATCTCACTGTGTCTGCAGCTCTGGCACAGACAGCTCCACACATGACACTACTGCATCTTGGGAGTTGTAGTCTAGTCAGCCCAGAGTGCAGGTACAGGCGTAAATCCTCTGAGCACACACCACATATTTTGTACATGGCTGTAGACTGTTCATTTGTTGGACCACAGAGGGACATTAATGGGTACAACACTATGTAGGCGTAATCATCCCACTAATCATGCACTGTTTCACACACAGATGCATCACCTGGGGACTCTGACGACAGCGACCAGCTGATCATTTCTGAGACACCCGTGGAGTCAGACCAGGAGACTGCGCAGGATGCGCACGCACCGCCAACACCTGCCACCCCACCAGCACCACCTCCACCAGCGCCACAATCAACGGCACCAGCACCTGCGCCACAAGCCAAGGCACCAGCACCTGCGCCACAAGCAACGGCACCAGCAAGACAGCCTGCAGCTAGTACAGCCACAATACCGCAGAGGCACAGGCACCAAGTTGCGCCCTTGCAGGAGATGGCAACCCCCCCCCGCAATTGGCACCCACGCAGCGCACATCCACACCACCTGCTGCACCACCTGGAGGCTCAAGACACGCACGGCGTCACAGGGCCCGTCGCAGTTCCGTCTCCTCAGCAGACCAGGATGTCCCAACAACCTCTGCAATCGAGGAGAGGATGCTGCGTACACAGAACCTGCAGGGAAGACATGTGGCTAGCATCAGCTGCAATATCGTGCGCCTAGCGAGGGAGATGCGCGCCATGACTGCAGCAGTCACCGACATGGGCTCCGCGGTCAGGGACATGGGCACGGCGGTCAGGGACCAGACCACTGCGGTTGCTGATGGCAATGCTCAGCTCAGGGAGGAGGTACGTGAGCTCACCCATGCCATCAGGGAGGGCCATGAGTCCCAGAGGAGGAGTAACCGGCAGCTAATGTTGCGTTCTGCCGCCGCTACCAAGGCCATACAACGGCACAGCAACTGCACCGCTGTGTTGGCACGCCGCACAGTCTCCCTGCAGGTGGACCTTGGCACTTCTGCGGTGATGTGGCCAAGTCACTGGGACACATCACCACTGCTGTGGAACAACTTCAGAGCAGCACATGCAGTGCTGCAGCATTGGGAGGGGATGACACCAGTGAGGCTGCCTCCAGTGTCAGCAGCGTGTCACTGGCAGAGGCCAGCACCAGGCGCCGAAGTTCGCGTGCCTCCACGGGGACAGGCCGTGGTGAGGCTTTGGATGCACCTGAGCGGAGGCTTGGTGTACGTGGCAAGCGCCACTAGAAATTTGGACATGCTGCAGGTCCATGGTGGAGCAACCATGGCCATCCAATTATTGTGTTTGCACAGGCCTGACTTTAAGGAACCTTTTATTTACATTTATGCAATCGGAGCATGATTCCCAATGCTAGTTCTGTTGCACAATCCTCAGTGCTACTGTGCATTAAACAGTTGCACCCAACACCAACTTGTAATGTCTCATTTTACCCAGGGTCAAAAATGATTTTGCATTATGTCTGTCCGCCTCCTATGGCCCTCTGCTGTGTTTGGGATGTGTGCCGGTCGTCGTTGGGCGGGTGGTTGGTCAGCCTGGGGGTCGTCATCCCTGTCCACCTCCATGGGTATTCCCCTTCTGGTGGCAATGTTGTGCAGCATTGCACATACAGCAATTATTCGACAGCATGTGTCTGGTTGGTATAGCATGGCGTCGCCAGTCTTGTGGAGGATACGGAAGCGGCTCTTGAGAATCCCAAAAGTCCGCTCTATCACATTCCTCGTGCTGATGTGTGCAGCGTTGTAGCGATGTTCCTGCGGGGTTGATGGATTTAGGTATGGGGTGAGTATGTATTCCCGCAGGGCGTAAGCACTGTCACCTAGAAGATAGAAGCATAGACTTAGCATTGGTGATGTACATACATGTGTGGTGTTGGTGTGGGGAAGCGTAGTTCTACGTACCTAACAGGAGTCCCTCTCCAAATTCTCCATTGAGTAGTCGCCTGTGCATTCCACTGTTGCGGAAGATGTATGAGTTGTGTGTGCTCCCAGGGAATTGTGCCACTAGGTCCGTTATGATGTTGTTGGCATCGCACACAACCTGCACGTTGATCGAGTGGTATGACTTGCGGTTCCTGAAAAGGTACTCATTTGCTGACGGAGGACATATGGGGATATGCGTGCAGTCGATGCATCCAATCACATGTGGAAATTGTGCCACCTGGTAGAATGCCTGTTTGGTGCGGTCCAACTGCTGTGGGGTTGTGGGGAAGCTGATGTGTGTGTGGAGCATTGTCAGCATGGCATCTAGGAATTTCTTGAAGAAGCGTGACAGTGCACTTTGCGAAACACCTCCGGCAACCGCAATTACCCCCTGGAAACTCCCTGAGGCCAGTAGGTGCAGGCTGCATAGGACCTGAACGTGCGCAGGGATAGCATTTGTCCTGTGTGTCTGGTGCTGCAGTAATGGTTCCAGGTCTGCAATCAGGCGCATGATCATAGCGCGATTGAGGCGATACTTCTGGTACACCTCGTCCTCATTCTGGCCGAGCAAGGTTATGCGCAGTCTGAACACTCGCTCCTGGACCCTTCTCCTGCGCTGTCCTGCTGCATTGATCCGCATCCTCCTTGCAAGCACGTAGAGGGCAGCCATTTTGTGGGAGCCAACAGGGTCTCCTGGGCCACATTTAAGGGTTTAGTGATTGCCTCAATCATTTGCACATGTAGGAAGATTTTGTAATTTTTTTTTTTTTGTAACTTTACCTCCAGGTTTTGATTCCCCTTATTTAGCTCTGGCAAAATAGCGATTTTTGGGATTTTCGTTATTAGCGAGTTTTGTTGCATTGGGGTGCGATTCGTTATTTGCTATTGGCAATTTCCGGGAGCTAATAGTGATTTCGGTAATTGCGAATTCGGTATATAGCGAATCGGTAAATTAGCATTTTGGGTATTAGCGATTGGGTATGTTCGAGGTTATTTATTTAGCGATTCGTTATTTGCTCGGGTTTTGGGTTGATGCATTGGGATTGGGTATTTTTCACACAATACCGGGAGCTATTAACGAATCGGTATTTTACCGACTGGATTTTGGCTTGATGCATAAGGGTGATAATGTTTTACTGGCAAGGTAAAAGGTCACTTTGACAATCCTCATCCAGATAGAAAACTGAGGTTGTCTTGCAGCAGTTACTCACAAAGATCTCACATTATGTTAATCAAGTGCTTGATTTTCAGAAAAAGATGTGATTTGATCAATAACATTGCATTTTAAAGAGAGCTTGAACGAAATCGTTATTGAGAACTAAAAGTCCTTCATTTCATCCTGTAATTGTAATTGTATTTATATAGCGCCTACTACCTCTGACGAGGTGTTGACACGATTTTTGGCACTTAGCACACTACTCCGCTACCCTCAAGGGATTAATGGAGGATTAGTATAGGGAAATGCAAGTTGTTAATTTGAGAAGTAGATGTGTGAGTCTGTTAGGTGATTGAAAGGATAAAGGAGCGGTAGAGGAGGGAAGAGTCTACAACTCTCAAAGCTGTTATTTGGGGGATTGTAGTAGCAAGATGAGGTTTGGTATGAGTGAAAGGAGGGATAGGAGAGAGAAGACTGGAAAGGGTTAATAGGGAGATAATAGTAGTAAAATGAGGTTTGGGATGAGTCAAAGGAGGGGTACAGAAGGGAAGAGTCTAGGAAGTGTTATTTTAGAGACCATAGTAATAAAATGAGGTTTGGGGTGAGTCAAGGAGGGACAGAGGAGGGAAGAGTCTCAAAAGCGTTATATGGGAGACCATAGTTGTAGAATAAGGTTTGTGATGTGTCAGAGAGTGGAGGTAGAGGATATATTGAGAGTGGTATAGGTTGAGACAGGGGTATATATACTAATTTTTAGCGCTTTGTACAAATTAATGCAAAATCTGTTTTTACTAATTTACTTTCCAGCGCTAAACTTGTTTCGCGCTGGAAAACATTTGGAAGTAGCACAAAGCAGCGCATAGAATGCTTTGCATTACTTAGTGTTAAGGGGGCGTACCATGGGTGGTGCATTACTTAGCGTTAAGGCGGCGTACCATGGGTGGTGCATGAGCATTTCCATGCAACCACCCAAGGTTTCTGACGCTAAATCCGATTTACTTAAAGAAGGCAACAGGATTTAACGTGAGAAAATAGCACCCATTTACAATCGGCGCTATGAAGTAGAAATACTTTCATTTCTCTTTTCTTTTCTGACTTTTCGAGTGTGCTGCACTGTACAGCACACATATAAAGTGGGAAAAAGTTCAAAGATAGTCTAAGCATGGTATTTTGTACTGGAAGGCTTCCCTTCCAGTACAAAAGCTATGCTAGACTCACGGAGACACCCTTGTACTATGGTGCAAAGGTGTGTCCGTGGTGCACTGCAGCATATTTCTGCACCAGCGCTAGGGAGAGAGGGGGAGAGTTCCATATTTCTGTAAATATTTCGGCATCCTGCTCTCTTCTTCTCACGCAGTGTAGCACAGCATTTGAGGCTGCTGCGCTTCGCTCAAGTGAGAATCTAGTAATCTGCCCAATAGAGTGGTGCATTGAAGGGAGTTGAAAGCTTTTTTCCTACAGTAGGAGTAAAGTGATTACTATGTAGATACATAATTACAAAGAAAGGGTACACATGTATAAGGAAAATAATATAAAGATATATGTTTTGTAATGTATATTGTATATATAGGTTTATTCCTTCAATAACGCTAAAACTACTCAACAGATTTACACCAAATTACAAAAAGGCTCTTTCAGGACCAAGAGCTCACTTTCTGCCAAATTTGGTGTAAATCCGTTAAGCAGTTCGGTCTGTAGCATGTCTAAAATTGGCAAAATCCCCTTAAATATTGCATGGAGAAAAATAATTTTAAGACTCCCCCTTTTTCTTGGCCCTCGCATGACAAATCACCTCAAAGCTTTCCATGCAGAACTAGGCAAAGTAAACCACTTTTTTGGAACATTTTGTGAAGATTCGTCAAGCGGTGACAAAGTTATTAGCAAAACAAAAAGCGCTTCGTCTGTGGGAAAAGTTAGTCATAACTATAGCTACTTACTGGCTATTGCTAGTAGGTCATATATCTAACTTTATAGTTAGACTCAGATTTCACTCATACAAAACCAGTGAAATTCAGCAGTTATCGTTACCTGAGCTAACTATAAATTATGCCCCCGTAATGCACTGTTTATGAACTCAAATATCACATCACTCATGACATGGGATAGTTAATTTTAGACAGTGCAAGAGAGATAGTAGCTTGGACCTTGTGTGGAAAAATCCTAGGTGGGGGAAGATAACGTTTCAGAGTTTTCATAGTGATGAAGCTGGATATTGCTAACTTGTCCACTTGGGCATTCATTGATAATTTGGAGTCCATGGTAATTCCATGTTTTCTTACTTCCTTATATACTTTAGGAAGTGTTCCCAGATCGTCAGGCAGACACAGTTGATCATAATTTTTCCAATCATCACATGTGAGTATTTCAGTTTTGGAAGCAGTCAATTTGAGATGGCTCTATGTCATCCACTGATCAATGGCTCTGAGGCAACTGAAGATTTTCGAGTTTCCAATGTCTTTAGGGATTTTCAGTTTAGGAAGTATTTGTGTGTCATTTGCATAGTTATAGCATGGATGATGAGTAAGCACTTAAAGCTCAGCACTAACCAATAACCATTCCCTATGGACAATGACACAAATACCAACCACCTTCCAAACGTCCCAAGGAACTCAATGACTCTTTATCTACATCAAGAGAAGTAAGAAACCTATGGGTCTTCTATGGGTCCT
Organism: Triturus cristatus; assembly: GCF_964204655.1. NCBI lineage: Eukaryota > Metazoa > Chordata > Amphibia > Caudata > Salamandridae > Triturus > Triturus cristatus. Next base: position 958,586,205 of record NC_140587.1, on the reverse strand, counting down.
CTTCCGACACCTTCTAATAAAGTGAAAAATCTTGGGGTTTTCTTTGACACTAAGCTGTCATTCGAAAAACAGACAATCACACTACATTGGCATGTTATTTTATCCTTAAAATAATGAAAAAAGTACTTCCTTTAATTCCTTGTGATTTAAGGAAAACAGTAGTTACAGCGTTGATTGCATCTAGGCTGAATTATTGTAATGCCTTATTTACCGGTGCGAGCTAGCGCAGCATCCACAAACTTCAGATGGTTCAGAACGCTGCAGCGAGAGTCCTGTTTGGGTTTACTCCGTATGATTCGGTCTCCAGATCTCTCACTCAACTGCACTGGTTGCCTATTTACAAACATATTTAATTCAAAGCACTATGCATAGCTTTTAAATCTAGACATGGCATTGGTCCGTGGCAGCTGTCCCCATTTTTTAAACCTTACATTCCAGCCAGGCCAGTTAGATCTTCGGATAGCGGTAACATGATCATCCCCAAGGCACAGAAAGTTAAATGGGGAGGAAAAAGCTTTTCCTATCCTACCACCAAGCTTTGGAATTCCCTCCCTGTATCTCTAAAAAAAGAACCCAACCTGCTTAAATTTAGGAAGGGACTGAAAACCGGGCTGTTTTAGGGTGCCTCCACTGCATCATCTCTTAAGCTGAGTAAGCGCCTTGACACCTTCGGGTATATGTAGCGCAATATACATTTTTCATTTCATACCGCCTGGCCCTCTTACACTCACATAAGACAGAACAGCTACAGGTAAAATCTATCACCCAGTCCAAAGCAACAAACCATCCTTCACCCACAGACCAGGCATGGAATAACTGAAAAGGTCTGCTACATCCACTGACCACCAGAAGACTCTAATTTGGTTGTGCGCTGCAGGTCTCAACTGCCATACTATGATCACTTTCTCAAGTCTCACAATGACAATCATATGAGAGAGGCCTCAAGAAATCTATTCACCCACTCGCTATGGTGAGTCAGGTTTTATCGTGGCAAGCTATTTTTAAGGCCTACTGGCTCAATCTGAACAGCTGAAAAAGAAGTGTTTTTTGTTTTACTCAGAAAGTGAATAAGCAGGAAAGTCGCTCTTAAATCCTGCCCTCATCCTGCCACTCCCGCTGTGCACTCAAAGACAGAGCCCAAATGCCTGCCTATGCCCTGTCCCAACCCACCGCTTATTCTATCCTGGAGGTTGGTGTCCACCCCTCTCTCCAACCACAAAGCCAGAGTGTGAAATAAAAGGCTCCAGTATGTTACTTCCTTTTTTCTAGGGTACATTTAAATATCATGTAAATTAACATACTATATTTAAGCAGTTTGGAAAGCAGATTTTTGTAATATTGTGTGATGGAAACAAACATTCCAACTGGATGAAAACAACTAGAACAGTCTACTTGGTAATGCAAAAATGCCAAACATCTTTGCTCAAACCCAGTCTCCACACATTGCTGATAATTTACTACACAGCTTCATCAGCAAAACAGCATGTACGTGGGAAAATCTATAAATATGTATAATACATGATAATGAGTTAATGTTGGTATGATTGTAGGTGTGTTGTCATTAGATGTTAGGTGGATAAAGGTATGATAGAACATGGATTGATCGTAGGAATTTATGTTGTTTTTACCTGCAGACTGCAGGGGACTAGTGCTACTGGCCCAAGGATGTCTGAAGTTGCCTTTGGCTCTGAAAGGGGTCCCTCTGTCTGGGGAATTGGTCTTTGGTCTGGGCCGAATTGCCGTCATGCAGTATCAGAATGGTTGCTACAGGTGCAGAGTATCACAGCTTTGTTTTGTGCAGGTTCTATAGTCGCAGACTCAGGTCCCTTCTTTGTCCGCTGTTGCAATTCGAATCAGAACTGAGGTTATGGTGCCAGGGGTGCCCCTTAAATCCTAGATTTAGGGGTGATAGGGGTGTGGGTGCAAGTAGCCAATGGGCTACTTGTCACAGTGGCTAATCCGCCTCTGAGGTGACCGCATCCATGCGTGAGTGTCAGCATTTCTACCCTGAACCCTCTATTCTGCCACTTTAAAAATGGCAGAAACCTTCTTTGGCTGTACAGATTAGGTATCCCAGCCTAGGGGTGTGGCTAGGCTTCTGGAGGTGTACACCTCCTGGCTACATAATGTTCCCATCTGTCCAGGTGCAAATGTGTATGGGGGCACAAGGGTGACTTTTTCCTCCTTAGGGAGGCAACCTTTTTGCATATCAGAGGCAGTGTAAGCTTTGAATCTCACCGCTTTGATGTGGCAATTCACTAGCCATCCTGTCAGGGAGGGAGGTGTCCCCTCCTTCCCAGCTAGGCCTTGGTTTCTGACTCTAGGAGAGTTCACAGTTCTTGGCAGGGGGTCAGATTCCTGTCTTGGTGGCAGCAGCTGGGGGCTGTCAGCCAACGCACAGGAAAGGCTGGGGCAACCAGGTTGGCAACCTCTAAGGTAGCCACCTCAGTGCATGCCATAACAACTTTGACACGGGAATTATGTCAGGGGTGATGAGGCAAGTTGTTTGATACAAAACATGATAGATTTCAGCGGTACCATAATGGAGCTGGCAAACTCGGGTGTGCCCGGGTGCCAGCCCATTTTCTGCTATGGACCTCTGATCACTTATAGTAGCCATTAAAGGAAAGAGGCTACTACAGCGACATATAAGCTTGCACTTCTATGTCCTCACCTTTAATATAATTCCCCCATGCCCGTTGGGCTCGGGAGGCCTTCCTTAGAGGGCACTGGCCAATATTAAAAATAGTGCTCTGACATTGCCTCACATGGTGTGGGCAAAATCGAGTTTGAGTAGTTTGCACTGATCCTGCAGTCCGTAATGGCAGTACTGCTGTGATCTGTTTACTTGGGTCATTCAAGGTGTCACAAACAGTGCTTCAGCCCCTGGTGACCACTTTAACTCATATGCCCTAGGTTCCACTGGTACCATTTACCAGGGACTCGTAAAGGGGTTAAAGTCCTTAGGCTTACCCATTCACATGTATCACTGGCACTGGGGCCTGGTTAGTAGGACCCAGTGCACTTTCAGAGTCATAACCATCAGCAATGGGGCAGAAGGTGGGGGGGGGGGTGACCATACAAAAGGGCACTTTCCTACACACTTCAGTAATATTTAACAGCTCCTTCAGATCCTTCACACACACCTTCAAGTGGAGCTACCCAGGTCACTGGTCATGGCTTGACTGAACCATTGCCATCTGGTCTGCAGACCTGTCTAAAAAGTATAGCAGACTACAAGGACTCAAAAGAAAGAAGGGAAAGTAAGGTTCACCGGTAGCTTGACAAATGACAACATGATACCTGCCTTGAAAGCACTCCATTGGCTCACTGCAGAAGCTAGAATTAAATACAAGGTACTGTGCATCATGTATAACCTCTTTTTGAGGAATGGTCCAGAATGCATACAGGCCTGGACATTTATAGCGTTCCAATAAGGAATCCCTGATCACTCTACTAACAAGACATTCCCCAATCAAAGTGTAAAAGATTAAACACAGACAGATCACTGGAGGTCACTGGCTAAAGCTCAGAAATGCTATTCAGCTATTGCAATCAAACTATCCCATTTCTATAAAACTCTATAAACTGAACTGCTCAAACAATATGAGTAAATACCCCAGACACAGCACATCTGGAGTTTAACTGTGAAAATCATTACAAACTACATCCTCTTATTACAAAAACCTATGACCCACCGCCACACAACAAACAACCCTAAGCCTAGAACAGAGGAGCAATAGGTTCTCAAGCATTGAGGGTGTTTGGAATACAACAAGAGATTCATTACCCTTATCTATACTAGCTTTGCATATTGTATGTATCTCTGAGACTACATTAAAAGCAATAGATCCAGCTGTGTGGAGTGGCCAACTGGCAATAGAGTATGAATGAATGAAAAAGATTGTAGAGTTCAACTGCTGTCCCAAGAGGCACCTGGTGCAATAGAAAGGCAGGTGACACAGCAGTAGGGACCAGACTAAAGTGTGTTAAAAGCCACGTTTATACCACGTTGCAGGATTGGATTTCATCTACAGTGTGGCGTAAGACATAAGGAATTTTATTTCATGCCTTTGCTGATAAATAAGTGAAGGATGAAGCTCTTGTTTTAATTAGCCAGACCTTAGGAATTTTTAGAAGGCATGCGTCTAGTGACCTTAAAGCCCTGGCGGGATGGTAGGGAGTCAGCCAGTCATTAAGATAGCTAGGGCCAGGCTTGCAAAATGCTCTTTGGGCCAGGACCAGAGACTTAAAGAGAACAGGCAGGCAATGAAGCTTTGTCAGATATTTCAAGATAGACTGACAACAAGGAATATTTAAGATCAATCTGGCCACTGCATTTTTGGCAATCTGAAGGCGGTTGGTTAGATACTTTGAGAGTTCTAGATAAAGTCAGATTAAGACACTGAAACTGTGGTTCCTGCCACCCAGCCAAATCTTTAGACATCCTGATCCCTTCCAGACACACAATGGGCTGATGTATAACTACTGAGACATTTTTTTCCCCAGAGTTTTACATAGCACCAGTTTCGTTACACAAGGACACATTCATTTTTGTTAGGCACGTGGAGATTAAGTGATTTGCCCAGAATCACAGGATGCTGAGCGTCTTTGCCGAGACTCGAACCCGGTTACCCAGCTTCAACGTCAACCGCTCTAGCCGTAAGGCTACATCCTCATTAAAGCCCTCATTACACAGAAGCCACAACTGAGGAGGTAGTAGGACACAAATGGCAAACAACTTGAATGCACTAACCTGAAGAACCATGTGGATGCTACAAGAGAGTCGGTGCTCAATTAGAGAGGCATCTGTAGAGACTCACATCGAGGGTCCCAATGATGACTCTGTCGGGTCTCGCCACACGCAGTAGGAGTAACAGGCTTGCTCCATATGCAGCAGAAGGAGGGTTTCCAAAAGGTACTTGGGTGCTGAGTCTGATCTGCTGAGATGATTGACCCATGGGGAAGGCCTCACGGCCCAGTCTGGGAGGCTGGGGGACAAGTAGAGAGGAGCAGGATGGTTACAGCAATCGCATGTAGCAGTCCAACCTACAGCAGGCGGAGGGAGGCCTACCCAATCACAAGGCCATATATAAGGGTGACTCAAAAACAGTGGAAATGGTAAGCAAGGGTATGGGAACCTAAGCAGGGGAAGTCTGGTAGGGGGCTGCCTCTTGAGTAGGGTATGACTGAGCAGGGCCCACAAAGAATGAAATTCCCAGTACAGGGAGGAGGAGCGTCGCCCCACTGCTTTAAAGCAGTGAAAAGTAAAAATATAATGATAATAACGGCTGTCCATTTTTATCATGTTATTGTTACTATTTTAGTTATACTGCAGTGCTTCCCCGCTGATAGGGCCAGCCTCCCCTGACATTGAGGCCGGAGGAGCAGCGGTGGCTGCACCTAAACTGCACATGAAGGTTTGGCCGACCGCCTCGGCTGACCAAACCGTCATGCGCGCTGGGCATGTTCTCCACACAGTCTTAGAGGAGAACATGCCCAGCCTCCAATCCCCTGTCTGAGTGCCGAATTACAGCGCTCAGACCAATCACAATGCTGCTTAAGGCAGCATTGTGATTGGTCAAGGGATTCTGGGAGGCTGGGTGCTTCCTGGTGAGAAGACATGGCGACCGTGACTTCCAAGTAAGTTTTTTTTCTTCTTAATTATTATGTTTAATTCCCACCCCCTCACGCCCGTTGCATCTGTATCAGGCAACTATCAGCAAGGTGTGTGTGCCACTGTGCATTAGATAACAATAAAGGCAATAGCTGGGGGCAGCTGAGCATCCACGCACACTCACTGCCTACCCTCCTTTCATCTCCTAGATAGACAGTAATGTGCTTTCCATCACCCATATGTGGCCTGAGGGAAAGACATCAGCATTGGTTCTCTGGTGGTACTCTGGTCTCAAGGAGGGGCCAATGTAGGGAGCAGAGAATCCTGACAATAAAAGAAAGATGCTAACCTACGAGTAGTGAAGGACATATTGATGGAAAGTCTGTGAACACTGGACCTGCACCACAGTGATAGTAGGACCATGGTGACTTGCAACACCAAGTGGCAATGAGGGGAGGCGAATAAGCAGTCAGTAACATCTTTACTAAAGCCTCTAACCACTGCAAGGATGAGATGAGAACAAAACAGACAAGCATAGACACACAGTGGGCTGATAGATTGAGTGAGGCTCTAAGAAAACAAGACAGTGGACTCTTAAGGCCATTCCTAAAAAACTTCAGAGTTACCAGATTCCTGGAGAGAAACTGAGGGAACAGACGTAGTCGAATGTTTAGACTCATGGATAGCGCAAGAAGTAGTGGTCCAAAGGCTTTTCAACTTTTATGCTTTAGAGAGAGCTCACGGAGTCCGGACCAAGAGAACACACCTCGGGACACTACCCTGACCAGTGGTCACAAGATTGCTTTACTACAGTGGCAGCAATATGAGCTTGCAAAAAGCCTGTGCAGAAGGAACATTTGATGTCGGAAATGCCACCCTACCAATCTTCCCCAGTTACACAGCAGCAGTGCAGCATTAGAAATCATCTATTGTGACAGTCAAAAAGTAGATGAGACAGAAGGAAGTAATGTATTTGCTGTTATTTTGAGCCACTTTGAAGGTGGTACAGCCCAGCAAGACAGTCTACCTTTACCAAAGGAACCATGGGACTGGGTGGAAGAGAAAACACCTGCAGGATGATATGGATAGGCCCAAGGACATTAGATAAGAGAGATAAGGCGAAGGAAACGTAAGGCAAAAGAAATATAAATTAGCTTAAAATAATTATTATATTCATAGGAATAAAAAATAAAATACTGCAAGACATTTACTCATTGAATGGAATGTTTAATTAATACGTCAGTGAAACATATCAATTTAATTTAAAAATATTACTATTTAAAAATAAAAAGAAGAAATTCCACCCTCACATGCATTTTTATATTTAAGTTTTATTGAGTAAATAATTTTGGAACTTGTTTAGTTAAGGTTTACTGATATTACTTTTCTAATTATAAAAGTTTAAATGCTTTTTAATTACAAGAACTTAACTATTAATTTGATTAAAATAATTTTTAATGAACTATATCTTTTAACATTTAAAATACATATTTGTAATTTGAAATAATTTTGTTTATTTGCCATTATTATTATTATTGGGTGGTATTTTAAGTCCCTCCCTTCATTGTTTTGTATGGGAGTGTGTTATAATACCTATGAGTTGCCATGTGTGGGTCTGGACTTCCTCAAAGGCTAGGCTGGAGTTTGCTTTCTACTGTTGTTGATCTTTTTTGGTGGTATAAACATTAAAAGTGCAGTTTGTGAATAGGAGTGAGCTTATTCTTCTGTGGGTGAGTGTTTGTATTTGCATGTCCGTCTCTAAACTCGTCCTTTCACCGTTCTAAACCCCTCCGTGCTGCTAACTAATCCCCTCACATTTAGTAGTAAGCATTGCCCATTTTTCAATTCATTCCCTTAGGTTGCTCCCACTTACTACTAAAACGTAAACCCACGTGTGTGGAGATCTCCAAACACATATGGCAGAAACCGCTGCATAGATACGACAGGAGAGGCATAGCTGGAGGTCTCCGCCAGTAGGTGTATGAATAGCATAAGTAGTGCTATGGTACTGCTCTTTATGCTCTGGTTGCAAGTGCAGTGTTAAATTCTGATCCCTGTGCAAACGTTTGTTTGATAATGATCTCACTTTCTAAGTTTTTATTTGATAAATTTCGGCATGTCAAACATGCTGAAATGTATCAAGGGAAAGGGCAAAACGTGGGATTTTATGTGCTAATACAGATTCCGCATGTTATGCCTCATTTGCTAGTTAAAAAGTCGTAATAAGAGGTATTAATCACATGTGATAAATATCTAATCCTGGGGTAATGGTATTTACCACATGCAATAAATATTTCACCTATTCTAACTAACTTCTAATGAGGGCCTAAATGGACTACAAACTGCAGTTTGCATATAGCCCCCTGAGAGTTTGGGAGGACCAGATGGGACGAACACACTTCCAAAACCTTACTGACACCAAACGATGAATGCTAGTAGGATGGATGCAGGATTGGCCAGGTGGGGACTATTTGAGAACAGTCACTACTCCCAAATCTTATCTTGATTTAGTGAGATCTTGGTATCCCAATGGACACGTTTGTCTATTATGGTGGCACTAGGTCATTGCCTTACAGTCCAGGACAGGGCTTTGGGCTGGGGAAAAGTGATTGTTCATACAGCTCCTGATCGGGCATGTGGATCATGGATATTTATATTGTTCTGAACCATGGAGCCCTGAGTGTCCAGGTCTTGGAGGGGTAGAGGGCAGTTCAGGGAAAGAAGACTGCCCATAGTGAGAAGTCAACTGAACATTACGGACAGAGAATGACTAACAACACACACTCCAACAGATACACGGACCTCACTTGGAACATTAAAATCATGATCAGTCCCACTAAGGGATACTGAATAGGCCTGAGGGTCCTAAATAGTGCTGCAAGAAACATACATTGACCAGGTGGAAAGAGAGAAGAAGTGGGGTCACATTTTCTTTACTAGTTCTTTCAGAGTACGCAAGAAGAGTCTTGGCATGGGTACGATTGGGAATTCTATTTGAGACCAGAACTGTATAGGCGGACAAGGAGGGATGGTATGTGCTGGTTTGTGGTAGGCTGGATGACAAAGAAATATTGCTGGTCAGTGTATATGTTCTCAACTCAGACCAGACGTGCTTTCTGACAGGGCTCTTTGTATGAATAGCCCAGGTGACACATCTGCCCATGGTAATAGGAACCAATTTCAATTGAACAGTTAACGTCAGATTAGATAGATCAAACACACCACTACCTGCATCCCTGGTATGAGAAAGCCTAGTGAACTGAACATATGGCTACAAAAGTGGGAGCTACACAAGCCTTGATGTAAATGTACTCCAACATTAATGGAATACTCCTACAATTCACCTATTCATATGGCCTGATTTAGATCTTGGCAGAAGGAAATACTCCATTACAAACGTGGCAGATATGCCGCCCACCGTATTACGATTCCATTATATCTTATGGAGATCGTAAGACGGCGGACAGGATATCCTTCATATTTGTGACAGAGTATTCCTTCCCCGAGATCTGTCGTGGTCTGGTATATAACGAGAGCCACTAACCTGAAAGCCGGGTACAGCAGGAACGATGCTACGTAATCTCCTCCCCTAAGAGGTGGCACCTGTGCGCAGTTTATCTGTATGACACAAATGACACCCCCACCGGGGAAGGGAAAAAAAGGGACAAAGGAAACAAAAACAGAGTTGTCGCCTGCACTTCGGACCCACGTGGCAAGGAAGGTGATACCTCTCTTCGGGCTTCTATCCCTATGCTCTGCAACGAGAATACAACATACATTCAGCAAGTTCGAGATCATGCACGTCCTAACCCCCTCCCCATCCTGAATCCCTAGGATGACACTTACACGTGTAATAGCAGGGAGAAAGGCAAGATACAGGCGAGTCCTCCAAACAAAATATGGTGTAGGTTATATATTATACAGTCTTGCAAAGAAGGTTTAAATGGTTACTTATCCGTCCGTCGCGTCCGTTGCGTGCCTGACAGTCTATGCACCAACTCTGTTCCTTTTCTTGCTGAAATCCGGCGCTATCATAAGCGCGCAATGTAATCTGCCTTCCACTTGTGGACCAAGGTTACGTCGCTCTGGCAAGTGGAAAGGCGAACGGGACCCAGGGAAGCGTAATAGGGAAATGTTCAATCACTGCTGCTGGGTGTCTTCGCTATGAGGTTCCGCAACGAAACAGGGGCAAAAGGTACTGGGGTTTTACAAGGAACTTGGAGTCTCTGCGGTTTCTGAGCAAGTTAGTACGCTAAGAACTTGCCCCTTCTACTTCCGCCTCGGTGACGGAAAAGCCACGGAGAAAAGGTAGAGCGGGTTAGATGCGCAGCGCTCTCCTTCGTCTTGAAGAGCCTGCGTAGGTCTCGGTAGGAAATGCGAGCGTCTCGCTGGTTCGCATTGTGGCAGGCGTCTCGCTGGTTTGCGTTGTGGCGGGCGTCTCGCTGGTTTGCGTTGTGGCGGGCGTCTCGCTGGTTTGCGTTGTGGCGGGCGTCTCGCTGGTTTGCGTTGTGGCGGGCGAGCGCGGATTTCTTCTTCTCCGGGTAAAGCCCGTAACGGCTTTGGAACGATGCAGGTTATGCGGTGCTTCTGCGCTGTGGTGTATAAATGGTTCGCTCCTTCTGAGGGTATTATCTTCGGTGTTCAGCCTCAGTGTAGCAAACGATGTAACTCCTCGAAGGTCTCTGGAAACTTGAGTGACAAGCACCTGATTCACGTGGGGGCGGGGCTTATATAGGAATGCAGTTCTTCCCCAATGCATCTTGGTTATTGTAGTTTAAAAGCCCCTTCTATCAGACCGTTTCATTCCGTACCTGCTCTACGGCGCCCCCTCTGCTGGGCCATGACAGTACCCCCTCTCAATGTCCGCTGTCTCGGCGGACCTCCTGGCTTAGAAGGGTGTTGGGTATGGAAACGTCTCACTAGCTTGGGGCAATGTAGATTGTTCTTAGATTCCCATGACCTGTCTTCCGGCCCATAACCCTTCCACTCTACTAGGTAGTGGATCTGACCTCGTAGTACCTTGGAATCTAGAATAGCCTGTACCTCATATTCTTCCTCCCCTTTTATAGTTATTGCAGGGGGTCTAACGGGAAGGCGTGTGCTGGCGCGGCAAGGTTTCAGAAGGGACACATGAAACACCAGGTGGAAATTCCACGTAGGGGGCAAAGTGAGTTTCATGGCCACAGGGTTAATGATTTTGCTGATAGGGTAGGGACCTATATATTTGGGTGTTAATCTGTTGTTACCCTTGAGCCGTAAATGTTTCGTGCCCAACCAGACCTTATCACCTACAGAGTATGTGGACTCTGGGGTCCGTTTTTTGTCAGCCTGTAATTTATCCCTTGCTCGAGCCTCTTCAAGATGTACCTTAGCTGTGTCTAACACGGTTTTGAGGTGTGCGTGGTGTTCTTGAATGGAAGGGAGTTTTGAGGTAATGGGATTTTCAAAAGGTAGCATGTTGGGATGGAAACCAAAAAGACAAAAGAATGGAGATTATCCCAAGGATGAATGGGTGGCATTATTGTACGCAAACTCAGCAGTCCATAGGAGTTTACTCCATTCGTCGGCATGCATCAGGGTGAAACATCTGAGATATTGCTCCAAGGTTTGATTGAGCGTTTCGGTTTTCCCATCTGTTTGGGGATGATAACTAGTTGATAGTCTTGTGTCCACTTTCATTATAGTACACAGTTCTTTCCAGAATCTGGAAGTGAATTGAGTCCCTCGGTCAGTGATAATGACGGCTGGTATTCCATGTAACTTAATCACCTGTTGTAGGAAGATCGTGGCGACTTCTGCTGCCGTGGGTAACTTGGGGAGAGCAATGAAGTGCCCCATCTTGGTTAGATGATCAATGATTACCAGGATTGTGTTGTTCTTACAACTAAGCGGCATTTCCACTATGAAATCCAAGGCAATGGTATGCCAAGGTGCTGGTGGCGAGGGAATAGGTCTAAGGAGACCGTTGGGTCTTAGGTGAGAGGCCTTTGCCTGCGTGCAGACGGCACAATCTGCCACATAGGCGGCGGTGTCTTGTCTTAAGGTTTCCCACCAGAAATAGCATGACATGGCCTGTTCTGTTTTTTGTCTTCCGACATGACCGGCTAAGGTAGTGTCGTGGACCCAGTGTAACGCTTGTTCCTGCAAGGCTGTACTGGGGACGTACAATTTATTGTCGTGAAACAATAGCCCTTCTTTATGTGTTCTCCGTTGAAGCCCCTCCTGGACCCAGGCGGTCGTGTCCATAGTCTTCACGAGTCTTTTTACTTCGGTAAGGAAGAGCTGCGTGGAGATCGACGCCGTTGTCTTTGTAGGGAAGGTCGCCTTTTGTAAGATTATCGGAGGTTCTTCTTCTGTCTCCGGTACTGAAGGACCCTCGAGTACTGGCCTTGACAAGGCATCTGCCTTTCCATTTTGTGGCCCTGGACGATATTTAATAAGGAAATTCGAAATCCACAAAAAACAGGGACCATCTTAGCTGTCTGGGGGTTAAAACCCGGGCGCTATTCAGGAAAAGTAGATTTCTGTGGTCGGTATAAATTTCGACGGTATGTCTAGCCCCTAGTAGATGGTGTCTCCACTCCTCACAGGCGCGTTTTATGGCCAACAGTTCCTTGTCAGTGGTGCTGTAATTTATTTCGCAGTTTGACAATTTCTTCGAAAAGAAGGCAACAGGGTGGAGTTGCCCGGTGTCCGGGTGTCGTTGAGAAAGGATTCCTCCTAACGCATAATAGGAGGCGTCCGTTTCTAGTATGAAGGGCAAAGATGCATCTGGATGTCTTAAGATCGGTGCTCTGGAAAAACATCTTTTTAGGTCTTGGAAGGCTTCTTCAGCTTCAGAAGTCCACTTGTAGGTGGCTCCTTTCTTCAGTAGAAATGTCATTGGTTGGATGCGTGTGGAGAAGTTTTGTATAAATCTTCTATAGAAGTTTGCAAACCCCAAGAAGCTCTGTAGGACCTTGACACTAGAAGGTGATTTCCACTCTTGGATGGCCTGCGTTTTCTTTGTATCCATGCACACTCCACTGGGCCCAATGACATACCCTAAGAATTCGACCTTTTGAGTGTGAAAGAAGCATTTCTCCAATTTCGCATAAAGTGAGTAACTCTGGAGCCTCTCCAATACCGCTGATACATGGAGCGTGTGCTCCTCTAACGAAGAGGAGTAGATTAAAATATCATCGATGTATACGATGCAGGAGATGTCTAGTAGGCCCCTCAATACCTCATCCATGAAGTACTGGAAGGCGGCAGGGGCGTTACAAAGCCCAAAGGGCATTACTTGGTACTCGTATAGGCCAAACTTTGTTCTGAATGCCGTCTTCCACTCATCCCCCTGCCACACTCTGACCAGATGATACGCTCCCCTGAGATCCAATTTCGTGAAGTATTTGGCTCCTTTTAGTTGATCCAGTAATACCGGGATGAGGGGAAGAGGATATCTGTTCTTCTTGGTAATTCTGTTTAGGGCTCTATAATCTATGCAGGCCCGTAATCCTCCTTCACGCTTCGGAATGAAAAATAAAGGAGATGACGCAGGAGATGAGGAATGTCTAATAAATCCGTTGGCCAGTAACGAACTGAGATATTGCTGTAGGTAAGTACTTTCCGCTTCCGTAAGGGCATAGATGCGGCTACATGGGATACTGGCCCCTGGTTCCAACTCAATGACGCAATCATAAGCCCTGTGCGGAGGTAGTTTATTGGCTTCTTGCTCATTGAACACGTCTTGATACTTCTGGTATTCGGGGGGTACTTGTGACGTACATCCTATATTCGTGGAGCAACTTCCACTAGCCAAGAATGCCGCAGGGTTGTCTTTCTTCGAAGGCTCTTTCTGTTGGACGAGAGTGCAGTGTTCTTTACAATAAGCCGAAGTCAGGGATACAGTACGTGCGGCCCATTGGGTAAGAGGATCATGGAGGGTTAACCAGGGCATCTCCAATATCAAGGTAAACTGAGGGGCATCAATCAGATCGAATTGGATGACTTCACGGTGGTTTTCGCCTACGGTCATCATGAGGGTTTGCGTGTGATATTCCACCGGCCCAGATGTTAGATCTGTGCCATCCACGGCCTTCACCATCTCGGGGATAGACTTTTTTACTGTTGGAAAAGCTGTTTCTTTTGCATAGGTCTGATCCATAAAGTTACCAGTTGCCCCGGAATCTAGTAAGGCGTGTACTGAAACCACTCCAATCTCTGGAGTGGCTAGTTCCACGCATACGTTCATATGAGCAACCGCACTTTGAATTGTATTGGCGAGGGCAGGACAGACCTCTTTCTCCCAGTGTCTCAAACAAGGGGTCTGGTTCTTGTCTGAGCTCTCTAGTTTTCCGACGGTTCGAACAGAGAGTCTGTGGTGTTTACTTTTAGTGGGCTTTTTACGTCTCTATACGGGGCCCGGTTTCTGGCCTTGCATTCTTCTATAAAATGCCCTGCCTTTCCACAATAGAGGCACAAGCGTAGCTTCCTCCGTCTTTCCCGTTCTTCTGGGTTTAGTGGGCCCCGGATACCACTTATTTGCATGGGTTCTACCCCGTCTACCACCGGGGAAGGAGCAGTGCTAATAGGTCGAGGTCGCGGGGTAGCATAACGAGTTTCCAGACGTGTTTTGTCCCCTCTCCTTTCTTGTAAGCGGTGATCCAATTGGACGGTGAGGTCAATGAGTTCATCACATGAGGTAGGGAGATGCACCACCTGAGCGAGGACATCTTTCAACTCGCCTCGTAGCCCCTGGTAATATAAGGAAGTGCGCTTCTCTTGTGGCCAATCCGTTTCGGAAACCAGTCTATTAAACGAGGTAATATAAGACAGTAATTCTTGGTTCCCCTGTTTCAGGGTAATTAGTTCGCGATCTAGGGAGAGAGAGTGAGCCTTCCGGTCAAACAACTTGCGCATTTCTTCGCAGAAGGAGTCAAAATCTCTCAGGGCCGGGTCATTCCGTTCGATGAGGAGGAAGGACCAACTGGCAGCGTCGCCTCCCAGATAGGACATCACGAAGGCCGTTTTGGTCTGGTCATCTGGAAACACAGCAGGTTTGCACAGGAAATGCAGCTTGCACTGCCCCATGAAAATGCCAAATTTCTTTGGATCCCCAAAGAATCTCTCGGGGGGGGGGCTAAAGGCAAATGTGCTGGCTGAACTACATGGATGGTAGAGGGTCCCACACTACCTCCTCCTGCCTGTGGGGTATGACCTGCATTAGGGCTACTAGTGTTTGGAGGGGGTAGGGTCCACTGCCTAATGTAATGCGCTCCTCTCTGCTCGCTAGGGCCTGAGCGAGATAACCCAGCTACCTCTCGTCCCATAGTGCTCATCTCACTACGCAATTCTAGCGCGTCCCCCCGAAACGCGCTACTTCCATCCTGAGGGCCATCAGGGTTTCTAACACTGACGTTAGTACGGTATTAGTGTCCATCGTTCAGGCTGTATATCACCGTGGGCTTGTCACTCTGTCGTGGTCTGGTATATAACGAGAGCCACTAACCTGAAAGCCGGGTACAGCAGGAACGATGCTAGGTAATCTCCTCCCCTAAGAGGTGGCACCTGTGCGCAGTTTATCTGTACGACACAAATGACACCCCCACCGGGGAAGGGAAAAAAGGGACAAAGGAAACAAAAACAGAGTTGTCGCCTGCACTTCGGACCCACGTGGCAAGGAAGGTGATACCTCTCTTCGGGCTTCTATCCCTATGCTCTGCAACGAGAATACAACATACATTCAGCAAGTTCGAGATCATGCACGTCCTAACCCCCTCCCCATCCTGAATCCCTAGGATGACACTTACACGTGTAATAGCAGGGAGAAAGGCAAGATACAGGCGAGTCCTCCAAACAAAATATGGTGTAGGTTATATATTATACAGTCTTGCAAAGAAGGTTTAAATGGTTACTTATCCGTCGCGTCCGTTGCTTGCCTGACAGTCCATGCACCAACTCTGTTCCTTTTCTTGCTGAAATCCGGCGCTATCATAAGCGCGCAATGTAATCTGCCTTCCACTTGTGGACCAAGGTTACGTCGCTCTGGCAAGTGGAAAGGCGAACGGGACACAGGGAAGCGTAATAGGGAAATGTTCAATCACTGCTGCTGGGTGTCTTCGCTATGAGGTTTCGCAAGGAAACGGGGGCAAAAGGTACTGGGGTTTTACAAGGAACTTGGAGTCTCTGCGGGTTCTGAGCAAGTTAGTACTCTAAGAACTTGCCCCTTCTACTTCCGCCTCGGTGACGGAAAAGCCACGGAGAAAGGGTAGAGCGGGTTAGATGCGCAGCGCTCTCCTTTGTCTTGAAGAGCCTGCGTAGGTCTCGGTAGGAAATGCGAGCGTCTCGCTGGTTCGCTTTGTGGCGGGCGTCTCGCTGGTTTGCGTTGTGGCGGGCGTCTCGCTGGTTTGCGTTGTGGCGGGCGTCTCGCTGGTTTGCGTTGTGGCGGGCGTCTCGCTGGTTTGCGTTGTGGCGGGCGAGCGCGGATTTCTTCTTCTCCGGGTAAAGCCCGTAACGGCTTTGGAACGATGCAGGTTATGGGGTGCCTCTGCGCTGTGGTGTATAAACGTTCGCTCCTTCTGAGGGTATTATCTTCGGTGTTCAGCCTCAGTGTAGCAAACGATGTAACTCCTCGAAGGTCTCTGTAAACTTGAGTGACAAGCACCTGATTCACGTGGGGGCGGGGCTTATATAGGAATGCAGTTCTTCCCCAATGCATCTTGGTTATTGTAGTTTAAAAGCCCCTTCTATCAGACCGTTTCATTCCGTACCTGCTCTACGGCGCCCCATCTGCTGGGCCATGACAGATCTAAATAAGGCCTGTAATCTTCATTTTAGGCTGGATAAAAAGGATTGCACACCTGTATTATCGAAAGACATTCAGCGAGTTGACTACTTAGGAAGGACTAATTCATTCCATAATTCACTTATAACATATTTTAGCTAGGGAGCAACCAGGTCTTTAATATGATACAGAACTGACAGATTCATAGTTGTGCAAGGTATGCATCACATATTTTCACTATAAATGGATGAAATACTGCTATATCTTTGTGATTTAAACACGGGGCTTCAACACAAAGTAATTGATATGGCTGGCTTTAAGAAGGTGTCAGGATTAAGAGTGAACTGGGGCAAGACATGCTAATTCCAAATGTTCCCTGATGATGCAGGGGTTCCCCGATTCTGCTGAGGGCTCAAACAAAATGAAATAGGAGACCAGCTGGCTGATTTAGGGTGGACATCTGCACCTTACTGCAAGGTTTTACCTGGCGGTGATGGGCAGTGAAAACTGGCCATGTGTTCACCCACTCTAAATTAGGTAGGCAGACACATGGCAAAGCCTCTGATGGCCCTTACTCTTTTGGGCCGTCTGAAGTTTATGTCTGCAGTGGAGATGGAGAAGTCTCCGCCATTGACATAATGAAGGTCTGCCCATCTCTGAATGAGGCGGATGTACCTTCAGTTTGGAGGAGAGTGTACTCCGTCACTATTGTGATAGAGTACCCTCTCCGCCATACTCTAATTCACCCCCTAATACTTTCAAATACCTGGAAGTGCAGGTGTGGCCAACAGAGCATGAGGTTAGTTCCTGTCATGTTACAAGGGCGATAAAGTTGCTTTGAGGCTGCATTGGGTATTCTACAGCTCTGCCTTTAACTGTGATGGGTCACATAGCCTTGGCTTCTGCTATGACTCTTGTACTTACCTGTACTATTATTGTCTTAACCTTTGAGGGAGGTATATGGAATGTTCACAAAATTCAAATGGAACTGTGGGAGATGAAGTGTGGCTTTGGAGATACCACTACTTGCGCCCACAGATGCAGCCATAAGGTCCCCAGATTACAAACCTTTTTCTTGGGTAGGCCATTGCAGTGGGCCTCAAGATGGTTCATTATACCAGAATCCTATGAAACTAAAAGGTGTTATCAGGGATACAAGATGGTGATTTAGAGAGGCTAGTACTAGATCCATGGTTGAGAATGACTCAGCTTCCAGGATTGCTTGAGGCAGCGATATACTGCAGAAAAAGAAGCTTAAAAAGAGCCAATATAAAAGTAGCACATTCACCGGCGATGAAGATACAGCGACTACTGGGGATGAATGGTCCAGAATGGTGACGTAAAAGGCGGTCTGGTGAGAAGATGGGCTGGACACGCTGAGAAGCTATGATACAGCCAAAAAGGTGTGGGACTTTCCAGACCTGAGCCAAGCAGAAGACATAACAGCAGTGCAATTCCTAGCCTATGGTATCTAGGGGAAGCTTTTCTATGTGCTTTACTAATAAGTAACCCGAGTGTCCTAAAATGGCCGCCAAAAATGCGGGAACTTTTCTGCGCATGCGTCTACTACATCTACGTAGTATGACGTCTTCTGTCGCTTTGGGGGGAACCTTTGCTGCTGTGCAATAGCTTTTAATATGGTTGCTCGAAACTATCGCATTAACTCACATGGTGAGCTGAAACTAACCCATGCAAGTTTTACTAAGCCATTAATGCAAAAGATTGATTAAGTAAATGGGGTTAGAGTAGGAGTAAGTGGTATACAGGGAACTCATTGAATTTTGTATTCTAACATGTTCTTCTCTGACTTTATTAAAAGTTTGTATTTGGGCCTTGGAGGGTGACTGATGTCCCTACCCTTTGCGACAACTACGCATGTGTGAAAACTTTCTTGTTCTGAGACCAGTGAAGTCATTGGGTGACTGCCAATCCATGTGCCCAGCAAGGACATGGGAAGATCAACTTCTGACCCTACGAGAGGAAGAACCTGAACCATTTTATTACAGATGTGTCTATCCCCATATGAAATGCTTGTGGGAATAAAGCTTGTGGGTATTAAAATTAAGGGGCGGGGAATTAGACAATAGAACTAAAGAAAATTATTGCACTTAGTATGGTGTGATGTCCTCACCCCACTGCTCGGCCCAATCAAATTATGGGTGAACATGGAATTGAAACATTTGGGGGTGGATCATACATTTGAATTGGTATAACAGAGGTAAATTCTAGTTAGTTAGACA
Source organism: Triturus cristatus (assembly GCF_964204655.1). Taxonomy (NCBI): domain Eukaryota; kingdom Metazoa; phylum Chordata; class Amphibia; order Caudata; family Salamandridae; genus Triturus; species Triturus cristatus. Next base: position 958,567,583 of record NC_140587.1, on the reverse strand, counting down.
CACTTGACCCACGAGATGCTGATGCTTTGCTGAGATGCTGCCCGATTTTGCTGCAATCTGACTGAAGAATCCAACACTAGGGAAATTCGTGGAACAACCAAGGAGGTATATCTAGGAAGGGGTACGGACAAGCCCGAGCCGGAGAGAGTAGCACCAGAGAGGGGTGTAACGCTGACGTTACACTAGAAGAGGTCACCTTCCCGGTCCTGAACTGGTCCTGAATCCTTGACACTCTGATGTTGGGGTCCTCACACCATTCTAGGTAAATATAATTGTGGGTTTAATGCTCTGTAATTGCTCTATATTCCTTCTCTCCTCAGGTACTGTCATTGCTAGAATTTAATGCAAATTGATTATAAGTTAACTGTGCTATTTTTCCTGATGGAGAATTCTGGTATATCTATGTGTATTCTGATTTGACTCACAAAATTATTAATTCAGATAAACTTTTAAAACTCCTTCTGAGTCTGTGGTTCTTTGAATAAAAGATACATGTATTATTGTATTTCCTCCCTATTCTAATCTACTACTAGATCTTTCAAACGTGCATTTACTCAGGAGACAGGAATGGTAAGAATACTGGTGTAAAGGTTTCCTAGGGAAATCAAAATTGATGACCAGTGGATATTTGGTATCTCATTGAGTGTATGAATGTATATGGGCCCAAATGAATGTTGTGTGTATGAATGTGTAAAGCTAGTAAACTCCGCTGCATCAGTTTTTCTTGGTAGCAGAGGATGGTTAGTACAGTTAGTTAGGTGAGGATTGTATTTGAAATTTGAATTATCGATTTATTTTTTAACCAAAACCCGTTATGTATTGTTTTATGTTGTCTGGAAATTCCCGTGAATAGTGAATAGCGCGTGGTAAATGGAAGCCACACTGCAGTGAGGTTATTGGTCTGGATGGAGAAAGTGCTGAAAGTTACGCAGGACTAGAAGCACTAAGTTAGGGAATAATTTCTTGTATGTTAGTGAGAATAATTGGTATCAAAGAAATCGCTGGTGAAAGTTTGGTATTATATCACCTAGAAAGGGTAATACTGAAGGAGTAGCTGGTTCTCTGATGCTTGTGTGAAGAGTAAGCGGAAAGGTTTTACTCGTTTTGTGTGAAGAGTAAGCGGAAGGGTTTTACTCGCAGAGAAAGAAATTCTACTATTCTTTGAATTTGTGGGTCAGACACTATAGCGAATGTTTATACGTTGTTAGTTAATGAAATTGTGTGAGAATTTTATGAGAAAATAAGTTTTCGCATTACCTTGTAAAGGAGGGGTCAGTTGCGGGTGCTGCACTGACGTCACTGAGAGCCACGCTTGGATTGGTTGAAACAACAGGCAAGTAGTTGATGTGAATTTGCAAAGGAGGGGTCAGTGGTAAGGAGTGATACTGACGTCACAGAAAAGCCGCGCAAGCATTGGCTGAACGAGCGAACATAGTAGAAGTTGATTGGTCCTCAGAATAGAAAACACGCTAGTATTGGAGAAATATTAGAATTAAAGCAAGCGTTTGATTGGTCATCAAAATAGAGATCCCAAGAATAATAATAGACAGTGGAATTTGCATGTACGATCTAACATTAACAGGGACTCATCCAGACAGAAGATTTATAGGGTGTGCTTACGAGCAGTACCTCAACAAGCACAAGCACGCAATGTACAGGGAAAAAAGAAAATGTCATTTATGCAAAAAGAAAAAAATTATTTCAAAAAGGACAAACTCATTAAGAGTAGCGAAGGGATTCTCATTCCTCCTCCAAATACGCCTGCATCATACATCATGATGGGGAGAGGCTATCATACCTGTGTATGGTTAGAAAATTGGGTAGAATACACAAAAGATGATGGAATATTAGCATTTCCTGAGTACGGAAGCTTTAATGGAAGAATATTGTACAATTTAAGAACACAAATGAATGAATTAGAACCCAGACCTAGATTGACTCAGTATGAGGCTTTAGAAGAATGGGAGATGGAAGCCTTTGAACATGATAGACCACGAAGTAACTGGACCTTAAGCAAATATTATCAGAAATTTCCCCGAGAGACTAGAGATAGTCAAATGAAACAATGGAGACAGGCCATGGTAGCAGAAGGTTTATATCCTATGTTAACATCAGAAGAGCAGACGGGAGGTAAATGTACAGAGAAAACTAAGCATTTAACCATGATAGATAGCAGAGAAGCAGAAGAAGGGTATTTAGAAGACGTATTGATGAAAAGTCCTCCACCTTATAATGAAGGATTCAATAGAATGACCCCTAGCGCCCTGGTGAGAGGAACACCTTTGGTTCCACAAATAGTACATGACACCGCCAACAGGGTACTTCAAGAAAAAGAAAGGGAAGCAATTAATAAGAATAGAGATGAATTGATCCAGACAATATCTCAGATAAATGCACATCCTGAAGCATTGACCATACCAGTAACCATAGGACCAGTAGTCCCATTGTATAGTGAAAAGTTCAACTGTTCTAAAGTTCCTGTAATGCCTATCCCAAGCATAGAACATAGAAAAGAAAAGGTGATAGTAGATGACCAAGCAAGTGAATGTGAATCAGTAATATCATTTATGGATTTGCCCATAAGAGAGCCAATAATGGAAACCTCGAAAAGAAATGTACCCAGTTGTTCATAGGAAATTAGACTAGAAACCTCAACAGGAACTAGAAGTGCCACACTAGTAACCTCAGAAGATATACAGAGATGGTCTCAAGAAACAGTGAAGCCTAAGTCACAACCAAAAATATTAGACATTTTCAAATTGAGAGTGGAACTGGAAGAAAGTGTTGCTGGAAATGTGGGTCTAGACAGATTAAACACATACAGTGAGGAAGAATTACTGTTTATTTGTAGAAGCATTATATGAAACACAAAGGTATTCCATAAAAAACTGACAAATCTGGCATCGGAAATGAGAATTGACGTAGGGAAGTCAAAGGTGTTGCAGAAACTATATAAAACAGAATTTTCTGATAAGGATTTAGAAAACATGAGTGTGTCTGGAAGAAAATTGCAGATTAGGGAATTGTTATTTCTGCTACAAAAGTGGGGAGATCTTGAAAGATGGAAAGCTAGATGGGCAAAGAAAAAGGAAGATGCAAAGGTAAATCGAACGACATCTGAGTATGCCACGAGAGAAACAGAAAAGGCTGAGAGGTTGTATCCGATGAGAGAAGTACCCGGAGGTGGGTACGTAAATTTGCTATGGACTCGACAGGATATTTTATCATTTACGAATGATTTCCCAAAATTGAGAGAGAAACCTGTGGAGTGGTACAGACAAGTTGAGAGGTTTGTGAAAGTTTCAAAGGTTTTGTTAAAAGATCTAGATGGTCTGTTTGACATAGTAGTACCTGCGGATTTGTGGACAGAGTGTAAAATTACTAAAGATTGGTCTAGTGAGGCGTATCCAAGAGATTCAAAGACAGGAGCCCCGTCAGAAGATGTAATGAAATAATATCATCAAGTAATCACCTTCCTAAAGAGTAAAATTCACCGAAAGAAACTGATTGGGTAACAATAGACAGAACAACCCAAGTAAAGAATGAGTCTGTACATGCCTACTACGAACGTCTTTTACAGGTGTTCAAACAGTATAGTGGGTTTGAAAGTTTAGAAAATAAGGATATGACTCATTTTGTGTATCGATTTGTAACTGGGCTGAGATTGGATATATCTCAAATGATTAAGCAGCACATGCTGTATTGACAATCAAAGCCCATTGATGACATTTTAAAATATGCTAAATATTGTGGGGATGAAATCGATAACACACGAAAAGCCTTAGAAGAAAAAGTAATGTGGGCTCAAGTAAAATTGGCTGAACAACAAGAACTTCAATTAAATAAACAGTCAGAAAATTAAGGAAGCGCACAAGGTCAAGGTGACAATAATGGGGGAAAACCCTGGGGAAGGTTGAATCGGGAAGAGACAAAGAAAAGGTTTCTCTGTCACGGGTGCGGGAAGTTGGGGCAATGGAAAAACAAGTGTAAAGTCATACAACTGGCCGCCTTGAGTGGTACTTTACCTGAGAATACTTTTTATGGCAGCCTACGCAGCAACCCCACACACATACCTACTCCCTGCTGACGAGAGGCAACTACCTCGAAACACGTGTCCAGGGATGGCTAACGCGACACTCATTTTCACTTTAAACTTTGGCATAGGCGTACTCGCCGACGCTACTTCATGGACCACAATGCTTTGGGGTAACACGCTGGTAGGACGAGCAGAGTGTGGCCAATCGGACTTTTGTTTATATTCAGGCTCCCTTGAGCCGGTGGGGCTGACGAGCCCATGGCTACGCACCTGCGTGCCTTGAGTGGTACTTTACCTGAGAATACTTTTTATGGCAGCCTACGCAGCAACCCCACACACATACCTACTCCCTGCTGACGAGAGGCAACTACCTCGAAACACGTGTCCAGGGATGGCTAACGCGACACTCATTTTCACTTTAAACTTTGGCATAGGCGTACTCGCCGACGCTACTTCATGGACCACAATGCTTTGGGGTAACACGCTGGTAGGACGAGCAGAGTGCGGCCAATCGGACTTTTGTTTATATTCAGGCTCCCTTGAGCCGGTGGTGCTGGCGAGCCCATGGCTACGCACCTGCGCGCCTTGAGTGGTACTTTACCTGAGAATACTTTTTATGGCAGCCTACGCAGCAACCCCACACACATACCTACTCCCTGCTGACGAGAGGCAACTACCTCGAAACACGTGTCCAGGGATGGCTAACGCGACACTCATTTTCACTTTAAACTTTGGCATAGGCGTACTCGCCGACGCTACTTCATGGACCACAATGCTTTGGGGTAACACGCTGGTAGGACGAGCAGAGTGCGGCCAATCGGACTTTTGTTTATATTCAGGCTCCCTTGAGCCGGTGGGGCTGACGAGCCCATGGCTACGCACCTGCGCGCCTTGAGTGGTACTTTACCTGAGAATACTTTTTATGGCAGCCTACGCAGCAACCCCACACACATACCTACTCCCTGCTGACGAGAGGCAACTACCTCGAAACACGTGTCCAGGGATGGCTAACGCGACACTCATTTTCACTTTAAACTTTGGCATAGGCGTACTCGCCGACGCTACTTCATGGACCACAATGCTTTGGGGTAACACGCTGGTAGGACGAGCAGAGTGTGGCCAATCGGACTTTTGTTTATATTCAGGCTCCCTTGAGCCGGTGGGGCTGACGAGCCCATGGCTACGCACCTGCGTGCCTTGAGTGGTACTTTACCTGAGAATTCTTTTTATGGCAGCCTACGCAGCAACCCCACACACATACCTACTCCCTGCTGACGAGAGGCAACTACCTCGAAACACGTGTCCAGGGATGGCTAACGCGACACTCATTTTCACTTTAAACTTTGGCATAGGCGTACTCGCCGACGCTACTTCATGGACCACAATGCTTTGGGGTAACACGCTGGTAGGACGAGCAGAGTGCGGCCAATCGGACTTTTGTTTATATTCAGGCTCCCTTGAGCCGGTGGGGCTGACGAGCCCATGGCTACGCACCTGCGCGCCTTGAGTGGTACTTTACCTGAGAATACTTTTTATGGCAGCCTACGCAGCAACCCCACACACATACCTACTCCCTGCTGACGAGAGGCAACTACCTCGAAACACGTGTCCAGGGATGGCTAACACAACACTCATTTTCACTCTAAACTTTGGCATAGGCGTACTCGCCGACGCTACTTCATGGACCACAATGCTTTGGGGTAACACGCTGGTAGGACGAGCAGAGTGCGGTCAATCGGACTTTTGTTTATATTCAGGCTCCCTTGAGCCGGTGGGGCTGACGAGCCCATGGCTACGCACCTGCGCGCCTTGAGTGGTACTTTACCTGAGAATACTTTTTATGGCAGCCTACGCAGCAACCCCACACACATACCTACTCCCTGCTGACGAGAGGCAACTACCTCAAAACACGTGTCCAGGGATGGCTAACGCGACACTCATTTTCACTTTAAACTTTGGCATAGGCGTACTCGCCGACGCTACTTCATGGACCACAATGCTTTGGGGTAACACGCTGGTTGGACGAGCAGAGTGCGGCCAATCGGACTTTTGTTTATATTCAGGCTCCCTTGAGCCGGTGGGGCTGACGAGCCCATGGCTACGCACCTGCGCACCTTGAGTGGTACTTTACCTGAGAATACTTTTTATGGCAGGCTACGCAGCAACCCCACACACATACCTACTCCCTGCTGACGAGAGGCAACTACCTCGAAACACGTGTCCAGGGATGGCTAACGCGACACTCATTTTCACTTTAAACTTTGGCATAGGCGTACTCGCTGACGCTACTTCATGGACCACAATGCTTTGGGGTAACACGCTGGTAGGACGAGCAGAGTGCGGCCAATCGGACTTTTGTTTATATTCAGGCTCCCTTGAGCCGGTGGTGCTGACGAGCCCATGGCCACGCACCTGCGTGCCTTGAGTGGTACTTTACCTGAGAATACTATTTATGGCAGCCTACGCAGCAACCCCACACACATACCTACTCCCTGCTGACGAGAGGCAACTACCTCGAAACACGTGTCCAGGGATGGCTAACGCGACACTCATTTTCACTTTAAACTTTGGCATAGGCGTACTCGCCGACGCTACTTCATGGACCACAATGCTTTGGGGTAACACGCTGGTAGGACGAGCAGAGTGCGGCCAATCGGACTTTTGTTTATATTCAGGCTCCCTTGAGCCGGTGGGGCTGGCGAGCCAATGGCTACGCACCTGCGCGCCTTGAGTGGTACTTTACCTGAGAATACTTTTTATGGCAGGCTACGCAGCAACCCCACACACATACCTACTCCCTGCTGACGAGAGGCAACTACCTCGAAACACGTGTCCAGGGATGGCTAACGCGACACTCATTTTCACTTTAAACTTTGGCATAGGCGTACTCGCCGACGCTACTTCATGGACCACAATGCTTTGGGGTAACACGCTGGTAGGACGAGCAGAGTGCGGCCAATCGGACTTTTGTTCATATACAGGCTCCCTTGAGCCGGTGGGGCTGACGAGCCCATGGCCACGCACCTGCGCGCCTTGAGTGGTACTTTATCTGAGAATACTTTTTATGGCAGCCTACGCAGCAACCCCACACACATACCTACTCCCTGCTGACGAGAGGCAACTACCTCGAAACACGTGTCCAGGGATGGCTAACGCGACACTCATTTTCACTTTAAACTTTGGCATAGGCGTACTCGCCGACGCTACTTCATGGACCACAATGCTTTGGAGTAACACGCTGGTAGGACGAGCAGAGTGCGGCCAATCGGACTTTTGTTTATATTCAGGCTCCCTTGAGCCGGTGGGGCTGGCGAGCCCATGGCTACGCACCTGCGCGCCTTGAGTGGTACTTTACCTGAGAATACTTTTTATGGCAGCCTACGCAGCAACCCCACACACATACCTACTCCCTGCTGACGAGAGGCAACTACCTCGAAACACGTGTCCAGGGATGGCTAACGCGACACTCATTTTCACTTTAAACTTTGGCATAGGCGTACTCGCCGACGCTACTTCATGGACCACAATGCTTTGGGGTAACACGCTGGTAGGATGAGCAGAGTGCGGCCAATCGGACTTTTGTAAAGTCATACAAGTTAATAATGGCCCGAAGCAAAATTTAAATCCACAGACGCAGAATGAGGTGTTAATGAGTCATCAGCAACAGGGTATAGATCTTCAGAGTCAATTGCCACCTGCTCCTAAGTCAAATTTTGTGAGTCAAGCCAAGTACAGTGTGGACGCCGGATTTCCAGAAGGAAGTGGTAAGAAATTTTTTGTAACATCACAGATTCTTTTGCAGGGCCCACTAATTGATTATGATCAGGAATGACGGTCCCTGAGGGGGGAGGAAGGGAAGTGCGTACTTGGCGCATCCCTACCGGTAGATCAGTCAGGTCCATACGTAGAAGGTAAAGTAGAAGGAAATTATATAACTTTCTTGTTGGATACTGGTGCTACCAGGTCTACTGTGAGAACAGTAGACATTCCTAACTTGCCCCTCTCGGGTGAAGACATCCAAGTTGTAGGTGTTTCAAACAAACGGATTAGAACTCCGATCACAGAACCAATGGAGGTGCGATTTGGAAATTTTAAAGAAATGCATAAGTTTGTGGTATGTGAATCAAGTCCTGTAAATTTGCTTGGAAGAGACCTGTTGTGCAAAATGAATTGCAAAATATTTTGCACAACGAATGGTATTGCAATACAAACTCCGGATGAAGACGGAGTTTACAAATTCATGTTAGCTAAACAGGGAACAGAAGTAAATGAATTGTATTCGATGATGACACAAACTGAATTACCTGCCGAAGTCGAACTGACTGTAAATGCAGAAATATGGGATTTTACTGGAAAAGAAATAGGATTAATGGCAAATGTAGATCCCGTAAAGTGACAGTGAAAGAAGGTGCTGTCTATCCACATACCCGACATACAAAATGAGTCCAGAAATAAAGGCAGGTGTTGCAGCAGAGTTTGAGCGATTAGTCGAACAAGGCATCCTGAAAGAAATAATGAGTAGCCCTTGTAACTCACCTATAATTGGCATTAAGAAACCTAATGGGAAGTATAGAGTGGTCTAATATCTTAGGAAAATGAATAAGATTGTTTTACCATGTTGCCCAGTAGTGCCAAACCCTGCTGTGATTCTTCATCAGATACCGTGGAAAGCAGGTTGGTTCACAGTAATTGATTTATACCATGCATTCTTTTCCATTCCATTGCATCCAGATAGCCAGTTTTTATTTTCGTTCAAATTTGAAAAGCATGTTTACGTGTGGAATTGTGTGCCTCAAGGGTACACTGAAAGTCCTTCAATCTTTAATGAGATTCTCAAAAGAAGCCTTGAATCTCTTGTATTGCCCAGATAGTCAGTCTTGGTGCAGTATGTTGACGACCTATTGGTGGCGTCAAATTCACTTGTTACTGATTCAATTGCATTGCATTGCTAAATCATTTGGCAAAGGGTGGACATAAAGTGTCCCCTGAAAAACTTCAATTTTGCAAACACTCAGTCAAATATTTAGGAGATAAAAATAGAAAGAGGAATTAGAAGAGTGACCTCTGAAAGAATCAGAATAATAAGCCAAATGCAGTTGCCACAAACCCAAAAATAAATAAGAATGTTCCTTGGAGTTGTAGGATATTGTAGGCAGTGGATTGTAGGATTTGCTTTACTAGCTAAACTCCTGATACAAATGACCAGAAAGAGAGCGAAGGACCCCATAGAATGGGATGATGAAACCATGGGATCTTTTAGAAAGTTACGAGATTGTTTGTGTGGAGCACCTGCTTTAGGAATGCCGGACTATTCAAAAGAATTTGCATTATTCTGCTATGAGCGGGGTAATTGTGCACTTTCAGTTCCAACCCAGAGACATGGATTAATGAGAAGACCAGTGGCATATTTTTCTGCTACTCTAGATTCTGTGGCCTGTGCATCACCAGGTTGCCTGAAAGCTGTTGCTGCAACTTGTGTAAGCATAGAACAGAGTAAGTCAATTGTGATGGGAAACCCTGTCAAGGTGTACGTTCCTCATGCAGTGGTGATTTTACTGACCAGAACCCGAACGCAGTACCTTACTCCCAGTAGGCAGATAAAATATGAAAGAATAATACGAGGGCTGAAAATGTGACTATAGTGAGGTGTTCTGTTCTCAATCCAGCCACTCTACTACCTGATCCTTATGAAGAAGAAGTGCAAGATGAGGTTGAACATGAATGTCTTGACGTAACTGAACTTAGCACCAAACCACATCCTGACATACAAGAGGAACTCTTGAAAAACGCTGAGCATGAGCTATTTGAAGATAGCTCATGCATACGACATTAGGAGGGAAGATTAAGTTCTGCTTACGCTGTATGTACATTAACTGGAATAGTCGAAGCATCCTATTTACCAGAAGTCAGATCTGCACAAGTGGCTGAGTTGATTCCTTTAATTAAAGCATGCAAAATTGGGAAAAATTGGAGAGTAACCATATTCACTGACAGTCAATATGCTTATGGGGTTGTGCATGATTTTGGCCAACTGTGGATGCAGAGGGATTTCCTGACTTCCTCAGGAACCCCTATCAAAAATGGAAAATTTGCGACAGAAATACTTAAGGCAATTCAATTACCAAAAGAGGTGGCCATGGTTAAGTGAGCTGCTCACCAATCAGGAGATGACTATGTGACAGCCGGTAACAGATATGCTGACCAGGTTTCCCAACAATGTGCGAGGCATAAAATTGCCTCTAAACAAGCAAATCGAAACATGTGGAATCAGCTGCCAACTTATGCTACTTGCAGGAGTTGGAACCTGGAAGGAGGTAAAAGATATACATGCAGTAGACATGAGAGAAAAGGAAGAGTGGGTAAAAATATGATGTCAGAGAAGGGCAGAAGATGGTGTATGGGTGTGTTATGATGGCAGACCAGTCATGCCAGACAGTATGCTTGCCCCGATGGCTAGAATGTACCATGGAGACAAACATGTGGGCAGAGATGCAATGATTCGACTTTTCAGACAAGATTGGTTTAACGCAAAGTTCAGGAATGTAGCAGAGAGCCTTTGCCAAAGATGCTTAATATGTCAACAAATGAACCCTGGCAGGAAAACTGTGGTCTGTATGGGAAAGATTGGAAAGACAGAGGGTCCTTTTGTAAAACTTCAGTTAGATTTCATTCAACTGCCTGCTTGTCGAGGGTTGAAATATGTACTTGTCATAGTTTGTTTATTTTCAAAGTGGGTGGAAGCATACCCGACCCGAAGAAATTACAGCTTGACAGTGGCCAAACTTTTATTAAGGGAACTCATCCCTAGATTAGGTTTTCCAGTAACGATTGAATCAGATAGAGGGTCTCATTTTAATGATGAAATAATTCGACTAATTTGTGAAGCATTCAAAGTTGAACAAAAATTGCACTGCGCTTACCGTCCAGAGGCCTCTGGGTTGGTAGAACAATTAAATGGCACGATCAAGTCAAGACTCAGAAAGGTGTGTGCATCCACCCCACTGGAATGGCCTGATGCTTTACCTCTGGTTCTGATGGGACTCAGAAGTATTCCAGACAAAAATACTGGCTTGAGTCCCGATGAAATGCTCATGGGAAGAGCCATGAGACAAGCATGTGTACCAGGACACAAGCTGTTGAATATAACTGATGACTTGGATTTGGAGTATTGCAAAGAGTTGGCTGACCGAGTGCGTTCTATCTCTCATCAGGTTGGAGAAGACGCTTTCAACAGACAGCTGAGCCAATCGCATGATCTGAATCCCGGTGACTGGGTAGTTGTGAAGAATCACACTCGAGAATCGTGCCTAGCACCAAGGTGGGACAAACCACATCAAGTTATATTGACTACTTCAACAGCTGTGAAGTGTGCAGGATTGCCTAATTGGATCCATGCAAGTCATACCAATAGGGTACCAGCTCCTGAAGAAGAAGAGTTTCAGTTGAAATGAGAAATTGATGTTGCTGAAGGTTGTGCAGCTGAAGAACTTCCTATAGTAGATCCTGAAGTAGCTGCCCAAGAACAACCGAGCACTTATCAGGATGACTGGATCCCAGTGGTGGACATACCTGAAGTATTTATAAGAACTAGGAGTCAGACGCAGCTAGACAGACAGGAAAAGAGTGAGGACCAGACAGGTGTAGAGGAACTCGCTCAGGAAAGTAGGGAAACAACTGTTAGGGAGCCTGAGCAGGAACAGTTAAGGAAAGAACAATATACTCAGACAGAAGAAAACCAAAGCCCCATTACTGAGTCGGAGGAGGGACAGCTAGGTTTTAGAGAAAACGTTCAGGCAGAAGAAGTTAAAGAGGTAAAAAGACCTGAACAGGTCCAGCTGGCATAGAAACGCAAGTTCAGGATACAGAAGAAAAAACAGACATCACCAATCCTGAACAGGGTCATATTGAGGGATGTTAGACCTGTCAGCCCTTTGGGTGGTCCCTCCTCATCATTATTTATTTTGTCCCACTTTTGCCTCAAACCCTGTTAGTATTTTTCCTTTTTGGGAACCACCAGACTTTTTAGTGTTGATGCAGGATCAGGGAGCCATTTTCCCTACCCCTGGGACTTCTGTCTGAGGGCCTGAGACACGAAATGGTGGCCACCCATTGTCACCTGTGACATCACTGGAACCTACTAGCACCTTCCAGAACATTCTAGAACTCTGTGACAGCGTGAGGCAGGTTTGGAATGTTGGGAAGCCAGCTCAGAGTTGACAGTTGGAGTTGGCAGTTGGAAGGCAGCAGTTGGCACCTGACTGGTGAAGGGAGAGCAGCACAACACTGAAGGAGGAAGGAGTGAGGCAGCAGGGGTGGAAACTTGTGCCTGGAGTGGGGTCCATAAACCCACCCTTGATACTAGTCCCTACTGACTGAGCCCAGCCTGGAGCCCTGTGTGGGATAAAATCAAGAAGAACCAACACAAGGACCTGAACAGCCGGAACAGGCCTTGGAAGTGAAGAACAGCAAGTTCCTGACCTGTTTATTGGTTTCCCTGGAGTCCGACGTCGAGAAGCCTAGAGACCTGGGGCCGGAGGTGAAGAAGCGGCGCTGACTGGAAAGCAGACGTCGTACCCGGAGCCACCAGAGGTCGAGAGAGGGCGCCGACGGAGGTCGTGGAGAGTACCAGAGGTCGAGGAGGAAGACACCTGAGGTCGAGTGTGCGGCGTCGACGGGGGAGTGAAGTCCGCCCTCCGGAGTCGCCGGAGACCGAGGTGAAGCGTACCGGGGGTCGGGAGTGGAGATCGCACTCCGGAGCCGCCGGGACCAAGGTGAATCGTACCGGAGGTCGGGAGTGGAGATCGCACTCCGGAGTCGCCGGAACCGGAGGAAAGGAGCACCGGAGGTCGGGAGTGGAGATCGCACTCCGGAGTCGCCGGAACCTGAAGAGAAGAGCACCAGAGGTCGGGAGTGGAGGTCGCACTCCGGAGACACCCGGAAGTAGGGAGATCGTGACCCTGTGACGCCGGAGACCGACACCGAGCCGAGGCCGTCCACCGACATCGATCCGGAGCCGCCTCACAGCGTCAACAGGAACTGACATCGAGCCGAGGCCGTCCGCCGACATCGATCCGGAGCCGCCTCACGGCGTCAACAGGAACTGACATCGAGCCGAGGCCGACCGCCGACATCGAACCGGAACCGCCTCTCGGCGTCGACACGACTCCGGCGGAGTCGGAAGTTCATAAAGAGGGCAGTAAGTGGAATAGAGGGCGCCTAAGGCCCTGTGGAGCCCTAAGAGACCATCCTAGGGGCTAGAGAGGTGATAGGACCAGCCTGGGAGTGCCAGGGGTGGACTGAGACTGATACAGTGACCTGTGTGAGGGGTTGTGTAGGTTGGGAGAGCCAGATTCCTAGATTACACTTGACCTACCTCAGTTTTAGCCTCAGCCTTATCCAAGCTAGGTGAGACACCCTCAGGCCATCCACATAACCACAAGCTGTGATTGGGCCAAATCAACCTATAGTACCTCACAAATGTGACCTGATTTGAAAGTGTACTGATGGCTTATATTTATTGAGAGTATTGTATTCTTTATATTTATCCTATTTATTGTCTCACAGTATTTATTGTCTCACAGTATTTATTGTCTCACAGTATTTATTCCCTCGCAGTATTTATTTGCCTATGTATTTTATGCACATCTATTTATTCATTGATTATTTATGATCTGAGCTTATTTATTTGACCTACCCTTTTACAGAAGAAGCTTTGTGTACTGTAAGTGTGTTATTATTTATTTAACCTGCAACTTAGAGAAAACAAGATAAACACATAAATGTTTACATTGTAGAGTCGTTTTTGGAACGGATGAACGCATGGTTATTGTGTGGGTGTGACGTACGCTTAACACGGTGCCTTCCTTACTGCTCGAGCCAAGCTACCACAGTGTGTGTTGGGAGACACCGGGTGATTGCTAACCTCGGTTGCCCGGGGTTTTCTAACATAATTGGTGTTCAGCGGTGGGATAGAGCTGTGCTTGCGTCCACTCGACAATAACTGTGGGTAGTCCATAGGCCTACACTGGGAGTTTTCTCAAAGCGGCCTTCCTAATTTTGAGTTTTGTTTTTTCCAAATTTACTCTGGTGGTGGGAGGAGGTATTATATAAGGTACCCCCCTGCATAGCTTCTGTAAACACCTGTTCTTTAACCTGAGTGGGCAAAATGGAGTTTGTGCTGGAAGATGTGGAAGCTTACACTGTGGCCCAACTCAAAGAGTTTTGTGAGAGAGAGGGGGTGTATTGTCCCCCAGGTGCAAGGAAGGGTGAGCTCCAGACCAGCCTGAGGGCTTGGTGGGAGGCATGACGGGAGAGTAAGGCTGAGCAGGAGGACAGGGATGGAGAGCCTGTTAGCGAGGGGGCTGGGTTGTACCAACCTGAGGTGGGGAACCTAGTAGCGGGGCCCAGAACCATTTCCAGGAAGGGCAGCACTGTCTCTAGCGGTGGCTTATCTGAAGCAGAGCTAACTGACCGGAGGGAGAAAAGACAGCTCACATGGAAGTTAGCGGAGCTGGAGAAAGAAAAGGAGGAACGGAGGATGGCTCACGAGTTGAGGCTCAAGGAGATGGATCTCCAGATCTTACGAGTCGGGGCACAAACTGTTCCTTAAGGTGGCAGCAAAGACCAAGAGATCACCAGGGAACCCAAACCCTACCTGCCAAAAGACATAGTATCTAGCTATAGTGCAGGGGATGATATTGCCAAGTGGCTAGCGGCCTATGAGATCTCTTTAAGGGCCCATGGGGTTCCAGAGAAGTACTGGGGAGGGGGATTGCACAAGTACATGCCTCCAGCTGGTAGGGATGCATTATTGGCCCTAGAGCAGGATGAGCAGACCCACTACCCCACCATGAAAGTGGCGCTCGTAAGAAAGTTTGGACTAACACCCGAGAAGTACCGACAGAAGTTCCGGGGTAGCCACAAACTGGGCACACAGAATTGGGTGGATTTCCTGGATTATGCGAAGAAGGCATTAGAGGGTTGGATTCAAGGCAGTGAGGTGAGGGACTACGAGGGGTTGTTTGATTTAATGTTGAAGGAACACCTGCTCGAAAAATGTTTCCCTGAACTGCGTCAACACCTGGTGGATAGCAAGCTGACCAGTCCCCGGAAGCTTGCTGAGGAGGCGGACATTTGGGCTAGTACCCGGGTGTCCACAAGGGGGACTGGAGGGGATACTCAAAAGGCCGGACAGGGCGCCCCCCAGAAGAAAGAGGGAGGGGAAAAGAAAAAGGAGTTCTCCAAAGGCCCCCAAAATAGTTTCCCAGGGAAGGGAACAGGATTCACCCCTAGGGCTAACCCACCCAGAAACCCTAATCCTGGCCAGAGTCAGCAGCCAAGGGTTGTCCATTGCTTCGAGTGCGGTGGCGTCGGAAACTATAAGGGAGATGCGAAGTGCCCTAAAAGACCACCCCCTCCCATTGGAGGAAAGGCCCCCGGAGTAGCTTGTGTAGTGCTCGGGGAGGAGATGCCCTTAACTAAGGGAAGGGAGTGGGCGGGTGTCACTTTAGTGTCCCTGGGAGAACGGGAGATGGTTCCTAAGATCCAGGTGCCCGCAAATACCGTAAAGTATGGGCAGTGGGTCACCATCAACGGCCAAAGAGGGGAGGCTCTGAGAGACACAGGAGCCAGTATGACTATGGTACGTAGCCAACTGGTGTCTCCAGAGCAGGTAATTCCCGATGTACTCCACCCAGCCGCGATGGCTGACGGCAGAACAGGCCGCTATCCGGTGGCCGAGGTTCCCTTTGAATGGGAGGGGGTTGCAGGTTCACTTCGAGTTGCCGTAAGCCCTGCCGTGCCAGTCGATTGTCTGCTAGGGAATGACATGGAGCACAATGCTTGGAAAGAGGTGGAATACCGGACTCATGCTGAGATGCTGGGTACACCTGACTGGGCCTGTGTCAGCACAAGGTCCGCGACTACCCGGAGAGGGAGTTCGTTTCGGCTGGAGCCTGGAACAAGGGCCCAGCCAGCTGCCGACCAAGGGAAGAACCGAGGACAGGAGGAGCCTGCCTCGGCATCCGCGCCCCGTGTGACGGATAGGCCACCGGAGGGGGTGGACCAGGAGTCCGTGGTGGGGGATGTTACCAAACTGGAGGACCTACCCATCCCGGCCGAGTGGCACGTGGAGGGAGGGCCGACCAGGGAGGAATTCTGCAAGGGCCAGAGGGAGTGCCCTACCCTTGAGGGACTGAGGCGACAGGCAGAAGCCCAGGCAGCAGGGAACGTTGAGGGGAACTACAACGTTTACTGGGAGGATGGCCTCCTCTACAGTGAACCCAAGGCACCCCTACATGGATCGTCACGAGCCTTAGTAGTCCCTCAACGTTACTGAGCCTTCCTACTGGAGTTGGCTCACGAGATCCCCTTGGCAGGACACCTGGGGCAAGACAAGACCTTTGCCCGTCTTGTCCCACACTTTTATTGGCCTCAAATGAAAGTGTCGTCCGACACCTACTGCCGGACATGTGTGTCTTGCCAAGCCAGTGGGAAAACAGGGGTGAAGCTGAAAGCTCCCCTGGAACCACTTCCTGTCGTTAGCACCCCCTTTGAAAGGGTGGGCATCGACATTGTGGGTCCGTTAGATCCACCTACTACAGCTGGTCACAGGTTTATCCTGGTTCTGGTGGATCATGCCACACGGTACCCAGAGGCAATACCTCTGAGGACCATAACAGCACCTGTTGTGGCTAGGGCCCTGATGGGAATCTTTACCCGAGTGGGTTTTCCCAAGGAAGTTGTGTCCGACAGGGGGACCAACTTCATGTCAGTGTACATGCGGGCGATGTGGAAGGAGTGTGGAGTGACATACCGGTTCACCACTCCTTACCACCCCCAGACCAATGGTCTGGTGGAGAGGTTCAACAAAACCTTGAAAGGCATGATCAGAAGTCTGCCTGAGAGCCTGCGGAGGAAATGGGACGTCCTCCTACCCTGTTTATTGTTTTCCTACAGGGAAGTGCCACAGAAGGGAGTGGGCTTAAGCCCCTTCGAGCTTTTGTATGGGCACCCTGTACGTGGACCTCTCAACCTGGTGAGAGACGGATGGGAAAGAACTCCCAGAAAGCTTCCCCAGGATGTGGTGAGCTACATGCTGGCCTTCCGGAGCCAAATGGCTAAGTTGTGGAAGCAAGCTTCTGACAACTTGGAAGCCAGCCAAGCAGTGATGAAGGCGTGGTATGACCACAATGCTCACCCGGTGGAGTTGGAGCCTGGCCAGAAGGTGTGGGTGATCGAACCAGGAGAGCTTAGCGCCCTCCAGGATCGCTGGTCAGGACCCTTTGAGGTATTGGAGAAGAAGGGTAAGGCTACCTACTTGGTGGATCTTAAGACCCCTCGTCAGCCCCTACGGGTGCTGCATGCCAACCGCCTCAAACCCCACCACGAGAGGCCCGAAGTCATTTTGATGATGGTGACTGACGGAGCAGAGGACGTGGAAAGCGAGCCTCTCCCCGATTTGTTTGCGTCTCAAGAGAAGGATGGGTCGGTGGAGGGAGTGATTCTCTCCCCATCTCTAACTCCTGAACAGCAGGAGGACTGCCGCCAGGTCCTGGGACAGTACTCTTCGTTGTTCTCCCTTGTTCCGGGTAGGACTCACCTGTGCGTCCATGATGTGGACACAGGAGACAGCCCACCTGTGAAGTCCAAGATCTACCGGATGTCAGACAAGGTGAAGGCCAGCATTCACGGTGAAGTCACTAAGATGCTGGGGCTAGGAGTGATCGAACCTTCCAGCAGCCCCTGGTCCAGTCCGGTGGTACTAGTACCAAAAGCTGCACCACCGGGTGCCCAACCGGAACTGAGGTTCTGTGTGGACTACCGGGGACTGAACTCAGTAACAAAGACTGATGCTCATCCGATCCCAAGGGCGGATGAATTGATTGACCGGCTGGGAGCTGCCCAATATCTAAGTACCTTTGACCTTACTTCGGGGTACTGGCAGATCTCTCTGACTGATGGAGCAAGGGAAAGGTCAGCCTTCTCCACGCCCAATGGCCACTACCAGTTCTGTGTGATGCCCTTTGGGCTCAAGAACGCACCTGCCACGTTTCAGCGTCTGGTGAACCAGATCCTCACTGGAATGGAGAGTTTCTCTGCTGCTTATCTGGATGACATAGCCGTCTTCAGTAACAGCTGGGAGGATCACTTGCGTCACCTGCAAGCTGTTCTCCAGGCCCTGAGACAAGCTGGATTGACGATCAAGGCCAGTAAATGCCAGATCGGGCAGGGGTCGGTAGTGTACCTTGGACACTTGGTGGGTAGGGGAGCGGTGCAACCCCTCCAGGCGAAAATCGAGGCTATCATGGCCTGGGAACCCCCCAAGACCCAGACTGAGGTCCGAGCTTTTCTGGGCCTCACGGGATATTACCGTCGCTTCGTGAAGGGGTACGGTACCATTGTGGCCCCCCTCACGGAGCTCACGTCCAAGAAACAACCTCGACGGGTAGTCTGGACGGAGGCTTGTCAGCAGGCCTTTGTGAGACTGAAGGAAGCCATGTGCGAGGCCCCGGTCTTAAGGGCCCCAGACTTTTCCAAGGAGTTCATTGTCCAGACGGATGCATCGGAACATGGCATTGGGGCAGTATTATCGCAACTCAATGAAGAGGGTCTGGATCAACCCGTGGTCTTCCTATCCCGGAGACTACTTCCCAGGGAACAGAAGTGGAGTGCAATAGAGCGTGAAGCCTTTGCAGTGGTATGGGCTCTGAAGAAGTTGCGGCCATACCTGTTTGGCTCGCACTTCCTGGTTCAGACCGACCACAGACCCCTTCGTTGGCTGATGCAGATGAAGGGGGAGAATCCCAAGTTGTTGAGGTGGTCTATTTCCCTACAGGGAATGGACTTTCAGGTGGAACATCGGCCTGGAGTGGACCACGCCAATGCAGACGGTCTCTCAAGGTATTTCCGCCTTAGTGATGAGAACTCCCAAGGGGTTGGGTAGCTCTCCCCACTTTCAGCTGGGGGGGACGCGTGTTAGACCTGTCAGCCCTTTGGGTGGTCCCTCCTCATCATTATTTATTTTGTCCCACTTTTGCCTCAAACCCTGTTAGTATTTTTCCTTTTTGGGAACCACCAGACTTTTTAGTGTTGATGCAGGATCAGGGAGCCATTTTCCCTACCCCTGGAACTTCTGTCTGAGGGCCTGAGACACAAAATGGTGGCCACCCATTGTCACCTGTGACATCACTGGAACCTACTAGCACCTTCCAGAACATTCTAGAACTCTGTGACAGCGTGAGGCAGGTTTGGAATGTTGGGAAGCCAGCTCAGAGTTGACAGTTGGAGTTGGCAGTTGGAAGGCAGCAGTTGGCACCTGACTGGTGAAGGGAGAGCAGCACAACACTGAAGGAGGAAGGAGTGAGGCAGCAGGGGTGGAAACTTGTGCCTGGAGTGGGGTCCATAAACCCATCCTTGATACTAGTCCCTACTGACTGAGCCCAGCCTGGAGCCCTGTGTGGGATAAAATCAAGAAGAACCAACACAAGGACCTAAACAGCCGGAACAGGCCTTGGAAGTGAAGAACGGCAAGTTCCTGACCTGTTTATTGGTTTCCCTGGAGTCCGACGTCGAGAAGCCTAGAGACCTGGGGCCGGAGGTGAAGAAGCGGCGCTGACTGGAAAGCAGACGTCGTACCCGGAGCCACCAGAGGTCGAGAGAGGGCGCCGACGGAGGTCGTGGAGAGTACCAGAGGTCGAGGAGGAAGACACCTGAGGTCGAGTGTGCGGCGTCGACGGGGGAGTGAAGTCCGCCCTCCGGAGTCGCCGGAGACCGAGGTGAAGCGTACCGGGGGTCGGGAGTGGAGATCGCACTCCGGAGCCGCCGGGACCAAGGTGAATCGTACCGGAGGTCGGGAGTGGAGATCGCACTCCGGAGTCGCCGGAACCGGAGGAAAGGAGCACCGGAGGTCGGGAGTGGAGATCGCACTCCGGAGTCGCCGGAACCTGAAGAGAAGAGCACCGGAGGTCGGGAGTGGAGGTCGCACTCCGGAGACACCCGGAAGTAGGGAGATCGTGACCCTGTGACGCCGGAGACCGACACCGAGCCGAGGCCGTCCGCCGACATCGATCCGGAGCCGCCTCACAGCGTCAACAGGAACTGACATCGAGCCGAGGCCGTCCGCCGACATCGATCCGGAGCCGCCTCACGGCGTCAACAGGAACTGACATCGAGCCGAGGCCGACCGCCGACATCGAACCGGAACCGCCTCTCGGCGTCGACACGACTCCGGCGGAGTCGGAAGTTCATAAAGAGGGCAGTAAGTGGAATAGAGGGCGCCTAAGGCCCTGTGGAGCCCTAAGAGACCATCCTAGGGGCTAGAGAGGTGATAGGACCAGCCTGGGAGTGCCAGAGGTGGACTGAGACTGATACAGTGACCTGTGTGAGGGGTTGTGTAGGTAGGGAGAGCCAGATTCCTAGATTACACTTGACCTACCTCAGTTTTAGCCTCAGCCTTATCCAAGCTAGGTGAGACACCCTCAGGCCATCCACATAACCACAAGCTGTGATTGGGCCAAATCAACCCATAGTACCTCACAAATGTGACCTGATTTGAAAGTGTACTGATGGCTTATATTTATTGAGAGTATTGTATTCTTTATATTTATCCTATTTATTGTCTCACAGTATTTATTGTCTCACAGTATTTATTGTCTCACAGTATTTATTCCCTCGCAGTATTTATTTGCCTATGTATTTTATGCACATCTATTTATTCATTGATTATTTATGATCTGAGCTTATTTATTTGACCTACCCTTTTACAGAAGAAGCTTTGTGTACTGTAAGTGTGTTATTATTTATTTAACCTGCAACTAAGAGAAAACAAGATAAACACAGAGATATTTTCATAAATTTTTACGGTGTAGAGTCGTTTTTGGAACGGATGAACGCATGGTTATTGTGTGGGTGTGACGTACGCTTAACACGGTGCCTTCCTTACCGCTCGAGCCAAGCTACCACAGTGTGTGTTGGGAGACACCGGGTGACTGCTAACCTCGGTTGCCCGGGGTTTTCTAACAAGGGAGATGAACTTACCCAGGCAGAACCGGCCAGAACAATAAGCCCTGGACAAGGTCAGATAGAGAGGAAATCTGAAGACTAAGCTAATCAAGTTGTGCTGAAATCTAAAGAAAATAAAAGGAGTCTTGAAGAACCTGGCAGTCCAGTGAAGTTTAAGAAAAGTCAAAAAGGTGATAATTGGCCAAGAATTATCAAGAGACTGAGATATCGTCTTAGGACAATCAGTGAAGAACCTGATCAAGTAAATGAAGTAACCAGTCAATCTGGACCTTCTACAGTAACGCCAAAAAGAAGGAGTCAAAGGTTGAAGACATTGAATAACAATTTCAAGGGTCCTGAGTGGACATATGTTATTCTTGAAGACTTTGAAAATCTCAACTCAAATGAAGAAAGTGATGAAGAGCTGAATGTTGAACGAACTGATGAAGAAGTGAGACCGACTTGAAAGAGAGAAGACGCTTAAGGTGTTATCTCATACCAAGTTTTGAATTAAAGAAGAGACAAATCTTCTTGTCCAAAAATGTCTGATAATATAGTTGCTGGAAAACCAAAACAAAGCTGTATAAAGAAGTGTTGTAGGATCTGTATATGTATCTTATTATTAATTTTCGTAATATGGGTAATATTAGCAATAGCTATTCCCTATTTGATGGTTACAAACAAACAGGATAGTACTAATACACTTACAGAGGTAGCAAACATAAAAGGAGGTAGAGTAGACTTAGAAACACCAGATGAGCTAGACTTACACCACACTGTAGATAAAAACGAGGCTGATTTAAATGTATTTGCTAATCTCTTAGTACATTATGTAGAAACTATAGAAGTTAGTGATTGTTATGTTTGCATGAAATTGCCAAACTCAGTAGCTGAAGGGGTAACTTATCATCATTTACCCTTGACATATGGTATTTCATGTAGTGTATTAGCTAGTTTATATTATAGAACTGGAAAGCTGCAGTATTATTATTCAAATGTAGATGTAGTATTTTCCAAAGTCCCTATGCGAAAGAGCATGAACCCTGTCCTTAGTACTAGAGATTCACAATTCATGGGTGAATATTTCCCAACAATGAAGACAATAGATATTGCTGATGCACATAAACACAACTTAAACTGTAAATTGCATGAAGAAGAAAAGATATTTTTGAACTTAGTAGAACAAAGGAGACAAGATTTCCAAAGAAGGGCCTCAGAACCAAATCCTCAGATACCTGAACGGGCTGAAAGGGAATACCTTTTGGTAACTGGCAAGACTCATGCTGCTATGTCTCTGGATTTTGAAAATAAAGGGAAAATCTGTCTCCATAGATTAAAAACAGAATATAACAATGTATTTATTGGCTCCAGTGAATGTGAACATAACTTCTTAGTAATTAGTGGTTGGGGACTAAAAGGAGGAAATGATCCAGTATTTCCTGGCATATATTATATTTGTGGAAACAAAGCCTATTTTAGGTAGCCTGATCACTGGTATGGGAGTTGCTATTTCAGAATAGTATTCCCTAAAGTCTATCATGTTCAAAGAATCACTGGAAGCAATAGTGACAGTAATGGACTACCCAGATATAAAAGAGCTAGTTTTTCTGAAATAGTAGGTGATATATTTGGTGCATTGATACCTTCAGTGGGGATTCTGCTGAATTCTCGAAAAATCTGGCAATTGTTAACAGTAGTTGATCGGTTATCTACTGACACCGCTGGAGGATTTTTACTGATCAATACAGAACTAGTTGCTGTTAGATCTATGGTTTTGCAAAATTTACTTGCCCTTGATATCTTATTAGCAAAAGAGGGTGGAGTCTGTAAAATGTTGAAAGCGCAACATTGTTACACGTATATACCTGACAAAAGTGTAGAGATTGAAAGGTATATTAAAAATATTACACATTTGGAAGAGGACTTGAAACCACTGGAGGTTGACGGTGCATGGAAGAAAATAACCAATAGTTTTCCCACTATCAGTAGTTGGTTTTCTAACATAGGTAAGAGTATCTTAGGTCAAATATTGTGCCAATCATGAGCATAACTTTATTAGTTTTGATGATAATGTGTTGCCCCAAATGCAGTGGGAAAAGAAAGAGGTACGAGGTGAATGAGAAGGGTAGGAAAAGAAAATTAGAAGAAATACGACTTGAAGAATTGAAGGGAAATATCTACAAAAGAATGAAAGGATCACAATTTAAGAAGGATACAGGAAAGAGTAAAAGATTTGAAGACATCGAAATGGTAGAATGCTAAAGTTGGCATCTGATTTAATAGAAGCTAGTGATGGCATAAAATGCCATCAGAGAGGGGATTGATGGAGCAAGGTTTTGTATAAAAGGAAACTTTCTCGTATGCAATCCTCTCGAATAACCTGTAACAGTGTAACCAACCTGTCTGTGAATACTAATTTTGCACCACATTTTACATATCGAATCTAGGGGAAGCTTTTGTATGTGCTTTACTAATAAGTAACCCGAGTGTCCTAAAATGGCCGCCTAAAACGCGGGAACTTTTCTGCGCATGCGTCTACTCCATCTACGTAGTATGACTTCTTCTGTCGCTTGGGGGAAATCTTTGCAGCTGCGCAATAGCTTTTAATATGGCTGCTCGAAACTATCACTTTAACACACATGCTGAGCTAAAACTAACCCATGCAAGTTTTACTAAGCCATTAATGCAAAAGATTTATTAAGTAAATGGGGTTAGAGTAGGAGTAAGTGATGTACAGTGAACTAATTTAATTTTGTATTCTAACATGTTCTACTCTGACTTTATTAATAGTTCATATTTGGGCCTTGGAGGGTGACTGATGTCCCTACCCTTTGCGACAACTACGCATGCGTGAAAACTTTCTCGTTCTGAGACCAGTGAAGTCATTGGGTGACTGCTAATCCATGTGCCCAGCAAGGACATGGGAAGATCAACTTCTGACCCTACGAGAGGAAGAACCCGAAACATTGTATTACAGATTTATAGATCCCCATATGAAATGCTTGTGGGAATAAAGCTTGTGGGTATTAAAATTAAGGGGCGGGGAATTAGACAATAGAACTAAAGAAAATTATTGCACTTAGTATGGTGTGATGACCTCACCCCACTGCTCGGCCCAATCAAATTACGGGTGAACGTGGAATTGAAACATTTGGGGGTGAATCATACATTTGAATTGGTATAACAGAGGTAAGTTCTAGTTAGTTAGACACACTTGACCCACGAGATGCTGATGCTATGCTGAGATGCTGCCCGATTTTGCTGCAATCTGACTGAAGAATCCAACAATAGGGAAATTAGCGGAACAACCGAGGAGGCACATCTAAGAAGGGGTCCGGACGAGTCCGAGCCGGAGAGAGTAGCACCAGAGAGGGGTGTAATGCTGGCGTTACACTAGAAGAGGTCACCTTCCCTGTCCTGAATCCTTGACACTCTGATGTTGGGGTCCTTACACCATTCTAGGTAAATATAATTGTGGGTTTAATGCTCCGTATTTGCTCTCTATTCCCTCTCTCCTCAGGTACTGTCATTGCAAGAATTTAATGCAAATTGATTATAAGTTAACTGTGCTATTTTTCCTGATGGAGAATTCTGGTATATCTATGTGTATTCTGATTTGACTCACAAAATTATTAATTCAGATAAACTTTTAAAACTCCTTCTGAGTCTGTGGTTCTTTGAATAAAAGATAAATGCATTATTGTATTTCCTCCCTATTCTAATCTACTACTAGATCTTTCGAACGTGCATTCACTCGGGAAACAGGAATGGTAAGAATACTGGTGTAAAGGTTTCCTAGGGTTATCAAAGTTGTTGACCAGTGGATATTTGCTAGCTCATTGAGTGTATGAATGTATATGGGCCCAAATGAATGTTATGTGTATGAATGTGTAGAGCTAGTAAACTCCGCTGCATCAGTTGAATCACTGAAGGAGCAGATTGGAAAGGAAAACAGAGCCCCAAATGTACACTGTCCTCCAACAGAACCTGAAAGTAAGGCAAGGGAGGCGATAGATAATGATCATGATATACAGGTTTATTCCCAAAGAAGGGTAAAAGTGACCTGAATTACCTCAATGAGAAACGGTCTTTAAATATTAGTAGGAAGCTGGAAGATACTGACTGGTATTGATACTGAGCCACAATCCAAAAGTATTCAAAAATGATTTTTTTAAACTTTTGAAGGTCAATATATTTCATCAAACATACCTTATCCCTAATAGACTTTGTAAGAAATAAAGGCATTCCCAACGCAGAGTGCTCTTGGTGCAAAACAAAGGAAGTGGATTTTGACCACAAGCTGTGGAGCTGCCAAGTGATTGCGGAATACTGGGCAGAAGTGACCAGAAAACCGGAAGAAGTCCAGGGGAAAAGATACCTGCTTAAAGTGAAAACCCGCTTGCTGAGCTTGACCACCCGCTCCAAAAGAATGAAAATGAGTATCAAGTTTACAGACTTTATGCTAATACGCGCCAGAAGAGCTATAGCCATAAAAGTGGATGGCAGCAAAAGTGCCTGGACTGAAAGATGGAGGGTGGAGTTGATAAGATGGCAAGGCTCGAGGTGGAGGCCCTCCAGGTGGGGAAACAGAAGAGCATCATTAGAGGGAGAAGAGGCAGACATGCTCTGGTTATAGGCATTATTCTGTTTTACCCAATGTCTCGCCACTCACAATATAGTTACTTAAAAATTGCATCAGAAGGCTTGATTATGTGGAAAAAGTAATTTATTATGAAGCAAGCTGCGAATAAAATGAAATGAGGCTGAAGTCAATAAAATGGGTGCTGGATGTAGATAAAATATATGGGTGAGAGATTGATCAATTAGGCCATGAATGTATTGCTGATTTTCTTAAAATGTAATTTAAAAAAAAGAGATTCAGCAGAATGCTTAACACTAAAAAAGCATCTGAGGGGCGTCATGCTGGTTCTAAAGAAACCAGTGAAATATATAAATAGTAAATGAAGCCTGGCTGAACATCTGCAAAACATTACATTTCTGTACGGGATGTACACTGTCTGACGTACCAGTGCACAAAAGAGTCATAGAGTTTATCGGGCTTTTCCAGGCAAGCAAATTTCAACATGAGGAAAGCTTGAGTAATTAACCACCAATAAATCCCTGCCATAAAGGATTCTTGGCAAAGTCTTTGATGTTGCACATGTGTTGGTCGACAGTTGTACCAACCCACAGCTTTTGAATGGAATGCTCTTGCCCACATTCCACTCATGCATTAAGCATCGGATGTTGGACAGAGACGAATATATTTCAAGAGAATTGAAGACATGCCTGAATAATTCCCATAGAAATGTATTGGGGAGTGGTTATAGGCGCTAGGTATAATCTTACTGTCACTCATGTCACAATGCCATTGGGCCGCCACATCATCTTTCAGGTCATCAATTCACTTAATATGGTTGCATCCACGAAAGTGTGCTGAAACCCCACAATCCTGTCACTCGTCAGTGAGGTTTATACCTTCTATGGCTTGCGCCATGTGTAATGTCAAATCACAATCCAGCATTGGACGTCAAATGTCTCTGCAATCTGGGGCTGAGGAATGGAGTCTTCTCAGTTCTGCTCTGGTTCCCGCACCTGGGGCCAGATGTACGAAGCATTTTACTACTCGCAAGTGACTGGTAAAATGCTTTGGGGCATGTACCACCTTATTTTGTGAGTCAGTAACCTATTACCAATACGCAAAAGAGGGTTTGCGATGCGCTATTAGGAAGGGGCATATTAAGGGAGTCCTTTCTTAATAGCAAGTCGCACTGGTATGTAGGAATGTTTTTCTACAATGCGGTCGCAAAACATTTGCAGTTACCTGCAACTTCAAGTTGCTGGTAACTCATTCACAAACAGGAACAGGTCCCGAAGGGACCCCATACCTTTTGTGAACGTGGGTGAAACATTTTTTTAAAGCAGGCAGTGGTCCCACGGACCACTGCCTAATCTTAAAAAATGAAAAGAATGCTTTTCATTTTTGTGCACATAAAAACCTGTGGCTTTATTTTAAAAAGTAGTCACAGACATGGTGGTCTGCTGACCAAAGCAGGCCTCCATTCATGTGATTGTCGCCATTCCCAATGGGTTGCAAATTGTGTCCTGCCTCATGAATATTGATGAGAATGGTCCATTTGAGACCCACTGCGAACAACTAAGTGTCAGACATACTTTTATCCATCGCAATTTGTGATTTCCTGCGATAGGAAATTGCAAACATGCGATTTCGTACATCTGGCCTAAAGTGCCCTCCTCTTCCCAGAATCCTTATTCAGTTCCACCGTATCTGCATGCTTGTCTTTTTCTACTGCCCCTCTTTAGTCTTTTATATTTGGGCAGGGCTCAGAGATTTTTGGAAGATGTCCTAAAGAGGAATGGTTCTATTTAAACTATGCTCTGACCTTAGTGTATTGCGTGGCAGTCTGGATTCCAGAAAAACAGTTCTGACAAGATGCCAATGTGGCATTGCTATCCTAACACTCTCTTGAATTTGCCCATAGTCCTCGAGTTCCCTTGAACGTGTTGTTTCTTGGTGTCACCTTTGATTCTGACGCCCGGTTCTTCCGTATCCGCTGGAGGTGGAATCTGAAATCTATACAGGTAAGACAATGAAAAGTTAGTCCCACCTTGAATTTGCTAATAACATATGTTACATCCAAAATAACAAATAAAAAAGAAGCCAATGAAGGAAGACACCCAATGACTAATTTACCTGAATAGTAGGCAATAAAACGAAAGTTCTGAGTTTTGAAGCTAAATCATTCTGTTAGTGCTGTGACTTAACAGCCCAATGTTAAAAATCAAATTATTAATTATGGCAAATAAAACATGGCCACCTTGGACATTTATGTAGAACATTATGTAATCATCTTTGAAGAAAGCGTTGAAATGCCGAATTCTGTAAACTGAGGATGTGAAAAACAACAGTTTACTTGCTTGAGAGACATTGAGTCTGGTAATTAATGGGACATAAATATAGAATATTTGACACTTCAAATTAGTTAATACTTGGGTTGCTAATGTGGACTGTACCTTTTTTATGTATATTATGATGCCAACATTCAAGATCTGTTATGTCAATTGGTTGTTTCCCCACAATATCCAATGCAAATATCTGGCCAGGGTTAAAATAGGATCCTCGTTGCTTCTGCTACATAACCACCTATCACTTTTCTTTTTGTCCTCATCAGCCCAGGTCCCCAAATGTAAAAGAAACCGAACTCCAGGGTCTCCCTGGAAGTAGCACCGTCCGGAGCCCTTTTGTTATTAGACCTAAGATGGGTCACTCTATACCTTGCTTCTCGTACTCCAACCATAGGCTGCCTTACAAACGACCAGACCCTCTCTGAGGCCTCCACCGGAATAATCAAGCAAAATGGTATAAAAGCGTAATCATAGGACTATAATTATACATGTACACAGGAATTTACCCAGTTCTCATAGGGAAGCCAGAACTCATTACGCTTAAGCTTATAAGCTCTGTCTAGCAAAACCGTATATTTTATTGAAGCCAACCATTCTGCTTTATTCGGGGGCGTTGCTTTAATACAATTCTTACAAATTTCCCTGGGAGCAAGCAATATTAAGTAAAAAATCTGTTTTTTAATATTTTGTGGCAAAGATTCATAGTTAACTGGAAGTACAAAAAAGACAATTCTCGTTCCTTTCGACGCCCAGATAAAGCTAATTATCTTTGATTTCAATGTGGTGCTAGATGATAGGCTAGATCGTTCCACCAAAGTAGAGCGATAACGCATAATAAATCACGTTCTTTAATTATAAATTCAATAAAAAATCTAGGCCGGTGTGACATCAGGCGGTAAAGGCAGGGGTCTCTAAAAAGTTTTACTTTTAACAATAAAAAATATGGACACCAATCGATAATAGACTTTTTCTTGATTGACCAATCTATAAAGGGCCAGGTTAGGGACACTAGTCATGTGGGATCTCATTTGTCTGATCACTCGGCCATATCCTTACTTATAGTCCCGCCAAACTCGATGAGCCAAAGGAGATGGACTATTGATCGTACCATACTGTCTGATGAAGAGATGATGGAGGAATTGGGGCTGGAATCTCAACGGTTCTTTGAACATAATTTAGATAGTGCCCCAATAGGTATAGTATGGGATGCTTACAAGGCCTTTTTAAGAGGGAGGATAACATCTATCCAATCCTATAAAAATAAGCAACAGAGGGCAGAAATAGCTAATATTGAAGATCAGATTAAGCGGTTAGAACAACAGATACAGGATAAAGAAATAGTACAGGAGTCCGGGTTGCTGGTATTGAGGCCCTTAAAATGGAGTTAGTAGGCGTTCTGGAAAGAAGACTGCAGGAGAGATGGCAAGTGGGCAGACTTGCCCATATTAACGGAGAAGGTTGATGCAGGTTACTTACCTGGAAGACAAAAAACGATCAAGTAAAAAACTCTATAAAAGAACTAAATTTTGATGGGGCAGAGTGCCTAGCTAGGTCGAGGGAGGGTATAGAAGAGGCTCTATTAAACCATTTTGGGGAAGTGTATTCCAAAACTTTAATTACACGGGGAGAGGAAGTGGGAGAGTGGCTGGGTCAAGAAGTTCCCCACAAGTTGTCTGAACCCCAAAGGGAAGTAATTAATAGCTCAATTGTAGAATCTGAAATTACAAATGGTATTAAAGCAGGGAAAGCGAATAAGGCTGCAGGACCAGATGGACTCCCTGTCGAGGTATATAAAAAACTGGAGAGATTTCTAGTCCCGGTAATGGTTAGGCTGTTCACTGAGATTTTTGAATGTGGTAAGAGATTCCTCACTCTTGGAATGATGCCATTGTCACTCTGATCCTCAAGGCAGATAAACCACCTAACTGTTATAACTCCTACAGGCCTATCTCACTGCTTAACTCAGACTACAAGATCTTTATGAAATTATTAGCAGATAGGCTGAGTGGGGTGTTGGACGTGCTGCTACATGAGGACCAGAAGGGCTTTGTGCGTTGTAGGGGAATTAAAGAACTAACCTACAACTTAATTGGAGCTGCTGATATAGCAACCACATTCAAAATACCACTGGCAGTTATTACCGTGGATGCGATGAAGGCATTCGACCGGGTCAATTGGTCATATCTGCAGGAAATTTTGCGGCTTTCTAACTTGGGGGAAAACCTCAGTAGGGCAATAGCTCTCCTATATAAGAATCCTACAGCCAGGGTTTTCGTGAATGGAAACATCTCTAATAGTATTAACATCTATAGGGGGACCAGGCAGGGGTGCCCGTTGTCCCACCTACTTTTTAATTTGTACATTGAACCACTAGCTGAAAAGATAAGGGGTCATGAGAGCATACATCCTTTTAGATTTCGGGGGTGGGAGAAAAAAGTAGGGCTTTATGCAGATGATCTAGTGGTGTATACCCCAGATCTTAACACAGCACTACCAACAGTATACGACTTGGCATCACGGTTTGGGCGGCTCTCTGGCTATTAGATTAATGAAAACAAATCAGTTGTAATGAAGTGGAATATTAACTCGCAATTGAGCTGTGTAAAGGAAGAAATTAGGTATTTAGGCATCAAAATAGTGCAGAAAATAGAACAAATCCCCAAAATCAACTTCCAAAAGGTTAATAAGGCAGTAGGGAACCTCTTACTTAGCTTGTCCCACCTTCCTCTAACAATTTATGGCAGAGTCAATCTTGTAAAAATGGCAATCCTTCCCAAGTTTACTTTTTTTGTTTCAAAATATCCCAATGGCCTTTATTCCCTTTACCGTGGCGCAACTTCTGCCGCGGTGCGGGGTGTTCCCTTGATGGGTGGGGACGCTTCGGCCAACAAACGTGCGCAGCACTACCGAGGCAGTGCTCGCGACGGACGTTGGCCGACGGGCGCACTTAACGGGTTAAGGAAGATAGGCTTAAAAAATCCCAATAACCACCTATCACTTTTGCTGTGACATCATTTGTCACCTGAGTGTATATTGAGTAGATGAAATACTTAATACAAAGCTGCACATCGCATTAAAGAGAAACTCATACACCTAAATGAATATTAAGACATATTTTTCCAGAGGAGTACAAGAAGAGAATCTATGTAAATAAGAACAGCGTCCAAATTGATGTGTGAAATGATCTGGTTAGTGCATGTGGGGGCAGCAAATGGTACAGGAATGAGCAGAACGAGTAGTAAACATGGTGAATAGTGTAATGAGGTGATAAAAGAGCCCCAGGAAGAATAATGTGGTACCAGAGATTTGCAAAGAAAGAGGCAAGATTCTTGGATTTTCATGACAGTTTCTCCTAACCACGTCTGTTAATGATTACCTTTTAGGCAAAGTTCTTTTCAATAACCACTGGCTGAATAGGAATTCGTTATTTTACATACGATGGGTTACACCCTTGGTATAGGACTAAGAACCGAAAGATTGTGAGAGCAGAATCTCATCTGAGCAGTGACCTTATACCTTGGCCCATTGGTGGTTTGAAGTTTTCAAATCTGTCCACTGGCTTTTTGGTTTCTTCTTATGGAGTGACAAAGTACAGGACAGCACTTATCACAGCACCATAATTGGTGTTGCCAGCATGGCACCCTCATTGTATTTCTGGCGTAAAACATAAACACATTTCCTCAAGTTTGGGCTTCTAGGTTTCTGGAGCTCAGCTGCAGATCTTTCTTTGAGATCACTGGGCTTGAGTTGGTAAATATCTTCACACCCTCATGATTATAGGGGCTTGAGTACAAAGTTCCACTGAACCTCAAGTGGATACATCAGTAGAATTACTCAGTAACAGGTCAGAGTCTAGAAGTTCCATTTCTGAAACCTTCTTTCAGTCATGAAAGGAAGAAGAAACTTGGCGCAAGAGTTTAGCAAAAAAAATAATTACATATCACTATATATATTATCTACTGGCGTGTTTCCATAGGAAATCCGCAACATTCTATTTGGAATAACTTTGGCGCCGGTTGACGAATCCTCGCGAAATTTTCAAAATAGGTGGGGCGTTCCGCTCCGCTCCTACCCTCAAAGTCTCGGGGGGATTCGTCAAGCGGGGGCTGAGAAAAAAGGGGGGTCCCAAAACACGTTTTCCCCATGCAATTTTCCATAGGGACCTTTAGTCCAAGGTACAGCCCGAACGGCTGAACAGAATAACTTTAAATTTGGCAAAGAGGTAGTCCTCAGGTCAGGGATGTGCCGTTTGCAGGTCTGGTGTCAATCTGTTCAGTAGTTCCTGAGAAAATCAAAAGTAAAATCATATATATATGTGGGCGGAGCCTAACCACACATCTCATCCTGAGTTCTGATTGGCTGTCAGCACTTCATCCAAGAAGGGTTGGCAGCCATCTTGGGACCAATATACATGATAGCACCTCATTAAAAAGCATTGCAGTTAATAGAAGGTTTTAAGACTTTAGTTACATTATAAATCATTTGTTGATGGTACCATACTCATTTTAGGAATTGTGGTATGTTCTAAGGTGATTTCACCATGTGAAAAAGCCTTCTGCTGGGATATCATGATTGAGAGAAAAATATTTTCTCATGCTTTTCCCACAGAGGTTTGGAAGGTGATCTATAAGCTAAACTGAGAGCTTATTTTCTGTAAATTCACATTATCTTTCTCAGTCATGTGAGAATGAAGTCTGACATTCTCAGTAAAACATGTACATCCAACAAGGGCAGAGACTGTCAGTTGAGTCCTTTGTGTTCTACTGCAGCTAGAGAGCTAACAGTCCTACTTATGATAAACGTATGGCACACCTGAAGCCATCTTGCTTGGATTAAAGTGGTAACTCTTAAAACATTTAATTTAAAAAGGAACAAAATGAGGGGGTTCATTTTTCCATATAAAGTATGATTAGTGCTGCAGAAAGAAAAATTAGGGCACATTTTGAGTGACTTCTCAAATCCTCTTCTATTTCATTAAAAAATTCTGACATGCAGACTGAAACATACACTTTCAATACCAGCATCAGTTTTCCCTGGTGAGCAGTAGCTTTACTACAGTGATCTAATGAGCAAAAAGAGTGCTAACATTCTGAATTTATGGCAAATGTGTGACACATCTGAATGCCTTCTTGATGGAATCAAAGTAAAAAACTGAAAGTATTTCCTACTGAGGAGACTGCAGTAAATGAGGAAATTAGGAAACTTCATAACAAATAAGTCTCCCAAGATGGCCACCAGAGACAAAAGAGCCCAAATGTAGCCCAAATATCACCCAGATGTAGCCCAAGTATAGCCCAATGACAGAATGTCCCAGAGTGTTCTTATAAACAACTAGAGCGCTTACTGTCTTCATTATGACAATAGTATGGCACACCTGAAGCCATCTTGATTGGAATAAACTGGTAACACTTAAAACATTTAATTTAAAAAGGAACACAATGAGGGGGTTCATTTTGCCATAGAAATTATGATTAATGCTGAAGAAAGAAAATGAGGGCACATTTTGAGTGACTTCTCAAATCCTCTTCTATTTCATTAAAAAATTCTGACATGCAGACTGAAACATTCACTTTTAATACCAGGAGCAGACTTCCATGGTGAACAGTAGTTTTACTACAGTGATCTAATGAGCAACTAGAGTGCTAACTTTCAGAATTTATGGCAAATGTGTGACATATCTGAATACCTTCATGATGGAATCAAAGTAAAAAACTGAAAGCATTTCCTACTGAGGAGACTGCAGTACATGAGGAAATTAGGAAACTTCATAACAAATAAATCTCCCAAGATGGCCACCGGAGACAAAAGAGCCCAAATGTAGCCCAAAATCACACAGATGTAGCCCAAATATAGTCCAATGACAGAAGTGTGCAAAACACTTATTATTTTGTGTTTTTGCAGTGTTATATAGTGCAGACTTGTCAGGTATTGGAGTGCTTTACATGAGCATTGGTTACATCACACAAGAACAAATTCATTTTGGTTGTAGACATGGGGAGACTAAGTGATTTGACCAGAATCACAGAATGTCGATCTGAAGCAGAAACTCCAACCTGGTTACCAGTTGCAAAGTCTGCAGTTCTGGAAGTAACACCACATCCTCTCCCCTAAGTGCAACATTTAATCAAGTGGTCAACTGGATAAAAAAACATAAAGATAACAAATAATTTAAAAGTGCTTTGTCGCTATTTGAAAACTCAGAAAATATGTCCTTATTTTAGTCTTTTAGAGCACTAACCATAATTTTGATGCCAATAAGACCCTCTCATATATGTAATTTCTAAAGGAAATGCTCTAGGTATTACAGTTTTGATTACATCAAGATGACGTCAGGCGTTCCACACTTTTGTAATAAATATAGAATGTTAGCAATCTAGTTGTTCATTAGGATACTGTTGAGAGGCAGAGGCCAGGGGCACGGACTCTGAAAATTGCAGGCAGGTAGGAGGGTGCAAAGGCAACAATTTAACCACACTGAGCAGGCAGGAAGGGCCGTGGCAGCACAACAGACTATGGAGGGCAGTGGAAATGGGGGCAGGGGCAACAAACCAACAATACAGGACTTGCAAGAGAGGCTGTGGCAATGTAATAGACCATTGTGGGTAGAAGGAAGAGGCAATGGTAGTACAACCATACGTGCCAACAGACCCGATTCAGCCAGGAAACGTCCAATGTTTTTAAGCTCAAATGGGCTTTATTTGATCTATCTCCTGTCTACAATCTCCTCTTTTTCAATGTAACTCAAAGGGGACAATCAATACCCCAGTTTTTTTTCAAAATCTCCCTCTTACCAAGTTCAAAATGTTCGCAAGTATGGTACATTGGATCATGGAAGGAAATGGGGTAGGGACATGGACTTGGATAACAGAGGACAGGAAGGACATGGAGAGGTGCACCAAACTGACCCTGCAGGGAAGGCATCAGGGTTTGCAGCAGCACAATACACCACACAGGGCATGTGGGACGGGAGTGCAGCACAACAATCCATAGAAAGCAAGAGGGAGGGGACAGGACCATGCACATGGACAACAGAGAACAGAGGGGCAAGAGGCAATGGTAGCTAGCTGACCATAATGGACAGACAGGAGCGAAAGCTGCAGCATAACATACCATAAAGGGCAGGAGGGACGGAGCAGGGGCATTACAATGGAACAGACAAGCCAGGAGGGAGGGAGTAGGGGTCTGCACATGTAAACAGAGGGCTGGGGGCAAGGGGGCAGGGCAGGAGCAGCAAGATAGCCATGGAGGTCAGGCAGGATGGGCACTAGAAGCAAGACACACCATGAAGAGCAACAGTGAGACTGTCATGGCATACACACAGATCATGGAGGGAAGGTGGGAGGGGGTCAGGGGCAGCTAACTGACCACACAGGGAAGGTGGGAGGGGCCATGGCAGCACAGAAGACCATGCATGGCAAGTGGGAGGGTTAGTGGCAGCACAATGGCTATGATGGGCAAGAAGGGGGGTGCAGGGGCATGCACAAAGGACGATGGAGGATAGAAGGGAGGGTCAGGACCTGTGCACAGACAAGAACGTTCAGGGGAAGGGGCCTCACAACAGACCGCACGGGGCAGCAGGAGGAGCAGTTGCAGCACAACAGACCAGGGAGGGCAGAAGGGTGTGGCAGTACAATGGACCATGTAGGACAGGAGGAAGAGGATAGGGGCATGGCATGTGGACAGGCAGGGTGGAGGTGGCAGGGACAGGTTACAGTCATCTGACCATGCTAGGCAGGTGGGAGGGGAGTGGCAGCTCAACAGAACACTCAGAGTAGATAGGAGTGGCAGGTCCATGGAACATGGTGGGCAAAAAGGATGGAGCAGGGGCATGCACAAAGACATCGGAGGGCAGGGGGAAGGAGAATAGGGGCAGCAAGCTAAGCACAGAGTTTAAGCAGGAGGTCAATCATGGGGCATAGAATTGGGCAATGGAGGGCAGGAGGAGGGGACTGATACATCATACTAAATTGAGGGCAGTGGCAGCACATCAGACCATGCATGGCAGGAGGGAGGAGGCTAGTCCATGGATTCACACAACAGAGGATAGGGAGGAGGGGGATGGGGCAGCAAGCTAACTGTTCAAAGAAAGCGGGTATTAGGAACTTTATTGTTTTTAAAACGTGTGTCTGTGCGAACTACTTAAAATATGAACAAGTATGCAGCATAATCTCACTTTTATTCAGGAAGAAGAGGACGTTTGTGACTGTGACTCCGGGCTCACTTGGCAGAAACACCCCCTGACCCTCCACCCCCTATCGCAAAATGTAATGCCCGTGAAAAGGGTAGGTGAACACAGTGTTATATAGAACATAGTCCTGAGAGCACGATTGAAAATGAAAACTAGATATAGTGTATGGTATAAACTATGCACCAAAAAGTGTGATATAAGATGAACCGGGCGTGAAATATAATATGCAATACATTGTGCGCAATGACAGATTCATTGGAGAGCGCGAGATAGCACAGGCACTAGCGCGTGCTATGCGATGTGCGCCTTGGAGTGTAATATGCACAGGGCAGTGTTGTGTAACCTAACTAGTCTCTAAAGTTGTAATATAAAATATGTGCTGGGGAGTGTAACGTTGCATATGCACTGTGACAAAGATATGGATCCCAGATTGTAATATGTATGGCATAGCACTGTGCGTTATAACATAGGCATCGAGGAAGGCACGTTAGATGGGGCAATATAACCTGTGCAAAGACAAGTGTGGCATGACATATTCACGGGGTGGTGTTACAGTGCACATGGGCTAGAGAGTGTCATAGCATATGCACTAGCTGGTGGAATACAACACAGAGGTGTGTGGCACTCGGCAGGCAATGGTGGGTGTAACACAGCATTGGGCTCTGCCAGGAGCGCGCTTTGACTCTCAAGTGATGTTCGTCCCCTTTCCAGAGAGTAAAATAAAAAGTATTACACATCCGGCAGTGGATGTGTGTTTTATTAACCGTGAGGGGGGTTTCTTACATAGTTTTGGTCGAATTTTTGTCGAATCCCCTTTGAATGGCTTGGTGTGCATGTGTATTAAATGTGCCCGTCAATAGCTACCCATGTTTGTATAAATAAACGACAAGGGTGTGGTACGGTAGGGCATCAGACATGTCAGAGCTTCACTAGTGGTGTAAATACATTCCACGTGGATTCATTGTATGCATAGTCGCCTTTTAATGAATATCACTCAAATCGTCATGGTGATAGGTCCGTACGGTTTGTCCAGCATGTCCTAGGTGTGTCTATAAATATATATTTTTTAAAAATAATAAAAAACAGTGACCGGCCCTGGGGATCGGGGTCAAAAAAATATAATTAGGAGACAGGCCCTGGGGGATGGGGTCATCAGGGCCAATAAATTAGAATAAGAAGGGGAACCACACAGCCCCCCTTCTTAAAAAATTAAAATAAATAAAAGACTGGCATCGTGCCGGAGGCCACGCCCCTCCTTGCAGCACCCTGCAAACGCGCCCCCTGGCGAGTTGTAAGTTGGGGAATTAATTCCTCTTCAATACTGAGGGTCCCTGAGGGCCAACTAGCCCAACAGGCATCTCCAGTATGCGCCAGGGAGCTGCGCTGCAGACAGGTGTTCTGAGTCCAAGCCCCTTTTTACACCGCTCTGCAACGCAGCTCTGTGGCGCTTACTGGAGGTACCTCATGGTCTAGTTTGACCCTAGGGACCCTTAGGATTCAAGGGGACGTAATCTCTCAATTTAGAACAGCCACAGGGTGCGTTTACACAGTGGTGAAGGGAGGGGACGGGGCCTGAGGTGACGTGTGCAAACACGCACTATGGCACGTTTTAAATTGGGGATATAATTTCCCTTCAATACTGAGGGCCCCTGGGGGCTAACTAGCCCACCAAGTGCTTCCAGTAAGTGCCACTGAGCTGCATTGCAGAGAGGTGGTCCAGGCTGTGCCACTTTTTACACCTCTCTGCAACGCAGCTCTGTGGCACTTACTGGAGGTACCTAGTGGGCTAGTTAGACCCTAGGGACCCTCAGGATTCAAATGAACTTAATCTCCCAACTAAAAACGGACACAGGGTGTGTTTACACAGTGGTGAAGGGAGGGGACGGGGCCTGAGTTAACGTGTGCAAAAACGCCCTGTGGCCTGTTTTAAGAGGTAGTTTTAATCCCCCTGCCCTATAATATACTAGGGGCTTACAGAGGAGGTCATGCTAATCACAGGGGGACCCCAACGCATAATGTTCCCTAGTGTATGTAGGTGTTTTCACTGTATTCTAAGTGTCTTTTAACATAGCACTCGCTCTAGGACTGGTTAGTCAGACTCTGTTACCACCAGTATCCATCTGAAAAAGTTGAAGGTACAGGATGATTTTGCAACAAGGATTCTTTCTGCTCTTCTTTTTGTTCTTTCTGCACGTTATCGTTCTTCCTGCACTTTTCTTCGTCTTTGAGGACTTCTGTTGCTTCTTTCTGCACTTCTTTTTTTTCTTTCTGTGCATTTTTTCTTCTTTCTTCACATGTCCTATCTCTGTAGGCATAGTTAGAAATTAGCATTTAAAAAACCTTTGAAATTCACAGAAAAAAACATAGGTTTCAGGCACGTTATAGTTAGGAATTAGCATTTAAAAAACCTCAGAAATTCACTGAAAAAACCATAGGTTTCAGGGGTGTTATAGTTAGCTGGACTTTTCACTTGTACAAAACCATTGAAATTCCCCCGTTATAGTTAGTTCAGCTAACTATAACTCGCGCGCTCGCAATGCACTGCTGATGACGTCACATATTACATCACTCATGACATGGTCAGTGACATCACTCATGACATCACTGATGACATCTCAAATGACATCACTGATGACATCACTGATGACATCATCCTTGTGATAGAGTGGCAGACCTCCTCTCACCCTAATATAACCTTTGATACACTCATTCAAAAATAGAGACTAACATTTTCAAAACAATGGACATACCAATACCAGTTACAACAACCTCTTCAGTAATTCTAAGATCCACATACACATCCACTCATTCACCAACAGTCCTATACAGTCACTCATACATGTACTCACTCATCATATGTACTCATACACCTATACATTCTGTTACACAATGCCACTCATCCATAGAGTTACTCACACACATAGTCACTCATGCTAATAAAGAATCAAACATACATTTACTTGCATATACAGTTATACACACACCACCACACTTACTTCTACGGAAACTTACACATACTTAGTCTTTTAAACAATCACTTATAGAAACACATTCATTCATACAGGAACTCTTTCAATCTCTCACTCTCACATATACTCACTTATATACACCAATAGTCACATATACTAGTTTAAAACATATGTAGTTACTCATAAAGACACTATTGAGACAGTCATTCACTCACTAACACACCCATACACACACTCATCCACCCATACAGTCCTGCACACATGCTGTCTTCAACACATACAAACAGTGAGTCACTCATTCATGCACCTATGCACTACGTAATACCCCCACCGAACCATGCAGACACTCAGACTGATACTCAAAAAACCAACTAATAACCTATATAGACACCCATGTAGCTACTCACCAACCCATGCAGCCACTTATACACAAAGTGAGAGACTGATACAGATGTTTACATATTTAAACATTACTCACTAAGCCATGTATTCACTATGATACACTTAATCAGTCAGTTACACAATCAATTTTTCAAAAACAAATCATCCATTTAGACACTTATATACCCATTTATTCTTCCATCGACCTTGAGATATACATATATAGAAAACATATTTAATTTTCAGAAAAACAGTCATTCACTGGATGATGTCATCAGTGATGTCATTTGAGATGTCATCAGTGATGTCATGAGTGATGTCACTGACCATGTCATGAGTGATGTAATATGTGACGTCATCAGCAGTGCATTGCGGGCGCGCAAGTTATGGGAATTTCAATGGTTTTGTACAAGTGAAAAGTCCAGCTAACTATAACACCCCTGAAACCTATGTTTTTTTTAGTGAATATATATTCATATATATATTCACTGAAAAAACCATAGGTTTCAGGGACGTTATAGTTAGTTGGACATTTCACTTATACAAAACCAGTGAAATTCCTATATCTCGCATCCCCGCAATGCACTGCTGATGATGTCACATATTACATCATTCATGACATGGTCTGTGACATCACTGATGACATCACTGATGACATCTCAAATGACATCACTGATGACATCACTGATGACATCATCCAGTGACTGTGTGTTTAAGTTTAAATATGTTTTATATATATGTCAAGGTGTATTGAAGAATGAGTGGGTGTATAAGTGTCTGGATGTAAGATTTAGTAGGTGCGTGACTGACGGTATAAGTGAGTGATTAAATGTGTCTTACTGAATGCATAGGTCAGTGACTAAACTGTGCGAATGTCTGTCTTAGTCTGTCTGTTGTTGTGTAAGCTGCTGCATGGGTTGGTGAGTAGCTACATGAGTGTCTATATGGGTTATTGATTGGTTGCCTGAGTATTTGTATGGGTGCCTGAGTATATGTGTGCATGGGTGGGAGGTGTGTGACTCTGTGCATAGATGTGTGAGTGGTTGATTCACTGTGTGTATGGGTTCAAGAGTGCATGTGGAAACAGATGTATGGGTGGGTGAGTGTGTGTATGGGTGTGTTGGTGAGTGATTGGATGTCTCAGTGGTACATGTCAAAGTAACTACTTTCTAAAAAGGCAGTGTATGTGAGAGTTGGAGTATATAAATGACTATACGTGAGAGTCAGTGATTGTGAGAGTGGCTGTATGGATGAGTGTGTACTTGTGTCAGTGATTGTATAAGAGAGTAAGTATGCATTCATATCTGTATGAATAAGTGAGGTGGTGTGTGAATAACTGTATAGGTGAGTAAATGGAAGTGTGATTGATACTTTGCATGACTGACTA
Organism: Triturus cristatus; assembly: GCF_964204655.1. NCBI lineage: Eukaryota > Metazoa > Chordata > Amphibia > Caudata > Salamandridae > Triturus > Triturus cristatus. The sequence continues at coordinate 958,526,694 of NC_140587.1, read as the reverse complement.
GGTGTGTGAGTAACTCTGGATGAGTGGTGGTGTATGAGTGTCTGTATAGGTATATGAGTGCATATGATAGTGTTGTATTGATGAGGGACTGTATGTATGAGTGACTGTATGGGTGAATGAGTGGTTGTGTATGAAGACCTAGGAATCAGTGAGTGCATATGTAGTAACTGGTATTGGTGTGTCTATGGCTTCGAAAATGACAGTCTATATTTTAGAGTGGGTGTATCAAAGGTTATATTAGGGTGTGAGGAGGTGCATCAGATTTTCACGTGGATGAAGTCATCAGTGATGTCATCAGTGATGTCATGTGAGATGTCATCAGTGGTGTCATCAGTGATGTCACTGACCATGTCATGAATGATGTAATATGTGACGTCATCAGCAGTGCATTGCAGGGGCACAAGTTGAAGTTAGCTGAACTAACTATAACGACGGAATTTCACTGGTTTTGTACGAGTGAGATGTTCAACTAACTATAACGTCCCTGAAACCTATGGTTTTTTCAGTGAATATATATATATATATATATATAGATATTTACGCCGTTTAACGAATGTTCGTGAAATTTTCAAAACTAACGGGGTGTTCCGTCAGCTCCTGTCTTGAAAGTTTTAGGGTGATTCGTCAAGCGGGGGCCGAGAACACTCACTCACCCACCCATACAGCCCTTCAGAGATGTACTCTTGAACCCATACACCCAGTGAACCACCCACTCACACATCTATGCACAAAGTCACACACCCCCTACCCACCCACACAGACACTCAGGCACCCATAAAGATATTCAGACAACAAATGAATAACCCATATAGACACTCATTTAGCTACTCATTCAACCCATGCCATCGCTTACACACCAACTGACAGACTGTAACCCATGCATTCAGTAAAACACGTTTAATCACTCACTTATACAGTCAGTCACGCACCTACTAAATCATCCATTCAGACTCTTATACAACTAATCATTCTTCAATACACCTTGGCATATATATATATATTCACTGAAAAAACCATAGGTTTCACACAAGTTATAGTTAGGAATTAGCATTTAAAAAACCTTGCAAATTCACTGAAAAAACCATAGGTTTCACACATGTTATAGTTAGCTGGACATTTCACTCGTACAAAACCATTGAAATTCCCCTGTTATAGTTAGTTCAGCTAACTATAACTCGCGCGACCGCAATCCACTGCTGATGATGTCACATATTACATCACTCATGACATGGTCAGTGACATCACTCATGACATCACTCATGACATCTCAAATGACATCACTGATGACATCATCCAGTGAATATGTGTCTTTCTGATAAATAAATATTTTTTATATATGTACATCTAAAGGTTAATGGAAGAATAAATGGGTAAATAAGTGTCTAAATGGATGTTTGTTTTGGTAAAATTAATTGTATAACTGACTTATTAACAGTATCTTAGTGAATACAAGTATTAGTGAGTAATGTTTAAATATTTAAATATCTGTATCAGTGTCTCCCTTTGTGTATAAGTGGCTGCATGGGTTCGAGAGTAGCTACATGAGTGTGTATATGGGTTATTAGTTCATTTTTAGAGTATCAGTATGAGTGTCTATATGGTTCAGTGGGGGATGTTACTTAGCGTATGGACGCATAAATGAGTGACTCACTGTTTCTATGTATTTTGAAGACAGTATGTGAGCAGGACAGTACGGGTGGATGAGTGTGTGTATGGGTGTGTAAGAGAGTGAATGACTGTCTCAATAGTGTCTTTATGAGTAAGTCCTTATGTTTTAATCTAGTATATGTGAGTATTGATGTATATAAGTGAGGATATATGAGAGTGAGAGATTGGAAGACATCCTGTATAAATAAGTATGTGTTTCTATAAGTGATTGTTTTAGAGAGTAAGTATGTGTACGTTTCTGTAGAAGTAAGTGAACTGGTGTGTGTATAGCTGTACATGCAAGTAAATGGATGTTTATTTGCATGTGTCAGTATGTGTGTAAGTAACTCTATGTATGAGTGTAGGTGTGTAACAGGATGTATAGGTGTATGAGTACATATGATGACTGAGTACATGTATGAGTGACTATATGAAAGTGTTGATGAATGAGTGGATGCGTATGTAGATTTTGGAATTACTGAATAGGTTGTTCTAACTGGTATTGGTATCTATAGTTTTCAAAACTTTAGTTTGTATTTTTCAATGTGTGTATCAAAGTTTATATTAGGATAAGAGGAGGTCTGCCACTCTTACACAAGGATGATGTCATCAGTGATGTCATTTGAGATGTCATGAGTGATGTCATGAGTGATGTCACTGACCATGTCATGAGTGATGTAATATGTGACGTCATCAGCAGTGGATTGCGGTCGTGCGAGTTATAGTTAGCTGAACTAACTATAACAGGGGAATTTCAATGGTTTTGTACGAGTGAAATGTCCAGCTAACTATAACATGTGTGAAACCTATGGTTTTTTCAGTGAATTTGCAAGTTGTTTTAAATGCTAATTCCTAACTATAACGTGTGTGAAACCTATGTTTTTTTCAGTGAATTTGCAAGGTTTTTTAAATGCTAATTCCTAACTGTAACGTGTGTGAAACCTATGGTTTTTCCAGTGAATTTGCAAGGTTTTTTAAATGCTAATTTATGAATGTATTATTATATTTTTTAAATATTTATTTTACAATAAGCTACCTATGTATATAGTTATAGATTGACTGTATCCTGCAATATGAAATGGCTCAGCTCTTTTTTTTTTTTTATTTGAATTTGGATAAAGTTGAACAGCATAGTTAATATCTTCTATAAACTTATAGGCAGTTTAATTTTTTTTTTAGGGTTTTTGACAGTGCGCGCACCGTGCGCGCACGGTGTGCACACGAGTACGTGCTTCGTGTGCGCATGCGTACGTGCTCCGTGTGCGCATGCGTACGTCGTGCATGCTCCATGTGCGCGTGCTCCGTATGCGCATGCGCGCGTGCTCCGTATGCGCATGCGCGCGTGCTCCGTATGCGCGTGCTCTAAGTCATGTGATTACGAAACAACACTTTTCATTGGCTCATAGTAGTTTCTGTTCCAGAATCTTCAAAAACCACACCCACTCCCACTCCCCTCACTATTTCTACTTTTTTCCTGAGATAAGGTTACTGAAGAGCTACTCCAGAGAAATGGCAGAACACCAGTCATCTTGAGACAGTGAGGACACCTTTCAAGAACCTCCTAGAAAGAGCAAACAGAAGAACTCTTTCATTTGGAATTATTTCACTTTTCCTGAGGGGCAAAAAAAAGTGAATGCACCAAAGGTCACTTGCACAATTTGCGGAACTGTCCTGTCTAGAGGGGATCCGGCCAAAAAATACTCCTTCAGTATTTATTGCGTGCTCAGGCACTTTAAATCAATGCATCCAATTCGGTATGCTCGTGAAACCACAAGAGCCCTAAGGGAGAACCCTCCACCTGGACCTTCTCAGCCGAGCACATCATCTGCGACCGCAGATTCGCCATGCACCAGGCCTCTTGACATCCGGCCCCTGTTTCAAAAAGTGCATATTCATTGCAATATGTGCAATGAAGTAATTTGCTACGGAGAGAGCAGCATAAATTTAATTGAAAACCATATACAGCAGCACACATGCTCCAGGTCATAATTTTTTTGTTCCTGTTGAGCAGTTTTTGATTCCCAGTTTTGTTTTGGTGCTGCAAAAAAATCCAAGAAAAATAAAAAATTCTTAAAACAAATATATATATATATATAAAAAAAAACCAAAAAAAAGAAGTTCTTTTCACTTCTCCAAGAAGAGCTCTATTCCTAATATACTGTGTTGTAATTTTATTGAATGAATGTGTACTGTATACATGAATGATTGAAATGATTGAAAAGACTGAGTGAAGAGGTAGAAAGGACAGACAGAATGAGTGAGAAAAGGAAAGTATGATCAGTCATGAAAGGGAAGTGAAAGACTGACTGCAACAAAAGGACTAAGGGTAGAGGATACAGGTAAGAAGAGCCAATGAGTAAGGGAATGGCAGTGAGTAATGGAGAGTGATGGAGGGGGAGTGAGAAAAGGGGAGTAAGGGACAGAGATAGGAAAAGGGAGTAACAGATGAAGCGGATGAAGTACAGTAGGGTAAAGAGATTGAAAGTAAGAGAAGTGGAGTGATGGTGAGATAAGGGGTATGAGGATTAGAAAAGGGGATAAGAGAAAGTGAAAGATGGGGAGTGAGGGGATGGAGGGATTTAGGAAACTGGAGTGAGAGAAAGGGAGTCAGGATTTCAATGACCAAAGGAGAGTGAGGGAGAGTGAAGGAAAGAATGCGAAAATGTGAAGGGGTGTGAGATACAGACAGGAGGAAGTGAAGTAGGAGAATAGGAGTGACTATGAGTAAAGGATAGTGACAGTTAGGGAAGGTGAGAGAAGGAGAATGACGGAGAAGGTTAAAAAATTAACATAGATGGAAAATGAGTGATAGAGAGAGGAGGAGTGTTAGAAACAGAGGGGCAGATATATAACAAACTAACGCAGCACGGTGCAGCAAGTAATTTTGCTGCGCCGTGCTGCGTTAGTTTCGAAGCCCAAAGATGCAACATATTTACAAGAATATGTCGCATCTCTATGCTTCCCCTGCGCTGGCGCACAAACTGCAGCCATGCGCCGGCGCAGGCTCCCTTGCACCATGCTGCAAGCATGCCTGCGTGGTGGGGAGATTGTTCTTCTGCAGGAAGGGACACCTTCCTGCACAAAAACAATCACAAGAGGCTTTTTCCTCTTTCAATGCGTGCTGTAGCATGCAGCACGCACTGAAAGAGGAAAAAACGAGGAGAAATGAAATCTCTTCTCCTCGTTGTGCCTCGCTACGCCACCTCTAGGGTGGCGTAGCATTCACATGCATCTCCAGAGTTACGATTTCTCGTAAATCTGGAGATGTGTCTAGTTCTATGGGTGTTGCGTGGGAACACCCACAACAACACCCATTGAACACCCCTTCAACGCACAGTGCTGCGTGTGAAGTGGCTGTATTTACGAGGAGAGGAAAAGTCACGCAGGGTGGCTTTTCCTCTCCTTGTAAATATGGAGGAGGCCCCTGCGCCACCAGTACGTCATGAAAAGTGACGTAGTGGTGGCGCAGGGGGCTTGTAAATCTGCCCCAGAGATGTTAAGGAAATTAAGGGTAAGACAGACAAAGGGAGAGAGACAGAAACAGAGCAAGGAGAAGGAGTAAAGCAGTTAGAATAACTGAGACATATGGAGACAGGGAGAGAAACAAGGTTGAAAAAATAGTGATGGAGGCAGTAAACCTAGGGGAGTAGTAGAGAAGGAGTGAGGAAGTTACGAAAGAGCAGTAAAGGAAGAAGAGAGAGGGAAGGGGAATGAGAAAAGCAGAGTGAGGAGAAGTGAAGAAAAGGGAGCATGAAAGTGAAGGGGTGACAAATACAGATATTTTAAACTTACCTGACCAACAAAATAACTTAATTAGAAATAAATGGGTTTTTTTAATTACAAGAAAAATGGATTCAATTTCCTAAATTTTCTTTCTCGATCTGAAAAAAAAGAAAAAAAGTAGTAATATTTATCAATACATTTTAGAATACAGTTCACATATTTTCATATTTAAAAAAGTAATTTTTTGCCCTTTTTTTGCTGTTTTCAGAATATATTGAATTTCACTGAAAATAGTGATATCAATTGCATTCATCACTTAACAGCGGGCAAAAAAATAAACAATCAGAAAGATTGTTTAAAAAAGCCCTGAATCTATCCTCAGTAAAAAATACCTTGATAGAAATGTAATATATATATTAAAAATATCTTCTAAGAACAATAACTATTTACAATAAATAACGTCTGTAAATCTTGTTGGTTAAGGACATACACCAAAATAATATCTGTCAAAGAAGTCCACAATAGAAACAGTTACCTTTCCATGAGGCCAAATGGTAATTTTTAAATTCTTTTTTGGTGAAATATCCAAAGGTAATCCAATAAAATCAAAATAATGGTTTCTTCAGATGCTGCAATTTGTATCTAAAATGTTGGTTTTAGAAAAATTAAGTAGGAATTTGGTAATTCTGCAGGCAAACGTTGCTTGAAAATCAATTGAGAATCATTACACAGTGTCCAGCCTTTTTCACATTTTAGATAAACTGTGTAATGACCAGAAGTTATAGAAGGTCCATCATGGAAAATTATTGCAACTGCAACAAAAGTCTTTCCTGATATTGATAATTGATTTATTACAAACTTCTTTATTAATGTGTCCAATTTTGTTCCATCAGCTCTACAACGTTGCATCATTAAAATTATATACTGTCCATATTTCTTTAAAAATAACGTTGATAACATTTCTGATTTACATTGAGAACATTCCATGTTGTGATTTGCATCTTTAACTAATTTACTAAAAGTCACTGATTTACTCTCTGGTAATGTTAAATGTATGAACCTTTCAGAATCAACATTAGTGCTGCATGTGTTCATACAGTTTTCACAACAATGTTCCCATTTATAAGAGAGACCAAACATATTTTCTATTTCTACCCCTTCATCTTCCAGTACCATAAGCATATACATTAAGAATTCCTGTGCATCTTGCTGGACATTTTGTGTAAACTGTGTACATTCAGAACATACATCTAAAAGAATTCTAACATCAGAAGCACTTTCTATTTTAGTTTTATCATTACTCAGCTTCTCATAAAGGAAACTCAGCAGAGAACAAAATCTTTTTTCATGATTTAGTATTATCTGCTCTTGCAAACTTTCAAGATAAAATACAACATTCAGCACTACATTAGCGTAGCAGTTGACACCAGAGCTATTTTCAAAATGACAACCAACAACCTCTTCAACATTGTCCTTTTTCTTTTTACTTGCAATCACATCACTCTCCTTTTGTTTTCTCTTCTGTACATCTTCATTACAGATATTCTCAATTCTCCTTTTCCAACAAACAACACGTTTTTAAAACACAGGATACTGACCTAAATGAGGAGCATAGCTTCTTCTTAATCTATTATACTCCTTTACACAATTTGCATCAGCACTAACTTTTGAGTCATCAAAGTCTATCATGAATAAACCAGATAATGTTTTCACTCGTGACAAAGCAACATATGCCATACCTTCTTTAAACACACTAGATCCAATGTTTACAAAAGCACTATCTACAGTTAATCCTTGAGATTTGTGAATAGTTACAGCATATGCTAGAGAAAACGGAAACTGCTTCCTACGTACATATAAGTCTTTCACAAGCAAAAAACGAACTGAACAACGACTAATGTCTTTAACCTCTTCAATCTGATCAAATTTTATTTTTAAAAATTCAATTCCATCTTTTTTCTGGTAATTAACAAAACCCACAACTTTACCCATGGCTCCATTCACTAAACCTTTTTCTACATTCAAATTACGTCTTAAAATTACTCGACAGTTCATACATACATAAAGATTCTTTTCTAAACCAGCTGTTTTCGATATGTTTTTCTCTAGAGAATCCAATTTAGTTTTCAATTTGCCTGTCAATGTAATAGTTATTCCTTCATGCTGTATTTTGTCCACTGCTTCCATTTTCATAATCTCTTAATTTTCCAATTTCAAAAGTTTTTCATTGAATATAGAGCATTCATGTAGTGTTGGCATTAAGCAGATTACAGTATTTTTTTCTGCAATTTTCTTGTATGTTTCTCTGGAACTATTTGTTCTGTTGGAAACAAATTACATAGCAATCGACTCTGTAAAGCTTTTCTGCCATGTTCTGTGAGTAGTCCAATTCTGATGTCTTTGTGAATACTTGCATAATCATCATCATTTACTTGCCGCATATTGGTAATGAGTTCTTTGTACTCAAAGTATAACCAAATATTCACATTACCTATACTTCATAATGACTTTTCCGTGTCTTCATGTGTAACAGTATTAAATACTAGTTGTCCTTTAACTGGAGTGAGCTGCAGTAGATCCCCAAAAACTATAACATGTTTTCCTCCAAATAACATGTCATAGTCTCTCTTTAGAATTTGCTGCATTCTTAAATGCACAAAGGCAAGCATTAAGTATGATACCATGCTTACCTCATCAATAATGAGAACTTGCATTTTCTTCAACACTCTTGAAACTTCAAAACATGCTTCTCCTGTTAGCTTGTGGTATTCTATTTTGTTCTCATGCTCTACTGGTAACATTAGCAAACGATGTAAGGTAATTCCTTTTATGTTATATGCTGCTAACCCAGTTGGAGCAGTAACAACACAAGACAAAGGTGAATCAGTTATTTTCTGTAGGTAGCTTCTAATTACTTTAATTAAGAAACTTTTTCCAGCTCCAGCTTGTCCACTCACATACATTCTGATTGGTTCAAATGATGTGCATGAGAACTCTTTATTTTCATGTAGTAATCCATGATCAATTTGTTTTGTGACTTCTTCATGAATTTGTTGTTGTTCATCATTCAGTTGTTGTTCCAAATTTGGTAAGTCTATAAAATCCTCCTGAGCTTGATTTATAGCTGTTTCCACTTCAGTCATGGCTATTGCAGCTTCATTTTCTACGATTGGTTGTCCTAGGGGATCTTGACTGAGCATTCCAGAACTTTGACTGTCTTGAGAACTGTCTCTAGCTACTTCAGCTGCAATTGTAGCTTCTTGTTCAATTTCTTCATTTAACATTTGTACATAATTTGTGAAAGTACTGCATTCTATGCTATCTTTACATGCATTAAAGGAATCTTCATAGCTGTGAAAATCTCCAAGTAATTCATCCTCTGAACGCCATGGTTTAAACAGCTGTAAAAGTGCTAAGTAGTAAAATTCCTTTTTCTCAGTAGTGTCGCAACTCAGCTTCCTGTGATTAATCAAACTTCCTTTTGTTTGTTTCACCAAACATCCTTCCTCACCAATGACTTTATATTTTCCATTGTTGATGTCTTCTGTGGCATTCCGTTTAAAAATGTAGTTCTGCAGCACTTCATAGAGACACATGTTCTCAAGATGATGACTTCTGTTTGGGTAATATGTGTCCAACATATTTGTTTTCAAAATGTCTGTACTTTCTGGTTCGTTCTCTGCTAAATATTCAATTTCTCGAACAGATTTCAGTACCTGATTTCGCATTCCTGCAAGGCCTAAATTTACCCAAATTATTCTTCTGGATTTGGAGTACAGGCTTGCAGATGGTAATCTATCTGAGCATTCGTATGACCCAATTTCTCGATGCGATAACATCTTTAAACTGAAACTGTCTAGCTTTTTACTGACAGTCTTCTCGTGAGAAATCTCTTCCCACATTTCTTTCAATTCCGTTAGTGATGTAAGATGTGACATACCGAGCAACAGCAATAGAATTGTCAGCTACATACTGAATATCCATGTTAGCATTCCACATGGATAAAATTACTGGGTTGTAATCATTTATAAATTTTTGACTCTTCTTTTCTTCTTAGGTTGTAAGTATTTTTCGGAGATTTTCTTGTAATGGTATGTCGCACAGCTGACATAAAACTGTTTACTCTTTCTTTTGAAAGAACAGGTCGTGGAAATCCAAATCGACATTTTGTGTAGAATTTATCTTTACTCTTGTACTTCGTCGACAGTATTTTCCACACCGATGACTTTGGAAGCTTAAAACTTGCTCTTTTAAGTTTTTCTCTTCTGTGCCTTTAGGTATAGCACATGTTGCATATTCTTCAATGAAAGTTAAAACTGCATCATCAGAATCTGTTCCAAATTTTGGGGCATCCTTGATCCACAACAGCATATGAATATGAGGAGCACCTCTTGCTTGGTACTCTTTTCTCCAAAAGAAATCCACAACTTCTCCAAGAGGTGGATTTTTTTTATTGCAGATGAAGGACATCATAGCCTCAAATCTATGATTGAAATATCTGCAAACATTAACCGGATCCAATGAGCACAATTCTCCTGCTGTCTTGTATTGGATGTTTTCAATATTTGAATTTGCCTCTCGAAGGAAATCCAGTAAATCATCCCAAGCGTACTCAGCACAGCTTAGGGTAAGGAACCATGTAGGAGTTCCTAAATTCCGTAACATACATTTCAATTCTCCATGGCGTCGATACCAATATTCATTAGTTCCACGCTGACAAGCCATCAGATTAATCAATTGAGATTCCAAATGATCATCTCGCTGTTGCACTTTGTTCATAAAATCCTTTGCAGACACATTATGTAGATGTACTCCACTTTTTAAAATGTGATTTACTGCATAAGATAGTGCAGACAAGTCACTTTCAAATAAAAGATGGAACAAATAAGGAATACTTTGACGAAATCTTGGATCTTCTGCATATAATCTTGTAGTCCGATACTCAGAAGCAGGAATCTGTACTGGACGTTCATCATATCGTCCACCTTTTCCTATAGGAAACAGCTGGGGAAAACATCGAGCTTCCAAGCTCTCCTCCCATACACTCACGGGAGTTCCTTTTGCTTTTTTCATCTGAAACTGATCAATAGTGTTTGCCATAACTTCTTTAGAATGAAGAGGATGTATGTTGAAATGTTCATAAATTTCTTCTTCTTTTGACTTATCCACTTTTTCAATTTGCCGAGTTGGTATTCCTGTGTCTCCTTGTAAAACTTCTTCATCTTCATCCATATAAATTGATTCATAGTACTTATTATTTCTTTTCAAATATAAATTTGCTCTTTGTACTTTTCGTACATCTACTAGCTCCTGCCAAATTTTCTTATTCTTTGTAGGTACACCATTAACCAGAATAACTAATGGTTCAGTTTCCAAACTATCTGGATCAATTGTTTCAATATTTTTTTTCAAATCTAACGGCAAATAGACAACTCTTCCTTTTAAACCTCTTTGTAAATCTGAAGGAGGTAATTTACCTGTTTTGGGCTCCATACGAACTACAGTCTGAAACGGATGGACACATTGAATGAGTATAGACTCATACATATTTAAATCACTAAGTTCTGCAGGAATATCAACCAATTCTAAATTATTATGTACAGCTCTAGCTGGCATTTTATTTTCTTCTAACTTGTTATAACAGTATTTACAAATACGCTGATCTTCACCCAAATCAAAACAATTTTCCAGAAACAAATATGTAGCAAAATCCTTCCACTCATAATTATTTTCTTTTTCACTTTTTTCATAGAGATCAACATTCCTTGTTTGAGTTTTATAATGGGTTCTCCGGCAACAAATACAAGTAATATTTGGTCTTTCATGAGAGATGATAGTAAATTTTGTCATTTGATCTTCAAAATTTTTACTAACAGGGAGTTCTTCATTCTCTTCCACATTTTCCTCAATAACTGTGTCAATTCCTGCACTTTCTTGCTCTGTACCAAAGTAACAAAACTGAATACATCAGTAACCTTCTCTACATCTGATACAGATCCACGGAACAGAGCACTATTCAACTCATTTAACTTTAGTGCTGGACTTTTATCATAATACAATCTTCTCACAAACTTTCTCATTTCAGTATGATGTACTGCCAGCATCCTAAAATGGTGAAAAACACTTTGACAAACTTTCCTAGAAAGACAAGCCAGAGAATGTCCTTGCAAACCAGTATTCTTTCTCACTCTGCATGGAGCTAGTCTTTGTAGCACCTTAATCTTCTGTTTAACACTTTTTTTTACTATATTCTCTTAGAAAGTCACGTAATTTATCAATAGATTCTTGTCGTACAGTACAAATACTATTACAATTCCAAGTGTACACTGGGGCTTTAGGACGTCTCCCCATAACCTCATCAGCTAACACTTCTTCCTCATTTCTTGGAAACATTTTCTCCTTTTCCATTACACAACCATCTTTAACTTCATAAGCACGACCTCTGGTGTCAACTGCAAGCAGCAAACTATTACTTTGAAGATAACTCTCTTCATTAAAAAATGGTTCAGTACTTGAACTATGCTTCCATTCTCCTAAGAACACTTTACAAAAGTTATTTTTTTTTCACTACTCTTTTCCTTTTGCTTTTTGACTTCATTACATTGACCATTTTATCTAATGTACGGATCCTGTTCAAAATTAAAATGAATAGTTTTCTTTTTAATTCCAAAGTCTTTGCAACAATTGATTCAATATGTTTCTTTTTCTTATAAAATTTAGCTTTCTTCCTATATTTTTTCACATCCTTTAGCAAATTGAACATCACTCTTCTCTGAAACATTTTTCTACGAATGTTTTGAAATTCTGTTTTTCTTTCTTGCTTCTGATTGTACATTAGCATTTACTATTTTCTTACTATTGTCTTGTTGTTTTCTACTTGAAACACTATTTGCAGTGGATATATTTTTTACATTTTTTCTTTGTTTGAGGATATTTAAAAAAAAATCCTTGGTCTGTTTACCAGAAGACTTTTTATTTTTTCCAACATGAGGTTCTTCAACTAATTTGTGTTGTCCAGTTGTCTTCAAATATAGATGTTTTTGCTGTTCTTTTCTCTTTCTTGATTTTATAGGCATGTTTAATTTATTTCAGTGTTGTTCAGCAATACCTAAAAGAAACTAAAAAAAAAACTACCTTTATGTAATTCAAATATATTACTATATTTTTTCGAGCTTTTCAAATCCTATCATATTATCTGCCCCTTTCCTACGAGTGAAAGTCTTACACAATAAGAGCAACACAAATTAAATCTCTGACAACAATTCCCGTGTGCACACAGACTCATGGTGTGATTCTAGGCAGAAAACGATATTTGATTGGCAATTTGAAAGCACATTTACTACTGTGGTTTTGCAAGTGATAATTACTGTAACAGCCTGACACATTTTCCTTATAGTTTTGAGAAGCAGAAAAGAGCACATGTCCTAACAGCTACTTGAGACCATGAGCATGTGTAACCTGGGTGAGTGATTAGACTAGAGCAAAGGAAATGAGCCTTGGTGATGTTGAATGTGTTAGCGTTACTCACTGCTATCTGAAATACCACACAGTGCTGAATAGTAAGCATGAGAGGGCTGGAGAATCAGCTGGCTGTGTGCTGAGTGTGCTTCTGGAGACTGTGTATTGTCAGGTGCAAGAGAGATCTGCATGGACGCTTGCACAACTGCATGAAGACTGCAGAGATGTATGTAAGAGTACATGTGTGGTAAGGGTTAATTGGAGTTTTGAACTTGTAGGAACTACCTCACCCATTGCAGGAGTGGAAGGAAAATCTACCATGTTGATTTCAAATGTGTTAGCATTGGCCTCTCATTTGTGAGATATTGATTTGGGCTGAACGCTAACCATCACAGTTCAAGAAAACAAGCTGCCCCTTTCCTACGATTGCAAGTCTTACAGAACCAGACCAACACAAATTAAATCTCTGACAACAATTCCTGTGTGCACACAGACTCATGGTGTGATTCTAGGCAGAAAACGATATTTGATTGGCAATTTGAAAGCACATTTACTACTGTGGTTTTGCAAGTGATAATTACTATAACAGCCTGACACATTTTCCTTATAGTTTTGAGAAGCAGAAAAGAGCACATGTCCTAACAGCTACTTGAGACCATGAGCATGTGTAACCTGGGTGAGTGATTAGACTAGAACAAAGGAAATGAGCCTTGGTGATGTTGAATGTGTTAGCGTTACTCACTGCTATCTGAAATACCACACAGTGCTGAATAGTAAGCATGAGAGTGCTGGAGAAGCAGCTGGCTGTGTGCTAAGAGTGTGCTTCTGGAGACTGTGTATTGTCAGGTGCAAGAGAGATCTGCATGGACGCTTGCACAACTGCATGAAGACTGCAGAGATGTATGTAAGAGTACATGTGTGGTAAGGGTTAATTGGAGTTTTGAACATGTAGGAACTACCTCACCCATTGCAGGAGTGGAAGGAAAATCTACCATGTTGATTTCAAATGTGTTAGCATTGGCCTCTCATTTGTGAGATATTGATTTGGGCTGAACGCTAACCATCACAGTTCAAGAAAACAGGCTGCCCCTTTCCTACGATTGCAAGTCTTACAGAACCTGACCAACACAAATTAAATCTCTGACAACAATTCCTGTGTGCACACAGACTCATGGTGTGATTCTAGGCAGAAAACGATATTTGATTGGCAATTTGAAAGCACATTTACTACTGTGGTTTTGCAAGTGATAATTACTATAACAGCCTGACACATTTTCCTTATAGTTTTGAGAAGCAGAAAAGAGCACATGTCCTAACAGCTACTTGAGACCATGAGCATGTGTAACGTGGGTGAGTGATTAGACTAGAGCAAAGGAAATGAGCCTTGGTGATGTTGAATGTGTTAGCGTTACTCACTGCTATCTGAAATACCACACAGTGCTGAATAGTAAGCATGAGAGTGCTGGAGAAGCAGCTGGCTGTGTGCTAAGAGTGTGCTTCTGGAGACTGTGTATTGTCAGGTGCAAGAGAGATCTGCATGGACGCTTGCACAACTGCATGAAGACTGCAGAGATGTATGTAAGAGTACATGTGTGGTAAGGGTTAATTGGAGTTTTGAACATGTAGGAACTACCTCACCCATTGCAGGAGTGGAAGGAAAATCTACCATGTTGATTTCAAATGTGTTAGCATTGGCCTCTCATTTGTGAGAAATTGATTTGGGCTGAACACTAACCATCACAGTTCAAGAAAACAAGCTGCCCCTTTCCTACGAATGCAAGTCTTACAGAACCAGACCAACACAAATTAAGTCTCTGACAACAATTCCTGTGTGCACACAGACTCATGGTGTGATACTAGGCAGAAAACGATATTTGATTGGCAATTTGAAAGCACATTTACTACTGTGGTTTTGCAAGTGATAATTACTGTAACAGCCTGACACATTTTCCTTATAGTTTTGAGAAGCAGAAAAGAGCACATGTCCTAACAGCTACTTGAGACCATGAGCATGTGTAACCTGGGTGAGTGATTAGAATAGAGCAAAGGAAATGAGCCTTGGTGATGTTGAATGTGTTAGCGTTACTCACTGCTATCTGAAATACCACACAGTGCTGAATAGTAAGCATGAGAGTGCAGGAGAAGCAGCTGGCTGTGTGCTAAGAGTGTGCTTCTGGAGACTGTGTATTGTCAGGTGCAAGAGAGATCTGCATGGACGCTTGCACAACTGCATGATGACTGGAGAGATGTATGTAAGAGTACATGTGTGGTAAGGGTTAATTGGAGTTTTTAACATGTAGGAACTACCTCACCCATTGCAGGAGTGGAAGGAAAATCTACCATGTTGATTTCAAATGTGTTAGCATTGGCCTCTCATTTGTGAGATATTGATTTGGGCTGAACGCTAACCATCACAGTTCAAGAAAACAAGCTGCCCCTTTCCTAAGAATGCAAGTCTTACAGAACCAGACCAACACAAATTAAATCTCTGACAACAATTCCTGTGTGCACACAGACTCATGGTGTGATTCTAGGCACAAAACAGTATGCCTGAGTGATACCAGTACACCTTAACTTATGGTGAAGACATACTCCATAATATCTTACAAATTCAAGGCAGTTAAATATCTTCCAAAACATAAAATGTAAAACACAACTTTAAAAGAAGAATCACATTTCTGTTATTTATATCAAAATGCACCACATACATCCCCTCTCAAATTCATAACTCACCTTTAAAAGTAGTTAGTTGAGAAAGAAATGTGGCCCTCACACAGCAGATTATCAGAGCCAGAATCTCTGAGCTGTACACCTCTCACCAGAACCAGTAAATGGCAAACTTTCCCTCTCTTTTTTCACACATATACATGTTAACTTCAAATCACAGTGCTTCCCACATTTTTTCAAATGGAAACACACATTTCTATTGGTTACACATGTCAACCCTTTCCAAATGATCCCTACCCCCAACATGACTTCTGCCTGCTAGCATAGCAACAGGTCATGGAGCACTGGTGTGAGCAGAGAGGTCAGAAGTTCAGCACACAAAGTTTCTAATCCAAAGAGCAAGAGTGCTTGACTTTAACCTAACAGCAAATCCAAAGTAATGTTCTGTGGGAACACATTTTTCTGAACCAATACAAAACATGCTAGTAAAAATGTAAACATACAGCCTAGTTATTAGTGTAGAATGGTGTGAAACAGCCAATGAGTTCATTGTATTAAAAAACAAATATGTAAGCCTCCATTTTACAACTATCTTTCTTCTCATATTGCCATTCTACTGAAAGACACCTTCTGAGTGCATGCATCCAGATCTCCTTGAAAGATGTTCACAGTGTGGATTGTAGGTCATAGCTATGTCTTCTGGAGTTAAAAGTATGCAGAAAAAAGAGGTATTGTGACAGACCTTGCTTTGCCAAATGTAGACATTAAATGGATTGGTCAGAGAGGGTTAAAGTGGCACCAATTAATGCCTTTGGTGAAATCCTTTCTACATCTCCCACAGCCTGACCTTATAATTGTGCACTGTGGTGGAAATGACTTAGGCACTTTAACTGGGGTAGGCCTGGAAATGCTTGTTAAGGACACCTTTGTGCAATTGATATCACTTTTTCCACAAACTACCTTTGTTTATTCTAATATATGCCAAAGGCAAAAGTGGAACTGGTCCAACCAATATTGTCCGCAGATTGAGAAAGCAAGAAAGCACGTCAATAAGTCTGTTTCTGCTTTCCTCAGAGACTATGGTATGAGTTCTATATACCACAACAACTTGCGTTACAACATGCAAGGCATTTATAGAGGAGACGGTGTACATTTCACAGATGAAGGCAACAGAGTCTTCCTCTTGAACTTTAGACTCTGCATCGGTACTTACTTGTAGGTACAAAAAAACACTCAATGAACACAACGGCTCTTTTTAGAGCCAACCAACATCTAAACTCTTAAATTTGATTTTTAATTCTATTTTTTTAATGAATTTATTGCCGCCGTGCGCGCACCATGCGCGCACCCCACAATATTTATAATTTTTTTTTTTGGGACCTAACGGGTCTTTCATGGTCCCCCTGAGAAGGCCTAGGGGGTCAGGAACTCTCTACCCTGCCCCCTTTTCACGTTCTCCACTTGTGTTTTTAACTCTCTTCTGCCTCTAAAACTCAAAATGGCGGCTAGGGGTGCGCGCACCCCGCGATTTTTTGAAAAAAAATAAAATGTTTTTTTCACCCTTCGGGGTCCTTCAGGGACCCCCTGACGAAGGCTAGGGGGTCAGGAACTCTCTACCCTGCCCCCTTTTCACGTTCTCCACCTTTCTTTTTCCCTGTCACACACACAACACACAAAATGGCGGCCGACGCTTCCTGATTTCGACCGATTCGAATGTTGACTGACATGTAACCACCAATCAGAATTACGCGCGCGCACGTTAAGGTGCGCGCACGGCGCGCGGCTATAGATATTTATGTACTTTTAACTGCAATTTTCTCAGGAACTACTGAACAGATTGACTCCATATATGCAAAAGGCACATCCCTGACCTGAGGACTACCTCTTTGCCAAATTTCAAGTAATTCTGTTCAGCCGTTTGGGCTGTACCTTCGACTAAAGGTCCTATGGGAAAATGCATGGGGAAAACGCGTTTTGGGATCCCCCTTTATTCTCAGCCCCCGCTTGACGAATCATCCCGAGACTTTCAGGGTAGGAGCTGAGCGGAGCGCCCCATTAGTTTTGAAAATTTCACGAAGATAAGTCAACCGGCGTCAAAGTTATTCAAAATAGAATTTTCAGATTTCCTATGGGAACTCGGTCCTAACTATAACTATCTACTGGCGACCGCCAGTAGATTATATATATATATATATATATATATATATATATATATATATATATATATATATATATATATATATTCTGCTCATGGGGAAGTCCAACTATAGAATCGCACTCGGACACAGGTGAGCTTTTATCCCCAAGCAAGCTTTATTAAAGGTACAGGCAGTCGTGCTTTCCAGTCTCTTAAAAGCATTTGGCCACAGTCCCAACGCGTTTCGAATTTACCTCTTCTTCCCGGGGCACTGCAGTCATCACGCGCATGTTCCACTTCATCTCCTGATTAAGCGTAATTTTTGCCATGAATTGGACGAATCTGCTGCTTTCTGGGAGATGGAGTTTCAAAATTAGCCCTCTAATGGATGCGCGCTGAAATGAAATGCTGAATTAAGCCCCTCATGGGCCCCAGAGAGCGTGGCTGCCTTCATCCAACACCTGGGCCCCACATGGTGAGCCTCTCGATCCAGGAACCCAGTGGCCCCCATCTTCTGGGGTGGTGCAGATTCAGCGGCAGGACGGCCGCTTAACATATTCTGCTCATGGGGAAGTCCAACTATAGAATCGCACTCGGACACAGGTGAGCTTTTATCCCCAAGCAAGCTTTATTAAAGGTACAGGCAGTCGTGCTTTCCAGTCTCTTAAAAGCATTTGGCCACAGTCCCAACGCGTTTCGAATTTACCTCTTCTTCCCGGGGCACTGCAGTCATCACGCGCATGTTCCACTTCATCTCCTGATTAAGCGTAATTTTTGCCATGAATTGGACGAATCTGCTGCTTTCTGGGAGATGGAGTTTCAAAATTAGCCCTCTAATGGATGCGCGCTGAAATGAAATGCTGAATTAAGCCCCTCATGGGCCCCAGAGAGCGTGGCTGCCTTCATCCAACACCTGGGCCACACATGGCCCAGGTTCAGCGGCCGTCCTGCCGCTGAATCTGCACCACCCCAGAAGATGGGGGCCACTGGGTTCCTGGATCGAGGGGCTCACCATGTGGGGCCCAGGTGTTGGATGAAGGCAGCCACGCTCTCTGGGGCCCATGAGGGGCTTAATTCAGCATTTCATTTCAGCGCGCATCCATTAGAGGGCTAATTTTGAAACTCCATCTCCCAGAAAGCAGCAGATTCGTCCAATTCATGGCAAAAATTACGCTTAATCAGGAGATGAAGTGGAACATGCGCGTGATGACTGCAGTGCCCCGGGAAGAAGAGGTAAATTCGAAACGCGTTGGGACTGTGGCCAAATGCTTTTAAGAGACTGGAAAGCACGACTGCCTGTACCTTTAATAAAGCTTGCTTGGGGATAAAAGCTCACCTGTGTCCGAGTGCGATTCTATAGTTGGACTTCCCCATGAGCAGAATATATATATATATATATATATTCACTGAAAAAACCATAGGTTTCACACACGTTATAGTTAGGAAATAGCATTTAAAAAACCTTGCTAATTCACTGAAAAAACCATAGGTTTCACACATGTTATAGTTAGCTGGACATTTTACTGATAAAAAACCAATGAAATTCCCCCCGTTATAGTTACTGTAGGCAACTATAACTCACGCGACCGCAATCCTCTGCTGATGCTAATACTGTATTTAGACACTTATTTGCCCATATCTTCTTCCATTAAATTTTAGCTATACATATATTACAAATATTTTTTATTCATAAAGACACATATGTCATCAGCAGAGGATTACGGTCGCGTGAGTTATAGTTGCCTACAGTAACTATAACGGGGGAATTTCATTGGTTTTTTATCAGTAAAATGTCCAGCTAACTATAACATGTGTGAAACCTATGGTTTTTTCAGTGAATTAGCAAGGTTTTTTAAATGCTATTTCCTAACTATAACGTGTGTGAAACCTATGGTTTTTTCAGTGAATTTGTACGGTTTTTTAAATGCTAAGTTACTTTACGCCATTTGTGGCGTGCGCGCCCACTTAACGCAGTTCGTTCCGTGCACGGTTTTTATCAACTTTAATAAGCCCTGTACATTTGGTGGCCTTCGGCCACCAAAAGCACAGGGGGTGAGGTCAATGTGGATAGTGTTTTTTTTATTTCGATTTTATAATTTCATGTTGCCAAAATTACGTTTTTTTTCTCTATTAATAAGCCCTGCACATTTGGTGGCCTGCGGCCACCAAAAGCACAGGGGTTGGGGTAAGTGTGGATAGTGTTTTTTTTATTTTTATTTTTTTACCGTAAGCGTACGGTAAGCTTACGGTAAGCGTACGGTAAGCGTACGGTAAGCGTACCCCGCGAAATTGCCGAAAAAAAAATAAAACCGTTTTTGCTCTTGGGGGATGTTTGGGGACTCCCTCAACATGACTATGTGGGAGGGAGTTGTCAAAACAGCCCCGTAACATGTTTTTGGCCATCATGTTTGATAAACAACACTCAGTGCGAGAGACAAAATGGCGGACGCCGCTTCCTGGTTTCGGCCGATTCGAATGTTTACTAAGATCTAAGAGCCAATCAGAATCGCGCTCGCGCACGCCACCGTAAGCTTACGGTAAGCGTACGGTAAGCGTACGGTAAGCGTACCGTAAGCGGGCTCAGATATATATATTGATTTAAAGGCTATTTTCTCAGAATCTACTGAACAGATTTACACCAAACCTACAAAAGGCACTTCCTTGACCTAGGGACTACCTCTCTGCCAAATTTCTAGTAATTCTGTTCAGCCGTTCGGGCTGTAGCTCGTTCTAAAGGTCCTATGGAAAAATGCATGGGAAAAACGTGTTTTGGGACCCCCCTTTTATCTCAGCCCCCGCTTGACGAATCCCCCCGAGACTTTCAGGGTAGGAGCGGAGCGTAGCGCCCCACCTATTTTGAGAAATTCGCGAGGATTCGTCGACCGGCGCCAAAGTTATTCAAAATAGAATGTTGAGGTTTTCCTATGGAAACGTGGTCCTAACTATAACTACCTACTGGCGACCGCCAGTAGGTAATATATATATATATATTCACTGAAAAAACCATAGGTTTCACACATGTTATAGTTAGTGGAAATTTTACTGATAAAAAACCAATGAAATTGCCCCGTTATAGTTAGCGCAGGCAACTATAACTCACGCGACCACAATCCTCTGCTGATGCTAATACTGTATTTAGACACTTATTTGCCCATGTCTTCTTCCATACATTTTTAGCTATACATATATTACAAATATTTTTTTTTCATAAAGACACATATGTCATCAGCAGAGGATTGCGGTCGCGTGAGTTATAGTTGCCTGCGCTAACTATAACGGGGCAATTTCATTGGTTTTTTATCAGTAAAATTTCCACTAACTATAACATGTGTGAAACCTATGGTTTTTTCAGTGAATTTGCAAGGTTTTTTAAATGCTAATTCCTAACTATAACGTGTGTGAAACCTATGGTTTTTTCAGTGAATTAGTACGGTTTTTTAAATGCTAAGTTTTTTTCCCTTATAATAAGCCCTGTACATTTGGTGGCCTACGGCCACCAAAAGCACAGGGGGTGGGGTAAGTGTGGATAGTGTTTTTTTCCATTGTAATAAGCCCAGCACATTTGGTGGCCTTCGGCCACCAAAAGCACAGGGGGTGGGGTAAGTGTGGATAGTGTTTTTTTTATTTTTATTTTTTTACCGTACGCTTACCGTAAGCGTACGGTAAGCGTACCCCGCGAAATTGCCGAAAAAAAAATAAAACCGTTTTTGCACTTGGGGGATGTTTGGGGACTCCCTCCACATGACTATGTGGGAGGGAGTTGTCAAAACAGCCCCTTTACATGTTTTTGGGCTTCCGATTTTAAAAATCTCTCTCAGTGCGAGAGACAAAATGGCGGCCGCCGCTTCCTGGTTTCGGCCGATTCGAATGTTTACTAAGATCTAAGAGCCAATCAGAATCGCGCTCGCGCACGCCACCGTACGCTTACCGTAAGCGTACGGTAAGCGTCAGGCAATAATTTTTGAAGTTCACGGCGGAGAGCAGGAATATAAGAGCCGAATGGTGGACTTCCAGCAGAGTGCCCTCCCGAAACAGCTTTCGGGCAATTGTTTGAGAAAATTACTAACGGCGGCCCATGTCGTGGGGGGAGCACCATCTCTAATAAGAAGGACCGTCATTGTGATGGGAAACAGAGAGGCTGCGCCACAAGACTGTCTCATGGCATACAGCGCTGAAAGACCGAAATACGTAGTCTCTCTAAACTGGTCCGAATCCTACAAAGGAAATAGTCGCTTTTACATATGCAATCCCAGCAGAAACCCACTTAGGGAACATAACATGGCGTTCTTTGGAACTATAATTCCTAGCATGCAATACACTGCACTATGCAAATTCTACTGATGAACTAATCATGCGTGCTTCCTATTAGAAATAAAAGAGAGCCCTTCTGTCTGGATTGCGAGAAGCAAGCCTCTGAAGAGATGCAAAATGCATCGAAACGCGTCAGGCAATAATTTTTGAAGATCACGGCGGAGAGCAGGTATATAAGAGCCGAATGGTGGACTTCCAGCAGAGTGCCCTCGCGAAACAGCTTTCATGGCAATTGTTTGAGAAAATATATATATATATATATATATATATATATATATATATATATATATATATATTATCTACTGGCGGTCGCCAGTAGATAGTTATAGTTAGTACCGAGTTCCCATAGGAAATCTGAAAATTCTATTTTGAATAACTTTGGCGCTGGTTGACTTATCTTCGTGAAATTTTCAAAACTAATGGGGCGCTCCGCTCAGCTCCTACCCTGAAAGTCTCGGGGTGATTCGTCAAGCGGGGGCTGAGAATAAAGGGGGGTCCCAAAACGCGTTTTCCCCATGCATTTTCCCATAGGACCTTTAGTCGAAGATACAGCCCGAACGGCTGAACAGAATTACTTAAAATTTGGCAAAGAGGTAGTCCTCAGGTCAGGCATGTGCCTTTTGCTTAAATGGTGTAAATCCGTTCAGCAGTTCCTGAGAAAATCAAAAGTAAAATCACATATATATCTGGGCGGAGCCTAACCACACATCTCATCGTGAGATCTGATTGGCTGTCAGCACTTCATCCAAGAAGTGTTGGCAGCCATCTTGGGACCAATATACATGATAGCACCTCATTAAAAAGCATTGCAGTTAATAGAAGGTTTTAAGACTTTAGTTACATTATAAATCATTTGTTGATGGTACCATACTAATTTTAGGAATTGTGGTGTGTTCTAAGGTGATTTTACCATGTGAAAAAGCCTTCTGCTGTGATATCATGAATCATGTTTGAGAGAAAACTATTTTCTCATGCTTTTCCCACAGAGGTTTGGAAGGTGATCTATAAGCTAACTGAGAGCATATTTTCTGTAAATTCACATTATCTTTCTCAGTCATGTGAGAATGAAGTCTGACATTCTCAGTAAAACATGTACATCCAACAAGGGCAGAGACTGTCAGTTGATTCCTTTGTGTTCTACTGCAGCTTCCCAGAGTGTTCTAAAGAACAACTAGAGCGCTAACAGTCCTACTTATGACAAACGTATGGCACACCTGAAGCCATCTTGGTTGGAATAAAGTGGTAATTCTTAAAACATTTCATTTAAAAAGGAACAAAATGAGGGGGTTCATTTTGCGATAGAAAGTATGTTTAGTGCTGCAGAAAGAAAAATTAGGGCACATTTTGACTTCTCAAATCCTCTTCTATTTCATTAAAAAATTCTGACATGCAGACTGAAAGATGCACTTTGAATACCAGCAGCAGACTTCCCTGGTGAGCAGTAGCTTTACTACAGTGATCTAATGAGCAACTAGAGTGCTAACATTCAGAATTTATGGCAAATGTGTGACACATCCGAATGCCTTCTTGATGGAACCAAGTAAAAAACTGAAAATATTTCCTACTGAGGAGACTGCAGTAAATGAGGAAATTAGGAAACTTCATAACAAATACATCTCCCAAGATGGCCACCAGAGACAAAAGAGCCCAAATGTAGCCCAAATATCACCCAGATGTATCCCAAGTATAGCCCAATGACAGAATGTCCCAGAGTGTTCTAACGAACAACTAGAGCGCTAACAGTCTTACTTATGACAAAAGTATGGCACACCGGAAGCCATCTTGATTGGAATAAAGTGGTAACACTTAAAACATTTAATTTACAAAGGGACAAAATGAGGGGGTTCATTTTGCCATAGAAATTATGATTAGTTCTGCAGAAAGAAAAATTAGGGCACATTTTGACTTCTCAAATCCTCTTCTATTTCATAAACAAATTCTGACATGCAGACTGAAACATGCACTTTGAATACCAGCAGCACACTTCCCTGGTGAGCAGTAGTTTTACTACAGTGATCTAATGAGCAACTAGAGTGCTAACATTCAGAATTTATGGAAAATGTGTGACACATCTGAATGCCTTCTTGATGGAACCAAAATAAAAAACTGAAAGTATTCCCACTGAGGAGACTGCAGTAAATGAGGAAATTAGGAAACTTCATAACAAATAAATCTCCCAAGATGG
This sequence comes from Triturus cristatus, assembly GCF_964204655.1. Lineage (NCBI taxonomy): Eukaryota > Metazoa > Chordata > Amphibia > Caudata > Salamandridae > Triturus > Triturus cristatus. The sequence continues at coordinate 958,502,566 of NC_140587.1, read as the reverse complement.
CCACCAGAGACAAAAGAGCCCAAATGTAGCCCAAATATCACCCAGATGTAGCCCAAGTATAGCCTAATGACAGAATGTCCCAGAGTGTTCTTAAGAACAACTAGACCGCTTACTGTCTTACTTATGACAAAAGTATGGCACACCTGAAGCCATCTTGATTGGAATAAACTGGTAACACTTAAAACATTTAATTTAAAAAGGAACACAATGAGGGGGTTCATTTTGCCATAGAAATTATGATTAGTGCTGAAGAAAGAAAAATGTGGACACATTTTGAGTGACTTCTCAAATCCTCTTCTATTTCATTAAAAAATTCTGATATGCAGACTGAAACATGCACTTTTAATACCAGCAGCAGACTTCCGTGGTGAGCAGTAGCTTTACTACAGTGATCTAATGAGCAACTAGAGTGCTAACATTCAGAATTTATGGCAAATGTGTGACATATCAGAATACCTTCTTGATGGAATCAAAGTAAAAAACTGAAAGCATTTTCTACTGAGGAGACTGCAGTAAATGAGGAAATTAGGAAACTTCATAACAAATAAATCTCCCAAGATGGCCACCAGACACAAAAGAGCCTAAATGCAGCACAAATATCACCCAGATGTAGCCCACATGTAGCCCAATGACAGAAGTGTGCAAAACACTTATTTTTTGTGTATTTGCAGTTTTATATAGTGCAGACTTGTCAGGTATTGGAATGCTTTACATGAGCATTGGTTACATCACACAAGATCAAATTAATTTTGGTTGTAGACATGGGGAGATTAAGTGATTTGACCACAATCACAGAATGTTGAGCTGAAGCAGAAACTCCAACCTGGTTCCCCAGTTGCAAAGTCTGCAGCTCTGGAAGTAACACCACATCCTCTCGCCAAGGTGAAACATTTAATCAAGTGGTCAACTGGATGAAAAACAGAAAGATTACAAATAATTTAAAAGTTCTTTGTCGCTATTTGAAAACTCAGAAAATATGTCCTCATTTTAGTTTTTTAGAGCACTAACCATAATTTTGATGCAAATAAGACCCTCTCATATATGTAATTTCTAAAGGAAATACTCTACCTCAACAACCGAATCAACTTCTACGCTCCCAAACGCCACCTCCGATCAGCCAGCCACGCCCTCGCCGCCGTCCCACGCATCCGTAGAGCGACAACAGGAGGAAGGTCCTTCTCCTACCTGGCCGCCAAGACCTGGAACTCCCTCCCGGCCGACCTGCTCCTGACCCAAGACCACCTCTCCTTCAGGAAGAAGCTCAAGACCTGGCTGTTCGAGCAGTAACGGCACCCCCCCCCCCCCTTAGCGCCTTGAGACCCTACGGGTGAGTAGTGCGCTCTATAAATGTCTTTGATTGATTGATTGATTGATAGGTATTATAGTTTTGATTACATCAAGATGACGTCAGGCGTTCCACACTTTTGTAATAAATATATAATGTTAGCAATCTAGTTGTTCATTGGGATACTGTTGAGAGGCAGAGGCCAGGGGCACGGACTCTGAAAATTGAAGGCAGGTAGGAGAGTGCAGAGGCAACAATTTGACCACACTGGGCAGGCAGGAAGGGCAGTGGCAGCACAACAGACTATGGAGGGCAGTGGAAAGGGGGGCAGGGGCAACAAACCAACAATACAGGACTGGCAAGAGAGGCTGTGGCAATATAATAGACCATTGTGGGCAGAAGGAAGAGGCAGTGGTAGTACAACCATACATGCCAACAGACCCGTTTCAGCCAGGAAACGTCCAATGTTTTTAAGCTCAAATGGGCTTTATTTGATCTGTCTCCTGTCTACAATCACCTCTTTTTCAATGTAACTCAAAGGGGAAAATCAATACCCCAGTTTTTTTTTCAAAATCTCCCTCTTACCAAGTTCAAAATGTTCGCAAGTAAAGTACATTGAATCATGGTAGGCAGGAGGAATTGGGGTAGGGACATGGACTCGGATAACAGAGGACAGGAGGGACATGGAGAGGTGCACCAAACTGACTCTACAGGGCAGGCATCAGGGTTTGCAGCAGCACAATACACCACACAGCGCATGCGGGACGGGAGTGCAGCACAACAATCCATAGAAAGCAATAGGGAGGGGACAGGACCATGCACATGGACAACAGAGAACAGATGGGAAAGAGGCAATGGTAGCAAGCTGACCATAATGGACAAACAGGAGAGAAAGCTGCAGCATAACAGACCATAAAGGGCAGGAGGGACGGATCAGGGGCATTACAATGGAACAGACAAGCCAGGAGGGAGGGAATAGGGGGTCTGCACATGGAAACAGAGGGCTGGGGGCAAGGTGGTAGGGCAGGAGCAGCAAGATGACCATGGAGGTCAGGCAGGATGGGCACTAGAAACAAGACACATCATGGAGAGCAAAAATGAGACTATGGTGGCATACACACAGACCATGGAGGGAAGGTGGGAGGGGGTCAGGGGCAGCTAGCTGACCACACAGGGAAGGTGGGAGGGGCCATGGCAGCACAGAAGACCATGCATGGCAAGCGGGAGGGTTAGTGGCAGCACAATGGCTATGATGGGCAAGAAGGAGGGTGCAGGGGCATGCACAAAGGACCATCGAGGATAGAAGGGAGCGTCAGGACCTGGGCACAGACAAGAGAGTTCAGGGGAAGGGGCCTCACAACAGACCACGCGGGGCAGGCAGGAGGAGCAGTTGCAGCACAACAGATCAGGGAGGGCAGAAGGGTGTGGCACTAAAATGGACCATGGAGGATAGGAGGAAGGGGATAGGGGCATGGCATGTGGACAGGCAGGGTGGAGGTGGCAGGGACAGGTTACAGTCATCTGACAATGCTAGGCAGGGCGGAGGGGAGTGGCAGCTCAACAGAACACTCAGAGTAGATAGGAGTGGCAGGTCCATGGAACATAGTGGGCAAAAAGGATGGAGCAGGGGCATGCACAAAGACATCGGAGGGCAGGGGGAAGGAGAATAGGGGCAGCAAGCTAAGCACAGAGGCTAAGCAGGTGGTCAATGATGGGCCATAGAATTGGGAAATGGAGGGCAGGAGGAGTGGACTGGTACATCATGCTAAATGGAGGGCACTGGCAGCACATCAGACCATGCATGGCAGGAGGGAGGAGGCTAGTCCATGGATTCAGACAACAGAGGATAGGGAGGAGGTGGATGGGGCAGCAAGCTAACTGTTCAGAGAAGGTGGGTATTAGGAACTTTATTGTTTTTAAAATGTGTGTCTGTGCGAACTACTTAAAATCTGAACAAGTATGCAGCATAATCTCACTTTTATTCAGGAAGAAGAGGACGTTTGTGACTGTGGCTCCGGGCTCACTTGGCAGAAACACCCCCTGACCCTCCAGCCCCATCGCAAAATGTAATGCCCGTGAAAAGGGTAGGTGGACGCAGTGTTATATAGAACATAGTCCTGAGAGCACGATTGAAAATGAAAACTAGATGTAGTATATGGTATAAACTATGCACCAAAAAGTGTGATATAAGATGAATCGGGCGTGAAATATAATATGCAATTCATTGTGCGCAATGACAGATTCATTGGAGAGCGCGAGATAGCACAGGCACTAGTGCGTGCTATGCGATATGCGCCTTGGAGTGTAATATCCACAGGGCAGTGTTGTGTAACCTAACTAGTCTCTAAAGTTGTAATATAAAATATGTGCTGGGGAGTGTAACGTTGCATATGCACTGTGACAAAGATATGGATCCCAGATTGCAATATGTATGGCATAGCGCTGTGCGTTATAACATACACATCGAGGAAGGCACGTTAGATGGGGCAATATAACCCGGCGAAGACAAGTGTGGCATGACATATTCACGGGGTGGTGTTACAGTGCACATGGGCTAGAGAGTGTCATAGCATACGCACTAGCTGGTGGAATACAACACAGAGGTGTGAGGCAATCGGCGGGCACTGGTGGGTGTAACACAGCATTGGGCTCAGCCAGGAGCACGCTGTGACTCTCAAGTGAGGTTCGTCTCCTTTCCAGAGAGTAAAATAAAAAGTATTACACATCCGGCGGTGGATGTGTTTTTTTATTAACTGTGAGGGGGGTTTCTTGCATAGTTTGGTCGAATTTTTGTCGAATCCCCTTGGCTTGGTGTGCGTGTATATTAAATGTGCCCGTCAATAGCTACCCATGTTTGTATAAATAAACGACAAGGGTGTCTACTTGGAGAGTACCCACCGGCGGGGGCGCCGGGACTAGGCACGGTAGGGCGTCAGACACGTCAGAGCTTCACTAGCGGTGTAAATACATTCCATGTTGATTCATTCTATGCATAGTCGCCTTTTAATGAATATCACGCAAATCGTCATGGTGATAGGTACATACAGTTTGTCCAGCATGTCCTAGGTGTTTCTATAAATATATATATTTTTAAAATAATAAAAAACAAAGGCCGGCCCCGGGGGATGGGGTCCCCGGAGCCATAAGTGGCCTGAGGAGGGGGGCAACGCAGCCCCCTCCTAAAGAATTTAAATTAAAAAAAGGCCATGACCCGGGGGTTGGGGTCCCCGGGGCCGATTAAGGCCTTGGGAGGGCCAAATCAATTTTTTTCAACAAAAAAAATTAGGGTGCAGGCCCTAGGGAATGGGGTCCCCAGGGCCAGTAAATTAGAAAAAGAAGGGGGGCCACACAGCCCTCCGTCTTAAAAAAATAAAATAAATTAAAGACCGGCATCGCGCTGGAGGCCACGCCCCCTCCTTGCAGCACTCTGCAAACGCGCCCTCTGGCCAGTTATAAGTTTGGGAATTAATTCCCCTTCAATACGGAGGGTCCTTGAGGGCCAACTAGCCCAACAGGTATCTCCAGTGTGCGCCAGGGAGCTGCGTTGCAGACAGGTGTTCTGAGGCCACGCCCCTTTTTACACCTCTATGCAACGCTGCTCTGTGGTGCTTACTGGAGGTACCTAGTGGGCAAGTTTGACCATAGGGACCCTTAGGATGCAAGGGGACTTAATCTCTCAACATAGAACGACCACAGGGCGCGTTTACACAGTGGTGAAGGGAGGGGACGGGGCCTGAGGTGACGTGTGCAAACACGCCCTGTGGCGCGTTTTAAGTTGGGGAAATAATTCCCTTTCAATCCTGAGGGACCCTGGGGGCCAACTAGCCCACCAGGTGCTTCCAGTAAGTGTCACTGCTCTGCGTTGCAGAGAGGTGGTGCGGGCCGTGCCCCTTTTTACACCTCTCTGCAATGGCGCTTACTGGACGTACCTAGTGGGCTATTTTGCCCCTAGGGATCCTCAGGATTCAAGGGGACTTAATCTCCCAACTTAGAAAACGGCCATAGGGCATGTTTACACAGTGGGGAAGGAAGGGAACGGGGCCTGAGGTGACTGTGCAAACATGCCCTATGGCGCGTTTTAAGTTGGGGAAATAATTCCCCTTTAATCCTGAGGGCCCCTGGGGGCTAACTAGCCCACCAGGTGCTTCCAGTAAGCACCACTGAGCTGCGTTGCAGAGAGGTGGTCCAGGCCGTGCCACTTTTTACACCTCTCTGCAACGCAGCTCTGTGGCGCATACTGGAGGTACCTAGTGGGCTAGTTGGACCCTAGGGACCCTCAGGATTCAAATGAACTTAATCTCCCAACTAAAAACGGCCACAGGGCGTGTTTACACAGTGGTGAAGGGAGGGGACGGGGCCTGAGTTAACGTGTGCAAACAAGCCCTGTGGCGCGTTTTAAGTTGGGGAAATAATTCCTCTTCAATCCTGAGGGACCCTGGGGGCCAACTAGCCCACCAGGTGCTTCCAGTAAGCACCACTCCGCTGCGTTGCAGAGAGGTGGTCTAGGCCGTGCCCCTTTTTACATCTCTCTGCAACGCAGCTCTGTGGCGCTTACTGGAGGTACCTAGTGGTCTAGTTGGACCCTAGGGACCCTCAGGATTCAAGGGGACTTAATCTCCCAACTTAAAACGGCCACAGGGTGTGTTTACACAGTGGGGAAGTGAGGGGACGGGGCCTGAGGTGACGTGTGCAAGCACGCCCTGTGGCGCGTTTTAAGAGGTAGTTTTAATCCCCTGCCCTATTATATACTAGGGGCTTACAGAGGAGGTCATGCTGATCACTGGGGACCCCAACGCATAGTGTTCCCTAGTGTATGTAGGTGTTTTCACTGTATTCTGAGTGTCTTTTAACATAGCACTGGCTCTAGGACTGGTTAGTCAGACTCATTTACCACCAGTATCCGTCTGAAAAAGTTGAGGGTACAGGATGATTTTGCAACAAGGCTTCTTTCTGCTCTTCTGTTTGTTCTTTCTGCACGGTATCCTTCTTCTTGCACTTTTCTTCGTCTTTGAGGACTTCTGTTGCTTCTTTCTGCATTTCTTTTTTTTCTTTCTGTACGTTTTTTCTTCTTTCTTCACATGTCCTATCTCTGTAGGCATAGTTAGAAATTAGCATTTAAAAAACCTTTGAAATTCACTGAAAACAACATAGGTTTCAGGCACGTTATAGTTAGGAATTAGCATTTAAAAAACCTTAGAAATTCACTGAAAAAACCATAGGTTTCAGGGGCGTTATAGTTAGCTGGACTTTTCACTCGTACAAAACCATTGAAATTCCCCCGTTATAGTTAGTTCAGCTAACTATGACTCGCGCGCCCGCAATGCACTGCTGATGACGTCACATATTACATCACTCATGACATGGTCAGTGACATCACTCATGACATCACTGATGACATCTCAAATGACATCACTAATGACATCATCCTTGTGATAGAGTGGCAGACCTCCTCTTCCCCTAATATAACCTTTGATACACACATTCAAAAATAGAAACTACAATGTTCAAAACAATGGACATACCAATACCAGTTACAACAACCTATTCAGTCATTCTAAGATCCACATACACATCCACTCATTCGCCAACAGTCCTATACAGTCACTCATACATGTACTCACTCATCATATGTACTCACACACCTATACATCCTGTTACACAACGCCACTCATCCATAGAGTTACTCACACACATAGTCACTCATGCTAATAAAGAATCAAACATCCATTTACTTGCATGTACAGTTATACACACACCACCACACTTACTTCTACAGAAACTTACACATATTTAGTCTTTTAAACAATCACTTATAGAAACACATACTTATTCATACAGGAACTCTTTCAATCTCTCACTCTCACATATACTCACTTATATACACCAATAGTCACATATACTAGTTTTAAACATATGTAGTTACTCATAAAGACACTATTGAGACAGTCTATCACTCACTAACACACCCATGCACACACTCATCCACCCATACAGTCCTGCACACATGCTGTCTTCAACACATACAAACAGTGAGTCACTCATTCATGCACCTATGCACTACGTAATACCCCCCACCGAACCATACAGACACTCAGACACTCATACTGATACTCAAAAAACCAACTAATAACCTATATAGACACTCATGTAGCTAGTCACCAACCCATGCAGCCACTTATACACAAAGTGAGAGACTGATACAGATATTTACACATTTAAAGATTACTCACTAAGCCATGTATTCACTAAGATACACTTAATCAGTCAGTTATACAAACAATTTTTCAAAAACAAATCATCCATTTAGACACATATATACCCATTTATTCTTCCATCTACCTTGAGATATACATATATAAAACATATGTAATTTTCTGAAAACACACATTCACTGGATGATGTCATCAGTGATGTCATTTGAGAAGTCATCAGTGATGTCATGAGTGATGTCACTGACCATGTCATGCGTGATGTAATCTGTGACGTCATCAGCAGTGCATTGCGGGCGCGCGAGTTATAGTTAGCGGAACTAACTATAACGGGGGAATTTCAATGGTTTTATATGAGTGAAAGTCCAGCTAACTATAACGCCCCTGAAACCTATGGTTTTTTCAGTGAATATATATATATATACATATATATTTTTCAACAAGATGCCCTGAAGCATTAGGTGGCACTCGACAGCACTCTGCCCTCAGGCTGTATCATGCAGCTTGCCTTCCTGCTCCGCTTTAAAGTAATTGCTGCCAACGCGTTTCAAGGTGTTCAAACCTCTTCTTCCTGGGCTATAACAGACGCCATTTGAAACTCGCATGTGTCATCTTTCACGTTTCTTTTATTTGCATATCAGCCCTCAGTGGGTGTGTGCTCAGTGCAATGCATTGTGGGACACAGAGTCTGACTGCGAGAATAATAATTCCTTCAAGTAAGTTCAAATGTACCTCTGAAAATTAATGAAATCCTTGTTTCCTTAGTAGGTAGTGTCACAGTTAGGCAGGCTCAATTTGCATCTCGAGCGCTGTGCTGACTCCGTCCTGAGCAGTGCAGAACTACAGCCTCGTCCAGCTGGTTAAACACTCTTTTCCCTGCTGGCGATGGTGCTCAACCTCACGGCCGGGCTGCCGTGTAAAGTAATTTTCAACAAGATGCCCTGAAGCATTAGGTGGCACTCGACAGCACTCTGCCCTCAGGCTGTATCATGCAGCTTGCCTTCCTGCTCCGCTTTAAAGTAATTGCTGCCAACGCGTTTCAAGGTGTTCAAACCTCTTCTTCCTGGGCTATAACAGACGCCATTTGAAACTCGCATGTGTCATCTTTCACGTTTCTTTTATTTGCATATCAGCCCTCAGTGGGTGTGTGCTCAGTGCAATGCATTGTGGGACACAGAGTCTGACTGCGAGAATAATAATTCCTTCAAGTAAGTTCAAATGTACCTCTGAAAATTAATGAAATCCTTGTTTCCTTAGTAGGTAGTGTCACAGTTAGGCAGGCTCAATTTGCATCTCGAGCGCTGTGCTGACTCCGTCCTGAGCAGTGCAGAACTACAGCCTCGTCCAGCTGGTTAAACACTCTTTTCCCTGCTGGCGATGGTGCTCAACCTCACGGCCGGGCTGCCGTGTAAAGTAATTTTCAACAAGATGCCCTGAAGCATTAGGTGGCACTCGACAGCACTCTGCCCTCAGGCTGTATCATGCAGCTTGCCTTCCTGCTCCGCTTTAAAGTAATTGCTGCCAACGCGTTTCAAGGTGTTCAAACCTCTTCTTCCTGGGCTATAACAGACGCCATTTGAAACTCGCATGTGTCATCTTTCACGTTTCTTTTATTTGCATATCAGCCCTCAGTGGGTGTGTGCTCAGTGCAATGCATTGTGGGACACAGAGTCTGACTGCGAGAATAATAATTCCTTCAAGTAAGTTCAAATGTACCTCTGAAAATTAATGAAATCCTTGTTTCCTTAGTAGGTAGTGTCACAGTTAGGCAGGCTCAATTTGCATCTCGAGCGCTGTGCTGACTCCGTCCTGAGCAGTGCAGAACTACAGCCTCGTCCAGCTGGTTAAACACTCTTTTCCCTGCTGTCGATGGTGCTCAACCTCACGGCCGGGCTGCCGTGTAAAGTAATTTTCAACAAGATGCCCTGAAGCATTAGGTGGCACTCGACAGCACTCTGCCCTCAGGCTGTATCAGGTTTGAACACCTTGAAACGCGTTGGCAGCAATTACTTTAAAGCGGAGCAGGAAGGCAAGCTGCATGATACAGCCTGAGGGCAGAGTGCTGTCGAGTGCCACCTAATGCTTCAGGGCATCTTGTTGAAAATTACTTTACACGGCAGCCCGGCCGTGAGGTTGAGCACCATCGCCAGCAGGGAAAAGAGTGTTTAACCAGCTGGACGAGGCTGTAGTTCTGCACTGCTCAGGACGGAGTCAGCACAGCGCTCGAGATGCAAATTGAGCCTGCCTAACTGTGACACTACCTACTAAGGAAACAAGGATTTCATTAATTTTCAGAGGTACATTTGAACTTAGTTGAAGGAATTATTATTCTTGCAGTCAGACTCTGTGTCCCACAATGCATTGCACTGAGCACACACCCACTGAGGGCTGATATGCAAATAAAAGAAACGTGAAAGATGACACATGCGAGTTTCAAATGGCGTCTGTTATAGCCCAGGAAGAAGAGGTTTGAACACCTTGAAACGCGTTGGCAGCAATTACTTTAAAGCGGAGCAGGAAGGCAAGCTGCATGATACAGCCTGAGGGCAGAGTGCTGTCGAGTGCCACCTAATGCTTCAGGGCATCTTGTTGAAAATTACTTTACACGGCAGCCCGGCCGTGAGGTTGAGCACCATCGCCAGCAGGGAAAAGAGTGTTTAACCAGCTGGACGAGGCTGTAGTTCTGCACTGCTCAGGACGGAGTCAGCACAGCGCTCGAGATGCAAATTGAGCCTGCCTAACTGTGACACTACCTACTAAGGAAACAAGGATTTCATTAATTTTCAGAGGTACATTTGAACTTACTTGAAGGAATTATTATTCTCGCAGTCAGACTCTGTGTCCCACAATGCATTGCACTGAGCACACACCCACTGAGGGCTGATATGCAAATAAAAGAAACGTGAAAGATGACACATGCGAGTTTCAAATGGCGTCTGTTATAGCCCAGGAAGAAGAGGTTTGAACACCTTGAAACGCGTTGGCAGCAATTACTTTAAAGCGGAGCAGGAAGGCAAGCTGCATGATACAGCCTGAGGGCAGAGTGCTGTCGAGTGCCACCTAATGCTTCAGGGCATCTTGTTGAAAATTACTTTACACGGCAGCCCGGCCGTGAGGTTGAGCACCATCGCCAGCAGGGAAAAGAGTGTTTAACCAGCTGGACGAGGCTGTAGTTCTGCACTGCTCAGGACGGAGTCAGCACAGCGCTCGAGATGCAAATTGAGCCTGCCTAACTGTGACACTACCTACTAAGGAAACAAGGATTTCATTAATTTTCAGAGGTACATTTGAACTTACTTGAAGGAATTATTATTCTCGCAGTCAGACTCTGTGTGACACAATGCATTGCACTGAGCCCACACCCACTGAGGGCTGATATGCAAATAAAAGAAACGTGAAAGATGACACATGCGAGTTTCAAATGGCGTCTGTTATAGCCCAGGAAGAAGAGGTTTGAACACCTTGAAACGCGTTGGCAGCAATTACTTTAAAGCGGAGCAGGAAGGCAAGCTGCATGATACAGCCTGAGGGCAGAGTGCTGTCGAGTGCCACCTAATGCTTCAGGGCATCTTGTTGAAAATTACTTTACACGGCAGCCCGGCCGTGAGGTTGAGCACCATCGCCAGCAGGGAAAAGAGTGTTTAACCAGCTGGACGAGGCTGTAGTTCTGCACTGCTCAGGACGGAGTCAGCACAGCGCTCGAGATGCAAATTGAGCCTGCCTAACTGTGACACTACCTACTAAGGAAACAAGGATTTCATTAATTTTCAGAGGTACATTTGAACTTACTTGAAGGAATTATTATTCTCGCAGTCAGACTCTGTGTCCCACAATGCATTGCACTGAGCACACACCCACTGAGGGCTGATATGCAAATAAAAGAAACGTGAAAGATGACACATGCGAGTTTCAAATGGCGTCTGTTATAGCCCAGGAAGAAGAGGTTTGAACACCTTGAAACGCGTTGGCAGCAATTACTTTAAAGCGGAGCAGGAAGGCAAGCTGCATGATACAGCCTGAGGGCAGAGTGCTGTCGAGTGCCACCTAATGCTTCAGGGCATCTTGTTGAAAATTACTTTACACGGCAGCCTGGCCGTGAGGTTGAGCACCATCGCCAGCAGGGAAAAGAGTGTTTAACCAGCTGGACGAGGCTGTAGTTCTGCACTGCTCAGGACGGAGTCAGCACAGCGCTCGAGATGCAAATTGAGCCTGCCTAACTGTGACACTACCTACTAAGGAAACAAGGATTTCATTAATTTTCAGAGGTACATTTGAACTTACTTGAAGGAATTATTATTCTCGCAGTCAGACTCTGTGTCCCACAATGCATTGCACTGAGCACACACCCACTGAGGGCTGATATGCAAATAAAAGAAACGTGAAAGATGACACATGCGAGTTTCAAATGGCGTCTGTTATAGCCCAGGAAGAAGAGGTTTGAACACCTTGAAACGCGTTGGCAGCAATTACTTTAAAGCGGAGCAGGAAGGCAAGCTGCATGATACAGCCTGAGGGCAGAGTGCTGTCGAGTGCCACCTAATGCTTCAGGGCATCTTGTTGAAAATTACTTTACACGGCAGCCCGGCCGTGAGGTTGAGCACCATCGCCAGCAGGGAAAAGAGTGTTTAACCAGCTGGACGAGGCTGTAGTTCTGCACTGCTCAGGACGGAGTCAGCACAGCGCTCGAGATGCAAATTTAGCCTGCCTAACTGTGACACTACCTACTAAGGAAACAAGGATTTCATTAATTTTCAGAGGTACATTTGAACTTACTTGAAGGAATTATTATTCTCGCAGTCAGACTCTGTGTCCCACAATGCATTGCACTGAGCACACACCCACTGAGGGCTGATATGCAAATAAAAGAAACGTGAAAGATGACACATGCGAGTTTCAAATGGCGTCTGTTATAGCCCAGGAAGAAGAGGTTTGAACACCTTGAAACGCGTTGGCAGCAATTACTTTAAAGCGGAGCAGGAAGGCAAGCTGCATGATACAGCCTGAGGGCAGAGTGCTGTCGAGTGCCACCTAATGCTTCAGGGCATCTTGTTGAAAATATACATATATATATATATATATATATATATATATATATATATATATATATATATATATATATATATATATATATATATATATATATATATATATATATATATACATAATGAAATGTCCATTTATATTGACTCTTTTCTTTTGCCCCATGTTAAGACCTTGAAATCATATATCAGAGATACCAAAGATCTGCTGGGGCATATTGCTTCTTTACAATGGAAGAAAGAGTACAAATTAATGGTACTAGACATTACAAGTCTATACACCTCGATTGCGCATCATGATGGATTGGTGGCAATGGAATATTTTCTTAAGAAACGCCCTCTCAAGTACTTGGAACACAATGAACTGATAGTAGACTTTGCCAGATTCTGTCTTACTAATAATATCTTTTTGTTTCATACACAAATGTATAGACAGATCTCAGGAACGGCCATGGGTACCTGCTTCGCCCCCAGCTATGCGAACATGTTCGTAGGCTGGTGGGAGGAGCAGGTAGCCTGGGGTACTTCAAACACACAGTGGACAGAACAGGTTGTCGTGTGGTACCGTTTCATTGATGACTTGTTCATCATGTGGAACGGTTCACTCGACACTGCCAGAGACTACATAGAGGTCCTTAACAACAATGAAGTGAATCTTGAATTTACTGGTGAGATAGACGCTGTCTCTGTGAATTATCTGGATGTCAACATCTATGTAGAAGGAGGACAGCTCAAAACTAAACTTTTCCGTAAAGAGACAGCGGGAAATTCTGTCCTGCATGCCTCGAGCAGTCATCCTACCAATCTGGTCAGGAGTATCCCCTATGGGGAATTGCTCCGGATAAAAAGGAACAGTTCAGATGAAAAAGAGTTTCAAGAGGCAGCCAACAACAGCATTAGACGTTTCGAAGCACGAGGCTATAGTAGAGGGGTCCTAGAAGAGGCTTTTGAGAAAGTGAAGATCATTAAAAGTGCAGATTTGCTAAAAAATAAAGAAACACAGAATTTGGGGGACGTAACCAATGGAGGGAAATTTAGACTTATAACTACCTTCTCCAGGAATGCGGGGGACCTAAAAAGGATTATGCGGAAGAACTGGCACATTTTGCAAACTGACAGCATAATAGGGATGGATCTTCCATCCCACCCTCTTGTCACATTTAGGAAAGCCAGGTCCATCAAAAATGACTTAGTGTGCAGTTATTTGAGAGATGACCCTAGATCACCCTTTGGGGCATTAGGAGGGTTCTTCCCGTGTGGCAAATGGAAAGCCTGCAAAGGGAGTAAAAGAGTGCTTAGTTATGAAATCCCCATTATGAGGATTAGTAGGAACATCAGGAAGTTCTTAACATGCACCACTCCATATACAGTCTACTGCCTTGTATGTCCATGTGGCTTGCGCTATGTGGGCAGTACTATTCATCCTACGAAGATTAGGATTCTAGAACATATGCGGGCGATCAGTAAAGGAGATGAGACCTACCCCGTAGCACGTCATTTTGACAAAACTCCTAATCGTAATCGAGATGAGTTGAGCTACTTTTGTCTGGACCATGTACCGTTGAATCCCAGAGGGGGTGACAGGATACTCAAACTCTGGAGAATGGAGTCACGGTACATTATCGACCTTCAAACTAAAACACCGTGGGGTGTCAATAGTAGTGAAGAGTTAGCTGTCCATCTAGGGGAGTGAAGTTCTATCTTCTTTCCTTCCCTTCTCTCTACTCTTCTGTTCACAGCCCGATGATACTGCATATCTGTTGTATATAGACCTGTATATATGTATATATGTAGAGATTGTATTGAATTTGATCCTGAGTAGAGGTCTCTTTACCCTTCCTTGGTTGATTATTGCTTCCTTTAGACTCACTGTTCAAAGTATTTCGAGATATAATGTATAGACTTAGCAATTGCTCACCCACTCCGTATTTTTACATATTGTTTTATGTGATTGAATATAAGATGTATAGAGAACATACTAGCAGGCAGCCCTAGCCATGATGGATTTTTGTTATGTAGTTCCTCCAAGTTTATGCCCATCCAGGGCTTTTATAACGTGCATTGATTAATTCTTCAATCATTGTATTGAGCAGATTTGTGCATATTTGTGCTTGTATATGGACCTTGTTATGTTGGTATTCTAGACATTCCAAGATGGCGCGGACATTGGGGAGGAAATGTTTGGGATTACGGGATTGACGTTTGTCCCTCATTGATGTTGATGAGCTGCATGGGGATTGGGATGGGGAAGGTTGTTACCGAAACGCGTCTGTTTGTAAACGTGTCAGTTTCCAGTGAATAAACTTTGGGAACGGCCTCCCGCGAGTGCTGTCTTTCTCCAGTTGATGGTGAATGTGAGAAGGAGAGTTGTAGCGGAATATATATAAACATATATATATTTATTTTTTTCACTGAAAAAAACAAAGGTTACAGGGACGGTATAGTAAAGCTCAGGCAGATTTCACTCATCCAAACCAGGGAAATTCAGCGGTTATAGTTACCTGAGCTAATTACAACTTACGCCCCCGCAATGCACTACTTATGACCTCACATATTACATCACTCATGACATGGTCAGTGACATCACTGATTAAATCTCAAAAAGATTTGTGCAAACCAAGAAAGACACATAATGCTGTTTGAAAAAGGCTGCTTTTATGAATTAGGTGTCTATCACATTGTATGCAACCCTGGCACATGCCTTACAGGCTATTTTGGCCACATTATCACTCCAAGCAACACAATTCAACACCAAATAATTCCACTGCACATAACTATACTTAAGTACACTTCACGTCACATAATCACACACCACATATAGCCACTCAGCTCCAAAGCACATAATTGCATACAACAAAATTCATCTCCGCAACGTCCCCTATATTTACCCTCCGCATAATTCCACACCATTCTACACAGAAAGCCACACCACACTATTCAACGCCACACAATTCCATAACACACAACATATTTACACTCCACTCCATACCACATAATTACACTCCACATGAATCTACTCTATGCCACATACCAACACTCCACATAATACACTCCATACCATGCCACATAACTCTGTTTTTATACACCTGGTTTTGACATACCTGCTCCAGTCCGTCTGAGGCTCATCTAGCAATGTTTATACTTCATTGTTCGATTGTCTGCCTATGTACGAGCAGGAACAAGCAATGTTCACTTGTAATGTTTATACCTGTTTGTTCGATTGTCTACCAATGTAATTCGGAACCAGCAATGTCTACTGATCATGTTTGTGCTTGTTTGTTCTATTCTCTATCAGGATTTGAGAATCTTCCACAAACCTCAACCTTGTTAAGTAGTTAGGGGTTGTCCCTTCTGTAAATATTGTGCACATCTCCAGCTCTTGCCACATGTATAAATATCCTCACAAATCTTTGTATGTTTTCCACTATTGTCATAGCCACCCTAGCGCCACGATTATGTGCACCCATCGTGTCAAATATTAAATACCAGTTACTGTGGCAGAACTCCGAATGCTGGCCTTTTTTGTATGGGGAAATAAGACAAGTTCAATTTCCACAATTGGCAACCACGAAGGGATCTCACGAGAGACATCCAACAGGTTTAAAAACCTGTTGTAATGGAGGTTCAACCTGGGACCAACTGATCGTGGAGCACCCTGCAATTAAAGGAGACCGAGTTTCTCAAGCAGCTGCCATCTGAAGTTCCCAACAGGCCTCCTGACAGCAGAATTTACTCGGCTGAGAACCCTAGACTGATCTTTTGGAGTAGGCATTTTTTCTAAAGACCAGTGGCCGGACGTCATCAACAGATTGAAAACAATTGGTGAGATTGTTCTGTTTTACTGGCATTGGAATGTTGGTATTGGTATTGACTCGTCATATTGGTATTGGTATTAGTATTGATTTGAATTCTCAACAAATGTGGGTAGTAGTAGTACTAAGTTGGAGAAATGCATTTCAAAGGTTTATTGTATACATTTAGGGAATAGATTAGATGAAGAAGTCCCCACTCCATTTGAAGATAGCCCAGGTTGGATACCAATGGTAAAGAAAGGAGTCTCTGTGAATGTGTGAATGTATACAAAAAATTATGGGCCAGGTATACTAAGGAGAATGAGGAATTACAGTTCCCTTGTAATCAGACTTTTGATTTTGCAAAATTGCAGTACTTGCAAGAATGTTGGATGCAAAGAAAAGTACATCCTGCAATTTTGGAAGATTTCAAAATATGGGAAAATGATGAGTGCACACTAGCAATGAAGGACAAGCATTGGCATAGCCAATAGGTCTCGCCTTTGGGACCTTATAAGTGATCAGCCATAGCTATTGGCACATGTGGAGGATGGTTGCACCTGAGGCAAAAGCACACGTAAAGCATCAGGCACGGGAAGCTGGATACTTATGGAGCAGTGGTACACGTAAGCTCACGTAAGACAAGCTTCATAGATTTTATTGACAGACACTCCTGTGCAGACAGAAAGGTTGTTATGCAGCTGCAGCTGCAGCAAGGAGCTCCAGAACCAGCATGTTTTCATAAGATAATTGTGGAGAGGTGTGGCTCACTGGTTAGAGGCGGCAGACCCGTAAGCAGAGGACGGCCCGGGACCAGGGTTCGATTCCCGACGCGGCAGGGTCGTGGACCAGGGTCAGCGGGCTCGATAATTCTCGCCTCGGTGCCTACTCCAGTCAGGGACCACACTCGGCAACTCTGGGCATTAGCTTGCCTCATCTTCACAACGGCCCCCCCAGACCGCCAGGGATGCTTGGTCGCACCTTAGAGATACCCATTAGGGACCATCTCTCGGGGTGAGCCAGGACGGGTTCTCCAGCGGTCGAAGCGCGGAGATACTCCTCCGGGAGTCGATTCTAGCGCTATATAAACCCACAATTAAATTGAATTAAATTAAATTAAATTAGGACAGAGAACTACCTTCATGCATTCTGGGAGTTGTAGTCTAGATTACATTACTGAAATTTGAATAGCGCTTAGAAACATTGGACTATCACCCATGACGCTCTTCTTCTGGGCACGCTTTGATAAGGTACTCTTAAGGCCATTAGTTGTGGGCGTTGCTTGCTCATCATTTGCTGTCTGTGGTTAGTCGACAGTTGCTAAGTGTCGTGTAGGTTAGCATGGAAGTACAACGGGTTCTGTCTTAGGTTGTGTAGCGCTTAGTATTGAAGCACCACGAGCCTGTGCTGGGCATCGGGCGCTGCTGTAGGGTGGGGCCACGCCCCTCCCTTGGTGAATGAGTGATTTACACGAAAAGTGTAATCTCCAGTGCCTTAGATAATGTAATCGACTTACACTTAAAATAGACACCCTCAGTGAGAGAAGGCCAGAATCCGCGTGCATCAAGAGGGTATGTCAGCTGACTTCACAGGGTGTGGAGGGGTGAGGGGGGAGTAAGGGCAGGGAGGGAGGGCCGGCTGTGGGAGAGCGAGAGCAGGGCGAAGAGAGAGACCAGGGAAAAGGCTAGTGAGAGGGTGGTATGGAGAGACCCTGAGACCGGATATAGAGGCCGCAGAATGGAGGGGTTGGGGGTACTTAGATGGAGAGAGCAGAGAAAAACAAGCGTAGCCGCTAGAAAAACAAAGTTTAAACAAGTGCGGCCATGAAAGCGACTGTGCTTTGTTTATTTAGTAACATGAGCCACGAGCCACAATAACGATAAGTGAGGAATGCAGCTGGCACAATGCGCACCGCTGTTCGCGCCCGAGACCTCTAGGCCATGGGAGTGTAGCGAAAAGGCGGGACATGCACTCATCTTTGGCCATTTGCGTGCTTTCATTATTGAAAGCCACACGCAAAGGCAATGGAATGTGTGGAAAATGTAAAGCCACACGCACGAGTTTTGGGGAAATCTAGATACAGAGAAACAATAGAAAATGCTAGAACAAAGTAAAGCATCTGAATACTATGCTAGGAGTATACAGGAAAACAAACATAGGACAAATAGATAGGGAACTTAAAACGAAGACAGAAAAATGTTTTGAAAGGTAAACAGAAAGAACGGGCTAAAATGAAGGAGCACAGACATTTTGGACAAACCACCCCTGTATAATCTGGCCCAACAACCTGCACCCCCATTGCTCCAGCAACAAATACCCCCTCTGGTGCAGATCGCTCCAAACACACCTCCAGCAACTCCTCTACCTTTCACCATAGTGCCAAACATCATCCAGACTACGCCTAATAATGGGACATCAGCAAGTTCACAGATAGGGTCCAATATTGCTAATACCCCTGTATTGCAGACAGTTGGAGGGTCTGTACCCTCCCAGCCTGGTGAATTTACTCAATGATCACTTAAGTTACAGTGGTCATTAAATAAATATAAGATGCCCATGCAGTGCAAATATGACAAGAAAATAATTAGGGCAATTGCTTATGAATAGATGGGAAAAGGGGAAGTTACAAAGGAAAATGCACTTAATGCGTTTCACCCCATACCCCTAAGGACTGAGAATTATGCTCTTCAATTTTTGGCACATCACCTAATTTATTTATTTAGAGAAATAGAAAGAAGAATGGAAGGTAGTGAAATGCTCCCACAAGAATTAAGACAGTTTTGGAGGAATAGCGATGTCTCCACTTTGTCTGAGCGCGAATGCGAGGATTGGTTAGAGCAGTCTTTCACTTGGCATTCACATGCTTCCCGTCAACGTTTGGAAATTCCAGATTTAGATTATTATAGTGGAGAGGAAGATAGTAATATAGAGAACATTTTGCAGATGAGGAAAATACATCCTTGGCCCCCTCCAGCTGGACAAGTGAACCCTGTTCCACAGTTTGTTCATGTTGCATGAACAAAGGCAGAATTAATGGCAATAAAAAAGGATCTTCCTGGTCCTAGGAAAGACCCCAAGGGATTCTGTGACAATTTGGAACGAGCCACTAATATTGCCCCCATGACACTTAAAGATATTGATATATTGTTTGGCTATGTCGTCCCTCTGGAAATATGGGATGAGGTGAGACGGAATGACTAAGCCCAACTGAACATAGATGATAGAAAAAGACACTCAGGAGATTTGCCCTGCAGAGTATTTTACCGTAGCCTCAACTATTGATTAGGAGGTTGCAATTGATTTTGCCCAAAGAAAAGGTTGATTGGGATAAATTAACAGCATGTAAACAAAAAGAGAACAAGCAAGTAACCGATTTCTTATGTAGACTTGCAGAAACGGTCAAGGCTTACAGTGGGCAGGATCTGGCATAAGTTGCAGGGCAATGCATATTTACCATTCAGTTTGTTAACAATTTATTCACTGATTTAGGAGACAGTATAAAGACATATGAATGTACGTGGATAGCAAAGAGTCCATCAGAATTGTTAACTATGGCTTGTTATCATGAGAATAAAAGAAATACTGAGAAGGGGAAAACAGATAAGAATATGAAAGAGATAAAAACTAAAGCACTGATGCAGCAGGCATATCCAGAAAGAGGTAGATTGCAGGTATATGGAAGCAAACAGAGGGCTAAAGGAACAAGTAGACGGAGGGGCCGAGCGCAATCAGCTCCGCTGCCACAGAGGACTGAGATAGGATTTAATATGTGTGCCTATTGTTTTCTAGAAGGGCAATGGAAGAGTGAATGTCCTTCTCTTTAAGGAAGAGGACAAGGACTACAAACAGAAGCAATGAGACTGTGCTATATGCCACATCCTGTATTGTTGGAGAATCAACTAACAGACTATCTGAAATTTGCTAACCGGTCAGAGACACTTGGTCCCCACCTCTGGAAGGACAAGTGCATGGCATCAAGCCTGGGCACTGGGTGCTGACTAGGAACTTCTTGAGAAAGAACAGTTTGCAACCACAGTGAAAAGGCCCCCGCCCAGGTCTTGCTGACAACCCAGACTGCAGTATGGTATGAGGGACACAGAAATTGGGTACACCTGTTCCATTTAAAAGGGCACCACCGTTCTGGCAGGAGCAGCATTTAGAAGGAGGTGGTTAAAGTCTCAAGAAAGTGCCCATTCCAGGAATAACAGACAACACACCTACTGCACCCTGCTACAATCTGCGCCCAAGAAGACTGAAGGATTAGATGGGAATGTGCTTAGGACAGAACAAGCACCAACTGCCAGGCGCTCAAGAGTTCCATCTTTAAGAGACTAACTTGTGCAGTGAAGTTAGTAAAATAAGGACACTGTAAACTTTGGTTCACTTGGAGATGCATCCCTTTGGCTGACCCATCACTAAAGCAGAGCTGCAAAAAGAAAACATAACAGGAACTGTTGTAAATAGAAATATGAAGAAGAAAAAGAATTGATAATTGTTTTCATTATGTGCATTTTGATATTTACCTTGACCTGGTACCTTCATATTTAACACTCTGTACATGTAATAATGGATGAAGCTACTACTAGTACCACGTTAGAGTATAAACATTATTTTGCTGAATATCATGACAATATAATTGTTCAAATGGTTCACACCTATGACAAACAAATGAATATCTCATGGGAATATTGGGTATGTATGAAACTGCCAGCACACACTGCAACAGGTATGCCTTTTCTGTCTCTGTCATTAGCTTATAATGATTCCTGTTTTATTATTTTTCTGACAGTAGTGCAGTGGTACATTAAAGACAGAATACATTTCATGCAGGATTTTAGGGATAACAATGTGGGCCCTGCATCCTGTAATATTAGGGGAAAGAATTTTCCTTATAAGTGCCTTTTTAATGACTTCTGTTTGTCCTATTGATATGTTGAATTCCTGACTAGAATGAACAGTACTGTTCTACCCACTGCTTCAGCCATTTACTCCCCAACGTCTCTCCAGTTAACTATATCAACTAGTGAAATATGTCTACAATCTATTGGTTCCCTGTTTTTGAGGAAATAGGTGTGCAAGGCAAATTGTTCAATGGCTAGTGTCTCTCATATTCATCGTGCCCTCCCACCAGGTGAAGGTATATATTTTATATTTGATTCCGAGGCTTACCCATGGTTTCCACCAGGGTGGGGGGGGGGGATCCTGCTATTTGGGATTGGCTCTTTCTCGCATTCAAGCAATTACTTTTGACCTTGGGTTTCCTAAATTACAGAGTTCTCTTGGTCATCACAAAAGAGATAGCTCAAACATGTTCTCAATAGATCAAACAGATAATGATGGGCATGAGGCTTACAACTTTGAATTAGGAATACTACCTATACTTGGGATGGCTATGAATTCCCGTTGTATTAGGAGATTGGGATGGTTATTGGAGGCCACAATAAACAAAACAATGTCAGCAGTAGGTAATATAACAGTAGAAATGACTGCTATGCGTTCTGTGGTTTTACAAAACTGCATGGTTCTCGGCATGCGACTTGCAGAACGTGGAGGAGTATGTAGGGTTTTGCATACTGAATGTTGCGTTTTAATTCCAAGCAATTCCAAAAACATACAACAGGCTATTGAGAACATGCATAAAATAGCCCAACAGCTACATGCATTTGCTAATGGAGATATGTCCTCCCTTTGGGATCATATTACCTGATTCTTCACTAGTTGGGGTTAGAAAATTTTGATGAAAGTGGTTATACCAGGAAGTATGGTGTTAGGATGTGGTTTGTGCTTACAATGCTTGCCAATGTGCTTTGGGATACTGGCAACAATTTGCCACCCCTCTCCAACACTTAAGTAGCAGACAAATGCAAGCTAGTTCAACAGGAGGAAGTCTTTATGTTAATAGATGAAAACTGTTTTTTCAGCAAACAATTGCTAACAACACAACTAAGCACACACTGATGTTTCGGGTTGAATAATACTGAAATGTTCAAAACTAATGTTCTAAGGATCAATTGTGAAAAAGGTATTTTTGTTCGTTATTTTGAACATTCATTTTTCCATTTTGTATTCTCCTGAGATATTTAATCGCAAACTTTGGTGCCTTTCTAACCTGTTTCAAGTCAGCACAAACAGACTTGTTTTGCTCTTGTCTTTACACACCTGATGTTAAGATACCTGCTCTTTGCCCTGTCTGAGGCTAATCTAGCAATGTTTATACTTGATTATTCGATTGTCTGCATATGTATGAGCAGGAAAAAGCAATATTCACTTGTAATGTTTATACCCGTTGGTTCGATTGTCTACCAATATATTATGTAACCAGCAATGTCCACTGATAATGATTGTTCTCGTTTGTTTTATTGTCTATAAGGATTTGAGAATCTTAAACAAACCTTATTCTTATTACCTAGTTCGAGATTGTTCCTTCTGTAAATATTTTGCACATCCCCAGCTCATGCCACATGTATAAATATCCTCACAAATCTTTGTATGATGTACACCCTTGTCATAGCCAACCTAGCACTGCACTGTGATTAGGTGCACCCGCACATCAAATAATAAATACGAGTTCCATTGGCAGACCTCCAACTACTGGCCTTTTTGTATGGTGGAAGAAGAAAAGTTTAGTTTTCCACATTACATCACTGAAAACATCATTGGTGACATCATCCAGTGATTCTGAGTGTTTTCTAAAAGTTTTAACGATATATACTAAGATAATGCAAAAATTAAGTGAATATATTTTGTGTACTACTAGTGAGTGATACTGTTTGTAACATATATTATGTGAGTGGCTGTGTGACTGTGTATATTCATGTGTGCATAGGTGTCTGAGCGGCTCTATGGGTGTGTGAGTGGTTGTATGGGTGAGTTAGTGGCTGTATAGGTGAGTGAGTGTGTGTGTGGCTGTGTGGGTGAGTGAGTTGGTGTGTCAGGGGTATATGGGTGAGTGATTGGGTATGTGAGAGGTTGTATAGGTAAGTGAGTGAATATGAGAGTGGCTGTATAGGTGAGTGTGTGCTTGTGTCAGAAACTGTGTAGGCGAGTGAGTACATGTGTTAGTATCTGTATGACTAAGCGAGTGGGTGTGTGGGTGTGTGAGTAACTGCATGGGTGAGTGAGTAGCTCTATGATTGACTGTAATCGTGAGTGAGTAGGTGTGTGAGTAGTTGTATGAGTGACTGACTCAGTGTGTGAGTGGCTGTATGGGTGTATGAGTGGGTGTGTTAGTGTCTGTATGACAAGATGTGTGAGTGGCTCTATGAATCAGCGAGTGGGTTTGTGAGTACTTGTATGCGTCTGTGAATTGATATGTGAATAGTTGTGTTGAGTGGGTGTATGAGAGGTTGTATAGGGGTATAGGGGTATGAGTGGGTGTGTAAGTGGTTCTGTGGATGATGTCATCAATGATGCAATTAGTGATGTTGTTTGAGATGTCATCAGTGATGTCACTGTCCATCTCATGAGTGAATTAATACGTGAAGTCATATGCAGTGCATTGCTGGGACGTATGGTATATTTAGCTCAGGTAACTATAAGTGCTGAATTTCTATGGGTTTGTACGAGTGAAATCTGAGTCCCTGTAACATTTGTTTTTTTCAGTGAATTTCTCAGGTTTAAAAAACAATTATATTTCCTAACTATAGCCTTTCTTTTTTCGGTGAATTCCTAACGGTTTTTTTAATGTTGTTTCCTAACTATAACTTCCCTGTAACCTATGTTTTTTTATGTGAATTTCTAAGATTTTTTAAATTTTATTTTCTAACTGTGACCTGTAAGCTTTTAGAATGAGTGTGTGAGTTAGTGCATGAGTGTCTCAGTGGGTGTGTGAGGGAGTGTGTGAGTGTCTCAATGGGTGTGTGAGTAGGCATGTGAGTGTCTGTATGGGTCTGGGAGTAGCTGCAGAATTGTCTCACTGGGTGTGGGAGTGGGTAAGTCAGTGTCTAAGTGGGTCTGCGAGTGGGTGCTTGAGTGTCTTAGTGGGTGTATTAATAGGTGCATGAGTGTCTGAGTGAGCATCTCAGTGGGTCTGTGAGTAGGTGTGACAGTATCTGAGTGGGTTTTTGAGTGCCTCCATCAGTGTGTGAGTCAGTCTGTGAGTGAGTGCATGAGTATCTGTATGGTACTGTGAGTCGGTGCAGTAGTCTCTGAGTGGGTCTGTGAGTGGGTGTGTGAGTCTCTGAGTGAGTCTGTGAGTGGCTGTGTGAGTGGATGTATGTGTCTGTGAGTGGGTACATGAGTGTCTGAATGGGTCTGTGAGTGACTGTGTGATTGGCTGTATGGGTCTGGAGTAGGCGAATGAGTCTCTGAGTGACCTTGTGTGTGTTTTAGAAATGTGATTGTTCCTGGTGCGTCTTTATCCAGAAATATGTGATAACATGAATCCTCCTACAGAAAAGACAACGCAAATACAAGAGGTAAATCTCATTTAAACAAAGGTGCTTCCTCTTAACTATATGAAATAAGTGCTTCTTTGCTTGGTGGAGATGTCCTCACATTCCTCAGCATCAGGAACACCTCACCAGAATCAGCAGGAAATGTGCTGGGGGGCACTTGTTAAGCTGTCCATCATCCTGGCAAAAGGCAGATAGACCTTTGGATACTACTAAAGTGGGCGGGCCAAATGGAGAAGCATTCAAGTGATTTCTAAATTTGCATACTCCTAGTAATTTAAAGGGAGAACCTTGGACTTTGCTCTCACCAGGAGAGGACCAATAGGAACCCACTTGTCACAGTCACATACAGATTGCGCTCCAAAAGATCAATGATGCAGTCAGTTCAACGCGTGTCAGATGTACAACGTAGTGTTTTTTTTATTTACAGAAGAACGTGAGGCGGCGAGGAGCAGGTAGGAGAACACGGCCAGGCAGGGGAAGTGGCAGACAACAGGTAAGTGGCTTCTTTTACATTTTTAAAGACTTTGGGAGGGGAAGGCAGCGTAGCAGAGTGTATTTCCACTGAGTCATCTTTTAAACTCTGCGGAAATACGTTTTGAGGCACTACGCCTGTTTATTTATATTGTTAAGTGGGGACTTTGCCATTGGTTTAAATGGCATAGTTAAACTACCAGTTTTTAACTGCTCTTCCAGGCTGCAGTGGCAGGCTGGGAGCCATTTGTACTTTGTTACACGCAGGGTAGCACAATCGGTGATGCTGCTCTGGGTGGATACTCTAACGTACATGCCATTGGCACCCTTGGTACCAGATACTGGGATTTATAAGTTAGTCAGTTATGCCAGTTAGGGGTAGCCAATTCAACATATATTTTGTGATGGGTTAAGAGGCTGGCACTGAGTTCTGGTTAGAAGACCTCAATGCATTCTCAGAGTCAAAATACACAGCAGCACCAGTCCAAAAGTATGAGGGTGAGGATGCAAAAAGAAGCACTTCCTTACACACTCCTACTTCAATGCACCCCACAGAGAGAAAATATAGACCAGTTCATATAAATATATTAAATGGGTTGGATGAACAGGTCACAAGGCCCCTGCCCTCCACTTCAGGTCCCATTCCAACTGAAAACCCTACAATCACGCCTCACCACACTGGTTACATTCTTTCAGTCAGCGCAATGCAACAAGCCTCTTGCTGCACTGCATGAAAGGGCAGTAATGTGCCGCTTTTACCATTATGCAGTGCATTCCTGTCCTTTCCTAGCACTGGACCATTTCTGCTGCCTAGTGCCAATGCAGACATCCTTGCGTCATGATGCACAGGTGCCTGCGTTGTAGTCAGGATTTTTTTTGTGTAGGAAGGGACACCTTTCTGCAGAGAATGAATCCTGAGAGTCATATTCCTCTTTCTACGTGAGCTGTAGAATGCAGCACCCATTGAAAGAGGAACAAACGTGGAGAAAAAAAGGTAATTCTGCTTGTTACGCCTCACCTGGTGAGTCATAGCATTTTGACCCATTCCCAGGTCTTCCACTAATAGTACATTTGGGAATGCACCAAAATCCATGGGTGGATACATGGGAACACCCACGCTCCACCCATGGAACACCTCCAACCGCGAGGTAGAGCAAGGCAGCGATTTGCCCTGCCCTGCTTTACTCTAGATTTCCCAAGCCATGCAGGGCCATGCAAGGTGGCCTTGTGTGGCTTGATAAATCTCACTTATATTTTGCGTCGTCCTTGAGCCCCCTTGTTTGGCACAAGAGTGACGAAAAACCCCAATAAATGTGGGCCTCAGTGTGTAAAAACAAAAACACAGTGCAAAGTCTTTCTTAGGTCTCGCTGAGTCAGCGCATGCGCTGCTCTACGAGACAGTTTGTAGTGTGCTTTTAAAAGTGCTACCCCAGGCTTCTGCTGGCCTAGCGCTTGCGTTCATGCGAGCGTGCACCCACCAGCTTGCTCCATGTTACTCTCTCCCTGTTTGTTTGCTTCCCTTCCCTCCACCCACCGTGTTGCTCCCCTTCCCCCCACGCATGACCTCTGACATCAACCCTGTGCTGCGGCGCTAATCCCGGAGTCATCAGTTGCTCCTGGGAATCGTTTGATTACTTCGTATGCCGTGTTACTCTGCTGGTCTATAACCGCAACTCCAGACTTCGTTTACCCCGAGCATGCACTCACTGCTCATGCTCCACGCTCTCAGTGCCTTTGTGGCGGTGGCCTGAGCAGGGCAGGGGTACCCCTTGGATTCCTCGCTGCTTCCCTGCCTCGTGTCTCCTCGCATCTCCTCCTCCTCATGATTGCGGGGCTTTTCGTGCGCGCTTGTTCTGCCTGTCCTTAATGCTGTATTTTGGGTTTACACTGGTGCTAATGAGTTGAAACCTTTGCTCAGACAGTGTTAAGCGTAAAAATTTCAAAATAATTAAATAATACTATCACAGAACCTGCCTCATTAGACCGCATATTTTGCATGTTCTTGCTGCATAATTTAGTTATTTCTAATGCATAATTCTAGTGGCCTTGCCACATTTCTTGCCTGTCCCCTTTCTCCCGTTCTCCGACTGCCGTTTCACCCACTGCTACTTGCAAACACACCATTGCCCTACTGAGTTTACATTGAGGGTTTTGCAGAAGATGTTTCTATTCAGAAGGTGAAACTTTTTAGATTTTTATATAAACCCATGCACATGATAATTCTGTACATTTTGTAGAGGTCTTATTCCAAACCAACACACCTAGCTCAGAATGACGATCCCTGGAACCGGCTCAACGCCACTGCCACTCTCTCCATTGCAAGAAAAGATGTTTGTTATTTCGACCCCAAGTTAAGTTGTCTGAAGCATTTGCTATTTATTTATAACATGCAAATAAATATTTTCTGTTTACAACTCTTTTCCATGCTACCTGCAGCTGACCCCTCCTGAAAGGTATCTCTAATGATCTCGAGAGTCTTGTAGTATAATATAAGAGCTTAATAAAGTAAGGATTGCGTTGTAGGATGCCTGCAACCTGTGCTTCATGGGGCCGCCTGCACTGCTGGGTGCCCAAAAGCCCTAATCTTCTGCCAACATATATTCTAGCGAATAGTTACCAGTGCCAACTCTTGGTGGGCAGGTTCTTTTCTCTCTTCTTTGGTTAGATATGCTATTCAATTGCTATGCATTGTGCTGTGTGACACTTCTAAAGCTGGGCCAAGTTTATTCCTTGCTTCTTTTCATTGCTTTACCTATCTCCTAATCACGTCATGATCTTAGCCTTGCTTGCTTAATGCCTCAACAGTTACAGCACCTGCACAGCCTTCAATGTCCCTGGAAATGGCTAACCGAAGTATTTGAAAACTGAATAGAGGGCAAGGAAGCCTATTATACCACAATTTATTACTACTTGTAGGGTTTACATGGTGGGTGTACATCTCACACCACCGTGAGCATGCTACAAAACCATAGACATATTTCCTGGGCTAAGGTACATGGGAACTTCGGTGACTTGCAGTTGTAGCAGAAGCGAATTCTAAGTAAAATACATTTTGTACCAGTGACAAACTACTCTGCGTGCTCAGATGTTGGTATTCTTGACCAGTCCAACCCAAATCTGCACCCATTTATAGAACAAATATTTCTTAAATATTGGGGTCTTGCTAGCACGATCATAATATTAACTAGACTGACAGACTGTATATTCTGCACATTATCTTAACATTTACATTCTATGACCATAATGACTAGGATGTCATTAGATGAGGTAACATTTTTGCCAGCCGTTTTAGAATGAGACATACCAGAAATGTGGTTCACTTTTGATAAAATCCTCAAGGGTGAGTCCCACTTAAGTGGTAAATTAGAAACAATGTCCTACTCCGTCCAAATGATTTGTTAGATTTCCAGTCCTCTTTATCCAAACATTTATTTATTTATGGTAGCTTTTATACACTACCTCGACATTGGGGAGGGAGTAGGAGGATGGATATGTGTGCTTTACTGAGAAACATTTAACTAGCAAGACAAATGTCTAAGAAATACAATTAAGCAAAAGAGCAACTGTAAAATAAGAATACTGAGTGGTAGGGCGAGAAACTATAGGACAGACAGTACTAGGTTACAGGAAATGCATTTTCTTCCGGTTTCGAAACATGAGTGCATCTCTGAGAGCTATTGAGGCTCAGCTGTGATATTGAATGTGGCGGCTTTCACATGGCGGGAAATGACTTCCTGCTGTAGATGTAAGCTCAAAGAAACAACAAGCATTGGCATAGCCAATAGGTCTCGCCTTTGGGACCTTATAAGTGTTTAGCTATGCAACACTTCATGTTGTTTCACCAAGGATATTGTGCTGGATAATTAAACACTTATAAGGTCCCTAAGGCGAGACCTATTGGCTATGCCAATGCTTGTTCTTGAGGCAGTCTGGGAGGACTGGGTTCTTCAGAAATGCACTTTCTTTTTACAGTCAGTTGATATAGCATCAAGATGGCATACTGTTTTCATCCATAATTTGTTGTAGGTATGCTATCGAAGG
Organism: Triturus cristatus; assembly: GCF_964204655.1. Classification (NCBI taxonomy): domain Eukaryota; kingdom Metazoa; phylum Chordata; class Amphibia; order Caudata; family Salamandridae; genus Triturus; species Triturus cristatus. Next base: position 958,473,334 of record NC_140587.1, on the reverse strand, counting down.
GTTTGAACAGCAACACATTTGGAATCTTTACATCTTAATACCAAATTAGGGGCCACATGTATGACTGTTTTTAGTGGTCACTAACTGCAAATCGGGCCAAGTGCAACCACTAAAATGGCCTGTACCAAGTATCCACCCAATTTGCGAGTCGGTAACCTGTTACCCGCTCATAAAATAGGGTTTGCGAGTCGCTATTAGGAAGGGGCGTGCCAAGGGTTTCCCTTCCTAATAGCGAGTCGCAGGGGGAAGTACGATTGTTTTGCGACCAAAATGCGATCGCAAAACAATCACAGTTTACCGCCTACTTTAAGTGGGTGGTAAGGCAGTCACAAACAGGAAGGGGTTCTATGGGGACTCCTTCCCTGCGTGATTGGCAACAAAAACGTTTTTCAAGAGCAGGCAGTAGTCCCATGGACCACTGCCTACGCTTCTAAAATGAAGCAGAAACGTTTTATTTTTATTTTTTAAATGCATCTGTTTTTCTTTAAGAAAAACGAGCTGCATTATATATTTTTTTTAAAAAGCTTTATTTAAAAAGCAGTCACAGACATTTTGGTCTGCTGTCCCCAGCAGGCCACCACCCCTGTGAGTGCCGGCCATTCCCAATGAGTCTCAAAGTGCGACCTGCTTCATGAATATTAATGAGGCAGGTCTTTTTGGACCCATTTGAGAATTGCAAAGTGTGTCTGAGACACTGTTGTACATCAGGTTCTGCGATGCGCAAATTGTTAGTTGCAAAAAACTTGCAATTTCTGAGTCGCCAAATTCGCCAGTTGTACAATATTGCCACTAATATTACTGGCTTTGCTGGCTTGTTCTGAATTCAAGGCTATAAGAGAAGTAGGTGAGAATTTTAAAATTCAAATCAAATCCTTCGAGAGAGCCTCTCTGTCCCGAGTTGGTATGAACTCGAACAGAACAGCATGTAGATTTAAAACACTGCGATGCCCTGATTTCTTTTACTATCACCTCTCCCTCAGCCCACTCTCCTCCCCTTTCTCTTTCTTGCCAGTCCCCTTTGACCTCTCCTACTTGCGCCCTTACTATAAGCTGGGCAGATGTCTTGGGCCAGTTACCCACAATGCACCATCCTGCCGTTAGATACTAGCATTTTAGGCAAGACTAGTCCATTACCAGGGCTTCGTTGTGTTGTTCGCGCATTTGCTCTCCCCTGCTCCCTCTGTGGCATCTTGTCTGCCCCTCCCCAGAGGGCATAAAACCAGAAGAAAAAAAAGCTAACATTTTATTTTATTCTGTTTTCTTAGCTTCAGATGAGGTTACAATGATTACAATATTGTTTTGAAGTTTATATCCTTTTCTTTCTTGCCTGATAACCGCAGGAGACCCTGACTGGCCTCAAAGATATCTTTCAAGTCCTGGGGCATCGTGACTCCCTGATAAGCCAAACCACGGCTGGGTTTTATCACCGCCCTTTATCCTCCGTGGTGCAGCAGAAATTCCAAGATTCACCACCACCAAGAACACCACATTCCATACAACCTGAATAAAGACAATGCAAATTATTCTTGTAACTCATCCTTTCCGCTCGCTCCCCACCATCTCAGATCACACCCAGTGGGGAATCGTATCAATATAGTGGGTAGGTCTTGCATAATATGATCCTGAGTTAAAAATAAAGGGGTTGGTGAATTCATATAATAAGTCAAGCACTCAGCAGCACGTCTGGGCAGCACAAGATTGTGGTGGCCCTTTAGAAAACACTATTACATTAGAGCAAAATATAACCTTCAATGTATTGTATTGACTTAAATCATTATGCAAAAAAATGCCCCTTCCTTTCTGTACCGCTGTGCTTTGTCATGTACAGGTCAAAGCAGTCACTATTTGATTCTTAAAAAATACGTGCCAGAAGCTTTTCTTGAGAGCCCACCTGTGGACTTGTCAATTACATTGGTTGGTGAAAAACTGGGCTACCTAGTATTGATTCTATCTGATGCTTATTTTTTGCACCATCGTAAACTTCCATTCTCTTTATCTCACTCTTTAAGATTATTTTCAACCTTGTGTGCAGTAATATTATCTCTTTGGTCTACGTATACAGTTTTTTTTACCACCATAGGCAAAATGGACGTAGACCACGTTAAATCAGCTTGTTGCACAAGATGCCGTTTGAGATCAGGCTTCCACTAAATTAAATACATTTTGTGTTATGAGTAATAAACGAGTTATCGCGTTAATTTGACTGCAAGCGAGTAAACCAGCAGAGTTTGCTTAAAATTCATAAAAGGCACACTGAAATAAAGAGAGCAGTAATGAAGCGGCATGCAACATACCATGCTGCAAGATTGTAGCCCTCTTACACAAAATTAGACATAGTTTTCAGGGTGTCAAGAAAGGCTGGATTCTGATGACTGCCTGCTGCCACCACATAAGTTGCCAGCAGAATAGAGTTGGCACGCAGTGTCCTGACTGGAGATTAGGGGGGGGGGAATGGTGAATAGTGGTATGACACCGGATCTGCTTCACCCAAGAACTAGTTCCGCCCTTGCTTGTGCTGCGGTGGTTTAACACAGCGGCGGCTCCTCCGCAATGGCGGAGGAGTGTCTCCCTACTGCCTGGCTGAGAGCCAGCAAATGTAAAATAAAACGATGTTCTTGCACCGTTTAATTTGTAGTTTCCGGCTCCAAGCCAGCACTGTAGGGAGGGGCGGGGCCGAGGCATGGGAGGGAGGAGGAGGAATGCTGTGTGTACTCCACTCCCTAAGTGCACGTATGTTTAGCCGGCCGCCTCCGACCCGTCAAAACACACATGCGCACTTAGGTTTTCTCCAGCCCAGCTGCAGTGAGCAGCCCGACTGGAGAAACCCCCACAGAATCCCTAGTCTGAGCAGGATGTCTGGTCTGAGCAATCCATGCACTGCTCTGCAGCACGGGGATTGTATGGGAGTCTGTCCCAGGGGCTGCTGAGACCTAGGAAGAGGAGAAGCGGCGAACGCGACGTACAAAGACCAACTTCTTCACAGATTACCTCACTACTACCCTCCAACAATGCAACTCATCTCTCCATAGCCCCTCTCTCACATGTAGATCATTTGTTTTATAGCACTACTGATACTAGTGTACGGTGTCGGAGCACTTGACTTCTTACCCATTATACAGAGACAAAGAATCATACATGTGTAAATCATTGTATGGGAAATGTTACATAAGACAAAGAGGACTACAAGGTATAGGACTCACTTGTCATCCATACGGCTAGACATTATATTTCAGGTGTGCTTGGTCTAGAGAAGCACAAGCCTAGGATTTAAAAGTAGAATACTTGTTGGGGTTGGCTTTACTAATAAGAATGTATTTATTCCAAACAAAACCCTTTTTTAGCAACATTAGTATAATTGGAGACTGGGGAAAAGTCATAACGTTGTAACCTATATCTTGCAGTTTGCCTGCAGTTCGTTCTTGCCAGTTCATAGGTCACTGTGCTATATTATGACTCTGACTTATGAACTGCACGTGGCAAAAGGATATATGCGACAAAAGCAGTAATGCACTCAGCTATTTATTTCAAATACAATTCTGTGATCCGCATGGTGCACGATCTTTAGAGCGGGCACATTAACCTGCTTCACTACGGTATTTTGAGTCAAAACTGCCACTGGACAAATCTCTGATCTCTCTTCAGCAGGAACATTAATAACCAGTGTTATCTTGACATGTTTACTGTCGCCTGAAAACTGCTGGTCGGACAAGGAACTCTACAGCAGCGTCTTTTAAACCCATAAGTGTTTTCTCAAAGCAGCACCAGGTGCAGCTGCACAGGTTGCGCTGCCTTAAAGCCGGCCCTGTGGATACATTAAACAGAGGCACAGTGGAACAACAACTGCTTGCACTCTGTTGTTCATGTGTGTTTGTTGTACATTTTTACCCTGAATAACGCAGTTTGCAGTAAGATATGACAAGAATGGCACATAATTGGGAAACAGCGTTTACATTGCTGTCATTACATCGCGCTACTATTACAACGCGGTTGTTACAACGACCGCGTTGTTAGTATCCATTTACAAGTCATTAGAACGACTTGCACTAGGGGGCGCTGAGGTATTGGAAATGAATTCCAACACCTTCTCTACTGTTTCGCAAACTGGAGTAGGAATAGTAATTAATACTATTTCGAAGTCCAGCGCGCCCCCCAGTGTAAGTCGTTGTAATGACTTGCGATGTAAATACATCGCATACTAACAACACGGTCGTTGTAAAGACCACGTTGTAAAAGCACAGGATGTAATACATCATGATGTGATTAGCCATATTCCACATAATTGCCGGAAGTGGCGTAATAGCATAATTTCATGAATTTTGCATAAGAAATGTAATTCCCAAAATTATGAATTTCACCCAGGCCTAATTAGGAGAGAGAGTATTTATAATTTGGTATACTTTTGTACTTTTACTGTATGCCTGATGGTTGCCTTAATCTGAATACCAGAGGCCTGAGTTGGTTATGTTGACAAGTCAATTGTAACAGCTATAGCCCAGTGGTGGCCTGCATGGCTCGCAGGTGATGGGGTGGGCGCGGGGGGTGGGGTGGGGAGGGTACGCTTGGGGGGAGGTTGAGCACAATGTACAAATAAAAATCCCACGCCTCTGCCCCTGCTCTCCTCGTCTTGACGTGAGGAACAAAAAGCACAGTCAGGCTCCCCAGACCAATCACAACGCTGCAATGCAGCGTTGTGATTGGCCTGAGTGTCCTGGTTCGACGCTCAACCAGGGAATGTGGGCCTGGGTATGGTTTCCACGCAGGCTGTAATGCAGCCTGCATGGAGAACAGGGAGAGTGCTCATGACTGTTTTGGGCAGCCCGAGAGGGCCGGCCAAACAGTCATGTTCCCTTAGGAGTGGACAAACCACTCCTCCCCTGCCCTGCCTACCTGCTCGCCCACAAAGCAGCACAGAAACATAAAATGAAAATAACTCAAAGTTATTATCATTTCATGTTTAATTTAGGTTGCATTGCGTACAAGCAGTGGGCTGACTCTCCTTCACTATAGCGAAGGAGCCACCACTGCTATAGGCTTGCTTAATTCACTAGGAAAATGTATTTCAGATGCCATTGGCCTGATCTGTTCATTTTGAAAAGTTACAAAAAAGGCAGTAGGCCTAATTTATTCACAATGTAACACATATGTTAAAGCCAATAGTCCTTTGAGGGTGGATTGTTTTTCCATAATTTTAAAGCCTGCAGTTGGGTATTTTGTTACCCGAAATCCCACAGATTATTTTTGATGGGTACTATCTTGGTTTTGGATACCTCTGGTCACAAACCATTGGGTAAGAAGATGTACACTGTAAGAATTCTTGTTGAAATCTCTTTGGAAGGCCTGTCAGGCTTAAAAGTCTTCGAGGGGCCTTATTACAATAAGTGCCCTGGGGCACAAGAGGCGTTTGCGCCCGCTTGGCGCGCCCCCGAGGCACTTTGGTATTATAGAAAGGGGCACAGGGTGCTTCACATTCTATAATACCAATAGTGCTGGCGCACTTAATGCGCCAGCGATATCAGCAGAGGGTGTTCCCTCATTTGCATAGGGGCGTGCTCTATGCAAAAGAGGGCATTCCTTTGACTCTGCACCCACGCCATATTATAGACGTGGACGCAGAGTCAAAGATGCCCTCAGGAGGCGGACTGACAGTGCACCATTTAAAAAGTGGCACACTTTCAGTGCGCCCCCTGACAGCAGCCCTCTGCGGGGGTAAAAAGGGTACCATGGACCCACCAGACATCCCCTTGCAGGTGGGTGCAGTCACTGACTGCACCCGCCTGCAAGGGGATCTCTAAACCCCCTTGAAGGTGCAAGCGGGGGCTGCCTGCACTGTGAAAACACAGAGCGGCAGCTCCGTGTTTTCGCATGAATGCGCTGCCCTGGGGGCAGCGAGAGTTCACGGCTGCCCTAGGGGCAGTGCATTCACCATAACGGGGCAAAAACAATGCCAATACGTAATATGGCGCCAGCATATTGTAATAAAAAAATCTTTAAGTAATGCACACATCCATAGATATAAATATATGTCAATACAGGTAGATAGGGAGCCTTTGAGTTAGCCTTATTCTGCCATTGGTCTGACTGAGTTTTATTTATACTCTGCTTCAATCCATGCCAGCATACTATTGGGTCAATGTTCATGCCACATCAGCCACTGGCTCTCTTGCCCGTGAATGACATATTTTCTGATCACATGTGTGCATCCACTTGAAAATGAGTATGCTTCAGTGTCAAGGTGTGATGGCAGGCCTTTAGTTTTCAATGTTCTTCTTTTGTAGTTCCCCTTTTAATTCTTTGCTTCTCTTTTTATTTTCATTTTGTGTAAGAGGATATTATTTCTCCCAGGCATAAAAGACCACTTGCTTGCTTGTTTCATCTGCTGGGCGCTGCATCCCACGTGGCCACTTCTCTTAAACTGGATGACCATTGTTGAATGCTGTTGTCCATAGTTATAATTGTCTTACCATTCCAAGATGACTAACACATCGGTTTGAAAGTGACTGCCATGCTGGAAGTTTAAAACGACAATAGACTATTTACAAGACCACTGCAAAATAGACACTTGCTGCTAAGTTTAGTTTAGTTATTGTAAGCATCTACACACAGTGTTTGGATGGCAGCATGTCTTTTTCCATGTCTATTCTTTTAATTTATCTTGCAAATATTGTTGAGTCTGTCTGTGTTTTGTTTTGGTTGTGTCAGAGAGTAAGTGCAAAAATGAGTCAGTAAATAGATTAATTGATGCATGAGTGCACAGATGACTGACAGAGTCTGTGTGTGTTACTTATTGAGTGCCTAAACCCACCAACTTACGTAGATATTGAGTTGAGAATAATATATATATCTGCCAACGCAGTATGCCAAGGAAATGACAGAGAACGTGGTCCTGGACCCGCAATATTTAGGATTTGTTTATCATTTGGCGTGGAGACAACATATGTGCAGAGGTTTCTTTAAGAGGCTCAATCATAATCAGCCGCGGCCGTGGAGGGAGTTCCGTGGGGCGGAAAGGCGGGGAGGGGGGGAGGGTTGGGGGCTCTAAAAACCGGAATATGGATAATTGCAGGTAAGTAAACAATAAAATAAATAAAACGAATTTCGTAGCGCGCGCTGCATCGCATTTTGCGATGCAGAGCGCGCAACGAAATTCGTTTTACTAATTTTATTGTTTACTTACCTGCAATTATCCATATTCCGGTTTTTAGAACCCCCCACCCTGCCCCTCCCCTGCCCCGCCTTTCCGCCCCAGGGAACTCCCTCCACGGGCCGCGGCTTCACAGTGTACATTGATAACGGGGAGATAAACACAAAAACCTATCGGAAAGAAACTGCAGGCAATACAATACTCCATACCCGCAGTTTTTACCCTCCCAAGTTAGTGAACAGCATCCCGTATACAGACCACCTACATCAGGCACAGGAAGGGCTTAGCAAGTGCTTTGAACAAAGAGGGTACAGCAAGACTGTGCTTGAAGCAGCTAGAAGAAAAGCTAACTCAAAGCCGAGGGAACAATTGATTTTTAGGTCTCGACCTTGCTATCGCGTAAGCGATCGCAAAGCGAGACTATAGAAAGCGGGTTTGAAAAGTGCTCCCAAAAAGCGGATTGCATGGCTAGCACGCGCACAATCATGCGCATCGTGCCGCCATGCAATCCGCCTTTTGGGAGCACTTCAAAGGTTCCGCTCCCCCGCCAAGCGCGCGTGCTTCCGAGAGCGCCATTGTTAACAAGGCTGTTCTTATCTTGTCACATTAGATCGATCACGCTGGAAAAAGTGGACCTATCTGTGTTCTCCCAGTTCGTCTGTCTCGTCTCCCCTTTCTATGTTCTTCTATAGTTTCTGTACGTCTCTTCTGTCTCTCTGTTCTTGGACTCTGCCTGTCTCTCCCTTCTCTCTAGTCCTCTGTTCTCTGGCCTCTCTCTCTCTCCCTTATCTGTCTCTATTTTCTGATCCTTCTCTTCATTCCACCCAAGTCCTCGCACATGACTGTCTCTTCTCTCTAGCCCTCTGCTCTCATGGTCTGTCTCGCTCTCCTCGCCGTGATCATCCCGTCTACATGATCCTTCTAATCTTCTCTGTTCTCCTAACATGTCTCGGACTCAACTCGCCGTCTTCCAGTCTGTCTGTCTCTCTCCGTCAGTTCTCTCTACTGCTCTATCAGGCAGCCTTTTCTCTCCCTCTGCTCCTTCAGTCTTTTCTCAGCCCCTAGTTCCTTGTTTCCCTCACTCCTCGCTGGTTGTCGTCTCGCACTTTATGTCCTTCTCGAGCCTCCGCTCTTCTCCTCATCAGGATTCTCTCCCCTTGGCTGGATTCCCGCCTCTCGGTTCTTTTATGCGTTTCGCTATAATTCGCTCCGAAGGAAAGAGACAGGCAGAGAGAAATCAAATCCATGGGATGTCACGGAGCGTCGCCATGGCAACGGATGCAGGACGGGAATATACCTCCCCGTAACGCATCTCTCACAGACACTGGACACCCCCCCCGAGCACCCGCGGGTGCCGCCTCCCAAGATTGGTGGCACACCCATGATTACCGGCAACAAGTACCTATCGCACCTGTGGCATACACGCAAGCACCAGCAGGGGGCGCCTATCAGATCTGTAGCAGACTCACGATTACCAGCAAGGACTACCCTGTGGCATACACCCAAGCACCAGCTGGGGGCGCCTATCAGATCTGATTGCACGTGGCGCCCATGATTACCAGCAAGGACTGACTACCTGTGGCATAAACGCAAGCACCAGCAGGGGGCGCCTCCGAGATCCGTGGCACACTTGAGACCACCGGCATGGAACACCTTCCACACACAAATACCAGCTGGGCCCGCCACTCACAGCTATGGAACACCCTCGCGCAGCAGCAAGGACAGAATCTTACATCTTGTCATCTGTGGGCCGCACGTGCACCCGCATACGCCACCTCTCAGACACCTCGCGCACATGCACATCCTTGCACACCGGTAAGGGCCGTTTTTGATATCCGTGCACATCCATGCACACCAGCAGAGAAGGCCTCTGGGATCAGGGCCACATTCGCCCGCACCAATCAGCAAAGGGTGATTCTAAATTTTGTTGCACTCCGATTTACAGCCGCAGATGCTATCTCTCTAATCTGTGGCACGCCCATGACACCAGCAGAGGCCTCTGGCATACAGAGACACACAAATAGGGCCTCCTTTCACAGACAGATCTGTCGCAATCACATATGCACTAACACGGAACGGCCGCCTCCAAGATCTGTATCAAGAGCACCAACAGAGTGATCTGGGGCACATTCTCGTTATTCCATTAACCTAGTAGGCTACATTTCCACATGAATCCACACCTACGAACAGTAAGCAGCGCATCTCTGCACGGGTGTATTCACCCGCTGAGCTGTCTTACTGGAAATTGATGTGAACTTGTCACGTGCAAGTAATTAGCACACACATCTCCGCAACAGGGGAAATTAACAAATCGAGCATCCGTACCGGGTCTGGTCTTTGCAACCTGCCAGTAAGACCCTGCAGAAGGTACAATTCCCCAGGATCTATTTTACTAGGTTTGGCACCCGCGGCCTCGGAGTAATATACAGATCTGTATAGTAGGCGATCAACCTGCTGAGCGGTTTCACCGGTTCTAAAACACCAGTACCACGAAAGTGGATATATTACAATTTCAATGCATTTATGTCTCGGATTACGGCTCCGGCCTGGTTTGTGGGCCGCCTCGACTGCCCAGGGAGCCACCTGGCAGCCTGCTGATCACTTCGAGGCCGCTTTGATGTTCTCAGTGAGCCGCGCGGCCACTGAGAATATCAAAGCGCCCACGAAAGTGATCACCATTTGCCAGCCCCTCCCTTATCCCACTTCCTGCTTGTTTTTTTGGGCTTACACTCTCCATGCCCTCTGGCTCCTTCGTGCTGCTTTACCCTTCCCTCTGCTTGTGCTTCCTATCTCCTCCCACTCATGCTGTTCTTTCTTTTTTTTTTTAAAGTCATTTTACTAAGCGCCAACGCGAACTGAAGGTATCTGAGCGCTTGCCTCTCATCTACTCCTTTTCTACGTTTTTCTATCCCCTCTGAGCCTCTTTTCACTTTTTTCACTCTTGCCTTTCGTTTGCTTTTTCACACTTCTGCATCTCCTCTTTCACCAGTTGTTGCGCCGGTTCCTGTGCCTTCTTAGCTTCTGCATTTGCAATGCAATAGGTCTCGCAGTTACACGAGTTAAAGCTATTGGCATTGTAAATGACAATGCCAATAGGCATTGTTATTTGCAATGTCAATAGCTCAAACTCGCGTAAATGCGAGACCTATTGCATTGCAAATGCTTGTTGCCAATGCCTCTAACATAAGGGCGTCCGAAGATGGAGCTGAATCCAAATTCCGATTTATTACAGGTTACAGCAGGCGCAACATGGAAATATCAGAGCCATGATGCAGAGGCATTGGCATGTGTTAAGAGGTTATCCCATTTTGAAACATAAATGAGGGAATGGGCCTCTACTTACTTTTCGCAGAGCAAGATCATTGCCACAGGCAGTGGTAACACATAGCCCAGGGACTCTGCAACAGGCAACTTGGTTGAGCGAAAGCAAGGGATTCAGAAGATGCCACAAATGCAAGGCTTGCAAATTTGGAGAAAATACAACAGAGGTGCTCCGATCTTTCACTGATAAGAAGTGGAAGATTATGAAACCACTGAACTGCAAAAGCCAATTTTTCGTTTATGCCCTTAGATGTAGCTGCAAAAAAACCTATATAAGAAGCACTATTTTACCAGTTCATCAGCCCATTTTACAGCACATTCGAGCCATTAACAACAGGGACCAATCATATCCAATGGCCAGGAATTTTGAGCAATGCCATAACAACAAGGTAGAAGGTTTAGTGTATTTTATGGTAGACCAGGCACCACAAAGACTGATTGGGGGAAACAGAGAAAGGTACCTGAGGCAGTTGGAGTCCAGGTATATCCTACGCTTCAACAGCAAGATCCCCAATGGCCACAATAACGAGGAAGATTTACATGTCTATGAATAAGTCAGGGAAGCTCGGCCATATTGGTCCGAAGTCACTAGGCATTGTGTATGGAACGGACGCTAGACTGGACATGGGAGGTATGCATCTTGGGTCTCTATCGTAGATCTAAGAGACATAAAGTAACATCCAGATACATTGACCTCGGCCTCATAGTGGCTAAACGTTTACTCACACGCCGCTGGAAATCACCTGAACCCCCAGCGGCCAAGGCCTGGTATCACTCCCTTCTGTGCTGGGCGCAAGTGGAGAGCGTTGCACTCCGTCGAGAGGATGCGATTGGGCTGCGTAAGCAACCAGTAGCACCAGCATGGGACGCAATACTGTTAGATTTTCGCGCAGCGGAACAAGATCTAGATCTGACAACTGCCATGGCAGCACCTGCTGACGAACACGTTGCGTCACAAGAAGCACCCGCCTAGACTCCTTAGAGCATAGGCATAATACACCCGCCTACTGATACTTCCTGGTGTCTAGCCTCGCATATCATCCATGCAGGCGGAAGTGTTAATGCCTGTTCTGGCATTTGCCACTGGGTTACCGAACCCCTGAAAGAGTAGACCCACATTGATAATTAGTGAAATTCAGGCATTTGAAGTGTATCGTTGGCAAACAAAAAATTGAATGCATATGTAGCCACCAATCATGATTCTCCATCTGTACTACCCTTTTGTCCTCATCTCCCCCCATCCCCCTTCTCCTGCACTTTCTCTCTGTATACTTGGTATGGTGCACACCTTCCTCCTATGGTGGATTTACAATCTGTTATTGAGCACACAATTGTAAATTGGCAAAAAGCATATTGTGAATTGTATTGGAAGTTTATATCAGACGATATATAAGATGTATACGGAATGTTCTAAACTGTTTTGTTTTCCAAAGTTTTGTGAAAGTATAAAAAAAAAAAAAAAAAAAATGAATAGGTCAGGGAAGTTAATGGCTGCTTGATAAATAGCTGAACTGGTAACAAGTAGAGATATATGGTGCACTGCTGAACAGATAGAAAGAAGAAATTGAGTATATTTTTATATTTTAATTGTTAACATACTCCATTGAATATCCATGAATTATTATTCACACAGTTGATTATTCACACAGTTTTAAATTTTCAATGCACGTTAAATTTTTTGTTTTATTTATGATTTTAAGAAGTGACCTAACTTTGATGAAATAGTGAGATGGCAAATGGGCACTGGCCCAGCATAGAGAGCCTGTTAGAGCATGAGACGGTTGTGGGCATTAGCCATGAGAATTGTAGTTTGCTGTCTGTCCCATGGAGGCACTAATGTGACTGTAGCACTTCAACATTACACTCTTCACATAAGGCAGATGTCATCTCATTAGTAAGAAGGGAAAATCCATGTCACTTCAATTTACAGGGTTTGACCTGAGATGTGGTCCTGTGGCATGGGACACTGGCCCAGGATCAGTAATGTTAATGGTGATTGAGGAATTTTAAATGCCTTTTTAGTTTAATGTGTTTGAAAGTCTTATTGCGCCACAGATATATAATTATAATGTGAAATGATTGTATTCGTTATATTATATATAGAGATAATTTAACCAAAGCACTTTAGAAGTAATGCTCCTTTTGCACATGGCCCAAGTCACTTTATTCTACAACAGGGAGAATCTACAGGTCACTATAATGTAGAGTGTCTTGTCTGAGATATGGTTTTGGGAGCTTAGAGTGACGTTGGGCACTGGCCCATGTTTAGCACTGTGAATGAAGACTAAGGTATTTTAAATGCATTTATATATTTTTAATGTGTTTGAATCAATTGTCGCCATATAATAATTGTTGTAGTGTTAAATGTTTATTCTACTGCATTTTATGTAGAGAAAATGCAATCTTAGCACTTTACAACAATGCTCCTTATGCACATGGCATAGGTCACTTTACCCTACAATAGGGATTGCACTTGTCACTTTAATTCATTTACTATGCACTATCACTTTAACGTTGTTGAAAATTTATTGGTTCATAAAAACACAAGAAAATGGCTACAACCCCCGATTTGACAAAAACCGCTTGGCGGTTGAAACGCGTTACCAGGTGGTGTGTGGTCGCAATAAAATTCCTGAAAGCATGCTGGAGTTTGTTCTTCTGGGAAACAGGCCACTGGATTGATATATGTATATATTACCTACTGGCGGTCGCCAGTAGGTAGTTATAGAAAGGACCTATTATCGTAGTCCAGTCCTATCCTGAAAGTCTCGGGGTGATTCGTCAAGCGGGAGCCGAGAAAAAAGGGGTGTCCCAAAACGTGTTTTCCCCATGCAATTTTCCATAGGAACCGTTAATCGCAGCTGCAGACCGAACTGCTGAACGGAATTACACGAAATTTGGCAAAGAGGTAGTTCTTGGTTCACACTCATGCCTTTTGCTTAAATGGTGTAAATCCGTTCAGTAGTTGCTGAGAAAATCAGAAGTAAAATCATAGATATATCTGGGCGGAGCCTAACCACACATCTCATCATGAGATCTGATTGGCTGTCAGCACTTCATCCAAGAAGTGTTGGCAGCCATCTAGGGACCAATATACATGATAGCACCTCATTAAAAAGCATTGCCGTTAATAGAAGGTTTTAAGACTTTAGTTACATTATAAATCGTTTGTTGATGGTACCCTACTCATTTTAGGAATTCTGGTGTGTTCTAAGGTGTTTTTACCATGTGAAAAAGGCTTCTGCTGGGATATCATGAATCATGTTTGAGAGAACTATTTTCTCAAGCTTTTCCCACAGAGGATCGGAAGGTGATCTATAAGCTAAACTGAGAGCATATTTTCTGTAAATTCACAATATCTTTCTCAGTCATGTGAGAATGAAGTCTGACATTCTCAGTAAAACATGTACATCCAACAAGGGCAGAGACTGTCAGTTGATTCCTTTGTGTTCTACTGCAGCTTCCCAGAGTGTTCTAAAGAACAACTAGAGCACTAACAGTCCTACTTATGACAAACGTATGGCACACCTGAAGCCATCTTGATTGGAATAAAGTGGTAACTCTTAAAACATTTAATTTAAAAAGGAACACAATGAGGGGGTTCATTTTGCCATAGAAAGTATGATTAGTGCTGCAGAAAGAAAAATGAGGGCACATTGGGAGTGACTTCGCAAATCCTCTTCTATTTCATTAAAAAAATCTGACATGCAGACTGAAACATGCACTTTCAATACCAGCAGCAGACTTCCCTGGTGAGCAGTAGCTTTACTACAGTGATCCAATGAGCAACTAGAGTGCTAACATTCTGAATTTATGGCAAATGTGTGACACATCTGAATGCATTCTTGATGGAATCAAAGTAAAAACAAAGTATTTCCTACTGAGGAGACTGTAGCACATGAGGAAATTAGGAAACTTCCTAACAAATAAGTCTCCCAAGATGACCACCTGAGACAAAAGAGCCCAAATGTAGCACAAATATCACCCAGATGTAGCCCAAGTATAGCCCAATGACAGAATGTCCCAGAGTGTTCTAAAGAACAACTAGAGCGCTAACAGTCTTACTTATGACAAAAGTATGGCACACCTGAAGCCATCTTGATTGGAATAAAGTGGTAACACTTAAAACATTTCACTTGCAAAGGAAAAAAATGGGGGGGTGGTGTTAATTTTGCCATTGAAATTATGATTAGTGCTGCAGAAAGAAAAATTAGGGCACATTTTGACTTCTCAAATCCTCTTCTATTTCATAAAACAATTCTGACATGCAGAGTGAAACATGCACTTTGAATACCAGCAGCAGACTTCCCGGTTGAGCAGTAGCTTTACTACCATGATCTAATGAGCAACTAGAGTGCTAACATTCAGAATTTATGGCAAATGTGTGACACATCTGAATGCCTTCTTGATGGAACCAAAGTAAATAAGCATTGAAAATGCAATAGGTCTCGCCCTCGTTTAAGTTAAAGCAATTCTGTTTGTAATTAGGTGGCTTTTTGGCTTTGCTTGTATTAGTGTTTTTCAAACTTTCATGTACATAACATGCATATGTATGCATATATGTATATGTATATGTATATGTATGCATGCATTTATATTTGTATTTATATAGATATGCAGATTATATATATGTGTATATATGTATGTATAAATATATTCACTGAAAAAAACATATGTTTCAGGGGTGTTATAGTTAGCTCGCCATTTCACTCGTACAAAACCATAGAAATTCCTCTGTTATAGATAGTTCTGCTAACTATAACTCGCGCGCCCGCAATGCACTGCTGATGTTGTCACATATTGCATCATTCATGACATGGTCAGTGACATCACTGATGACATCACTGATGACATCACTGATGACATCATCCAGTGAATGTGGTTTAGTTTGAAATTTAAATATTTATTATATACATATATATACCAATCTGTATTGAAGATTAAGTGGATATATAACTGTCTGGATGGAGGATTTAGTAGCTGTCTGACTGTCTGTTTAAGTGAGTAATTAAAAGTGTCTCACTTAGTACATGGATTAGTAACTAAACGATGTGAATGTGTGCATCACTGTCTCTGTTGTTGTATAACATGCTGCATCAGTTGGTCACTAACTACATGAGTGTGTATTTTAGTTATTGATTAGTTGGGTGAGTATTTGTATGGGACACTGAGTTTGTGCGTGGTTGGATGGGTTGTGTGTAACTCTATGCATAGATGTGTGAATGGTTGATTGACTAGGTGTATAGGTTTAAGAGTGCATATGGAAACAGTTGTTTGGGTGACTGAGTGTATTTATTTGTGTGTTGGTGAGCGAATATATATGTTTTAGTTGTACATCTTCAACAAAGTAAAAAACATAAAAGGCATTGTATGTGAGAGTTGGTGTATATAAATAAGTATGTGTAAGAGTCAGTGATTGTGAGAGTAACTATATGAATGAGTGTATAATTGTAATGGTGATTTTTTAACATATTAACTATGAGTTACTATGTGTTTGAATAAATGAGGTGTTGTTGGATAATTGTGTAAGTGAGTAAATGTAAGTGTGATAAATATTTTTCATGAGTGAGTAGGATGACTGCATAACCGACTAAGATGACTGCTGATGTGTCAATGTCTATATATGTGTATAAGTACATTTGATAGTGTTCTAATAATTAGTGACTGCATGTATAAATGATTCTGTTGTTGATGGGAAGTTGTGTGTGTAGACTTAGGAATCAGTGAGTGGGTATGTAGTAACCGGTATTGGTGTGTCAATGGTTTCAAATATGGTACTCTGTATTTTACAGTGAGTGATGAAAGGTTATACTAGTGTAAGATGAGGTGTATCAGATTGTCATTTGAGATGTCATCAGTGATGTCATCAGTGATGTCACTGACCATGTCATGAATGATGCAATATGTGACATCACCAGCAGTGCATTGCGGGCGCGCGAGTTATAGTTAGCAGAACTAACTATAACGGAGGAACTTCTATGGTTTTGTACGAGTGAAATGGCCAGCTAACTATAACACCCCTGAAACCTATGTTTTTTTCTGTGAATTTCTAAGGTTTTTTAAACGCTAATTTCTAACTATAACGTCTCTGAAACCTATGTTTTTTTCAGTGTATACATATATATATATATATATATATATATATATATATATATATATATATATATATATATATATATATATATTTTCACCACATTTCCTCAACAAGGAAAACACAGCACTCCAAGGAAGTCGTAAGATTCAGGATTTATTTATCGTGCATCTGATCACCACTAGCCACCACCAACGCGTTTCAACCACGGTGAAATATATCTATATATATATACATCCAAAAAAAAACACGCGTTCCTTCTGCAACGCTGTACGGGCCCCACCAACAGTGCTTGAAAGGTTTCTTTATTAAAGACCAACAGGCAGACGCGTTTCGAGTCCAACGATTCTTTATCATATGCCACTTGCTGTAATGTCAGTGAGTTCGTTAGATTTAAATAACGTAACTTCTTAAGACATTGAAAAGGGACCAACGTCCATTTCTTCCAGTTTAAAGGGACAGTTCCTTCATGGTTTCTTATTCGTAATTATCACCGTATTTCAGTAGTACAACGAAGGTAAGTACAAGTTTTTGTTTTAGGTTACCTTTTAACCCCCAAGTGGTATTACCATCATAGTTTTCCTTTGTTGTACGATCTTGTAAACCTTTAATTACATCATAACGGACTACAATTCCTAAAGTGCTCCATAACTGCCCTTTACATTCATACTGGTTTTCAAAGTCGATTTCGTTAAAACCACACTTAATCCACAGTGTACCGAGTGCAACACATGCTTTTAAATGGAGAGTTCCATACCCCGATCACGGTGTACAAGTAAAGTCTCACTACCACTGAGTTTCCGTGCAGCTTTTCGTTTGCCTTTCAAAGTCATTGACTCAAGCACAAAGTACTAAGGAAAAATTCCTCTGCAAATCCTAGCTGCTGAAAAAGTCCATTCCCCAAGTTGAGGCAGGCCTCACATGGTGGCCCTTCCATCACAAACTCTGTTCCTGTTCACTTTCGCAGCTGGAGGGCACTCCTTCAAAGAAAGCTCCAAGCTTCATTAAATCACCCTGACACAAGGGAGTGCCTCTTCCTTGCGGATCGGGGTGTTAACGATTGCAGGAATATGTTAGCATGAGCTGAAAGCCATTTTGTTCCTGGCAACCATTATAGTTAGTCATGTGCTTTCTCCCTCTTCCAGAGCCTTGCACATGCTCAGAGGGACATGTAGCTGCCAGAATGCCCCTGCTCCTAGTAAAGTACTGTCAGGCTGTTCTAACTGATGTCAGCAACTCATTACTCCTCCTACTTGTTGACTGTGCATTTTCTGTATGACCATCAATTTTTGTAACTCTTCTCATTTGTACTTGTACCACCTTCTTTTGAGCCCCTGTGTGGGTATATAAGGCCCCTGTTCTCTGTACTCCTTAGAATGCCTCCTACAGTTGCCTGAGGGTACTGTGTGACGTAGTCTCCCTCATCTGAGGTTAATAAATGCATTGTTTTTATATTACAGCTTCTGTGCCAATTTCTTCTTTGTTGGTTTAAATGGACCAGGTGTATCAGTGAACCCCTTAGAAGGTTTTTATTTCTTCAAATGGCGCCCGAAACGTGGACATCATCAGAGATGCGGCTATCCAAGGGAGTGGTCTTGATAGGAGACAGGAATCTACTGAGGAGGACAGGACAGGAATCTACTAAGGAGGTACCCTGCGCACTGAGATTCTCTGTCTCTGTAGCCCAGTATATTTCTGGTCTTCCTGATTTGACTCCTCCAAATGTTTACCGCTCCTGACTGAGAACCTTTTTGGCATGAGTATTCTAAAACGACCGTTAGGTCACTCAGAACTTGGCACTGAGAGGTTGGCGATTTGTGCTTGGTAAGTTAGTTTGTTGAGACGCTTTTTGCTTTTGGAATTGTATGGAAATTGGCCAATATTTGGAATTTGGAAATATATGAATTGCAATTTGTGTAGGCAGGTAATGAGGAGACTTTTCTCTACTTTTTATAAAACTTGAACGGCACACCGTAACGTAAGTGCTACTTTGCGTATAATACTGTATATGCTGCAATATTCTTGGCATGCCTGTTCTTAGCACACATCGTAGAATGTGCTGCTTTCTTGGAGGTACCAATGTGAATCTAGAATGGAATCAGCCGGCTCCCCTAGAAGGGATACCTAAATAGGTTTAGGTATAAAAACGTATTTCTTCCCTGGTGACTAGTATCCCAAGGAACTAAATATGTACATAAAAAAGGATCCTGGTTTATGCACTTAGTAACAGTCATAAGTGGTGATATGCAGAGAGCTTTTTGAGTGTTCTGCCAGCCAAAACTAGCGAATTTGGTGTATTTTGGCTTCTTGAACATGGAACAGTCTTTTGGGCTGTTTTTTGTGCAGTCTTTAGAACTACTTTTGAGAGCTTTTCATGTAAATATGACTTACAATTAATATTTACAAATGGTTTGGTTTAAGTACAGTCTGTGGGCTGTCTTTTGTTTCTGTCCTAAATGTTGATTTGTGGGTTAATTGTGTTTTTAAATGTCTATGTGGTTTGTCATTGGTAGTACTTGTGTGAGTGAGTAGCGATTGCACTCTTTGTGTAAGAATGGCTAGCCTTAAGCGTTCTCTATTGTGTGTTCTGAGTGTATGACCCCCTTCTGAAAATGTCTGGAATGAGCTCAATGTGTTTTTTGTTGTTGTCATCATTCAGTTATGCAAAATATCATTAAAATAAAGTATATTTTAAAATAATCCAGCAATGAATTATGTAATATGTGCTAAATAGCTGCACGCTATCATTAAAATTGACAGAGTAAGACACTATACATGTGTGCAAATTGCCACAATGCTAAAGCTAGAATAAGAATTCACAATCAATAGGAATAAAATAGACCTCATCGAAAGGAAGAAAAAACAAAATTGTGGGCTTTACAATGGTTTGGACTAAGATACAAAATGTCAAGCATTTTTCCTTATGTTTTAGGTATTAAAAGGCATTCACATCATCTGAGTGAGTTGGTTGTTGTTGAACTAAACGCACATTACAGAACGATAGATTTGTGCTGGCTTGAAGGGCATGAGAATTCCATGCCTGCTGGTCACAAGCAACAGCTGCGTCAATAGCACATGGCTATTTCTGACTGCAGGCTACAGAGGGGAAAATGCTGAGTCACCTAGATTTTAAGTCAGTGTAAACCTGGTATAAAGGCCTGCATTGCAGACTGTTGTTTTAAATGTTAGAAATACAGTTTCATTATTTTGAATAACAGAGAAAAGATAAGAAGGGATTTCCTTTCTTAATGCCTTTTTACATAAGCACATCCGTGGTTTTGATGTTAAATAATAACTGTCCTTTAAAAAGTGGCGCAGACTTTCATGTTTCAAGTAAGGCTTCTGTGCTTAGGGTTATAAATGAATGTGTTTAAATACGATAGGAAAGGAATGAAGCTTGCTTTTCATATGTGCAACCATCAAAAGGGATGGAGTTATTAAAAAATAAAATAAAAAGGGGAATTTTGATTATATAAAAAAAGTTATTAAAAATAAGTGCATTAAATTCATTTTTTTATCTTTATAATGCCTAATACTCATACTGTGAACTCCTAGCATTAAAGTTGAATTCAAGCAGTGTTTTACAGCAATGGGGGGAACTAAAATAGAAAATGTCACTTCACCAAGGTGTACAAAACTCATTTTTATAAGGGTGTACTTTATACATTTCTGATCCCCCATCTCTGGGATATGTAGAGGACAATCTGGGGATGACTAATATGGCAAAAAATTGTAGGATATTCATTTTTAAGTGCCTCAAACACCAAAGTCGAAATTGGGCAAAACGCACTATTTAAAAGCAGTTCTGCAACTCAGAGCAGCTTTCAAACTGCTCTTAGGCTTCATGAATGCACACATTTAAGTATAACACAGATAGCTGACTTCTGTACTGCTAGAAAAGCACACCGCTCACTGCTTACAAATATAAATAAATATAAAAACCCAGCAGAAGTTATTCTCTTACCTCTAAATTACTGGCAAAGAGGAATGAAGTAGGACTGCTTTTCAGCTATCAGTCTCCAGGGTCACTTTGAATTGGAAAGCCGCATGGAATGCCTTGCACACAAAATAGGACAGCTGGTAAAGGGTTAAAGGTCGAGTTCTACATTTAGAAGCCTAGCAGGACTCAGAGCAAGGTTTGCTTTGACACTTCGACCTCTGAAACTTTTTGAAAGACGAGATGGCAGCGCAGGGAGAGAAAGAGAAGTTTTGCTTACTTTTTTTGGCAAAAGCAAGTTTTTGTGCACTCATATGAACTGAGGGAAATATAATGGTATATGTGAACTCTGATTAAGAGAATGGCTCTGCCATGTATATAGCACTAATGCTTTTAGGGCTGAGTTAAGGAGGCAATGGGATTTAGTTTGAATTTGTGTGCCCTCATGATACAACTAGTATACTTGCTAAAGGAATGGATGGTTGGTTATTAATGTTTTCTAGCTAGCTACATGTGCTATTTACCTCCTGTATTTGTGCCCAGCTGCCACAGATAGAAGTGGATAGTGTCGACAGAAGTAACACCTGTTTCAGGTTTTCCTATTGTCGAAATGGGAGAAGGAGGCTAGCTCCTCTGCAAATTAAGGGTAGGCAAATTTATGTTTTCTCTCTCTTTTTCTCAATCTCTTTTGAGCCTGTCTAAGCTGTCTGTGAAACAGCCATGAGACATTTAATTGGCTATTCAGTAATACGGTTTTACAAATTGTTAGCATTAATAAAATGAATAAATAAATATGCTATGTTACTGCCCATCCTGTCTGGTGAAATTATGAAAGGATGAGTAGGCTAGATTGCTGTTCCCTTATTTGTTCTTTAAGGGGAACTAGATGTGGGTAGTTTTTGTTCTAAAATTCTCAGGTGATAACACCATTATTATTAGATTGTGTAAATAAAATGACAGTCCGTATTAGAGCTGATGTTGCATAGTTTGGATCGTAAAAAGTAGAATGCAGGAAAGACGCCCATGTGATCCTTAGCAAACATTTTTTGAAGACAATGTTGTTTTATAGGAGTTTGTTTATCACAAAATGTTCTGCTGGAGAAATTTATGTAGCCACTATGTTGAAGTTTTTAGTTCTTTATGTAATAAGAATCCCTGTTAAAATTAGCAGTTTTAGATTTTCCTGCTGCACCTATAACATGAGAGCATGGTCCTAAGCGTACAATGTAGGTGCTTTTATTAAGAGAAATAATTTTAGAAGTGTCTGCAGTCCTGTACAAGTAATGTAAAGTCTATGAGTAAAAGTGTAGAACATTTCCTTTTTTCTTGAGGGTCTTCAGATTAGTGATATAGGAATACACAGATGTAAGGATTTAGAGTATGTCTGTATTGTTTTTTTCTTTTCCTCAGAATTTAGTAAATGAACACAGACTTCCTTAGCTGCTTCAAATAGAGTAATAGGTCCAGGGTTTTTTACTCTCAGATAGATGAAGTGGTTCTTGGGTGCCTTGCTAATATATACGGCGCCCCAAGACTAGGAAGAATTTTGAGAATATCCTCTCTGTTGATAGATTATTTGTATGCCTTGTCTAAAGACCTTTTGTTCTGTCCACCAATAGATATTTGCTGCCTTACAACCATTGCCAGAGGGGCCCGGACATCAGATCCAGCCTGGGAGTCAGCACCAGTCCAGCTTGAAGCCAAGGTGAAGGTAACCAGCACAGGCATTGGTGGCAACAGTGAAGGTAGAAGGCCGGAAGCACTGGGATGTGAAGTGTGTACCGCTGCCACTGTCTTGGGCGAAAGACGGGGTCACAAATCAGAAAGGAGAAACCGTGGATCAAGTTTTTGATGCCCAGCTGAGAGTCAGAGACCGACCAGAACGGCAAGGAGGTTTTTGCTTGAGGTGACCCCCTGTGAAATAAGGGTTGCTTCAGGCACTTCAGCATCACGCTCCTGAATGCTGGCTGTAAAGTCTGCACCTTTGTTTGTTGATCAAGAAATACCTGGGCACACTGGATACAATCTGTGGCCCCAACGAAAGAGCAGTGTGCCAGCAGAGCAAAACAGGAGTTAGGGAAGGACTTGAGTTCAGGGCACAGGTGCTGTGCCTTTGGGGCCTTTTGGATTGAAGAGAAGAAAACTGGTGCACTGCCTGAGACACTGGACCGGATCGCTGAGGGCATTTGCCCCAGAAGGTGATTGCCCTATACTGAAAGAAGAAACTTTTCCCTTGAAACTGGGCCGTGATTCCTGAATTGCGAGTTGTGCAGCTCCACCGTAAGAACAACAGGAGCCTGCCTGTGAGGCTCAAACGGACACAGGGAGAAGACTCCCCTCTGACTGGTTGTACAGCGGCTTCAATTTCCCCAAGGACTTCTTTTTTGTTAGTAATGTAGCCCTTTGCGGCTCCTCGTCCTAATTCTCATGGCCCTCTGTGGTCCTCCTGGTCCCCTGGAGCCAGGATTGTTTTTGTAATAATATGTCTGACTGCTTTAATATTTGCATTAGGAATAATGTTTATTCTGCGAGAGAAAAGTTCATCTGAGCAGTTGACAAATGTTACTTTACCCTTTCCTTGACTATAATGATTGATACTCTAGCCCTCATAAAAAGAACACTGGAAAAGTCTATTGAAAATATTTTTTACATAGAATTGGACTAGATGGTTCTAGGATTTACTTTCTGCTTAGGGTTGAAAAATATTGGTAGTTCTGTTTGTGATAATTGTCATTACTCTCCCCTGCTATCTGTATGACCCAATGCTCTGTTCCCTTTGTACTCCTGCTTATACCTTATATATGCCCGCTTAACAATATTTAGAATGAGAAATGCTCACCTAGCAATGGATTAAGATACTGATGAATTTATGAAAATAAATGTGCAAAATATTTTCACTGTTCCTACTAGATCATAGGGATGTCTTTAGCTCATGCTAAAAGGACCATCTGTTAAAGATTGCAGGAATCTGTTAGCATGAGCTGAAAGCCATTTTGTTCCTGGCAGCCATTTTAGTTAGTCATGTGCTTTCTCCCTCTTCCAGAGCCTTGCACATGCTCAGTGGGACCTGTAGCTGCCAGAATGCACCTGCTCCTAGTATAGAACTGTCAGGCTGTTGTAACTGATGTCAGCAACTCATTACTCCTCCTACTTGTTGACTGTGCATTTTCTGTATGACCATCTATGTGTGACTCTTCTCATGTGTACTTGTACCGCCTTCTTTTGAGCCCCTGTGTGGGTATATAAGGCCCCTGTTCTCTGTACTCCTTAGAATGCCTCCTACAGTTGCCTGAGGGTACTGTGTGACGTAGTCTCCCTCATCTGAGGTTAATAAATGCATTGTTTTTATATTACAGCTTCTGTGCCAATCTCTTCTTTGTTGGTTTAAAAGGACCAGATGTATCAGTGAACCCCTTAGAAGGTTTTTATTTCTTCAGGGGCCCGTTGTGAGGTGAATCAGACACCTCTGTAGAATCCAAAAAGAAACACACGTTCCTTCTGCAACGCTGTACGGGCCACACCAACAGTGCTTGAAAGGTTTCTTTATTAAAAGACCACCAGGCAGACGCGTTTCGAGTCCAACGACTCTTCATCATATGCCACTTGCTGTAATGTCAGTGGGTTTGTTAGATTTAAATAACGTAACTTCTTAAGACATTGAAAATCAATCAATCAATCAATCAGTTAATTTGTAAAGTGCGCTACTTACCCGCAAAGGTTTCAAGGCGCTGGGGGGGGGGTGGGGTGCTGCTGCTACTAGTCGAAAAGCCAGGTCTTGAGTTGTCTCCTGAAGGTCAGTTGGTCTTCGGTTTGTCGTAGGTAGAGGGGGAGGGTGTTCCATGTCTTGGCGGTGCGGTGGGAGAAGGATCTGCCTCCGGAAGTGGTTCTACGGATGCGCAGGACCGTGGCCAGGGCGTGGTCAGTGGAGCGGAGTATCCTGTTGGGTACATAGAAGGAGAGTTGGCTGTTGAGGTAGGCTGGGCCGGTTTTGAGGAGTGCCTTTTGTGCGTGGATCAGGAGCTTGAAGGAGATCCTTCTGTCGACGGGGAGCCAGTGTAGGTTCCTCAGGTGGGGGGTGATGTAGTCGCGGCGCGGGACATCGAGGATCTGGCGTGCAGAGGTGTTCTGGATTCTTTGTAGGCTGTTGATGAGCTTGGACGAAGCTCCGGCGTAGAGGGCGTTTCCGTAGTCGAGTCTGCTGCTGACTAGGGCCTGGGTGACTGTTTAACTCGTGTTTGTCGGGAT
Source organism: Triturus cristatus (assembly GCF_964204655.1). Taxonomy (NCBI): domain Eukaryota; kingdom Metazoa; phylum Chordata; class Amphibia; order Caudata; family Salamandridae; genus Triturus; species Triturus cristatus. The sequence continues at coordinate 958,448,599 of NC_140587.1, read as the reverse complement.
CCATCTGTAGATCTTGCGGAGCATGCGGAGGGTGTTGAAGCAGGTGGAGGAGACTGCGTTGACTTGTTTGGTCATGGTGAGTTTCGAGTCGAGGATGACTCCCAGGTTGCATGCGTGGTCGGTAGGGGCCGGGGGGGACCCCAGTGATGCGGAGTCGTCCCATGCTGAGGGGTTGGACCTGAGGATGAGGATCTCCATCTTGTCTGAGTTCAGCTTAAGTCGGCTTTCCTTCATCCAGTCGGCGTTGGCCTGCATTCCCTGGTGGAGGTTGGATTTGGCAGTGATAGGGTCCTTGGTGAGGGAGTGGATCAGCTGCGTGTCGTCGGCGTAGGAGATTATGTTGAGGTCGTGATGTCGGGCGATGCATGCTAGTGGTGCCATGTAGACGTTGAACAGCGTGGGGCTGAGGGAGGATCCCTGTGGGACGCCGCAGATGATCTTGGAGGCCTCGGACCGGAACGGGTGGAGGCGGACTCTCTGGGATCTGCCGGAGAGGAAGGAGGTGGTCCAGTCCAAGGCCTTCTCTTGCAGATGCGCGCACACGTAGTGTGTGGTGGCAGACGGTGTCGAAGGCGGCGGAGAGATCCAGGAGGATGAGGGCCACCGTCTCGCCGTTGTCTAGAAGGATCCTGATGTCGTCTGTGGCAGCGATGAGGGCAGTTTCGGTGCTGTGGTTGCTGTGGAATCCTGATTGGGAGGGGCCCAGGATGTTATTGTCTTCAAGGTGACGGGTGTGCTGGATGTTAACTATCTTCTCGATGACCTTTGCTGGGAACGGAAGCAGGGAGATGGGCCGGAAGTTCTTGAGGTTGCTCGGATCCGCCTTGGGTTTCTTCAGTAGGGCGTTGATCTCTGCGTGCTTCCAGTTCTCTGGGAAGGTAGCGGTCTCGAAGGAGAGGTTGATGATGTTGCGTAGGTGGGGTGCGATGGAATTGCTGGCTTTGTTGAAGATGTGGTGTGGGAGAGGGTCGAACGGGGATCCGGAGTGGATTGTGCCCATGGTCTTGATCGTGTCCTCGATGCTCACGTTGGCCCAGGTTGTCAGGGAGTCTTGGACGGTGGGGTGCGGTGGGTCCAGTGCGACGAGGCCCATAGGGGTTGTCCGGGGTTTGAAACTGTCATGGATGTCGGTGATTTTTCGGTGAAAAAGGTGGCGAGGGAGTCGCACAGGGCTTGCGATGGCGGGATGTCATTGGCGCTGGAGCTAGGGTTGGAGAGTTCCTTCACGATGTTGAAGAGCTCCTTGCTGTTGTGTGCATTGTTGTCAAGGCGGTCTGTGAAGGAGGTCCTTTTGGCGGTCCTGATGTGGTGGTAGTGGTTGCGGATGGCGTCTTTGTGGGCAGTGCGGCTGTCCGGCGTCTTGTCGCTATGCCATATGTTCTCCAATTTCCATCAGGTGCGCTTTGAGGCGAGGAGTTCTGGGGTGAACCAGCTGGTTCTTTTGCTGGTGTCTCTGTTGGTGGGTTTTTTCAGTGGGACTACAGTGTTGGCGCAGTCGTTCATCCAGCGTTCGAGGGTGAATGCACCATCATCGGGGTTGGAGGGGTTGGTCGGAGGGTTGAGTGCGAGGCTTGTCTGTAGTTGTTCCTCAGTGACTTTGCCCCAGCAGCGGCGGGGGATCTGTAGGGTGTGCTGGTGTTTGGGGGGTTTTCGGAAGGAGAAGTGGATGCAGTGGTGGTCTGTCAAGGTGAGTTTGGAGGCGTGGCTGAAGGTGACGTGGGGGCTTGAGGAGAAGAAGGCATCAAGTGTGTGACCGGCGATGTGGGTCGGTGTTGTGACGAGCTGTTTTAGTCCGAGATTGGCGAGGTTGTCGATCAGGGTGGAGGAGTTGTTGTCGTTGTTGTTCTCCAGATGATAGTTCAGGTCTCCGAGGAGAATGTAGTCGGTGGAGGTCAGCGCATGCGTGCTGATGAGGTCAGCGATGGAGTTGCAGAATTGAGGCTGGGCGGTCTGTAGACGAGGGTGCCTCTTAGGGTGGTCTTGGGGGTCCGTGTGGATCTGGAAGTGCATGTGTTCGGCGGTGCTGAGGGTGTCATTGGTGTTTGTTGACCAACGCTCATTTCTTCCAGTTTAAAGGGTCAGTTCCTTCATGGTTTCTTATTCGTAATTATCACCGTATTTCAGTAGTACAACGAAGATAAGTACAAGTTTTTGTTTTAGGTTACCTTTTAACCCCCAAATGGTATTGCCATCATGGTTTTCCTTTGTTGTACGATTTTGTTAACCTTTAATTACATCATACGGGACTACAATTCCCAAAGTGCTCCATAACTGCCCTTTACATTCATACTGGTTTTGAAAAGTCGATTTCGGTAAAACCACACTTAATCCACAGTGTACCGAGTGCAACACAGGCTTTTAAATGGACAGTTCCATACTTCGGTCACGGTGTACAAGTAAAGTCTCACTACCACTGAGTTTCCGTGCAGCTTTTCGTTTGCCTTTCATATATATAGATAGATATATTATCTACTGGCGGTCGCCAGTAGATAGTTATAGTTACGACCTATTTTCCATAGGAAATCCGCAACATTCTATTCCCAATAAGTCTGGTGCCGGTTGACGAATCCTCGCATAATTTTCCAAACTTTTGGCCAGCTCTGCTCCGCTCCTACCCTGAAAGTTTTGTGGTGATTCGTCAAGCAGGGGCCGAGAAAAAAGGGGGGTCCCAAAACGCGTTTTCCCCATGCAATTTCCCATAGGATCTGTTGTCGCAGCTACAGCCCGAACCGCTGAACGGAATGACACCAAATTTGGCAAAGAGATAGTCCTTAGTTCAGACTCGTGCCTTTTGCATAAATGGTGTGAATCCGTTCAGTAGTTCCAGAGAAAATTAGAGTTTAAAGTACATAAATATCTATGGCCGGGGAGGATCCGCGGACCCTACCTGCACCGTGAGTGCACCCTCCCCGAACCAAGCGCACACCCGCCCGATCGCACGCTGAATGCTAGTTGGCTGTCGAGTGTCTGTCTACATTCGAAACCAGGAACTGTTGGCGGCCATTTTCTGCCTCGGTAGAAGCGAGGCTGAAGAAGCAAGGGGAATAAGTGTGTAAAACATATAAAGGGGGCAGAATGGAAATACTCTGACCCTCTAGAGGTGCTTAGGGGGTCGCGTTGTGTGCATGGATTCTCTCACGTAGGGTGCGCGGATCCACTGAGTTTTTTTTAAAAAGACAAGAAATCATTGGTTGTATGACTACTTTCTACACTGAAAGGTAGGGTGTATATTTCTGTTTGTTAAAGGTATGATTCTTATTGGTTAACAAAAACAGATTGTAAGGAACATTATATATGATAAGCTGATATGTTGAAAAGACAAGCACACTTCCTGTCTTGTTTAGCACCATTGTGTGCTGAACTTGTGACCTGTGTGCTCAGTGCAGTGTTTCATGACCTGTTTCTATGGTAAGAGGCAGAAGGCAGATTGGGGGAAGGGTTGAAATGTATTTCAGTTGGAAAGGGTTGAAATGTTTAACCAATAGAAATGTGTGTTTGCTTTTGAGTGTATGTGTGAAGGATTGTGATTTGATGTTTACATGTATATGTGTGGAAAATGAAAGGGAAACTTTTCCATTCTTTGTTTTTGCTGAGAGGTGCACAGTGCAGAGATTCTGTAAAAGAAAATCTGGTGTGTGACTGATATACTTCTTAATCTACAAAACAACTTGAAAGGTGAGTTATTTAATTGTGAGGGGATGTATGTAGAGTATTTTGATTTTAATCAGACTACTGTATTTCTCCTGCTAAAGTGTAGGGAGTACCTTTTTTCTCTACAATCTTATTGACAGTGTGTGTGCACGTAGAAACCATTCTGTGATAAGCATTTGTGTTTTTCATGTGTTTGCAGACAGATAACTGTGCTGTTTTTGTATTTTGGTAGAATTAGAAACCAGTCACTGTTTATGAATTTGTGAAATGAGTTATGTTATGTTTCTATACTAACATGTAGTACTTCTTCCAGACGAAGAAATGTGTTTTGGTATAGTGCAATGGATAGTGTTGTTTGTCTAGAATCACACTGTGAGTCTGTGTGCACTTGGTAACCACTGTGAAAGACGCATTTGGTAACATCATGTATTTGCTGACAGATAACTCTTTTAAAACCTGTCATGTTGTCAAGTTATAGTAGCATTAGATGCCAGTCTTTGGTTATGCATTGATAAAATGATTCATGCTTTGACACTAAAGTGCAGTACTGAAATATGTAGTTTGTGTGCAGTCCCCTTACCACTTCCACAGTAGTGAATGAGTTTTGGTAAGCTGCTAGGGATAGTGTTGCTTGTCTAGAATCACACTGTGAGTCTGTGTGCATTTGGGAACCACTATGAGAGAAGCATTTGGTAACGTTGTGTATTTGCTGACAGATAATTGTTTTAAAACCTGTCATGTTGTCAAGTTTTACTAGAATTAGAAGCCAGTTTTTGCTTATGCTTTTATTAAATGAGTCAGGCTTTGACACAAAAGTGCAGCCCTGAAATATGTAGATTGTGTGCAGTTCCCTTATCAGTTCCACAGTAGTGAATGATTTTTGGTAAACTCCTAGGTATAGTGGTTGTTGTCTAGAATCACACTGTGAGTCTGTGTGCATTTGGGAACCACTGTGAGAGAAGCATTTGGTAAACTCGTGTATTTTTTAGCAGATAATAACTCTTTTAAAACCTGACATGTTGTCAAGTCAAGTTTTAGTAGCATTAGAAGCCAGTCTTTGCTTATGCGTTGATTAAATGGGTCATGCTTTGACACTAATGTGCTGTACTTAAATATGTAGATTGTGTGCAGTACCATTACCTCTTTTAGACTAGTGAATACGTTTTGGTAAACTGCTAGGGATAGTGTTGCTTGTCTAAAATCACACTGTGAGTCTGTGTACATTTGGGTAAGGATTGTGAGAGAAGCATTTGGTAACATAGTGTATTTGATGACAGATAACTGTTTTAAAATCGGTCATGTTGTCAAGTTTTAGTAGCTTTAGAAGCTATTCTTTGCTTTTGCATTGATAAAATGAGACAGGGTTTGACACTAAAGTGCAGTACCATGTACTATTCTCTTCACTGTGCCAGAACTGAAAATTTAAAAGTTTTACCCAGATGATTTAGTCAGTTTCCAAGTACTCATGTTGTGAACCATACATTACCACATAGATTGTTTCAAATGTCTATGCAGTATGCATGCAGTCTTCTAACATACTAACTAGTTACGCGACCCCCAGCTTTAAGAACAAAACAGATTTGTAGCCATGAGGATGATCTCAAAACTTGTCAAAATGAAACGTTTGAAAGATTCCTAAACAGGGGTTATGAGGCTTCTGATTTGCAAATAGCTCGAGACAAGGCAAATAGCATTGCCCTGGATGCTCAGCAGCCTATCACTCATGAGGTCCAAGAACCATCAAGGCAGAGTACCATTGATACTAACTCCACCATCTCTGAATCTATTGATAACATCAGACTGATAACTAACTATTGTAAACAAGAGAGACAGATTCGCAGAATTTTATATAAAAATTGGCCAATAATTCGGACAGACATTACTATGGCACAAATTCTGCCAGAACTCCCTCTGTTGACATTTAGAAGGGCCCCCTCAATGAGGGATGCTCTAGTAAAAAATAGGCCTGAGGTGATGACTTCTAACACATGGCTAACAGCCAGACATGGTTTTTTTAAGTGTAGTTCTTGTCGCGCGTGTAAATTTGGGAAAAATGTATCGGAATATGTCACAGCTTTCAGTCCCATTCCAGTTAAAATAAAAGGACATTTTACTTGCAGAACTGAATATGCAATCTATATTTTAGAATGTACTTGCCAGTTATTATATGTTGGCAGTACAAAGTTGCAAGTTTTTAACAGGATTTTACAACATCTTAGAGCAGTGGTCAATTCCGATCCCACCTATCCTGTAGCGCGACATCTTAAGTTAGTACACAACAATAACCTCAATGACCTCAGTTACTAATACCCAAAAACATTAGAGGGGGTAATAGAGAAAAAAGGCTGAGACAAGTGGAGTCTGAATTCATTATGTTACTAGATACTAAAATGCCAAATGGGCTTAATAACAATGAAGATTTGCACAACTTTTTATGATGAATTATTTTTAAATGAATAATTTTGGTGATGTTGATTGTTTGGTGAAGTCCTGGGTTGCTTTTAGACTAGCTTTTTATCCCTACTTTTGCCAGGTTTTATCTGGGTTTTCTAGATTTTATCTGGTTTTTGTGGGATTTATTGTCGGTTTTAGGTTCTTGGATTTTACTAATTTTAAGACATCATTTTATCAAATCTGTGCACTTTTGTGACTCTTTGGCTGCTAACATATGGTTTTATTTAGACCTATATGTTATTGTATGACAGAACAGTAGTATAACATCTCAGGTCTGCTTTTAACTCTAATATAAAATATATAATTTTCTTGTCTCATTAGATGCTATAAACCAGAACAGTTCTGAAGATGGTGACGTGTATATATGTATGAACATCATACCTCCAATTAACTGAAACATGGGAAAACATTTGTAACGTCTATTATAAGCTGCAATGTAAATCATACCTATTATTTTTGTATATATAAGTCTGTTATGATTATGCACTTTAGTATTAGCACTTTATTTGCACTATTTTGCACAATTTTTTAGAATAACTGCAGAATGCGCCAAATGGTTCAATGGGCATGTGTAATAGGTAACATTAAATTTAACTCGTATACAAGCAATTTTGGCAATTAATATATCTCAACGAATATGCACTGTGCTAAAATTTATAGTTGGAGATATATGATAGGGTGTTTCTTGCATATGTGATGCTCTTTAGTTGTGAAATATCGTAAAGGAACACTATGTTCTTATTTGTTATTCAGATTTTTACAACTATCGACGTAAAAGGATGTATTCACTATGTAATGTATGACAAATGCTAAATTGTGATGCTCTTTAGTTGTGAAATATCGTAAAGGAACACCATGTTCTTATCTGACATTCAGATTTTTACAACTATCGACGTAGAATGATGTATTAAATATGCAATGTATGACAAATGCTAAATTGCTTGAGAAAGTATTGGTATGTGTTTTTACTCACAGTCCTATGTTGATGTTTAAACCGTAAATGTTTTGGCAATTTCTAAGCGTGTTTCTGATTAGTCACCTCATCATGCAGACCACTTTCGGTTGAAAGGGTGTTCTATAAGTGTTGTTGTGCATGATTGCACTTAATACTCATAGAACAAGACACATGTCTAGATTTATCAGAAATCATAAATCTCGATATGTGTGTGAATGGTGTAGGAAAGCACAACAAGGAGAATTGTTTTAATTTCTCCACATTTTCATATCTTCAATGCATGCTGAAATGTTCAGCATACATTGAAGGAGAAAAATGCATTTTCTCATTGTTTTTGTGCAGGAAGGTGTGTCTTCCTGCAGAAAAACAAACAGCACATGACACAGATATCCTTGCACTATGGTGCAAGGTGACCTGTGTCACCACATGGCTGCAGTTTAAGCAGTCGTGCAGAGAGAAGCATAGATTTGCAACATATTTATGTACATATGTTGCATCCCTGTGCTTCGGAAGTACTACAGCACACCAGTTAAAGAGGTTACTGTGTGATGCTGCAGCACTTCCTCATAGTTCTGCACTTATACATTCACCATACGCTACTAATGCATTCATTCAGTCAATTACGTACTACACATACATTCATCTAAACTTTCACACACTAACAAAGAAATTTAGCTCTTTTTTTAAACCAGGAAAGTTAGTTCTTACAAGAACTTTTTTTTTCTTTTTTCTTCTTTTATATTTTTTTTGGTTTTTCTAACAATTTTGTGATATTTTTTTGGTTCTGAAAAAAAAACCAAAAAACAAAACAGGAGAAACCAAACAATGAACTTCAGGGAACAATAAAAATAACCACAAAAAAAACCTAGCAAATGTGGCTTTCTTGCCGGCGGCAGATCAGATCGATCGACTGCTCACCATAGCACAAAGTCGCATTGCACTTAGTGCAGAGCACTTTTAAAAATTTAAATTGAGGGCGGATGTCCAAGGTTTGGGCTGATGGATGCACTCTTGATGTGCTCGGCTGGGATGAGGTGGAAGGCGCAGGAGCAGGAGTGTTTCTCATCCGTCGGCACTCTTCTCGTGCAAGATTGTTTGGATGAAGGGTCCTCATGTGCTTCATCATACTTGCCGTGCCTCACAAGTATTTCTTGTTAGGATCCCCTCGCGACAGGACTCTTTTGCAAATCTTGCACGTGACCAAGGTGGCATTGGTCTTATTCTGCCCCTCGGGAAAAGTAAAAAATTTCCACACCACTGAAGACAAACGTTCTTTGGGTGGTGCCGCCTCCAAAAATTCATCCTCAGAAATATGAGGAGATGCAGGTGATGCCTGATGCCCTGAAGCCATTTTTGGTTGAAAAAATTTAGAGATAAGTGTAAACTTAGTCTAAAAAATCGTCTTCTCTCCAAAGAGATGGTCCTCTAAAGAAGGTCAAAGAAGAATGATTAAAATGGGTGGGGTCTTTCAATAGTTAGAAGAGGAAGCGTAATGAACCAATCAAATCTCTTTTTTTTGCAGGTGACATGGGATCCGCGCGCCCTGCGCTTACGCAGCACGCACCCAGCACGCATCCGCGAAATTGAATAATTTTTTTTTTATAGGATTAGATGTAAAAATATATTACTTTTAAGACTAGTTTAGAGTTTGTCTTCAATTAATATTCACATGAAATACATAAATATGTTTTTTTAAATGTTAAATACTTCGCGGGATCGGCGCACCTACCGCGTCATAGACGCAGATGACGCATCGCGGAAGCGCATAAACGTCGCGTTACGTACATCGAACGTGTCGCGTTTAGGCTGGGAGTCGCGTGCCGGTCGCATTGGAAATGCGCACTAACCACGTACCCGACGCATACCATGCGCGGATGCTATCGCGTAGGGATCGAGAACGGTGCGCATAGGGTGTGCGGATCCAAAAACATTGAAAAAAATATATAAAATAAAGTTTTGGACATATAGTTAAAAAATATTTTGAAAAATATAAAAAAATATGTTTGAAAAACCCATTAAGTTTAAATAATATTTTTTAATTTTTAAAAGAATTAATTGAAAAAATAAGTTAAAAAAATGGTGATAAAAAAGTATTTAAAAAAAATGTAATTAATGAAATTGACACACTGAATTTGAAAAATATACAAATCCAATCAAAATCATTAAACATGATATCTTCAGAGATAAGTTATAGAAAGGAATTAGCATTTAAAAAACGTTTGAAATTCACTGAAGAAACCATAGGTTTCATGCACGTTATAGTTAGGAATTGGCATTTAAAAAAGAAATGCACTGAAAAAACCAAAGGTTTCAGAGGCGTTATAGTTAGGAATTGGCATTTAAAAAACCTTAGAAATTCACTGAAAAAACCATAGGTTTCAGGGGTGTTATAGTTAGCTGGACATTTCCCTCGTACAAAACCCTAGAAATTCCCCTGATATAGTTAGTTCAGCTAACTATAACTCGCGCCCCCGAAATGCACTGCTGATGACGTCACATATTACATCACTCATGACATGGTCAGTGACATCATTGATGACATCACTGATGACATCTCAAATGACATCACTGATGACATCACTGACTTACGACCACCTCTTTGCCTTCCTAACAAGCGAAGAGTCGGTCAGACAGTAGATAATACAAGCAATCATTTATTCATAAATTACACTGCAGTGGAGCCCAGTCCGATCAGCACCCATAGATGTCTGTCGAGGGGACTGGTTCCCAACGCTTGGTGATGCATATTCACTCTTCTAACACTCCCCAACCACGCCCACAATGGAAAGTTACTTGCCTGAGCTGTACATCAACACAGAAGGCACAGGGGGATGGGCTGCCATCTGCACGGCAGGTACACGTTATCACTATCTCAAGGTTGCCTTGCAGAGCCTGGCTCTTCCTAACGTGGGAGCAGGGCTACGAAGGAGGATAGGCATGCAGAGGCAGAATGGTCTATTCATTAGCGAGTCACGATCCAGCCTTGAACATGGGAGGAAAAATAGCTGAACACAGTCTTTTGTCGAGGCCAGAAATACAGAAATAAGGAGCTTGAATCAGCTATCACCTAACATTGCCTACGAATACAAAATGGCATTGCCTAAGCTTGTATTGTAAATATAACATCATCATGCACATTTTAGGCCTAGCGGTTACTACTTATCATAGCCTTCTAAATGCTAACACATCATAATGTAAAATCAGTCCACGTGAGTACATAAATTGCAAAATCCTAAGAAAGAGGCGTCAGAGTGTGTACGTTGACAGCTATTAACCAAGGACGTGTCAGAGAGGGCAGTACAGGCCCTTGTGTCAGGCTGGCATAGATTTGTAAAGGAGGGGGATTTAAGGAGCACAGAGCAAGCAGTTGGTCAGAGACAGACATAGCTAGCTCAGTGGGTCTGAGATAGTACAGGGGAGAATTCGGATTGATTTCCCTATCTGGCTGATGCAAACATATAGATATATATTTTTCTCCAGAATATCCCTCCTTTTTGATAGCAATATCATATACCATTGTAAGAAAAATATGAATATATATATCTTAATTCCAACACCATCTGTTAGGTAATACATTTTCCAACCCTCCTTAGAGCGACGCAAGGAAAACCTAGACACCAGGAAGGCTCCCAAACAGAGGAAATGTATTTGCACCTTTCTTCTTATATTGGCTTGCCAAGGCAGAAGGCAGGCGCACATCCCAGTGTCACGTCTTGGAACACGCTTCTTCTGCCCTCCTCTGACTTTGTGGGGAGCTTATATAAGGATAAAAGTGCTGTCACTAGTAAAACACTAAGATGTGGACGAAGTCCATATACAGGTATATATGCAAAATAGAAGTGCCATGCAAGCGCAAGACATAGAGCAAAATATACTTATTGCAGTATAAGCAAACAAAGGAACAGATAATAGGTTAAGCTAAACATGCAGAGTGTGTATGTTGACAGCTGTTAACCAAGGACGTGTCAGAGAGGGCAATACAGGCCCTTGGGTCAGGCTGGAATAGATTTGTAAAGGAGGGGGGGTTTTAGGAGCACAGAGCAAGCAGTTTGGTCAGAGACAGACATAGCTAGCTCAATGGATCTGAGATAGTGCAGGGGAGAATTGGGATTGATTCCCCTATCTGGCTGATGCAAACATATAGATATATATTTTTCTCCACAATGTGCATGCCGTTTTCTGATTGGCTGTGTGTTCCTAACTTAGTATGGCATCTGACTTTATGCTGCTTTTTAGAAGACACGCCCCTCTGGCCAAGCTTTTTTTATGGGGGCCAATCTCCTGAGACCATTGTGGTGTTTCTGCCTATCTGTGGGACCGATCTGGGTTTTCCTGTTCGCACGTTCTGTTTCAGGGTTACATGTCCTACCCCCCCGGGGATCTTTCAATCAGTTACTTCAGGCCTAGGTCGCAGGGCCTGCCTTAACCACATATTTCTGACTCGGGTTTGAGGGGGAGGGCACATCAGGTAAATTCAACAACAGAGATGTGAGTTCATTTTTATACGTACATATATCATGGTGTACATCGATATCATTAACAAATACTTACCTTCACAATATTATTATAGTTGATATTCTGGACACATTATTATGGCAAGATTAAATTTTTTTGTTGAGTTTTGCGACATACAACCTTGTTTTCACATGTGTAAGATTTAGACGATGAACAGTCTTTAAAGATTAATATCCTGATTTAGAGGACAGGTTACTCTGTCAGAAAAGTGACAAATAAAGCAATATCGCTAGGAGCATTCCCCACCCCTTATTGCACTGCTGGTCAATCCCCAAACAGGGATAATTCACTTCAATAATCAATTACTCTTGACTCATACTCTTCATTTATCAATCTTTGAATTTATTCGAACCAATCATAATAATGGTGATCTTCATTAATCTCAACTTGGTGTGGAATCATAGATAACAAATTAAGCTCATTGTTCTATTCACATGTGACAACTATCCCATCCCAATGCATTTCGGGCTGGAGTTGCCCTTAGTCAGGGGTTAAAGAATAGTATCTGTCTGTGTCTTACTCTAAAACATCAGGTAATCACAAGTGGTGGTGAACGCTACTAGTGATATTTGATTGGTACACTTCTTGATCTAAGAGTGATACCCTGCTGAACGCTATGACTTGTATGCATACTTTTTGGCCAAAGAATTTCGAGTGCGCGATCCATACAACATTTGAAATGTAGCAATATATCATATGATACTTGTAATAAGGTGAACAGGATATCTGTCATGTTTGTGACAGTGCAACCAGTCTGCCAAACTCTACATCAGGCCTCAAGTTTGATGAGTCAGTGAATAAGGGAAAGGAATAGATATCAATGAATATAGGTAGTGTATTGAAATAAACATTTCTGAACATGTTATCTTTTTACAAGAGCTAGACTGCACACAGGTTGTGTAGAATACTGACAAAGAGAGATATTAATCTGCTGTTGATGGGACTGCACAGACATCACCAGCTTCAGGTTTATTGTAGAAAAGAAAACATTAAGATTGCATTGAAGTGAGGCCAAAGAACATCAACTTGAGGCGTGGCTGTTACAAATTCTGCAATGAAACAGAGATTGGAAGTGCTGAGGTTACACATAGTGGCCACAAAAAAGCTTGAGGGAAGTCTATGGAAATTTTCAAAGAGAAGCCACTCCTTTTTCTCTTGTGGTCAGTCATCAGGGATGGTGAAGGGAACAGAAGTGTCCCTCATAGTTGCAATCAAAATATGAGGCACACCTTTTAAAAAGGGAACATTCTGTTTCTTATGACAGGGATAAGAAGACAGAAGATAATGACTTTCCTTTACGTCACTCAATTTCTTATCCAATATCGATTCAGTATCTCTTGCCACCAGAGTGATTTCTGTCCTGTCATGTTGCAAACCAGATGGATGTAAAGGGCGATTTATTTATTTAGCAACACAAATTTTACCTTGACTATTGTTAGACCTGGCATCTTTTGGCCTGGTTTCCCCAGTCTTTTTGTCTCTGACCTTCTGCTTTTGATTGTACGCTGGAGTTAAGTTTTGCTTGTTTTAACCTCTTCAATGCCCATGACGAGCTGGTCTCGTCATGAGCCGCGGTTGCGCTGTGCCCATGACGAGACCAGCTCGTCATAAACCCCGCCCGCTAATACAACGGCCGGCACAGGGCGGGGAAAGGGGCGGGCACTGAAGGGGTTAATACTCTGGGCACTTTACCACTTCTGACAAGTGCTAAAATGCAAGTGTTCTCTATCTAATACGGAATGGTTTTTGGTTTCTCCGTGATTGGCCTATTTGATTTACTGGTAAGTTCCTAGTGCAGTATACTCTGTGTGTACAGGTCCTGTAAGTCAAATGCTACTAGTGGGCCTGCAGCACTGATTGTGTCACCCACATGAGTAGCCCTGCCAACATGTCTCAGACCTGCCTGTGGCTGGAAGGCGGGACCATCATTGGCAAAATGTGCCTCTAAATGCATTAGGAATCAGACTCGTTAACAAGATAGCTTCTTGTTGTGTGATACATGTTGGTTGGAGGCCAGCTTACCCTGTTTACCCTGCAGCCTCCTGCCCCCCCCTTTTGAATAAAAGGGTTCTTGTGTTTTCAAGTTCACCCACTTGCCAGGTCCAAACCTTCCCTTTTATTCCATATAAGGCACCCCTAAAGTAGGCCTGAGGTAGCCGCCTGGGCACGTTGCAGCATATTTAAAATGTAGGACATGTACTGTTGGGGCTGATTTCATTTTTCACTGCACCAAGGCCTATCTCTCCCATACACTAGCATTGGAGTTGCCTTGTAACATCTTATAAGTGTATCTTACAATTGGAAGCTGATAGAAAATTTTAATTTGGTGTCTCTACTCTCACAATTTAAAAACACATCTTTTAGTGAAGTTGGTTTTTAAATTGTAGGTCTGAAAATGGCTCTTTTAGAAAAGTGGCATTTTCTTACTTTAACCATTCTTTGCCTCAGCCTGTCTCTGAATAAACATATGTGTCAGGATGACAGTTGGGCTGTTTGTGCATTCACTCTAGACAGTCACAAAAAGGGATCTGAGGTGTCCCCCGTATATCCTGAGCATAAGTAACAATTGATGGACGCAGTGCTAAACAATGCAAACATATACCCCCAGTCTTAAAGATCTGGATTTAATCCATCGTTCTTTTGTTCACAACCCCACCCCAGATTGGACCCAGCCATATGCAAATCAGTCTTGACCCTGTTCCTCATGGGAACAGTTCAGCCTGAACTGCCAAGCCAGGTCCTCCCTGGACCGGAAATAAGCATCCTACGACTGGTTTCGCGCCATCACCCCTTATTCGCGATGCTAGTTTTTTAATGCATTACTTTGTCCTGGTCAAGTGCAACCATTGATTTCTGAAGAACTTTAACTTTATTTCACTTTAAAAATTCATATCTTGAGTTGTATATGTTGAAGTTTTGTCATTTTGGTCTTGTTTTAATCAAATAAATATTGGCTATTTTTCTAAACTGCTGTGGAGTCCTTTTGTGGTGTTTTCACTGTGTTACTGTGTGAGTGTACGGATACTTTACACATTGCTTCTGGGGATAAACCTGACTGCTCTTGCCAAGCCACCTACGGGGGGAACACAGATTATTACAAGGATGTAACTTACTTACCCTGACAAGGAAAGTGGGTCCCTATTTATACCGGGTACATACCCCTGCCAACAAGTGACCCCATTTCTAAAATCAGTGGCAGCGGTAGGATAGGACTTGTATTTGTACATTACATACAATGATTGGTGTACACTAGTTCCATGCAGACCATTACGCCCCAGCATACTATTTTTGCAACTCTTGAGCTTTTGCCATAATCATCAGTCTGGAGAGTCTTCAGCTGTACCTGCAAATTTGGGGTTTGAGTAGGAAAACTTTTTAACCGATACAATGCTTACGCTCAAAAAGTTCTGCTGGGAGTTCAAATGTCTTTTTAAAGGCCTCACTAAAAAGGAGGAGCTGCGAAATGAGCTGAGGGCCTGGTTGGCAGCCAGGGAGGCTGGGGAGCATCCAGAGGATGAGAATGTTGTGAATATGGAGGAACAGAGCCTGCATCAGGATTTTATGGTACAACATGATCTGCCTAGAGGGAAGACACCCTCCAGGGTAAGAAGCAGTGTTTCATCAATATGTCTGTCCCTAGAGGAGCTGGAGGGCAGGACGCTCAAGTTGGAACTTCAAAAACTCTGGATAGGGCATGAAAGAGAAAAAGCTTTCGAGGAGAAGAAACAAGCAACTGAGGAAAAGAAAGTTCTATTAGTTCATGAGCTCAGTCTAAATGAGCTTGATCTGAAAGCCAAGAGGGTTGAGCGCAGCAAAGATAGCATATCTTCAGTGTAGTCTGAGAGAAAGGTGCACATTCCTAAGGGTTTAGTGAATAATTATACCGAGGATGATGACATATATAGGTGGTTTCAGGGCTATGAATCAGATTTATACATAAACAGGGTCCCTGATAGAGATGGGGGGGCAGGTTTGCAGAATTACTTTGAAGTGGGGGGGGGGGAGACACCCCCTGCCGGCCCTAGTACCACAGAGCAACTCATCAACTCCAACATGAAGGCAACCCTGATTAAGGGGTATGGTCTTACTCCAGAGAGGTACATGGACAAGTTCAGGAAGAGTCCCAAACTTGATTCACAAACATGGCCTGAATGTATTCATTCCTTCTGCAGAGCACTGGAAGGTTGGGTGAAGGCCAGCAAGTGCCAGATAGGGCAGAGTTCTGTGATGTACTTGGGCACCAGTTAGGGAGCGGCAATGTGCAGCTCCTGCAGGCAGAGATTAATACTATTCTGGCTTGGGCACCCCCCCAAGACCCAGACTGGGGTGAGAGCCTTTTTAGGTCTCACTAGGTACTACTGGAGATTCATCAAGGGGTTTGGCACCATTTTTGTCCCCCTTGACAGAGCTGACTTCCAAGAAGCATACCAGACCGCTTTTAATGCCCCAAAGGAGGCCATGTGCACAGAGCCCGTGCTCCTTACTCCTGACTTTTCCAAGGAATTTGTGGTGCAGACTGATGCCTCAGAGCATGGCGTGGGAGCTGTGCTTTCACAGTTAAACAAAGAGGGCCTAGATCAACCCATAGCCTTCATTAGTAGGAGGTTAATTCCCAGGGAGCAGAGGTGGAGCGCAAAAAAGGGAAGCTTTTGTTGTGGTCTGGGTGCTGAAGAAGCTAAGACACTACTTGTTTGGGACTTACTTCTGGATTCAGACAGACCACAGGGCCCTCAGATGGTTAATGAAGAGAGATGTGAGAACCCTAAGCTGCTGAGGTAGTCCATCTCCCTACAGGGAATGGACTTTATGGTGGAACACCACCCTGCAACAGAATACTCCTATGCTGATGGTCTTTCCAGATTCATACACCTTAGTGATTGGGACTCTCAAGATGTTGGGTAGCTCTCCCCACTTTCAGCTGGGGGGACACGTGTTAGACCTGGCATCTTTTGGCATGGCTTTCCCTGTCTTTTTGCCTCTGGCCTCCTGTTTTTGACTGTGTGCTGGGTTTCATTTTTGCTGGCTTTAGGACTCTGGGTACTTTACCATTGCTGACTAGTGCAGAAGTGCAAGCACTCCCTGTCTACAATGTAATAGTATTTGGTTTCTATGTGATTGGACTATTTGATCTACTAGTACATCCCTAGTACAGTCCACTGTGTATGCCCAGGGCCTGTAAGTCAAATGCTATTAATGGGCAAGCAGCACTGATTGTGCCACCCACATGAGTAGCCCTGCAAACATGTCTCAGTCCTGCCACTGCAGTGTCTATCTGTGCAGTTTAAACTGCCGTTTCAACCTGGCAAGGGCATCCAATTGCCAGGCCCAAATCTTCCCTTTTAATACATATAAGGAACCCCTAAGATAGGCCCACGGTAACCCCCTGCACAGGGTACAGTGTGTTTAAAACATAGCTCATTTACTGTGGTGTTTTACATGTCCTGGTAGTGAAATATGTCTGATTTATTTCGTTTTTCACTATAGTAAGACCTATCTTTCCCATAGGTCAGCATTGGTGCTGCCTTGTAAAATCTTACAAGTGCATCTTCCAATTGGGAGCAAATAGAAAATTAGAGTTTGGTGTCTCTGTACTCACAATTTAAAAACATATCTTTTAGTGAAGTTGGTTTTTAAATTGCAGTTCTGAACATGCCACTTTTAGAAAGTTGTAAAAGGAAAAAATGATGGACGGAATGCTGAACAATGCAAACATTCAACCCCACTCACAAAGATCTGGGTTTACTCCATCATTCTTTTGCTCACCACGCCTCCCCAGTTCGGACCCTGCCATATACAAATCAGTCTTGACCCTGTTCCTCATTGAAACAGTCCAACCTGAACTGCCAAGCCAGGCCCTCCCTGGACTGGAAACAAGCATCTTGGGACCGGTTGTAGGGTATCACCCCTCATCAGCCAGGCTAGCTTGAATCCAGTGATGCAGTGAGCACGAGAGCCACATCTCGGCATACCCTTCCCACATAGGGTGGCAAATAGAAAGTTTGCATTTTCTTACTTTAACCATTCTGTGCCTCTGCCTGTCTCTGAATACACGTCTGGGTCAGGATTACAGTTGGGCTGTGTGTACATTCACTCTAGACAGTCACACAAAGGGGGCTGAGGTGTGCCCTGCATATACTAATGGTCCATCACCTTCCTGGGCTAGAGTGATGAGAGGAGTTGACACTCGCACCTGAATAGGGCTGTGCCTCTCCCCTCACAATGCAGTCTCCACCCCCTGTAGTGTGTCTGGAGCCGGGGTAGGGCAGGGTCCTGTGTGCTACAAAGAGCTTTCTTTTAAGTTTTCCTACTTCAAAGGCTGAAATGGGTGTAATTACTGGACCTCTGACAGCATATGCATCAGAACACTACTGGATTGAGGACATTCTGCCAAGAAAAACAGCTGTGTTGCTTCAGGAGGGACTGCCACTTTGCTGTTCTCTTGCCGTGCTGACCTGCTGCTTACTGCTTCTGTCCTGGGAGTGAAAGGACTGAACTTTGTTTACCATAGCCTGCTTTCTGAGGTTCTTCAAGGGCTTGAGTTGAGCTTGTCTCCCGTTAAGAAGTCTCAGGGCCATCAAAGACTTCACCTATCAGAACCTGGACTCCACAGCTGAGAGCCCTGTGTTGCCAAGTGATACCAAATCCAGTTCCTGACCCCTTGGAAGTGAATTCTGGTGAAACAAGAACAGAAATCCTTGCATTGACTCCCAGCATCATTCCAAATCGGCGCATCGTTGCAAAACGTGATGCATAACTGCTGCCAGGAGCAAAGCGTGGTCCCTGCTTGACACAACTACCTCCTCTTTAAACCAGGCCCGACATTTCGCCTCAGCACCTCCAAAAAAAAAACACTGCAGGAGTCTCAAGCACCATATCACCGAAGTTTGTGACGCACAGCTCTGACTCTGGCGCAGAGCCTGCTTCAATGCTGTGGAATCTATGCAGCATGACTTGACTGAGGTATTGTGCCCGCAAACGATGCCTCCCCTCCCCTGCACCATGCATTGTCACTGGGCGCTGGTGGCTCAGTGGCTCTGCACCACCATTAGGAACCGACGCATCACTGCCTAGAGCGATACATCACCTCCGCTGTGCAATGCAAGATCCCCGAGCACCAACGTGCCAACGACCTGCACAGCAATAAAGAACCAACACATTACCTGCCTTTTTGACAGCCTCACCTCCCCTGTGCCACGCATTGTCTTTGATTTTATTAACGCATTCAAGGTACTTTGTCCTGGTCATGGGCAACCATCGATTTCTGAAGAATTCTAAGTTTATTTAACTTTGAAAATTCATATCTTGAGTGGTGTATGTTGGATTTCTGTTGTTTAATCTTGTTTTAATCAGATAAATATTGGCTATTTTTCTAAACAAGTGTGGAATCCTTTTTTGGTGTTTTCACAGTGTTACTGTGTGCATGTACAAATACTTTACACATTGCATCTGGGGATAAGCCTGACTGCTCTTGCCAAGCTACCAAGAGGGTGAGGGTGTAACTTACTTACCCTGACTAGGGTTGTGGGTCCCTATTTGAACAATGTGCATACTTCTTCCAACTAGAGACCCCCTTTTGCTTTGCCTATGAAAATAAGAAAAGTATTTCACATTAAAATATATCCGAAATTAACAGGTGAGGCCAGAATGAGCGTGGATGCTCTTTGAAGAAGATTTTTTTAAAGCACTTATCTATATATATGGTTGCTTTTTATGCAATTTTAAAATCACAGTCTGTCAGGATCATCATAGTTGATAATAGGTATTTGGTTGATGTTGAGAAGGAAAGGGGCCGCTTCCTAGGCAAAGTATTACCTCAGGAGGACTACAGACTATCCCAGCATTTATTCTAACCATGGGGAAGAGAACATTTTAAAGAATACCAAAGGTGAACATAGTGTCAGAGTGGTTTCAGGTATGTTTAGATCAATACTTTTTATGTACCCTATTAATACAGATCACAGTAAAGTCCAATTTAAAGGAAGCTGGTGTGAGATGTTTCAGGATCTCTGGGTTTTTGGAGACAGTGCAAGAATTTTGTTTAGAGTTCTTAAAAGTACCAGTTCAGCCCAAGGTACCAAAAGTGTTGTTTTTTTCATAGTATGATGGTAGAATAGGAAGTGAGCAATTTTGTTGACAAAACTGGTTGTAGTCTTGTGCAGAAGGATATACCATGACCATGGTCTATCAGCATTTCCAAATTGAGGGGATTCATCACCTCAGAGATTTAGCGAGGAAAGAAGATTGGATGATACATGTTTGTGGGGGTGAGGCTGCCTTTGACTCAAGACGGCTTCACCTTTGTAGAGCTTCGACATGGCACTACTTTCTAAGAAACCACTGATGGAAAGGTTAGGTGTTCCAGCAAGGATGCAGGAGTGCAAGGGTCGTCAGTCTGAAGAGACCTTGGCCTGTAACAATGATGTCTAGTCTACAAAAAGGATTGTTCACCAGTCCCGGGTGGCATGATTCGCGGATGGGGTGGGGGGGGGGGGGGTCACGTGGGGAGGGGGTCACGGGGGAATTTACTTTGGAATACATTTTTTAAAAGTCCTGCGTCGTCACTGCTCCTCTGCTCCACACAGGAAGCCGGCAGCCTCCCTCCAATCCCCTAAGCCAATTACAATGCTGCAATGGCAGCATTGTAATTGTTTGGGACGCCGACCACACAGGCGTCTATTGGGAGGCCATTAAGGGAGAGCATTTATGACTGGTTTGGTCGGCCCTGCAGCTGACCAAACAGTCAGCGTCCTCAGAGTGGGCAAGCCACTCCTCCCCTGCCCTAGAGCAGGACCAACCACTTGCCCGCCCCAACCAAACCCTTCTGCTTTCTCGCACTGCGAGAAAGCAGTTGGGCGACGCTCCTCCGCCCACATGGAGGAGCCGCCCCAGCTGTTCACCTCTGGTCTCAGCTGTGGTCCTTCAAATTGTTCAAGCTCTGTGGCATCTGCACGTTTGAAGTGAGAAATGGTACTTATTTGTTTTTTCATTGCTGCTTGATTACCTTTCACCTTGATTTGTTTTGAGAGCGATGGACCTGAGGATGGCACATTTCTCTTTTACTAATAGTTGAAAACCGCAATGACTATAAAAAAGAATCTGCAAAAGTAA
Source organism: Triturus cristatus (assembly GCF_964204655.1). Lineage (NCBI taxonomy): Eukaryota > Metazoa > Chordata > Amphibia > Caudata > Salamandridae > Triturus > Triturus cristatus. Next base: position 958,427,916 of record NC_140587.1, on the reverse strand, counting down.
GAGTTTTTCAAACTGTGATCTTCAGTTCACAAAAGAGCTTAGAAGGAGCTGACCCTTGATTACTCTGAAGACACAGATTTGAGTAACAGGAAGGTACCTTTATTCCATTCCGTAAATTCCATGCCTGCAAACCTGAGCCAGAAAGGCACTAGTTTTGAGATTGATATAAAAGCAGTAGAGGGAGAGTTGGAGGCCTGTCATCTTGGGTGGTACAAATGGAAGAAGATTTATCAGATTCCACTGACACAATCGGAGCACTGAGAAGAGGTATGCTCCTTTCCAGATGGAGGCTGCAAATACTTTTTACACAGTCTTGGTGAATCTGAGGAATGAGGCTTGTGGTCTTTAAACCCTTTTTCTCATTTTTGTTGTGCATCTATTTGTAAGGGGTTTTGGAGATGCATTATAACCCATTTTTGAGGGACTATTTTGAATACCTATGGTTTAGGGTGTGCTTTAAAGTAGGCTCCTGCAATGCTACTGTTTACTGTATTCAGCAACACCAGGATTCTTTGCAATTCGAATGGAGTGAACGAATTCGAAGATTCATATGCCCTACAGTCAGACTGACTTCGACCCTGAGGTGTTTTACAAATGTGTTGCATCCAACTGTTACGCTGAGAAGAATCTGGGGTGTAAGGCTAGTTATTTCTTTGGGCAATAATTTTTTTTATCGTCCTGGTGAACTAAAAGACATGGCAGTCAATTTGTTGGAGAGCCTGGATTTCATAGTGAACAAAATAAAGGGAAATCAAGTTTCTGCTCAGGAAATGAAGTTTCAGTGTATAAAGGCCTGAAAGAAAAAAAGTGGAAAAGATTCATGAAAAGATTTGCAGAGTTTTGGGTTTGAGCAGGTGTCTTTCCCAACTTTGGTAATAATAGGCTGGCTTGATTTTATTTTTGATTTCTGCTTTCATCCTTTAATTGTCTATATCTCATCCCTAGCTCATTTGGCTACGTCTGGTACAATTGTGGTTGCATAGAACATTTGGAACTCTGCACATCAAAGACTGAACTGCTGACAGTGCAGCTACACCGCGTTCATTGTCTTGGTCTTCAGTAAAGGGTCCATGTCCTCCTCCTTCAACCACAGTATAAAATGTTGGTATCTACCTTGATACAAATTTCCCTTTTACCCCAAGTATCTAAGATTTCCAGGACTTGGTTTATTTTCATAAAAGAAAACACTCAGGGGGATATTCACAAGGACTTATCTCCGATTTATCTCCACCTTAACGCATCAAAAGTGGAGAGGGATTTAACACACCATTCACAAGCTGGTGCAAACTGCAGACAATGCCAGTATTCCCGCGATAACTGCCCCAAAATTTAACTCCATGGTGGACACCACCAACTAACCCTAATGAGATGCAGAGTAGGCGTACCCGTGCAAAAACACACGAAAAAACCACAACACCATTTTCACAACGAACTGCCAGATCTGCAAAGTGAACCAAAAACAGCCGATAAGCCGCAGTAGCACCAGGGATTTAACACCTGCCTTTTGCTGGTGCTAAACAGGACGACTACCCACAGCATGAAAGGGAGCCCAGCCAAGAGCCACACCTGAAGACCCACAGATGCCATGGAGACAATGATTATGCAGCTCCGATACCCATGAGGGTCACAACACCCACCACCACCCCCAGCCCCCCCCCCAGACATACACATACCGTGCACGACACAAGAGCCACAAAAAGCGCATGATGACGCACATTGCCAAAAAAAACACACATGTGTGGCCAGAAGAAGGAGAAACAGTCACACAGCACTGAAGTAACAACCAAAAAATGTATTTAAATACAACACACAACACCAATGCGGAAGACTACTGTCGGGTCCGTCAGGGACAATCTCGACGTCACAACCTGGTAAATAAAGCACAAAATCAGGACGTATGTCATGCGTACATCAAAGGAGCGAGACACAGAGAAACAGCGAAGGAAAGAAAGCCAGAGAGAGAAAGAGAGGGAAGGAAAGGAAGGGAGAGAGAGCAAGAGAGAGAGAGAGAGAGAAGGGAGAGAGAGTGATAGAGAGAGAGAAGGAAAGGAAGGAAGAGAGAGAGACATCGCCGCCCCTGCGCACCCAGGCCCCACTGCTCACCTGCTGCCACCGGTCTGTCCACCAGTGGGCACACCACGTGCCCATGCAAGCGCCAGGCCCCGGTCCCGCCACCATGGCATGGTCCACATCATGCGGACCCGCCCCGCGGCCCAGCAGGTCCCACACATTACACTGAGTCCTGAGTCAGCAATGGTGGAGACCACATCAGTGCACACATCATCATCGCAGGCTGCACACCCGCTCAGCTATTTCAGTGCCACTAACCCTGTGCAACCCCAGTCAGCGCCACGTGGTGGTAGGCCCGTGACGGGCGCAAGGCTTCGGGTGCCACTAACCCTGTGCAACCCCAGTCAGCGCCACGTGGTGGTAGGCCCGTGACGGCCGCAAGGCTTCAGGTGCCACTAACCCAGTGCAACTCCGGTCAGTGACACGTGGAGGTAGGCCCGTGACAGCCGCAGGTCTTCGGGTGCCACTAACCCTGTGCGCAACAACTCATGGGCCCTTTATGATTGAGAACCGTGGAGCGTCCATCATCCAGTCACCACTGGCAGAGGGGAATGTGATGTTGTCGGCCCCTTATATTTGCAGGGTCACATGGGGTGTGGTGTGTGTGCAAACCTGCCCTCAGGGAGTGGCTGGGACATGCCCACAACTAGACCAGTGGCCTGCACACCACCAGCAAGTACGCCTGTGACAGGTAGCTATGTGGGCCCCCCCTCAGAGCGTAAGCGGAGTGGTCTGGCCTGGCATTTGTAGGACCCGCGCAGGGCTTGTAACAGTGACTCGGGGGCTCTGGGCGTGGTTCAGTCCATGTCTGGACAAGGAAGTGACTAATGCGTGTGTCCCTGTTGTAGTGTCCATGGCACCCAGAACACAATAGGCAATGTAGCACACTGTGACTTGCATCACACTAGATGAGCATCATTGATGTAAGGGGAATCACTGTCCCTACATTCATCCACACATTCATACATGAATGATGAAAGACATGACACAGCAGTGCGTTACTGGATGTTTATTGCATATCCAGTGGAGATTTGCAGCTGGAGCTGTACAGGGACATGCCAAGCACACTTCACAATATGGGCCTGTGGAGGGCCAGCCAGAGTCCATCCGGGGATGACAAGTACTGCGGAAGAGGAAGGGTACAGTCTGCAGTCTAGTCGCCGTGTCATTGGTCATCAAACAGGATACGACAGTCCATGTCGCGGTCCAAGGTTAGTGCAGCGGAGTGTATCAGGGGTCAGTGGAAGGTCATGGGGCCATGAGCGGCACCAAGCAGATACAGGTCAGGTGGCGGTAATGAATGCTAGTGCCTCTTTCTGAACTCAAACCCATCCACGTCCTCGTCCTCGGATGTGTGCTCTGCCCCACCTGTGGGTGTTGCTGTACTGGCTGCGGCAGTGTGTGCCACTGACACATCAGGGGCCGGAGGAGGATTGTCGGCCCCACTGTATGGCAGTGACACATCAGGTGCCGGAGTGGATACGCCTGCTGCACTGTGAGGCACTGACACACCAGGGGGCAGAGATGTGGATGGTGTGGGGGCAGGGGCAGCAGCATTCATCAGCGCCACGCCTTGTGGCAGCAATGCCATGATGAGGATCTGCAGGGCATGGTAGATCCCAGCTACATTTCACTGATGTGCAGCGGTGGCTGCCATCCTTTCCGCCTCCATCCGCACCATGTCCCCATGAGCCTTCGCATGTGTGCCAGCTCATGGCTGGGATCGCTGGAGCCACTCTGAGCAGACAGGTGTTCTTCTCTCCACGTCATGACTCCAGCGATGTTAGTCAGGGCTCGTTGGAGACCATGGAGCGGGCCGTGGATGTCTGTTATGGACTGGAGCTGGTCCCTGATGGGACCTAGACACCCATGGATGGCGTCCAGTTTGGTAGCCATGATGGCGAACCACACCCATACCTGCTCAGCCCTCTCCCTCTTGTCCTCCAGCACACAGCGTTGGAAGGCCATGTGTTGTTCCTGGCGTGTCTTGGGAGACCGCCGGGGCTGTGGGTGCCTCCTGTGGGTGGTTTGGGTAGTGGGTGGGGTCTCCTCGATGCAGCTGGGCTGCCCTGATCCTGGAGGTGAGTTGCGGATGATGTCAATGATGTCTTGGAGGGCTTGGGTGTCGATGCTGGGGGTGTCCTCCTCGTCATCAGTGAAGAGTGGCTGGGACTGCTCTGCAGGAGGTATTGACGGTGCCCCTGCAATGTGAAGGGGAGATGGTGTATTACAATGTGTCCACATGTATGTTGCCGCATGGTACATGTTGACATTCAGACAGCATGGCATTGTACATTGTGACAGTCTGTAGATCAGGGCCATAACCCAGAGTAATTGTAGATGTGCACTGTGCTCTGCTTGATTGTGCATGTGTGCCATTGTGGCCATCTCCACCCATCCCCCCAGTACCTGGGGGTCACTCACCCGGTTGCGGTTGTGTTGTGTCCTGTCGAGCAGTGTCCAGTTCCCCGACTTCGGCCACAATCTCCACACTGATGACTGTCGACACCAGCTCCTCCATGTCATCCAGCACGAGCTGTGGAGCTGGGCTCCCACTTCCAGCCTGCAGTGCTGCCTTCTGGTTGGCTGCGAGTTTATCCTTGGTCTTGAACTTGATGTCAATCCATCGCCTCTTGGCATCGTCCATTGACCTCTTGTGCTCTCTGACAGCATTCACCTTGTCCACGATGTCCCGCCATATTCCATTTTTGGTGCCCAATGACACGTTGGAGGTGACGAACAGTTGTTGATGGTGTTCCATCGCCTCTGTGACCAGGATCCTGTTTTCCTGTGGACTGAACTTCGTCTTCCTCTTCTTCTTGTCCTTGCCCTTCCCTGTCCCCGATGTCCCAGGCTAGTCGTCCGGGGTGCTTGTGGGGTTGCGCTCGACCTCTGTGCCTGCTCCAGCTGCCTCCATGGTGCTTGGATGTTAGTCAGTTTGTGTTTGAGAGTTTTTTCTACTTTTATTGTGATTTTTACTGCCTGCCGTGTGTGTGTGTGTTGCAGGCCTGGCGCTGCTTATCGCTGATTTCCTCATCGCGCTTTGGCCCATTGCATGTTTTTTCGCGTTGAGGTTTGTGTTTTTATCTCTGTCGAGGTGGTTGTATTGCGGGCATTGGCCGTGGTTTCGGCAGACTATCGCATCGTACCACCTGGTTGTGAATTCCGTTATTTTACCGCGATAGGCTGCGATGTGTAAAGTTGTGTTACCATTTTTTGGTGATGTTTAGCACACGTTCTTGTGAATATCCCCCTCAATGTTTTCCCATTTCTCAATACTTCTCACATCTCTGTCATTTATGCAATTTTTCAATCCCAAATAGATTATGGAAATTCCACTCTTTTTATCAGCTCCCCTAAAATCTATTTAAAAAAGTTGAAATTAATCCAAAATGTGCCAAAATAACCACTCCTACAGCAATTACAGTGGTTTCCAGTCTGCCAAAGAACTGTTTTTAAAGCAATGGTATTTCTTCATGGAGCTGTTTTTCAACACTTTCCGGACTTTTAGCAATTAAATGCATTTGGCTTGCAGCAGCCGGTGAGATGAGTGCCGGGTATCCCCAGAACCAATCTCTGGAAGTAGAAGTGTCAGAGACAGGCACCTATGTTGTCGGGGGTGAAGACCAATATGGGAAGGTCACCATTGACAAGACAGAACGTTAAGTTGTAGCATGTCAAAACAGCTATGTTTATTTTTCACTATGAAACTTGTTGCAGAATGGGGGGAGCAAACTCACTTACCTGGAAAAGGAAAACAGCCTGGTTTCAGGGAGAGAGAATGATCTTTACAGCAGGGAAAATTCAGAGCACCGAGAAAGCCATGAACCATTGGCAAGGGGCAGAACTTGGAGTTTTGAAAGAAATAGAGTCCCTTAAGAGGTGGACGAATAGTTGAGGTGGAAGAGGGGGAAAATAATTTGCCAACATTTTCCTGAGAATGGAAAGGGGAAACAGAGAAAGGAAGGGTCGGGAATAGTGGTATAAAAGCTAGGTTTCTATCAGTAGAGCTGGAGAGTGGCTACACACCCTTCATTACCATAAGTCCTTTTTTTAGGAAAGTACACGGGAAGAGGGGAGAGAGACTAGCTACGAGGCAACACCCTTCCTTACCATAGGTGCTTCTTCTTTCCCAGCGAAAGGTGCTAGAGTCCACCAGAAATTTTGAGAAACACCAGGAGTAGAAGACAGGCGGAGGAGCCTATTTCCGGTGGGTCACAGTGAGAGGGATACCATTCCATCACAGGGTCAAATTTAACCATAAGGAGGCCCAAGTTCAGAGAATTAGATCTATGAACCTGGATTCATAAGCATGGCCACAGAGATAACCCCACTGTGAAGATCAACAGTGTTACGAAGGACTTACGAATTGGGATTAAGCTACGAAGGGGGTTACATTTGAGCTTGAACATTAATAAACCTGTTGGTCATATGAAATAGTCCGTCTCCAGATCTGTCATTGGCCAGTCGACACGCCACAATCAAAGGTCTAACGATCAGTTCCTCCTTAGGGTCCCCAGAACAGTTACATTTAACAACTATGCTGTCTAAGTAGCTGTTGCCAGAACGTGGAGCACTTTGCCATCATCCATCCATTCTGAATGCCTCTTGTTCTCTTTGATTAAAGGCGTTTCTGTTCTGAAACTAGTTCTGCAACAATGTTATGTAGGGTTTAGATTATGTTAGCTTCAAGAAACCTAAGTTTATGTGTGCTCTACAAATAACACTAGCATAACATAACAGTGTTCCCAAGTCCCTAATATTGTAGCACTCTAGAGAGCTTGAAATGGGTGCTTTTGAGAATGGGATTGAGATACTCTTTTAGCTAAGAAAGCTAGTGAGGAACTAATACTGAGGTTGGAGAATGCAGAGACATGGAATGGTTGAGCAATACAATGAGTAGGCTCCCAATTTGGGGTGAGTCTGATGAGAGTCTAGAAGACTGGGGTGCAAGCTGATGAGGGAAAGTGGTCGGGAATGGAGACAAAGTTGTGTGTGTAACAATTTTCTAAATTGTTGCCTAATTTGTGATGAAGAGTTTGCATCTCTTGAATACGCACTACACATTGACACATGTACACAAACCAAGCTAAAATTCCAATGTTTCCATTAATGTCTCACGTTGTTTTAAAATGGCAGTGGCCATTTTGAAGGCTTCGTGGTGTCCTTGCTAGCAAATTAAGAGATGTTGTTGTTGAGATGTTGTCAGCACATTGATTCCCGTACATGTTTATTGCAAACGGTGTACCATTTCTAAGAAGTTGGTGGAATTACCTTAAATCCTGTTACATGGAAAAAAGAAGGTATTGTTTTATTTCTAAAAGAATCTTTATATATTCATAATGCACAGAATGTTTTTAAGATAGTGTTGGCTTTTAGGGAGGAGACTAATTGGTATTCATTTTGAGCTATAAAATACTGAGGAATGTTTGCTGCAATAATTTTGCCAAAGGCTATCTTGAATACATCACTGCAGATGGGTGTGTGTCCATAATTAGAAAGTCATTACATTTTTACATCGAGAGTGAGCTTGTGCTCAGGGTTGAATACCTTTAATTACAGTGCTGTGTTTGGCAGTGCTTTTGTGTACTAATAATGCATGTTACAAGGATAACAGGCCTGACTGCATGAAGCATAACTTCATTTAGGGGCATATGTATCAACCGAATTTTTAATCGCAAACGCTGCGATTCTCAAAAAACAGCGTTTGCGATTAAAAATTCGCAAAACGGGATGCATGAGGCAGATTCTCATCGCAAATTTAAGGAATCGCTAATTTAGTGATTTCTTAATTTTGCGTAAGTATTTAAGAAATCGCAAATTGCGATTTCTTAAATGATATGTAACACGCACCAAAGCATTGCGAATTATCCTTAAGAAATCGCAAATTACCACTAACTTCTAGTTGGTGGTAATTTGCGATTTCTGTTAAAAATGCACTTTTTGGAAATTTACAAAGTGCCACGTGGCGCACATACATGCCCTTAGGGCATGTATGTGCGCCATATGCACACACATGCTCATTTCAGGGGTGCATCAGGGTGTCATCATGACACCCTTGCACCTTTGAAATTATTCTCAAATTGCGATTAGCAAATTGCGAATCGCAATTTCAGAATTACTTCCCATGCATTCCTATGGGTCTCCTGGCCCATAGAAATGAATGGGAAGGTATTCCTTAATTGCGATTTCACAATTTGCTAATCGCAATTAAGGAGTTTTGCAATTCTCAAATAGCGATTCTTTAAAAATCGCTATTTGATAATCGCAAATGGAGATGTTGATACATATGCCCCTTAATAGCAAAAAAATATATGCAATACACTCAGGGGCATATTTACAAGGATTAAGGCCACCAGAATGTCACTTTTTCCAACGTTCTAGTGGCATTAACTCCTTTGCCTTATTTACAAGGCAGTGTTAAGCCGCTTAACGCTGCCTTGTAAATAATTCCCCTATTCATGCAGAAATTAGCGTGAAAGGGGCATGCAGTGGGTGTTGCAGAGTGCGTTTTTCCGCAACACCCATTGCTTTTTGATGTTGCCCCATATTTACAGGGTATGGGGCAGCACGTAAAATACCACCAGGGAATACTTGGTCTTAAGCAGGCGATACGAGGAGACATTTTTTATTTCTCCTTGTATTTTGCTCTTTCCACATGTAAATCGCCTGTAAAGATTGTTTATGTGCAGGAAGGTATAACTTCCTGCACGTAAACAAATTCCCCTGCAGCGCAGGCACCCTAGCAATATGGTGCTAGGGTGCTTGCTCTGGTGCTAGGCAGCTATTTTAGTGCCAGTGCTAGGGGTCACACAGGGGTGCACCGCTATCTAGTACGGCGCATCCCTGTGTTTTGAAACTGTCAGAGCACAGTGTTACCAATTTTGGTGTAACACTGCACTCCGCCAGTTTCTTGGAAATATGCCCTCAAAGTCTACAAAGGGTACTGAGTCAGTGAAGCTAAATATTGCACACACCTGTGCCACAGTTTTCATTTTGTTAGTTAAACCAATTCTCTAGGTCGTTTTTTTTTCAGGTTTGTCATTTCTGGGTGACGGGATTGGGGGGATGTCTTTGTTTGACTTTGTTTGAAAACCGAAAGCAAGATCCTGGTTTGAAGGTGTTTCAACCTCCTAAGTACAAAAGAGGCTGTTCTTGCCATCCACATTTTTTGTGTTATGGCACTCATTATTTTTTAAAAAGTAAGGTGGGCTAGGAGTTATTCCCGGCATAAAAGCAGAAAAAAGTCACAATCATTCTATTTGGAGATACTAGCCATATATACACCTTGCATATGAATAAGAGCCCAGATAATCCATTCAACATCACCAACCCTTGCATTCCATGGTCTCCTACCCGTAGTAACACCAAGGGCTGGAACCAGAGGCCTAATTGCTGCAAATGGAAAAGTTGTAAGAAAAAAAAAACCCTGAGTAATGGCAGTTTCTCAAAGACCAATTGGAAATGTAAATTCTCCAACCTGCATAACCACATTATTTTGCAACAGTGGATGCAGGACATTGAACCCAGACAGTGATGCTTCCCATTGCTGGTGAGTTACAGGATTCTATCCTACCTCCCTCACACCTGAATGTCGCCCTGATTCACCCTTCCTGGAGATGGTGCCTCAGCCCTCAACAAATACTTGGAGAACAGATAACCCAACTTGTTATTTCGTTTGCCAAGCAGAGCCTCTAAAAGGAGCCCAGGGCTTGTAAGATTCCATCAGGAACTTCACTGTGAGCCAACCATGGGCAAGGAGGTAGGCAATGGAAAGTCATTTGTGCCAGCATTTGTAAGTCTAAAGAGGGAGGAACTGATCTCCATTGTGGGGTGTAGCTTGGTTAGTAAGATTTAGGGGGGACGGGGGGGTAGATTAAGCCCGTTAATGCTTACGCAATGCCTTGAATAAGTTAGCATTCGCTGCACAATTTTCTGTTTAGACGCCATTTTGAAATATAATCGAAACTAATCTTTGTTATTTCGGAGAAATACCCTTTGTTGAGTTTTGTTTCTGCAATGAAGAACTGTGAATGCCAGCGCATAGCTTTCCCACTGGATAGAGGCCTTCTCCCACCTGTCTGGCAGTGTTATCGCAGCACAGGGTGCAGCGACTTTGGACTGTGCTGGGTTTCGAGAGCAGAAGCTTTTTTTTGTATTTTACTGTCCAGCTGTATCTGCCTGGAAAAATCCACTGTGGGCGTGATCTTAACCGACAATGAAATGTACATAATAATATATTTCTATGCTTGCTGATCTTTAGTTTCCTCTGTACCACTTCCAGAGACTGTGCAAACGGGGCTCCACCCTGAGTGTATGTGAATAAACGGCTATTGATGTATATTCTCCACTGTCTCTCCGACTCTTCATTTCGTATGGAAGGCTGAGAGGTGGTCTACGGTGACCCAGGTGACCCCAAGCAGCTCACTTCCTTCAGTTGGCGCCTGAACAGGGACTCCTTTGGGGTATTGACCCATCCCTTTTCCTCAGACGGAGGGGAGGACGAGGACACCATCAGGTCGGACTGACGGCTCAGGGATCCCTGCACAGAGAGCCTCGCAGCTGCTGTCTCTGTCCCACCAGAGGGTGCCTCGCCCAGCGGTCATTCCGACTGAGGTCCTGAACGGCAAACCCTGATCTGACTGTTTGGTCCGAAGAGTCGGCAGTGGAGAACTGGTTTATTTGTACTTCAGATATCAGGTGAGTCTGTTATGGTTCTATGTGCATGTGGTACCACTGTGATTTGGTTTTGTTTTAGTACTTGGATTGTTTAGGTAAAAAGTGTTTGCAAATACTTTGCCCGGTAAACTACTGATTTATTTCTAATTCTTTTGCAATGCCTGGTTTTAGTAAGATTCTAGGCTTGTTTTGTGGTTGTTGTTCTACTGATGCACGGTTGGCCGAATCCCAACCTGCAGCTCCTGAGGGCAGTCCTAATTATGATATGTATGTGAAACATGGTGTCAGGAATGTCGCCGCGCCGAACCAAAGATGGCTTCTAGAGAACACGCATGCACAGAGGAGTCAGGCAGGAATAAAAGCCTGGCTTCCCCCGGAAGAAGCGCTTTGCGTACTGAATCCTGCCCCGTATTCCCGAAGCTCTTCCGCGTCTTGTTTGGATTTCGTGTCCCGTATTTCTCCATACCCGTTGTGCCATCGACCGCCGTTGGACCTCACCGCTGTCCTTTTCAACCATGAATTCATGAGGCTGCATAGGTTATCCCGGCGGCATTAGCAGAGAGGGAGGGATTCCGCTGCGGTGTTGTGGCGTGAGAGCTTACTTTCCGCCTGCCGATCGGATCTGTGGTTAGCTCGTTTGCTGACCCAGCATCCCGCCGGTGCGTTGGGCTGGAGACTCTGCGTTTAACTTCCCGGACGGATTTACACTGCCCTTGGCCCCTGCAATTCGAACGCCGCTTGCCTTTGTGTCCTGACTTCAATCTACTCAATCTTTTGACTCCTGAGCTCTCTGCCTGAGCCCTTGGTTTCGCATCATATCGTCTTCAGCCACCCTCTACGGAGTTTCCCATTCACTCAATGCGACACAACTGTGAGTACACCGGACATCAGATGAAATCAAGGAACACCTGAACTCCGGTAACATTTGAAGGTCGCTCTTTTCCTTTATTTTCTTTCCGTCTGTAACTGTGCTGCTTCAACTGCTGCTAGCTCTATGCATGGACTGTTGCATCCTGAAATCCTGACTTTAAGAGTGCAGCATGATACGCTAGTTGGGAGGGATTAATGGTGAGCCTGAATATAATTAGCTACAACTACTATCTCTCTGTGCTATATATATATTTAGTGTGCTCTCCTTGTTCTTACAGCCTCCTGGGTGGCCCCTTTTACATGTTCCCCATACCAGAACAGGAAGAAGGGAGATATAAGGTATAGCACTGAATTGGGAGGGTTAGATAGGATACGTCATCTCATCTGTTAGCTAACCCCTCCTTCTTTCTTTTAGCTACCTTACAGTGAAGAGACTGAAGGCAGAGACTGTGCAAGACGTTCATCCCTTTTTTTTTTCTTCCCTTGTTTTGTTTCCCTTCTTCCCCTATTCACCTCCATAGTATAGAGTCTGATATGCTTAGGTGGTGGTTGAGGGAAGTTGTGGACATTGTCATCAGTTCCTGGGCGCCTCTGCAGAAACACAGGTGAGACACTTCACCGTCCTAGGAATCTGACAGAACGCAAAGCCTAAAACGATATAACTAATATTTCTGCCCAGGCGCCATGGAACTGAGCCAGGTATCTTTAGCGGATCTGGCGCATATGATAGGAAATCTCCAGGTGGAGACTCAGTCTTTAGCAACCAGGGTAGATTCCCTATAAAGAGACCGGAGGGTAGAGAGTGAAGGAGGTAGACCAGGTTCGAGTACTGACTCCCCAGTGATACAAGTGTCAACGCCCCAAACTATACCTTTAGCTCCCCCTGAAAGGTTTTTTGGGGACTCTGCTAAATTCGCTGTATTTTTTAGCCAATGCCAGTTGCACTTTATGTGCAAAGCCTCTTGCTTTCCCACAGAACAAGCCAAGGTAGCTTTTGTTATATCCTATCTGGGTGGGGTAGCCGCTAATTGGACCATACCACTTATAGAGAGAGACGACCCCTTATTACATGACTACAATGCTTTTCGTCGAGAGCTTAGGAAGCTATTCGATAAACACACGTTCACACATTCAGCTGACACTGAACTCTTGAATTTACGGCAGGGTACCAAAGATTTGGCCAGTTACATAACTACCTTCCAGAGATTAGTAGTAGAGGCTGGTTGGCCGGAGGAAAAGCGGAGTGCACTTTTCTATAAGGGATTAAGAGATGAGTTAAAAGATGCCCTAGCACAGGTAGTGGATCCCCCCGATACTTGTCCAGCTTTGATAGACTTAGTGGTAAAGATCGATCACCGCCTTAACGAAAGAAAGAGAGAGAAGGGTAAGGGGGATTATAAATGGATGCCTTACCGTGAGAAGAAACCTGATACAGAGAAGAGTCTTGATCATACGGAACCCATGCAAATAGGGACTGTGAAAGGACCATTGACCAACGAAGAAAGACAAAGACGGAGAGATAATAAGCTATGTCTGTACTGTGGGAAATCAGGTCATTTCCTTAGAGAGTGTCCTGTGAGACCAAAACAAAGTACACGCTCGGAAAACTAAGAAGCCCGGGATCTAAGGAGACAGGGTTCTCGGGTACTTCAGGATTAATTGTCTCCTCTTCTGACATGCCTTTAAGACAAGCACGTCATTTCTTTGTCAAGGCCTGTATTTCATGGGGTCGGCACAAAGTCATGGTCCCGGTGATGATCGATTCAGGAGCGTCAGGTAATTTTGTGGTCCTCCTATGGGCCAGGAATCACAATATCGATCAAGTAGCTAAGGCGGGCTGGGAAGACGTAACGACCATTGATGGCAGTACCTTAACCTCTGGTCCCGTGACCCACCATACAGCACCCCTACGGGTTGACATAGAAGACCAACATTCGGAGACTATGGTCTTTGACCTGATCGGAGCTCCCCAGTTCCCAGTTATATTGGGGTTGCCCTGGTTGCGTCAACACAACCCTCTTATCAATTGGAAAGACTTAACTTTGGAATTTAGGCAAGAATCTAGTTCGGATAACAAACCTTCCTTTTTGGTCTCTGGGAGTGATCAAGTAGCCTCGAGTACTGTTGAAGAGGGGTCTTTGCCCCCGGTGTACAGTGATCTTCACTCTATATTTGATGAAAAGGAGGCCACCAGTCTTCCTCCGCATAGAATCTACGACTGCCGGATAGATTTACAGACAGGAGCTCGTATACCATGCAGTCGAGTATATAACCTTACTGAAAAAGAGAACATCTATCTCCAAGAATACCTAGACAAGATGTCACATATGGGGTTTATTTGTCCCTCACGCTCTCCGGCTTCTTCCTCTCTTTTCTTTATACCAAAGAGAGAGGGAGGTCTGAGATGTTGCATTGACTACAGAGCGCTTAATACGGTTACCATAAAGAACAGGTACCCGTTGCCTTTGATTTCTGACCTTCTCGACCGTGTAATGGGTGCAACAGTGTTCACTAAGCTGGATTTACGCGGAGCTTATCATCTCGTCCGTGTTAGAGAGGGGGATGAATGGAAGACGGCATTCTGCACTAAATACGGTCTCTACGAATATTTAGTGATGCCGTTTGGATTGTGTAATGCCCCTTCGGCATTCTAGTTCTTCATCAATGAAACCCTCAAGGACATGATTGATAAGTATGTGATTGTTTATATCGACGACTGTGAGAAGTTGGCCTGGCATATGCTGGTCACTAGTTCTAGTGGCCACCTTGCACCAGTCCAATTCGACTCTTGGTAGATAGGTTTAAAGACAACCTTTTAAAAGAAAGCTATCCTAGTGGTAGCTGTGGAGAGCAGCCTTCAGGCTAAGTCTCTGAGGAATGTAAAGCAGCTTGTTTTACCTTATAATCTCTTGAATTACCAAATGAAAAGACACCACACAGGTATATATATATGAAATATATATGTATTTATTACTAAATATACTCTACTAATCTCTTTATGAGATTAGTCCCAGGTAGACATTCAAAAGATCAACATTTCTCAATAAATTAAGCACATAAATCACTGTAGCCCTAGGGGCGTACCAGACCATATACTAAGTAAATGGTATAACAAATTTGACAAGCAAAATGAAGAGGCCTAGGGCCTTGGGAATCGCTGGGGCTTCACTGCTGTAGTGTTTTCAGGTAAGTAATCAGCCCACAGGAGGCGCGTGCAGTGTCTAAACACGCACGCGAGTTTCTCATAGACTTCAATGCAAAAATGTCGCGATTTGTATTTTAAAGTTCTAGGGCACTTCTGAGTGGACAACAAGCACACAACTTACAGGGTAAGTATTTCGATAGCCAATGCACACTTGGGCACCGTAATGCCAGAGTTACCTCACCCAGGGAGTCCGGGTGCACAGGTGTCCTTTGGTGTCGGGTCGCGATGCTGATTTCAATTGGAATCGAGGTGTTCTTGCTGCTTGTGTCGTCGAGAGAGGTGTCCGTTCGGTTCCAACAATGGATTGGAGTTGCAGGCGACCTGGAAATTGAGGGGACAGAGTTCAGAGTCACTTGCCAGTGACCGGTGGCCTTCAGGATAGATGACCACAACTGTCGCGTCGCTTTCGTCGCTGATGGTGTTTTGTCTCTTCGCCCACGTCGTCCAGGAGGGATCGATGACAATCAGCAGCTGGAGTTGGAGGGTCCCACAACGTTTGCAGCTGTTGGCGGTGTCGGCACTCAGATTGGAGCCAACAAACCTTGGCAACTGCAAGTCTCGGGTAGAATGAAGATGGTGGATGGCTCAGACCAGCAAGGTCCAAGGGACTTACCCAGCAAGGGTAAGTGAGGGTAGGCCCAGAGCAACCAGGCCAACCCTTGGAATAGTCGAGGATGTCTTCAGGAGGGCTACTAGCCAACGGGCAAGCAACCGCGAAGACGCCTTTGCAGGAAAACTTCAGCAACAGCCCACGGTCACTCGGGACGGGGTAGGCCACTGATCTTTGGTTCAGTACCTGCTCGGGACTTGGACATTAAGTGGTCCAAAGCACAGGTTTGTAGTTTGTCGTTCAGGGCTTGCACTCGAAATCAGTGCACGGTTCCCTGGTATTGTCGTTCCTCGTCACTCGTGGGGTCCAGACGCCACATCTTCGCTGGGGACTCAAAATGGCCGTAGAGAGGTCAGGAAATCAACTTCAGGGGATGCAGGGACTTCGGGCTCCGGCGGGAGCGGTAAAGTTTGCAACCGTTGTTCAGTCCTTAAGGTACCTGCAAAGCAGGGGAGCCACTCCTTGGCTCCAAGGGAGATCCTTCGGTCTTCTAAAGGTAGTAGAACGTTGAAGGGACCGGATTCTTCTTCGTAGAGCATCGTCCAGGTGTAATCTGAATTGCATTGGCAATATTTGGTATCTTATACTGTAAAGATGGGAGGGACTAGCTCTATGGCCACTCCTCTAGGAGGGCCAGGGTAGGGGTGGTTACACCCACTTCCCTTTGTCCAGTTTCGCGCCAGGACAGGGGCAGAGGCCCCTGAACCGGTTTGAGCTGGCATATGCACAGAGGAGCCTACTGCTCCCCCAGTGCAGGACTTCAAAGGCACTCTAAGAGTGCACCCACCCAGCTCCAATACACTAAATCCTGTCTGGAAGGTTGTGACACCTCCCTGTGACAGGAAACCCTTTGTTGAGCTCCCTCCACTGCGAGTTTCGGTCAGCAGCAGGAGGGCAGCCCGGTGTCTGTGCTGGTGGCATCCATTTTGTGATGCCAGGGCTCTAGAAGATTTCTACCGTTTGGTACAGTGGGTACATGTCGTCCCCTCTAGTAGGGTGGGATCATACTCCCACACCAGTTACTGGTGTGGGGGTATGATTCCAAAACGTTTGACACCAAACACGACATGTTTTGATGCAGTCATTCCAAAGTTAGCATTAACCGGGAGGTTATAATGCACTTAAGAGTATATGGTTTAACCGCATCCACAAACAGCAGCAGAGAATGGACTCTGCCAGCTGCAGAGGGGTCCTGCTCAGGCAGAAGCACCCCCTCACATAGTAAACCACGCACCCTGCCCTTGGGATTGATAGGGCCTACCATAGGGGTGACTGATAGGTTCATATGTGTGTGTATGGTGAGATATAGAAACCTATACCTCAGTGAGGAGTGCTAACACTACCTCACACAGGCTGCTGTAGCAGGCCTGTGGTGTCAGATTGAGAATGCTTCCCAGGGGTGGCATAATACATGCTGCAGCCCCTGGTAGGCCTGTGAAGTACCAATGCCCTAGGTACCTAAGGTACCATATACTAGGGGCTCACAAGGTACCACAGTATCCAATCACTAGTGCATCTAATATGCACACCAATCATTTTAGGGAGTAAGCAGATAGGCTGGGGTCCTGAATAGCAGGATCCCAGCCAGACTAGTCAAAAACCACTCAAACACCTGGAAAAAAGTGGGGGCAACCATATAGTCAGATTCCACCTTCCTACATAACCCCCCCCCTCAAACGAAAGGAGATAAGGCTAACCTTGTCCAGATAAGCCTTTATTTCCTGAGTGGCCATATAAGGAAGAACCTGCACTAGCATGGTTGCTCCCTGTCTCATGGTCCACTTGGGAAATTCTACCCCAAGGGGTTCTAGAGTTTCTCCAAAGTCTAGGGAAATTACCTGTATTGGTTTTTGGGTCAGAGGTGGGCTGGTGGGGTGTCTGAGTCTGGAAGTGAGGCCCTATTTGGGTTGGTCTCAACCTCCTCAGATCACTGGCCACTATGGAAGCCTTTCTGCCCATGACTGTGTCATATCTGGCCCTAAGGGTCAACCTCTGGCTGCCTACAGCTGGGGGTTGGATCCCTTTGGTTGGAATAGTGGAGGGCACTGGAAGGATTGGGGCAACTAGGCCCCAGGTTTCCCTGTGTTCAACAACATCCATTTGAGGGGTGCCTATACCTAGGGGTAAGGGGGATCCCTCAGGTTGTAGAGGAATTTTCACCTGGCTAGAACTACTCTGCTGGGTGTCCCTAATCTGCTGATGAGGGGGTTCCTCTGGACAGGGTCCCATTAAGGGTCCACTGACCTCCCTGACCTCTGCAGCCCTGGGCTGACTGAGGCAGGGTAGAGAGGGGCAGGATACCTGCTCCAGACTGGGTACCACCTTGGAAGGATCCCCTGCCATCAGAGAGGTGACCAGGCCAGGCCTGTCCACTTCTGGGGCAGTTACTTCACAAGGGGCAGGATCAGTTCCCTTAGAAACTTGACCCTCACCCTTGGTCTGGTGGGGGGAGGACTGTTCCTCTCCCCCTATGCTCTCTGTTTGGGTAGAGTGATCCATAGTTTCAGGCTTCACTCCCCTTACTTTCTCCTGGGGTGGAGGTGAGGCCCGCAGGGTCTCATCCACTCTCTCAGGGATGCCTAACATTCTTAAATGGGCATTGCGGTCTACCTCAGCCCAGGCTGAGATCTCTAGATCATTCCCCAGTAAACAATCTACAGGCAAGGTTGGGGACACTGCCACTCTCTTGGGGCCAGTGACCCCTCCCCAGCTGAGATTTACTACTGCCATGGGATGGTCTGTCCTAATTCCATCAATGTTGGTCACCTGGTAGCTAAACTCAGGTAAAAGCTGTTCTAGGGGCACTAGTCTCCTTGTCACCATGGTGACACTAGCCCCTGTGTCCCTGTAGGCCACAGCCTTCTGACCATTGATCATAGGCTCTTGTCTGTACCTGCCCAAGATATTGGGACTCATGGTAAAGTTGGCAAACCCCATGCCACCATCACAGACTAGAGTTGCTTGTGTAGGGGACCTGGTTAGGCCAGAGTCCACCTGTGTTCCCCAAGAAAACCCAACTAAGTTTTTGGGTGCACTCCCACCACCTGGGGGATTACTACTGGTAGTAACAGGAGGTGTTGGAGCTGCTTTGGGAGGAACATTCTCTTTATTGCCATTCTTTGGACAGCTGGAGTCAGTTTTCCAGTGTCCAGGTTGCTTGCACACATGGCAATATGGTTTCTTATTGGAAGAGGAAGGATTTTGGGACCCACCCCCAGAACTTGGTTTTTGGGGCCCTTCAGAGGACTTTTCTGTTTTGTTATCCCCACCTTTCTCTTTGGGCTTAGTGGAATCTTTCTTCTGGTCACCACCTTGGTTCTTGGGCCTAACCCTGGTTCGGACACATTTGTCTGCCTTCTTTCCCAATTCTTGGGGAGAGGTCAGATCAGAGTCCACCAGGTACTGGTGTAAGAGTTGGTTTTGACAATTATTAAGGATCTGCTCTCTCATAATCAAATTATACAATCCCTTAAAGTCAGTGACTCTACTGCCAACAATCCAACCCTCCAGAGCCTTGGTAGCACAATCTACAAAGTCCACCCAATCCTGAGTCTGTGCTTTCTGGGTATCCCTGAACTTCAACCTGTACTGTTCAGTGGTTAAGCCAAACCCATCTATCAAAGCACTCTTCAGGGATTCATAGTCATTAGCATCCTCTTCTCTAACAGTGAGGAGCTTGTCTCTACCTTTATCTGAAAAGGAGAGCCACAAGATTGCTGCCCACTGTATCTGGGGGACCTGTTGAACTTTACAGGCCCTCTCCATAGCAGTTATCCATTTGTGGATATCATCCCCATTCTGGTAGGGAGGAACAACCTTGGACAGGTTCCTATGGTCAGGAGTATAATCTCTGTTTCTAGGGACACTGTTGCTGCCACCAGGGGCATCTAACCCCTCCTTCTTTGAAGCTCTTTGGAGCTCGAAGGCTTCCCTATCTAAGGCCAGTTGCTTGGCTCTGAGAGCAAGCCTAGCTTCCTCATACTGTAGCAACTTGTACCTTCTCTCAGAAGAGGTCTCCCTGGGAAAGTTGGAGTTCTTCTGTGGGACAGATTCTCTTCCAGAGTGGTATGAATGGTCAGATTCCCTTGAGAGGGACCTAGGCCTCTCTCCCACTCTGTCAGTTCTCTTAGAGAGAATTCCTCTGTTCCTTTCAGACTCTTCTGAGTCTGGCCCTTCAATCACAGACTCCAGGTCATCTTGATTTTCATCATCAGACCCAGAGACTATGTTTGACCCACCCCCTGATCCAGACCCACTTGCTCCTAGAGCTTGTTTCAGGTCATCTGCTACTAGCAGATCTATCAGGTGCTGTGATGAGGGACTCCTGCCCACCCTCAGTCCTCTTTCAAAGCATAAGGCCTTCAGGTCAGTGTAGGCCAGGTCTTTGTACTGAGCTGGGATGGACCCACTGGCTCCATCCTGGTGAGGCATACTAGTGTTGTGCAGTGTTGTACTACCTACACTAGTTGTGGCCTACTAAACCTAGCTTGAGCTGTAGCAAGGGTGTGCTTATCCCTTTACACACAGCTCTAAGTTCAGTAGAACTTATTGATACTAGCTTGACTTTATATGTACCTTGAGTACCTTAAGTGGTTTTCAGTTAGTAATTCAAATTGAGATTTTCTGGTAAAACAATGGCAAGCTGTAATCCCACACGCTGCCCACCAATGTGAGAAGTTGGCCTGGCATATGCTGGTCACTAGTTCTAGTGGCCACCTTGCACCAGTCCAATTCGACTCTTGGTAGATAGGTTTAAAGACAACCTTTTAAAAGAAAGCTATCCTAGTGGTAGCTGTGGAGAGCAGCCTTCAGGCTAAGTCTCTGAGGAATGTAAAGCAGCTTGTTTTACCTTATAATCTCTTGACTTACCAAATGAAAAGACACCACACAGGTATATATATGAAATATATATGTATTTATTACTAAATATACTCTACTAATCTCTTTATGAGATTGGTCCCAGGTAGACATTCAAAAGATCAACATTTCTCAATAAATTAAGCACATAAATCACTGTAGCCCTAGGGGCGTACCAGACCATATACTAAGGAAATGGTATAACAAATTCGACAAGCAAAATGAAGAGGCCTAGGGCCTTGGGAATCGCTGGGGCTTCACTGCTGTAGTGTTTTCAGGTAAGTAATCAGCCCACAGGAGGCACGTGCAGTGTCTAAACACGCACGCGAGTTTCTCATAGACTTCAATGCAAAAATGTCGCGATTTGTATTTTAAAGTTCTAGGGCACTTCTGAGTGGACAACAAGCACACAACTTACAGGGTAAGTATTTTGATAGCCAATGCACACTTGGGCACCGTAATGCCAGAGTTACCTCACCCAGGGAGTCCGGGTGCACAGGTGTCCTTTGGTGTCGGGTCGCGATGCTGATTTCAATGGGAATCGAGGTGTTCTTGCTGCTTGTGTCGTCGAGAGAGGTGTCCGTTCGGTTCCAACGATGGATTGGAGTTGCAGGCGACCTGGAAATTGAGGGGACAGAGTTCAGAGTCACTTGCCAGTGACCGGTGGCCTTCAGGATAGATGACCACAACTGTCGCGTCGCTTTCGTCGCTGATGGTGTTTTGTCTCTTCGCTCACGTCGTCCAGGAGGGATCGATGATGATCAGCAGCTGGAGTTGGAGAGTCCCACAACGTCTGCAGCTGTTGGCGGTGTTGGCACTCGGATTGGAGCCAACAAACCTTGGCAACTGCAAGTCTCGGGTAGAATGAAGATGGTGGATGGCTCAGACCAGCAAGGTTCGAGGGACTTACCCAGCGAGGGTAAGTGAGGGTAGGCCCAGAGCAACCAGGCCAACCCTTGGAATAGTCAAGGATGTCTTCAGGAGGGCTACTAGCCAACAGGCAAGCAACCGCGAAGACGCCTTTGCAGGAAAACTTCAGCAACAGCCCACGGTCACTCGGGACGGGGTAGGCCACTGATCTTTGGTTCAGTACCTGCTCTGGACTTGGACATTAAGTGGTCCAAACCACAGGTTTGTAGTTCGTCGTTCAGGGCTTGCACTCGAAATCAGTGCATGGTTCCCTGGTATTGTCGTTCCTCGTCACTCGTGGGGTCCAGACGCCACAGCTTCACTGGGGACTCAAAATGGCCGTAGAGAGGTCAGGAAATCGACTTCAGGGGACGCAGGGACTTTGGGCTCCAGCGGGAGCGGTAAAGTTTGCAACCGTTGTTCAGTCCTTAAGGTACCTGCAAAGCAGGGGAGCCACTCCTTGGCTCCAAGGGAGATCCTTCGGTCTTCTAAAGGTAGTAGAACGTTGAAGGGACCGGATTCTTCTTCGTAGAGCGTCGTCCAGGTGTAATCTGAATTGCATTGGCAATATTTGGTATCTTATACTGTAAAGATGGGAGGGACTAGCTCTATGGCCACTCCTCTAGGAGGGCCAGGGTAGGGGTGGTTACACCCACTTCCCTTTGTCCAGTTTCGCGCCAGGACAGGGGCAGAGGCCCCTGAACCGGTTTGAGCTGGCATATGCACAGAGGAGCCTACTGCTCCCCCAGTGCAGGACTTCAAAGGCACTCTAAGAGTGCACCCACCCAGCTCCAATACACTAAATCCTGTCTGGAAGGTTGTGACACCTCCCTGTGACAGGAAACCCTTTGTTGAGCTCCCTCCACTGCGAGTTTCGGTCAGCAGCAGGAGGGCAGCCCGGTGTCTGTGCTGGTGGCATCCATTTTGTGATGCCAGGGCTCTAGAAGATTTCTACCGTTTGGTACAGTGGGTACATGTCGTCCCCTCTAGTAGGGTGGGATCATACTCCCACACCAGTTACTGGTGTGGGGGTATGATTCCAAAACGTTTGACACCAAACACGAAATGTTTTGATGCAGTCATTCCAAAGTTAGCATTAACCGGGAGGTTATAATGCACTTAAGAGTATATGGTTTAACCGCATCCACAAACAGCAGCAGAGAATGGACTCTGCCAGCTGCAGAGGGGTCCTGCTCAGGCAGAAGCACCCCCTCACATAGTAAACCACGCACCCTGCCCTTGGGATTGATAGGGCCTACCATAGGGGTGACTGATAGGTTCATATGTGTGTGTATGGTGAGATATAGAAACCTATACCTCAGTGAGGAGTGCTAACACTACCTCACACAGGCTGCTGTAGCAGGCCTGTGGTGTCAGATTGAGAATGCTTCCCAGGGGTGGCATAATACATGCTGCAGCCCCTGGTAGGCCTGTGAAGTACCAATGCCCTAGGTACCTAAGGTACCATATACTAGGGGCTCACAAGGTACCACAGTATCCAATCACTAGTGCATCTAATATGCACACCAATCATTTTAGGGAGTAAGCAGATAGGCTGGGGTCCTGAATAGCAGGATCCCAGCCAGACTAGTCAAAAACCACTCAAACACCAGGAAAAAAGTGGGGGCAACCATATAGTCAGATTCCACCTTCCTACAACGACCTGCTTATTTTTTCCCGCTCCATGGCAGAACATGAGAAACATGTTAGAAATGTACTAGAGAGGTTAAGAACTAACAAGCTCTATTGTAAACTGGAGAAATGCATCTTTTATGTACAAGAAGTGCCCTTCTTAGGTTTCATCATTTCACCCCAAGGTCTTAGGATGGATCCGATAAAAGTGGAAGCTATTCACCGATGGGCAGCTCCCCTGACGGTGAAAGAGACACAGAGTTTCATTGGCTTTGCCAACTTTTATCGTAGGTTTATTTGTAATTTCTCCCAGTTGGTTTCCCCCATTACTGCTCTCTTGAAAAAAGGCGTAAAATTCCTGTGGACCCCGGAAGCGGAAGACGCATTTCAAAAACTAAAGAAGGCTTTTACTCAAGCCCCAGTGCTAAGGCATCCGAACCCAGCTCACGAATTTGTAGTGGAAGAGGACGCTTCCAATGTAGCTCTAGGTGGAGTTCTCTCACAGTACGACCCCCAGACTGGAATATTGCATCCAGTGGCATACTTTTCACGAAAGCTTACTCCCGCTGAAATAAACTACGCTATGGGGGACAAAGAATTGTTGGCCATAAGAAAGGCGTTTGAAGAATGGAGGCAATACGTACTAGGAGCCAATCACACATTCACAGTATTGATTGATCATCGAAATTTACAATATTTAAAATCCGCAAGAGCCATTTCCTTGAGACAGTTACGTTGGTCACAGTTTTTTAATGAATTTGACTTCCTTATTCGTTATCAGGCAGGAAAAAAGAATGGGAAGGCGGACGCCTTATCCCGACTAGGCTACGAAAACGAAGAAACCCACCTAGAACCACCCCTTATTATAGCCCAAGAGAAAAGAGTAGGGGGAATTTGTTCTGAAGAGGATTTTCTTGATCGAGTTCGGCGTGAACAAATTGCCGCTGTTATGAAAGACATAATCGGTTCAAATCCGGTCACAAACGAAGCTGGTTGTTCTTACATAGAAGGTGGCCTGGTGCTTCCCACTGTCGAGCTACAGGAACAAGCGTTACAATGGACCCATTCACATCCCCTTGCAGGATATCCAGGGTATGTGAAGACGCTAGAGTCCTTACGTAGACGGTTCTGGTGGCCTGATATGACAAAAGACACCACACTCTATATTCAGCGATGCAGCATATGCGCCCAAGGCAAGTCGTCCACTCAAAGACCAATGGGGCTTTTACTTCCTTTGCCCACACCTCCTCGCCCATGGCATACCATTTCACTCGATTTTATAGTAGACTTACCACTTACATTAAAGGGACACACTACTTTATTAGTGGTTGTAGACATGTTTTCAAAATTGGCACACTTCATTCCTTTAACCAAACTCCCCACATCACGAACATTGGCTCAGATTTTCGTACAACAGATAGTTTGAGTGCATGGACTCCCGTCAGTTGTCATTTCGGACAGAGGAGCTCAATTTGTTTCTAAGTTTTGGAACGGATTGTGTACCTTGTTAGAGATAGACGCCCGTTTGTCATCCAGCCACCACCCTCAGACGGATGGACAAACAGAAAGGGTAAATCAATGCTTCGAGCAGTATATTAGGTGTCAGGTCATGCAGTCTACTAGAGAATGGGACGACTTAGTTTGGGTGGCAGAGATAGCCTATAACAACAGCTACCACACATCTATCAAGACCACCCCTTACATGTGCACTTACGGGTATCATCCCAGAACCATCTGTCAACCTGTCTACTCTTCTTGTTCTACTCCCAAGGCCATAGACATGATACAAGACCTTCAAATAGTGCATGAGACAGCTAAAAGTAATCTTGAACAGGCAAAGGCTCGGTATAAGGAAGGAGCAGATGCTCATAGAAGACCCGGGCCTGAGTATAAACAGGTATGGTTATTTGCAAAGAATGTAGCTTTAAAGGGTTCCTGCAAGTTAAGCCTAGGTTCATAGGACCGTACGAGATACTCAAGGTAGTCAACCCGGTGGCCATGAAATTAGCTCTTCCCCCATCTCTAAAGATCCATCCTGTCTTCCACATATCTTTGTTGAAACCTGTTGAGCCAGGAACTCGATTACTGCCCTCTCCTGCACCTCTTCTCATAGACGAGGAACCAGAATACGAAGTAGAAAAGATCATAGATTCCAGAAGAGTCAGACAAAGACTGCAATACTTGATTCACTGGAAAAGTTATGGAATCGAAGAACGGTCATGGGAACCAGCTAGTAATGTGCATGCACCCAGACTGCTTCGCATCTTCCACAGACGACATCCCGATAAACCCAGACCCGTGGGAGGGTCGTTGGGAGGAGTGTACTGTCAGGAATGTCGCGGAGGAGTCAGGCAGGAATAAACGCCTGGCTTCCCCCGGAAGAAGCGCTTTGCGTACTGAATCCTGAAGCCCCGTATTCCCGAAGCTCTTCCGCGTCTTGTTTGGATTTCGTGTCACGTATTTCTCCATGCCCGTTGTGCCATCGACCGCCGTTGGACCTCACCGCTGTCCTTTTCAACCCTGAATTCGTGGGGCTGCATAGGTTATCCCGGCGGCATTAGCAGAGAGGGAGGGATTCCGCTGCGGTGTTGTGGCGTGAGAGCTTACTTTCCGCCTGCCGATCGGATCTGTGGTTAGCTCGTTTGCTGACCCAGCGTCCCGCCGATGGGTCAGGCTGGAGACTCTGCGTTTAACTTCCCGGACGGATTTCCACTGCCCTTGGCCCCTGCAATTCGAACGCCGCTTGCCTTTGTCTCCTGACTTCAATCTACTCAATCTTTTGACTCCTGAGCTCTCTGCCTGAGCCCTTGGTTTCGCATCATATCGTCTTCAGCCACCCTCTACGGAGTTTCCCATTCACTCAATGCGACACAACTGTGAGTACACCGGACATCAGATGAAATCAAGGAACACCTGAACTCCGGTAACATTTGAAGGTCGCTCTTTTCCTTTATTTTCTTTCCATCTGTAACTGTGCTGCTTCAACTGCTGCTAGCTCTATGCATGGACTGTTGCATCCTGAAATCCTGACTTTAAGAGTGCAGCGTGATACGCTAGTTGGGAGGGATTAATGGTGAGCCTGAATATAATTAGCTACAACTACTATCTCTCTGTGCTATATATATATTTAGTGTGCTCTCCTTGTTCTTACAGCCTCCTGGGTGGCCCCTTTTACATGTTCCCCATACCAGAACAGGAAGAAGGGTGATATGAGGTATAGCACTGAATTGGGAGGGTTAGATAGGATACGTCATCTCATCTGTTAGCTAACCCCTCCTTCTTTCTTTTAGCTACCTTACAGTGAAGAGACTGAAGGCAGAGACTGTGCAAGACGTTCATCCCTTTTTTTTTCTTCCCTTGTTTTGTTTCCCTTCTTCCCCTAATCACCTCCATAGTATAGAGTCTGATATGCTTAGGTGGTGGTTGAGGGAAGTTGTGGACATTGTCATCAGTTCCTGGGCGCCTCTGCAGAAACACAGGTGAGACACTTCACCGTCCTACGAATCTGACACATGGCCTTGGCCCTACTATATTTAGTACATTATGGCACAAATATACGAGGGACAATGTCGAGTTACAGTGGCATTTGATGGGCTCTTTTGATGAGTAAAAGATGGTGTGTTTACAGGAACAATTGTTGAAAAGGCGCAATAGGCAATCTGTGTTGGACTCCCTTCGTACTTGGCAGACAGAGGCTAAACAGAGACGATTGAAAATTGAGAGAGATGCTTGAAAAGGGAAGATGCAAACTCTTACACAAAAAGCTGTAGCTTATAATAAAGAAACATAGGAGATAGGAATAGAATGAGAAGATGGGATTTCGGTTGCACATTGATAAATCTTATGTGGCTAAGGAGGATGGGGATACTTTCATGGATGCTTTGTTAGATACTCAACCCCCGCCTCCGTATGTCTCAGAAAGGGTCTATCCCGTTACTCCCCATCAGCAGCAACAGGTACAAGGTGCATCCGCTACTACAGTCGTTACACCCACTGCTCTGGTTAATGTACCCCCTGCTCCTCCTCTTCCATCACAATCTCCAACAACTCCAATATCTACTACTCCTGTTCCAGTAATTCATCCTCCATTGTCTTTAATTACTGACACGCCAGTACATGGTTTGGGAGATAGAGACCTCACTGGACTTAGAGAACGGTTAGATCCGTTGATGCAGTCTGGGGTGGGAGATGAGAAGAATGTAGTGGACCAGGAAATAAGGTGGGAATGCAACCCAGTTTATGGTCTCACAGATATCTGGCAGGTAATGCGAGACATTGATCCCTTTCTCCAGCAACATGCCCTTAAAAACGTGTCTTCCACTCTGATTAACCTTTGGCACACACACATTGAAACGGAAGCACCCCAGATATTATTTGTAATTAATGAAGGTGCTTATATACATAGTTTGGAGCCGACCCCTTTGTACAGAAATATTTCCACACTGTTGACTTATAGAAATAGATTGCATTATAGGAGCCCCACCAAAATAACTCAATTCCCAATGCAAGAAGCTCATCAAATTTACCATCCGGAAATTCCTGACATAATAGATCAGCATGGGACAGACAACCAGACAAGCTGTGCCTGCCCGTTTTCAGGAACAATGGGATTATAGTCCATGGAAGAGAAGTGAGGCTTTGGCCCATAAAGCTACGCTGCCTGAACCTAGGAAAAAGCCTACTGCTTATTATAAAGAATTGACGGAGGCTGCCTCCTCTACTGTGATGACCCTTGCTGACATTGAAATGTTTTTTGGTTTATTAGTTCCCTTTGATATTTGGTGGCAAATACATACCCAAGATCATGTCGCCGTCCGAGTTTGGTGGAACATGGGACGCAATTAAGGGTTGGGACCGAGATAGAAAGCCCGGAGATAAACTATGTGCTGAGTTACTTGCTTTGCCGGGCCGTATAATAGAATATATACTCTTATTCCACCTAAGAAAGTCAGTTGGGATAGATTGACTGCCTGTGGGCAGAAGAAAGATGAGAGTGTGTCTGATTTCTTCACCAGGTTTGAAGAAACGTTTCTGGATTACAGTGGGCAGGATATGTCTACAGAAGGAGGAGTTTATTTGTTGATAGGTTTGTCATTAATCTCCTCCCCAAAATAATGTCCAGGCTTCAGGCGTCTGAGAGGACTTGGTCTACGTCTTCCCCCTCTGTGATCTTAAATATGACCCAATAAAATGAGCATAGGGATTATGAAGAGAAAGACAAAAATGACAAAAAGCATAAAGTTCTGAAGACTCAGGTATTACTGCAACGAGCATATCAAGGTAACACCAGGGGACGGGGACCCCAACAACAACTTCCTCGTACTAGACAGCCTCCAGCTACACCTTTGGGGCAGAATCAGTGTGAGTATTGTAAGGAGAAAGGTCACTGGCGCAGCCGATGCCCTGTACTTTTGCAAAAAGTTTCATCCACTCAAGGACGAGGTTCTGGAAACAGGGGCCACGGGACCAATAGGCAGCAACATACTTCTGCCCCTTTTGACCGTTCTGACAATTATTTTGATGACACTAGGGCCAGGCAGTACTACAATGACGACTATGATTTCTATGATGTGACGGGTTGGTCTAACAGTTGGGACAGACAGGGACAGGGTAGGGGACCAGTTCAGATACTTGTAGACCAATGTGGCCCTTATGTCAAGATAGATCTGCAAGGATCTCCTAAGGTGTTCCTGGTTGATAAAGGCACCACAGAAAGCTTTATAGCCCGACACTTGGTCCCTGGGGCGCACCTGTCTGGCCATAATAATGTTTCAGTGGGTTTTTCAGGAGTACCAGTTGTAAGCCCCATTTCATGCCCTCTTGCTTTTACCGTTGGTCATTTTACTGTGGATTCTCCATTTCTTTTAACAACAAATTGTGGTGAGAATTTGATGGGTTTGGATTTACTAAAGAAGTTGCATGCTACTATTTATTTTTCCCCAGACGGTGTTTATATTAGAATGGGGCCGGACGCAGGTACTAGACAGTGCATATCTACAGATGCCCCCTTCCACCTGAATTTGATCAAGTACCTCCTGCATTATGGGCCACTGGTGATACAGATGTAGGTCTATTGCATATCTCTCTGGTTTCTATACAGGTTAAGGACAATGCCATATTGCCCCGCATTCCTCAGTATAATATACCACAGGCAGGAGAATGAGCCCTTCTTCAAATAGTTCAGGACTTAATACTTAAGGGAGTTGTTGAGGAGACTACAGGTAATGTATGTAATAGTCCCATTCTTTCTGTCCTAAAAAGGACACTTTCAGATTCCTCTGATAAAGAGGATGAGGTATATCATTTTGTCATTGATGTGCGGGAAGTCAATAAGATAGTAGTACTGCAATTCCCAGTGGTTCCTGACATCACTACACTTTTGACAATAATTCCATCTACCGCTAAGTTTGTCTCGGTTATTGATTTGAAGAATGCATTCTTTAGCATTCCTATACACCCAGATAGCAGCTATTTGCTCGGATTTACACTAGCTGGCAAAAGCTTTCGCTTCTGTCGCGCTCTTCAAGGCAATACTGAAAGTCCTAGTATTTATAGTCAAGCACTGAAATGTCAGTTGGATTTACTCACACTCTCTCTCCAGGTAATGTATTAGTCCAATACGTCGATGATTTGTTACTTTCTTCTTAAACGGAACAAGGATGTAAGGATAGTACGGTGAAATTACTGTTACGTCTGGCCCATCATGGACACAAGGTATCCCTTTCGAAGTTTCAGTATTGTGGACAGGAGATGGCCGATTTAGGTCACCTACTGTCGAAGGAGGGTAGAAAGTTGACGCCAGAACGCATTAGTACCATTGTTAAAAAGCCCCTCCCGAAAACTCAAAAGGATGTGCTCACTTTTATAGGCATTACTTCCGACTGTTGTCAGTGGATCCTGAACTACTCTTTATTAATCAAACCTTTGCTTGCATTAACAATGAAAGAAGTGCATGAGCCTTTGCCTTGGATGCTTGATTGTCAGCATTCTTTTGAACAACTAAAAACTGCGCTTTCCTCAGCTCCAGTGTTAGGTACACCTGACTATAAGAAACCTTTTGTGCTCTACTTCCAAGAGATGGCTGGTTGTGCCCTTTCTGTTCTTGGCTCAAAGATTTGGTGATAGACAGAGACCTTGCGCTTATTTTTCCACCGTGCTTGACCCTGTCGCAAGGACCCTCCCGAGCTGTATGCGAGTGGTCGCAGCTGGCACTTCAATCAGCCAATCGGCTGGACTTGTACTCAATACTGACCTCACAGTTATGGTACTCCATGCTGTGGATATGCTTTTGAATAAAACAAGGACACAGCACCTCACCACTGCATGTCTTACTAGCTATGAATTGACGTTGTTTGCTAAGCATATGATGATTAAAAGATGTGCCACTCTGAATCCAGCTACGTTACTACTCCTCCCTTCTGAAAGCGATGCAGTTGATACGCTTGACTGTATTTTCTGAACAGAGGAAGAGATGAAAGGACGGGTAGATTTGACTGATGTTCCCTTATCCGATCCCCAAGGGGAACTATATGTCTTAAAATATGTTTTAAATTGCTAGATGGCACAACTACTGCAGCTTATGCTATTACTCCTTTGCGCACGGTGGTGAAAACATCACAAGTCCCTTATCAGTATGTGCAGGCGGCAGAACTTGTAGCTCTTATACGAGCTTGTGAATTGAGCGAGGGTTTGCTTGTCAATATCTACACAAATAGTTAGTATGCATTTGTGGTTGCACATCATTTTGGGCGATTGTGGGTGGAGAGAGGGTTCCTTACTTCCCATGGCACTAGGAAACAGCACGGACATCTTATACTGTGGTTATTATCTGCTTTAACACTCCCCAAGATAATGCCGATCATAAAGTGCAGCGCCCATAGAAAAGTGACAGATGATGTAGGTAGAGGGAACGTATTTGTAGATCAGACAGCCAAGGCAATTGCTTGAAGTAAGATGAAGAGAATGTTTGTGGCAGGTCTAGCTAGATGCGTTCCTGAGAACACTATGTTTAAAAATTAGATTGAGAGTGTGAAGCTGATACAAAGTGAGGCAACGGTAGAAGAACTAGCGATATGGCAGGAAATAGAAGAAGGGTGTTGGATTGACAAGTCTGGAGAACAGAAATGGATGTTGCCTGATGCATATGTGCTCCCTGTGGTTACTATGGCTCATAGTCCAGCTCATATTAGGGTCGAAACGTCAACATATACCTAGTCCAGCTCATATTAGTGCAATAGGCATTTGTAAATTATTGGCCCCGGTTTGGTGCAATGATAATATTTCCAGCACGGCTACACACTTGGTAAAATATTGTATGATTTGCATGGTGCATAACACAGGGAAGGGTACCTCTTCACTAACTGGTAATTTTGCACCACCTACATTCCAATTTGAAGTCCTCCAAATGGACGTTTTTGAGTTGGAATGTTGTAATAATCTCAAGTATGTTCTAGTGGTATTATGCACGTTCAGTAAATGGGTTGAGGCGTACCCTTCTAAAGAAAATACAGCCACCACAACGGCGAAGGTACTCCTCAAAGAGTATTTTTCTTGTTTCGGCATGCCCCGAATGATCTGCAGTAATAACGGATCTCATTTTAATGGGAACTTGATTAGATTAGTGTGTGAAGGCTTGCACATCAAACAGAAATTTCATGCTGCCAATCATCTGCAGTCAGCGGGTCTTGTTGAGAAGTACAATGGTACTCTCAAACTGAAATTGGCCTGATGATCTTCCGTTAGCTCTTTTGTCAACTAGAACTACAGCACATTCTAGAACTGGTTTATCACCTTACGGGGTCAGGTTTGGACGCCCGGCAAATGTCTGGGGCCTCCCACATCCTCGTAAATACTCGGATGTTGAATATCCTGTATTGCTTGATTATCTTGGACAATTGGCAGAAAGTTTGCGTTCTACTCACTAACAGTTGCGCGAGTCTCTACCTCCTAAACCAGCCGGACCTGGCCGCAACATCCAGCCTGGGGATTACGTACTAGTACATAATTTTAAGAGGAAGAAAAGTTTAGAGCCCTGATGAAAAGGTCCTGAGCAAGTCTTGCTGGTGACACAGACGGCTGCAAAGGTTGCTGGTCGAAAGAACTGGGTGCACGGCACCCACTGCCGGAGAGTACCTTTGTCGCTGCCATATGACCAGAGGGTCAAGATGGGAATAGAGTATGTTGAATGTAAGCAAGTGCCCAGATATGTTCCTTTTATTGACGCACAATTAATTGGACACAAACAGAAAAGGAGAACGACGATGTTCTGAATGAGGCTGTTCCACCAGACATACGAGCAATCCAGGAGCTTCTCTACGGTGATCCTACAGTGCCTGAGGCTGCCAGGTGCAATTTGCATCCTCAGCCAAGAGCTACTGAATCTAAGGAGAAAAAAGATTAGGGATGGACTGTGTAAGGTAGGACAAGTACTGAGTAGCAGTTTCAACGAGGGGTTGCAACAAGTGAAGATTCTGCATTCGCTTTGCATTTTTGTTGCTTGAACATCAGTTAGGAAAAAAGTATACTCTGAAAGTATACCACCTTTATCGACGTGGAATAGATTAGGAGGAGAAGAGTTTAGGACAGAGCACGCTCCACCGCCGGTGCTCAAGAGCGCCAACGAATTGATGGACAATAGGAGCCGGTCCCAGTGAGGCTCTGACAGACACTGGGAACATTCATATTTTCCGTGCATTTCCTTCTTTTAAATTCGCTATGCATCCTTTTGGTAGGAAAGTTACAGAGGAGGAGCAGCCAATTGTTACTTTACAACGTAAAGTGATTTGGTCAAATTGGAGTAAAATAATATGTGTTGCTTTCTTGATACTGGTGATAATACTATTAAGCAGGGTGTCGTGGTTTTTAAGCGATGCATATAGTGTACGCACACGTAGTACAGGTAAAACAATTTTCCCGATATGCAATAAAAGGGCTGTCCCTAGTAATGTGTTCGTGGAGACGCATAAAAGATTTTTTGGACAAGGAACAGCTTGTTATCCCACCCGATCTGTCACTAGCCTTTGGACGGCGTGCCTCTTGTCACTTGTGAATTATACGCACACCCAACCACCTCAGTTTACAGAAGTAAGGGGAGTGTTCGGATTTGATTATCCTGGACCATGATTGCATCATAATAAGCCACAAGGAATGGGTTGTGATAATAATACATATTGCGATTTCTATATGGGGGGCAGAATATAAAATGGGTGGGTTGGCACTACAAAGAGTTGACAGGACCCCGGGAGGCTGGTTATTATCCTGCTTGCTGCCCCATACTGAATAGCACAAACACTTCATTGTACATAAATTGTTTCAGGATAATATTGTTAAAAAATACAGTTCCCTTGGTGAATAAAGGTGATCTAAGCACTTTGGGAATGAACCCTAGATACTCCGCTGTGAATTATGAGGGGCCGATATATGCATACCCAGGGTTTTTCTTTCTGTCAAATGGGTCTTATTCCAATGTCCATAATGGTACTGATGATGTAGCTCTTGGGATGGTGTTGCCATTGGGTGTTTCATGCAAATATCCCCGACCCAAAATGAAATGGGTGAAAAGGACCTTAACGAAAGAATTCTGTGAAAGGGTAACAGATTTGGAAGTAAATAGCTATAGTAACGGAATTACATTTGGATACATCCTTTCCTCCATATTTACATTGGGTCGTACTGCCATGGCCAGGGCTGAGAAAGCACAAGAATATTTTGGATGTAAGTTACAAATTCTACCAAATACTACAGTAGCAGCTTTGCTCGATATCACTACACAGTTAGAAAGCATGCACGTGTATTCAGAACAGACAAGATATGCAGTCGATTTTTATTTTGGCAAAGAGTGGTGGTGTATGCGCAGTGGTTGGTGACCAGTGCGTGGTCGGTATAAAGAATTTGGAGAAAAATATTACACAACATATTATGGAGATGAATAACAATGTACAGAAGTATGAAAAGCGGGGATTGGAATTGGTCCCTTTTTGGCAGTTGGCTTTGGATACTTCAACAACTGATTTACCTTATTGTGGTATTAGTGCTCTGTTGTGTCCTCATACAATGTCTCCCTTCTTGTTGTTCTTATTGTGCCACTGTTTTCATGCCCATAGAAAAGATATCGGCCCATGTTACAAATGCCTCCATGATGCTCCCTTTCATAGAGAATATTACTCTGTGGAAGAGGTATATCAACGATGTTCTTATGGTCTGGATAGGTAATTTAAATGCCCTTGAGGAAGTTTGCGGGTGGCTAAATGGTAGATCAAGAGAAAAACAGCTCACAATGTCATACAGTCAGATACATTTCCTTATTCTCACTATTAAACTGAAGAGAAGATGCTATATAACTCACTATACAGAAAACCATTGGAACGCAACACGTTACTGGGGTATACCAGTAACCACCCCAGAAATCTGAGCGACAATCTGCCCTACGGACCGTTTCTTAGACTACGCAGGAACTGTACTCGTAGGGTAGATTTCTTTAAAGAATCTGATTCACTCATCTCCAGATTGATAGATCGTGGCTACCCACTGAGCCTTCTAAAGAAATCAAGGAAACGAGTATGGTACTGTCATAGAGACATATTACTGC
Organism: Triturus cristatus; assembly: GCF_964204655.1. Taxonomy (NCBI): domain Eukaryota; kingdom Metazoa; phylum Chordata; class Amphibia; order Caudata; family Salamandridae; genus Triturus; species Triturus cristatus. Next base: position 958,393,497 of record NC_140587.1, on the reverse strand, counting down.
AGACCAACCAGAACAAAAAAACTGAGAACAACAGGATTGTCTGTGTCTCTACATTTACCAACAGGAGTAATGAAATCAAACAAATCATAAATCACAATTTGTCTCTTGTGACGGATGAAATAGGGACCACTGACCACCCTCTTTTTGCCCTTAAAAGAGGAAGAAATATCAAGGATTGTGTGGTCAGCTTGTACCTAAAGGACAAACCAGTACCAGACATTCATTCTTTACTAATGTTACCTCCACAACAAGGCCACTTTAGATGTTGGCGTTGTAAAGCGTGTGATCTAACTGTTGAACAAAAAGACTTTACACATAATGGCAGGTAGTTTACCCTACACCATCAAACCAATTGCAACACCAAGGACGTGATTTACATCATTAGATGTCCTTGTCAGAAAGTATCTGTTGGTCAGACCAAACAAAAGATCAAACAAGAATCTTGCAACATTCTTCGTGAATTCTTTGCAAAGTACAAGGTGCACCATTGGTGGAACACTTCAACGAGATGCACCACCCCTATGACAGCCTAAAATGGTGGGTACTGGAAAAGATTCAACCCAACCCGAGGGGGGGGAGCTGTGACATCTACCATGAATCTAAGAGAGTGTAAATGGATCCATCTTTTACACTCTGTCCTAGGGGGCCTAAATGAATCCGAAGAGATTTCCAGATAAATCTCTCTCCTATGTACCGACTAAATAGCAAGTCTAAAAAATATCTGTAAGACTGTACAGTATGATAAGTTCTTTCCCAACTTAAATGAATTAAAAAAATGTTTTTGGAAATGTTAACATTATATATATTTTTTAAATTGCAAAATGTCTTTTTCACATAAATATATACATATTGATATAAAGAATATTGTTTTCCATGTCCAAAGTTTCAAATATGTACTGTATATTACGATTTCACAAATAACTTATGATGATGTCACTGGAACGAATGTAGAAAGCAATTATACTCCCTATGCAAAGACTGTGAACTCTGTGTATGATACCAATATGAACAAATGTGTATCGTATGACCAGTTATCTACATGTCCCATAGCGCACCTTGCATGCGCGTAATGACAGAAATTTAAACATGTGCCAAACATAGAAACAAGGAAGTGGGACAACCCATGAACTAAACTCTCACAAGGGTCTTCTCCCTCTTTTGCAATCATTGAGATGTCCATAAAACATGCCAATACCTCCCTTCAGGATTTTTAAATATATTAGACATTCATCTGCACTATTGTTTGCACAGAATAAGTGTAAACAGGGTACACGCCAGGTACTCTATACTAGGTGATCCATTTCCGAAGGCTCTTTGACACAGTCCCTGATGGGACACTGTAACACGCGGTGATACTTTTTAGTATCACCCTTTCTTTTTGCAGCCGTGACAAGCACGTAGGAATTTGCACTCCTAGCGTGCCTGCCACACGCGAGGACGTCAGCTGCACGCTGCCGGTTTCCTTCAAAGCTTTTCATGTGAGAGCGTTCATTTACTACGGGAAGATGCTTCACCACTATGCTCTGAACGACCACAGCCAGAGGTAAGCTTGGATGATAATACGTATGCCCCTCCATACCTATTGTTACATATTTAGATCGAGTATCGTTTTTATGATGTATATATCTTCCATAGAGTCCACGGAAACTAAATTGTTCCTGGACCCGAATCAGTGTGCATGGAGGTTGGTGCCCCTGCAGTTTCAGAAAATAAAGTGACGACTCCGAGCGCATGACGCCGGAGGTTAGTGAGCTTTTTCACCTTTTCCACCTATAACCGCCCATATCTGAAAAGAGCATATGTAATTGGTGACTGTATATTGTTGTAGATGGTCCAAGAGCACGCTGTGCCTGCACTTAGATTTTTCTGAACACGGACCAATTCGGACGTACGGAGGCTGTGTGCCCCTACAATATCTATATTCATTGATGTCTCTGAGCACATGACGCCGAAGGTTAGTGTGATTATTTACTTTTCCTTCACTTTTTGCCCACAATTAAATCACGGGATTGATACGCCTATTAAACAATGGGTGTTTATGTATTGTTATAGATGTTTTGAGAGCACCCTGTGCCCGCCCCTGATTTACCGTCACCATATCGATGAGCATTTAATGAGGATAGCTCCAGAAGGAAGCTATATTAAAGTGTGCCTTCCATTCGCTGGTATTCATTTGGGGCCAACTCAGAAGGTGAGCAGACTAGACGAGCCTTCACCGTGAGTTCTATACAAAATAGTCTAAACACATGAGTCTAAAGTACAACTATCTTTACTTTCATGCAGGCTATACACAGACATTCCCTTTTTTGTCCTGATGAAGACCCAGTTTTGATGTTCATAAATTGCACAAAATTCAAAGGGTCGAAACGTCAACATATACCTATAAGCATTACAGTACAACCTCACCATCATAAATATAAGGATTTAAATTCTAGGTCACGCTGAGATTACCATCACTATGTTTCTTCATGCTGTGCATAAATGTAGTTGTTTATATGTAGTAATTTTTATGTACTAATTGTGTTGTGATATATGTATAAAATACCTCACTTTGTTCTGTGTTTCACTTTTGCAAATGCACCAGATTTTCATGTGTATATCTCCTGTTCTGCATTAAAACATGATTTTTTTCGTATAAAGATTAAATACACCTTGAACAGTACAATTAGTTTGTTCTTTTTTAAGTGTTAAACCTGATCAATGTTTGTAACATTTAATTAAATCCCATGATAAAAGGGGATAGAGGAGAAGTCTATTGTAGTTTGTGCACAGTGGCAGAACCACTGCTCGTTTAATGTAATAGTCCCCAGGTTCTGCACATTACTGGGTTCCCCATTGATCAATACTGACTGCCATGATGCATCAGGCATACATTGAGGACCTAATGAATATTGATGAGGGCATATTTGAGGATTCCTCCCTCCTTACTGTTCCACTTCCTAATGCTGATTGTAAGGAGTGCCTATAGTTTCACCCCGATTATGTTTTTAAATTCTGATGCTCTAACAATTGCTGACATATTGATATCGGTATGATGATGCTGTCTACTTTATTTTCATTTTGCATATTAGAAAATATTTTTAGCTCATGCTACAAGGAGGGTCTGTTAGATTAGGCCTGATAATGCTTACACAATGCCTTGAATAAGTTCGCATTCGGTGCACCATTTTCTGTTTAGATGCCATTTTGAAAGATGATCGAAACTGATCTTTGCTATTTCTGAGAAATACCCTTTGTTGAGTTTCGTTTCTGTAATGAAGAAATGTGACTGCAAGTGCATAGCTTTCCCACTGGATAGAGGCCTTCTCCCACCTGTCTGGCAGTGTTATCGCAGCTCAGGGTGCAGCGGCCTTGGACTGTGCTGGGTTTCGAGAGCAGCAGCTTTTTAAAAAATGTTACTGTCCAACTGCATCTGCCTGGAAAATTCCACTGTGGGTGTGTTCTTAACCAACTATGAAACGTACATAATGTATCTCTATCCTTGCTGATCTTTAATTCCCTCTGTACCACTCCCAGAGACTGTACAGAAGGGGTTCCACTCTGAGTGTATACGAATAAACAGCTATTAGTGTATATTCTCCACTGTCTCTCTGACTCTTCATTTGGTATGGAAGGCTAAGAGGTGGTCTATGGTGACCTGGGTCCATTTATTAGGGGGGTGTAACACCACAAACCACGCCCCCTAAAGCTACAAACTTGCCTTCATATTGGTATCAGGGAACTGCAAGTTTGAAAAAATAACTAAAACAATCAAATAATTCAAAGCTTAAAACCAGGGAGATCAGCTAGTTGGTTGATACAAACATTGTTACCACATACAAAATATAAATATGGATCTAACAGACAAAAATCTTCCCCTGTCATTCCACATGTATCAGGATAGTATTAGCCTTACCTTTTGCAGTGTTCTCAGCAAGTCCCAAAGCACAGCCTCACTGAAAAAATAATTGTCAGAATCTCCTTTCCCCCAAATAGACTGTATAATGAATCTAGGGCCTCTGCCTTTCGCCCCACAAGAAGCCAAACTAATGGAGGAAAGTGTATTGTGATTTACATATTCTCAATTTCATCAGTGGAAGATGTGAAAAGCTGATAATCCAATTGAAGACATTCTAGTTGCATGTGTTTTCAGGATCTACCTACGTATTTTCACAGAGAAAGCCAAAGGTTAAAGTAACGTTATCGTTAGGTGAAAATTCCAGTGACAACGTAACATTTTAAAAGTACAAAAACACAAAAATTCACCAGTTATAGTTATTGTTATCTCAAGTAACTATAACTCATGCCGTAACGTAGCTGTAATTCGCGCCCCCACCTTGTACAGTTTTCTCATCAATACTTTTATTGCAAATGTTGTGTTAATATTATCAATGATGTCATATATCATACCATGAGTGATGTAATATGTGGGGTAATTAGCATGGCGATGGGTGTGAGTAATAGTCACCGTAGAACGTGTTTTATAGTTACTTGAGATAACTCTAACTCTAGCTGGTGGATTTCAGTGGTTTTATACATTTAGAACATTACAATGTCAAACGTTTCACCTCACCATAACGTTACTTTAACCTTTGTTTTTTTCAGTGAATTTGTATGGTTTTTAAAGTAAAGTTATATTTTATGACCATATGTAAAGCCAACACCCTGCCGCACCAGGTCTTTGACCCTGTGTAGCGGAGGGTTGGTAGCAGGACATGGCCTGCGACCACGCCCTGTATCCAACCTCCTGCTGCCAGCCAATCCCACACCGTGCACAGCCTTCGGCCCTGCAATCAACCCATTGGTGCTGCCCCCCGCCCTAAGCGACTTCGGGCCACAGGGGCCTTATTCCTAGGGCCTTTTATTTATAAAGGGAGGGGGCACGCAGCCCCATTCCTGATCCAATAGTAGTACAGGTGGTCTCATTCCCCGGGGTCTTTTGTTTTGTCTTAAGGGTTGGTGGGAGCAGGGCCCCCCTCCCCAAGCCCCTAAGGGCCCCTCTGGGTCGATTTACATTTGGGAGGTGGCCAGGTGGACCCCCATCCCTGAGCCTTAATAGCCCCCCTAAGAACCATCCCTGGGACCGATTTTCATTGATAAGTAGAGGGGGGCTTGAGGTCCTCTCCCGAGCCTTAATAGGCCCCAGGGACCCCATTCCTGGAGTTGAATGCATTATAAAAGTGGAGGAGGGTACCTGGCCCCCTCCCTAGCCTTAATAGCCCTTGGGGACCCATCCCCGGGGCTGAATAACCTTTTTTAAAAAAAAAAGGGAGAGCCATGCGCCGCTCCTCTCACGAAGCTTTGATAGGCCCTAGGGAGCCAGGGGCCGAATTCATTATAAAATGGTAGGGTGGCTTTCAGTAGGCCCTGGGGACCCCATCCCCTGGAGCCTGTGCACCCTTTTTGGGTGAGTGTCCCAGTATCCATCTGGGGCACCGACCAAACAATTTGTTGGGGTAGTGGGGGGAGCCCCAGTGACCCATGGTCCCATCCAGCTCCCCGCATGCTGTTGCAGCCGGCATTGCTCCCGCCCAGGGGAAGCAGCTGTTTTTCTTGTGCTCCAGTCGGACGGGAGCAATTTGTGTTTCCCTGCCTACAGGAGCAGATATGCCTTCCCTGCCCATGCTCCTGCAAGCAGGAAAGGCATGTCTACTCCCACCCAGTGGGAGCTTTAAAAATGCCCCCGCCGGGTGGGAGCAGACATATGTGTCACTGCCCACGCTAATGTGGAATGAAACTACTAAGTCCCTGGGGTGGGCTCTCCAGGACACAGTAATTGGGTCGGCGCTGGGGGCTTGGTTTGTGGATCCCATTAAGGCTCAAGGGAGGGGGGCTACTCCTCTTTTTGGTCACATTCCACCTTAGGATATGGGGACCCCAGGGCCTATTAATGCTTTAAGGAGGAGGGCTGCTCTACTTCCTCCCCGTTTTGGTGACATTTGACCCTATGGGAATGTGGTACCAAAGCCTATTAAGGCTTAGTGAGGGGGATGGCACAGTCCCCCTACCCCTTGTTATTCATTTGTCCTCAGTGAATGGGGTACCAGGGCCCTATTAAGACTCGGGGAGGGGTGCTGCATGCCCCCTCCCATTATTTTGATCAACAACCCTACGTAAAAGGGTCCCTGAGGCCTTTCCAAGGATCGTGGAGGGGGACCCCATGCCACCCTCCCCAAAAGTAATCTTTCTGCTGCCCCCGCCCACCCCGAGGACAGTTTTCATTGATATTTGTTTTAAACATCTTCTCACAAACACAAGGAGATGATGGATGGAGAGCTGAAACGTTTCAGGCACTCACCCCCAGTCACAGATCTGGGTTGAATCCATCATCGTTCTTTAGCTCTTTTCGCCACCCCAGTACAGACCCAGCTTTATGCAAATTAGTCTTGGGCCTGTGCCTCATGGGAACAGTCCAGCCCGAATTGCCAAACCAGGTCTTCCCTGGACTGGAAACAAGCATCCCGGGACCGGTTTCGGTGTAACACCCCATATCAGCCAGGCTAGCTTGAATCCAGTGGAAAAGTGAGCAAGGGACCCACCTCTGGGCATACCCTGCCAACTTAGGGCGAACAAAGCAAACACAAGGAGATGATGGATGGAGCTCTGAAACTTTTCAGACACTCACCCCCAGTCACAGATCTGGGTAGGATCTATCATCGTTCTTTAGCTCACTTCATCACCCCAGTTCAGACCCAGCTATTCGCAGATCCTCAAGTTTTAAGAAACAAAAAGGGTACCCCAATACCTCAGTAAATTTTTAAATCCTCTGTGAATATGCAGCAAAATTGAATAAAATATTTTGATCCGGGAAGGATCCCCTCTAGGACCCCACTCCCAGGCCTAGGGATCAGGGTATTCCTGCCCTGCCCTATTATGTCTTTTTTGTTGTGCTTTTTCTAGGACTTGGACTGAGTTCATAGCCTTAAGATGGCTGTCGCCACATCTTTACTGATGTGGTAGCAACCAATCAAATCTCAGCATGAGATCTGTTGAGTCCATGGAGCCTCCATGGCCTGATGTATGCAAGGAAGGTTTTTGCACCTTATTTGCTCACAAACTATTGAATGGGTTTAACCCAAATCACAAAAAGCACTCTTTCCGGATCAAGATCTAGCTTTCTGCCAAATCTGATGTAAATCTGTTTAGGCATTTGGGCTGTAGCTGCATTTAAAATTCGTATGGAAAAATGCATGGACAAAAAGTGTTTTGGGACCCTCCCTTTTTGTCGAACCCCGCTTGACGGATCACCCCAAAAGGTCCATGGATAGAGCTGAGGTGGAAGAACATTCTTTTTGAAAAGTTTCATGAAGATTCGTAATACGGCCCCAAAGTTATTAGGAAATAAAAAAATGCTTTTCCTTTGGTCCTTACTATAACTACCCAGTTGTGACAGCAACTGGGAAATATATACATTTATATGGCGGTTGCTTTGACACTATTTTAGGAATCTCAATGAAACTTTACAAAATAGTGCTCTTTTTTTTCTAGTTTGGGCATGGAAAATTTCGAAGCATTTTCCTTAGACTTTAAAAAAAAGCACTACTGCAGAAACAGCGGAACGGAATTACACCATATGCAAATTTGCCAGGAAGCAAAGATCTTGGTCTAGGAAGCAGAGTTTTTTTTAATTTGGACTAAATCCGTTTAGTAGTTTTTGAAAAACTAAGCTTCAAATATATTTGTATAGCTGTTTGGCTCTTGTGAGAGTCTCTCAAACCCAGTTAAAAAAACATAAAACCTTCTGATTGGCACAGGGAGCTTTTTTACCCTGGGGTTCGCTTGTTCCTGTGGGAGCAAGGCTGTGATTGGTTGCCTGCATCATGGGTAAACATGCTGCAGCTAGTCATTACAGGACTCAGGGCCAGATGTACGATCGCTTTTTGTAGTCGCAAAGGGGATTTTGGCCCGTTTGCGACCGCAAAAACATGGATGCAAAATGAACTAACCCTATTTTGCGAGTCGCTAATCTATTAGCGACTCGCAAGATAGGGTTAGCAACTCGCTATTAGAAAGGGGCATGCCAAGGACGTCCCTTCCTAATAGCGAGTCCAGGCCCAATGTAGGATTGTTTGCAGTGGACCCAGGGACCACTGTCTGCCCTTAAAAAATGGAACTGAAAAGTTAAATTTTTCTTTTTTAAATGCATTCCATTTTCCTTTAAGGAACAGGGACTGTATTATTCTTTCTTTTTTTTTTAAAAGTGCTTTATTGAGAAAGCAGTCCCAGACATGGTGGCCTGCTACCCCAGCAGGACACCATCCCTGGAAGTTCTAGCTATTCCCAATGGGTCGCAAAGTTAGACAGCCTCATTATTATTCATGAGGCATGCATTTTGTGACCCCCTTGGGAATCGTAAACAGTGTCTGAGACACTGTTGTACATTGAATTTTGCGACTCGCAAAGTGTGAGTCTCAATTTGTTGCTATTTGTGAGTCGCAAAATTCAATGGTCGTACATCTGGCTCTTAGTCCCCTGTTCTGAGAGCTTAGTTTAAATAATATTATAAGGGGCCGGTTAGCGATACCCTGCCTCGTTAGGCCCTGTTGGTGCTTGGGGGTCCCATATATATATTTTTTTGAGCTGCCGCTGGTGTTTCTAATAATATATATTTAAAGGGAGAGGGACATGCTTCCAACCTCCCCAAGCCTTAAAAAGCCCCTGGCAACCTCATGTATACTTTAAAGGGAGGGTTGGGTATGTGGCCCCCCTCTCCAAGCCTTGAAAGGCCCATGATCTCCCTCCCCGGGGTGGGAAAACATATTGTTAGGGAAGGGGCCACACAGCCCCTCTCCCCAAACCTGTAAAGGCCTGAGGACCCCATCCCCTGGGGCTAAAACCATTTTCAATAGTGGAGAGGGGCACACAGCCCCCTCCCTGAGCCCCATTGAACCCCTCTGACCCCACACCCCCAGAGCCAAAGAGTAATTATAAGGGAGGGGGCATCCAACCCGCCTCCAAGAGCCTTAAGAGACCCCAGGTCCCCATCCCTGGGGGCAACTCTTTCACTATGCCCCGGGGAGCCCACCCCCGGTACACAGCAGTTTTCCTTGACTGCAGGAGCATGGGCAGGTAAAGCAAGTGTGCCCCCACTCAGTGGGACCTATGAACATGCTCCTGCTGGGTGGGAATACACTTCTGTTTCCCTGCCCAAGCTTGTGGGCAGGGAAACTAACAGTGCTCCCGCCTGGCGGTAGCAGGCACAAGTAACTACTTCCACCATGTGGAGCACTGCCGACTTCCGTGCGATAGGCGGCTGGGACCATGGGGGCCTGGGACTCCTCCATGGCCCCCAACTTTATGTTTTTTGGGTGCACCCACTGATAATATACAAGGCTCATAGGGATGGGATTCACGGGGACACTAGGGGCACAGGGAGGGCAGGAGTGCACCCCCTCCCCTTTTTAAAAAGAAAAGGCCCCGGACGATGGGGTCCCCAAGGCCAATATTGGCTTGGGAAGGGGGGCCACGTGCCCTCCTCCCCTTTAAGTATATGTTCAGGTCCCAGGGGATGGGCTTCCTGCGGCCACTATTGGCTCGGGGTGGAGTGCCCTCACCATGCACTGTTAATTTCCCCACATATTACATCACTCATGACATGTTCTATGGCATCATTGATAACATTACTGTAACATTTTAAATAGCATAATTGATGACACCAATAGCAAAGCCAACTTTTCTCTTAACAATATATATTAGTTTCCCCAAGGACGACTCATTGAGCCTTAAAGTAGGGAGCTGTGCATGCACTGTCCTAGCAGTAAAAGACCCACATTGTTGTTTTAAGAGTGGGAAGGCTAGCAGCTCCATTGGAGAGTTCAGAGTTCCAGGCTGACATCTCAGACCTGCTAACTTCTTAATGGGACTACTACAGTTAACATTGACATTTTCATATAGCATTGCACACCCAATACCCCAATAAAATCCAACAATCCAAAATACAATCTTCTAATATTTTTGATAAACTAATGTTATTGTTTTGTTGGTAACCATTGTCTTCTTGGTAATAAAGAACAAATAGCATAGTCCACTGTTAACATATCATTGCAATAGAATACATGCAACAAGTCTGCCTCCTTAGCCTGCCCCATCTGTCACCAGAGTGCAGCCTATAATAGGATCACTATTGGCTCCAAATCTTGTCATGCTTCTGTGGGCATCCCCTGGCAAGGTATATTAGTTTTTCTATCTTGGCTCACCAATCCATTCCCATTCACCATTCATTTAGGGTGGTGCGTGAGAGTATTTCCGCTTACAAGCAGTGTCAAGCTTGGCCATCATTGTGGTTGCTCATTCCGTTATCCGCTTACCGTGGGGCCACCCAAGTCCTCCAAAATGCCAAGCAATCCCATTTTCAGAGTTTAAACCACTGTGCTATCCAAAGTACAGGACATCACCTTTCCTATGCCCTGCCAGAAGCGCAGTATTCAGAGACAGGCCCTTACCAAATGGTAAAAGTCCACTTCTGTTTAGGGGGGAACGGAAACAGGTTGGTTGAGACAATGGAGCATTGTGATGGGTCGGGATGCCGCCCAGCCCGGGGCTGTAGGGCATGACATGTTCTCTATGTAGACTGTAATGCAGCCTGCATGGAGAAGTGCAGAGTGCGCATGACTGGTTTGAGTGGCCCGAGAAGGCCGACCAAACAGTCTTTGCGCACCCAGGAGTGGGCAAACCACTCCTGCCCTGCCCGGTTAGCTCCACCCACTCGCAAAGAAACATAAAATAGTAATGACCAAAAGTTATTACCATTTCATGTTTTGGCTTTCTTGCACTGAGAGAAAGCAGTGGGATGACGTTCCTCCGCCCTAGTGAAGGAGCCGCCCCTGGTAATAGGATAGGGCATGGCGAATTTGTAGAAATTTGTTAAACTCTGAATGTGATAACAAGAACTGATGTTGTAGTCCCTCAAAGGTGATCTCCATTCCAGAAATCTCCCAGTATGGTGACCCCAATGTCGTACCAGTGCATAAAGCCTCTGAGGCGGATGGTGTGATGCAGCCCCTTTCTTAATTTGAGCTGGTGTTTGCCGGTAGAGGGCACCAGCACTTATTTTTGGGCACTGACACTTATTTCCAGCACCAGATATTTACAGATAGCAAGAGAGGCAGAAACATACACATCTGAAAGACAGAGGAAAAGAAAGACAGTTAAACCATAACAAAGAAAGAAAGCAGGAAACTACAAGAGCAAGAAAAAGGGACAGTGAGTGTCTCAAAGTGGATTATAGATAAGGCTCCCTGTTTTCCATTTTTACTGATTTTTACAGATAAATACAGACAGAAAGTTATTTATTTTCTTGTCTGTATATTTTTTTACATGTGGATAAAATCGGAAATTGGGTGCTATTTTAGTGATTCTAAATACCCTTTGCCATTACTGCTAGGCCAATAACTGTTTGGATTGATAGGTAAGAGGGTTAAAAACAGAAAGGAATTTTAGTAAAGAGGCTTAAACAACAGTAGCAATGCAAAGGCGGATACTGAAATGTGCCTATTATCATATAAGTGCTATCTTCTGTGGGTGTTCATATCACTGAAACCTGGCAGGCATTTAAGGATGACTGCATATTTATTAGTTAAATAAATGTGGAAATATACAAGCTTTACTTTACTTTTTTCACAAAACCCATACTAAATATGGATAAATACAGATAAAGTTGACAAAAAATAAATATGGATAAATACAGATGGAAATGACAAAAAATAAATACCATAATACCGGGAGCCCTAATTATATGCTGCCCGCCTTGGTATTCGGCGCACTAATGCTTAATTGCCCCTGCCACCAGCTTCTGAGCGTGGCTTTGAGCCCTGGCAGTCTTTCTTTCACAAATTAAGCACTGGTGCAGCCATTCTCACTCCCATATCAGAGTAATTTGTCTAACTTTCTTATCCCACCGATTGAAGTATATAGCTGCATGCAAAGTCCTAAAAGCTATCGCCATCAGTGCGGAGAGGTGGCCAGGGATTGTGGAACTGTAGAGCAGTCCCAGAATAGCATTGAGGCCCAGATGGGAAAACTCCAGCCGATAGGCAGGGTCGTCTCACCCTCCAGTTAGCCAATCATTGATCGCTATCATTTGGGCTGCCCAGTAATAAAGTTTAACATCCGCCATCCCCACTCCCCCATCATAGACTGACCGCCAGCACTTGTCAAGAGCTATACCTTACTGTCAGCCTGCCCCTGTTAAGGACTAGACCAGCGTGTTGATCTTCTGAAACCCACTGTTAGCAATGCTCCCATCTCCAGAATTCCTGTTTCTGTTTTAGTAAATAGTGGGGAAATATTGAGAGCCTAGGCCAGGTCTATATCCCTGGAGATGTGAGCACCCAGGTATAGCAAGCGTAGTCTCTGAATGGAAATTGATGATTGCCAGTCTGTTGTGCTTTGGTCCCCTTTAATAGCGATCAGGAGGGATTTGTGCTAGGTCACTTGAAAGCCAGAGACAGCCCTATACAGGGTGAGTATCTCCGGGCGTGTAGGCCCGAGGGGTGGGGGTTAGCTAAGTAAAGGATGATGTTGTTGGCATATAGAGTGATTTTATCTTTTATCTGCCTGGTCCATAGCCACCCTTGGTCCTGTTCATCACACTGGAAGAGTCACTTTACAGGCTCAATGGCAAGCACAAAGAGTAGTGGGGATAGGGGGCCTCCCTGCCTAGTGCTCCTTGGGATAGGGAAGGCGTCTGACATGATCCCATGTCATTGTATCGTCCAGTCGAGTCTTACGTGAGTGGAGGGGTTGGTATACAGCAGTCATCTGTAAGTTGAGAATTTGGGGCCAAATCCCAACTGGTCCAGCACCCCAAACAGTAAGGACCAATCAACAGAGTTGAAGGACTTTTCACTTGCTGGTCTGAACGTAAGCTAGGACTGCTTGGATTCGACATATGCAATGTCTGGTACTTTTGGGGGGCATGAAGCCACATTGGTTGGGATGAAACAGGCTCAGGCTGACTTCCTGAAGCCGGATGGCCAACACCTTGGCATAGATCTTAACCTCCAAGTTAATCAGCAAGATCGGGTGGTAATCTTCTAATATGTATACTATATTTTATACTTTAAAAAAAAAAATCTATTTACTGTATAGAAACAATATTAAATATCACAATATTCTAGTAATCAATATTATTGTAAAACCATAATATATTTACCTTCAATATTCCCTACTTTGATATCAAGAACCAATGGTCTTCTGCAGTTGATTTTCAGGATCTACACCGTTTTGTTGGCATAGGAATGCCTATCCAATGTATTGCATGCTTCTATTGTGTGCGGTCTGGCACACTGGTTCCAAAAGTGACAGTGGGAGAAAGGATGCAGTGAGAGAAAGGATGCCATTTTGCACATAATGACAAGTTAAGTGTACAATTTGCCAGTGATGGTTTGTTGTGTTGAAATTATATATCTGAATATGATGAAAGTTGTGTTAAGATTTGTGGAGTTGTGGCAATGGGTTGTGGAGAGTTGAATGTTATCGGGCATTGCATGATGTTTGGTCTGTTGGATTGCTCCTGATAGGTCTGGTAGAAAAAAGAGAACTACTGGTGACATTTCATGATGAGACTACTGTATTTGGGGTGTGTGATATGTGCATGTGTTTGTTACATGGTTGGAGATAGATAGGACATGGTCTAATGCAGTGAGATAGCTGCAGTGATGTGTTTGGTGTTGGGGTGTGATTGGTTTTGAGTGTTCGTATACATCCTGTGAGATGGCTTGGAAGTTGCAGTTGAAGGAAGAACCCGATTAGGGCCACCCGGGTCACTCACGACCACCTCTCAGCCTTCCAAACAATGAAGAGTTGATCAGGCAGTAGAGAATACAAACCAAGCTTTTTATTAGTATTGCCCTGCAGCAAAGACCAGTTTGACCAGTCTCCTGAGATGACGGTCGAGGGACTGCCTCCCCCCAACATAAGTCTGATATTATACATCCCCAAATTCCCAAGAACACACCCAGACTGGAAAATTCCGGTCCAGACAATGGTGAACAAAGGTAGCTAAAGGATGAGCCACGGTCCTGGAGCTGGGTACACACTATCTCGGCTCCAAGGCCGTTCAGCCTGTCTCTTTCATTCTAAGATGTGGGAACGGGTTTATCGAACAGCTAAGGTATACAACAATAGAGAGCACATTCATTAGTGTAACAACACTCGGCCTTGGGCAGTACAAGAAGAAGGTACATGAGGCAGTTTTCTGCTGAGACAAGCAATATAAGACAGCAACTGATTTGCGATCACAAAACAAAATGTCAGTTACTAATAAAATGGCGGCATGAAGGATAACTTGATACGGATCATAACATGAGCATTACGATAAGAAGATTTCAAATCTAACATAGTGCGGTATTGTATTGTATTGAAATTGTATCTAAATAGAAGTTTGTATCCACCATGAGGCACTGAAGTGCATTAGTGGATGGTTAGCAATCTACACTATGGAGGAGTGTTTGTTTGAAGGAGTGTTGAGTTGCAGTGTGGTCTCTGTGGGAAACATTTTTGTGTTTTACATGAGTGAGCAGTGCGGTGCACTCATCCTGTCTAAGGTTACCGTAGCAAGTGGTGAAACAGGAGGAATTGGAGTGAGAAATAGCCCCAGGTCTCTATAGAATCTGTACAGGAGCAACAGAGGGAAAACTCATGCAATGCACTGGATACAAGCAATCATGGCAGATGCTTTGACTAATTCCCCTGCAGTGACAGATGAATGACCCACAGGCATGCACTGTGTGCATCCATGGCAAATGATCTCAAGGGTCCATCTATGAGTGAAGAGGGTTTACCCACAGGCATACAAATTACAAATACTGCCATACTAAAAGCTCTTTTGTGACTACCTAGGAGAGAATGAGGAGTGACCCACAAAGGCACATTGGTTACAGACAACCAGAAATAAAATTTCTATAGGAAGTATCCACGAAGAGGATTCACCAGCAATGTCCTTCAAGGATTATCCCCCTATATTTCCAACTGACACCAGTTTGCAGGGCCGGATTGAGAACCAAAACCGGCCCTGGCAAAGTGCTCGGCCGTGCCCCCACCTCCACCCCCCACCCCCCTGGGCTTGGGGGTGCCGCAGAGCGCTTTGCCAGGGCCGGTTTTCAGCCGATTTTGTTACAGGGCCGATTTTGCAGCTATTCTGCACAAACGGCCCTGTAACAAAAACGGCCCCAAGGGGCCATAACCGGCCCCCACCCATGCGGCGCACCGGGGGATTGCCCGGTGCCCGCTACGGCCAGTCCGGGCCTGCCAGTTTGTTCACATGGACATCTCCAGG
The DNA here is from genome assembly GCF_964204655.1 of Triturus cristatus. Lineage (NCBI taxonomy): Eukaryota > Metazoa > Chordata > Amphibia > Caudata > Salamandridae > Triturus > Triturus cristatus. Next base: position 958,378,241 of record NC_140587.1, on the reverse strand, counting down.
TCATAAAAGTTCTCTATCTAATCCTCCAGGATTTCATACTGTCTCCAGCCATCTTTGACCTTTACTTGGAGCAGACTCATGGTTTGCTCACAGCTAACAGCATCAAGATTCATCAATATGCTGATAATGCATAACTCTACCTGAAAGACTCCTCCGCTTTACGCATCCAATGCCTCGAACACTACTTGCAAATAATATAGACCTGGACTTTCAGGGTCTACCTGAAGCTCAGTCGAATAAGACAGAATTCCTGTTATTTGGTAAGAACATCAAAAATGACACAGAACAAACCTTGCTAAATGACATGAACCTTGACAGCTTTAAATCCCAGCTTTCACCAGCTGCTAAGTCACTTGGATTTACCCTGGTCACCAACTGCATCCTCAAAGAACAAAGAACATAAAAAACGACAGCCTGGTACAAACTCACTCTTCTAAAGAAAGTGAAACAGTTACGTTCAGAAAGCAACTTCAGAACTTCTGTTCAAGCCTTCATACTCCCTTATCTGGATGGTTGGTAATGCCCTACCTCGTGGCCTACCAGATTCCACATTGGCACCCCTTAGGGGCATCCTGCATGCCACAGCATGTCTCATGTCTTTTCTAATACGTACATACTGGGATAGGGTCCTGAAATCAAGCTTTATGTGGTCGATATGCAGTGATCTAACTTGCAGCCATCAAGTGGTCTACTCTTTACCTGACTCCAACATAATAATATACTTGATAATCTGGTAGTGCTCAGCCCCAAGTAAGCAGTAGTTTCAGAAAAAATAATGCATACCACACATTTTTTAACACTGTCAAGAAAACCACCAACTGTTGCTTCTTAGCGTTTAATACACAGGACCAATAGTTGGATTGCTCTATGCAAATGTAAAACCTTGGGCAGAAGAACCATTTTCACCATGCAGCTTCTGCTCAGTAGGCCTATAAGTAGTCTGCCTCACCATCATTATCCCTCTGCCTTTTGAGAAAATGGCATCATAATTCAGGTGAAACATTCTAGCAATGTTCTTGTCTATCGTATCCCCAACTATTCAGCAGCACTAACCACTCTCAGATCTTTCAAATTAGTTTGATTAGTGATGATCTGTGTTTATTTAGATTAGGAAGAAACTCAGTTGTAGCTCCATGGCCCTCTTGCTGCCACAACAGCACCAGTAGAAAAGATTACCTCATCATTTGCCTAAGCAGAAGCCTGACTCTTTTAGCCATTTTTAAAAAATGGGCATGATGCCACGCAAACCCATTCCACTTCTGAGATAGGTTGCTAAATAGAGCAAGAAATGTGTGAACGTCCTTGTATTCTACCCATTGTGACCTCTATTGCTATAGACAGTCTTCCCATATTAGAGTGGCAATCTTCTATCTCTACAGATGGATCCAAAGCCTAGTTTATTAATTGTAAGCCATATAAATGATCAGTAGACTCTACCAAAAGTGTTTTCCTGGGCCCATTAGAATGATACCAGCCTTAATTCTTCAACTTGTCAAATATGATGGTGGTTATATTGATGTGGGTTATTGCATTCCTGCCGGGGATGAGGCCATTCTGTTAAAGAGTAACAACATCTCTAATTATCCTATTGATACATGGTACTACAACATTCACTTAGGCCCTTGCATCCGAGTAGATACTTTATTGTGCATGTATACCGCATATTTTAGGAGCTTAATTTTTCCACAAAATGATAGCTATGTAGCTTTCTTCTATTGTACTCCATCTTTGGGCCTCATTATGATGTCTGTGGGACTGCCACCGACAGGCCGCTGGTGACGGCCCCACCAACATCCAGGCCATCAGTCCGACTGTCGCATTACAATGCAAATGGTCAGACGGCAGCGGTCGGGGGCAAAGACTTCCACCTCCGACAGGATCAAGGAGCCATTGGGGTGGCAGACGGATGTGCATAAAGTGCTTTTTTCTATTGCGGCTTGTGCAGCAACCCTTTTACTGGGCTACAGCACAAGCCCGCAGCACAAGCCACACTAGAAAAAAGCACTTTCCGACTGCCACCATGGCGGTTATTTTGTAAGAGGGCAGGTGGGACCGCCAACTCATTGTCGGATGGTCTCCTGACCAATACGATGGCGGTTAGCGGTCCGACTGACCGCCTTCGCAATGAGGCCGTCTGTCAGAACTGGAAACTACAGAATTAGCAATGAGAACGCTACCAAAAAAGGTTTGTAAAATTCTGCTGAGTTTTCACATGTCCTGTCAGCCTTTATTCATGGTGGATTTTTAAGTACATCTTGTACTTCTTCTAGCAAACATTTACATTCTACCATATTAAAAAGCTCTGATCTAGCTCCTGCCATTCTTCCCAGCTCCCTCACATAAAGAGCCTGGTAAAATGTTCCAAAATTCTTCACCACTTTGTTCAGTTCGGGTACCTCCTGTCCATTTTAATTGCATGAACAAGGGGATTGTGTGTTTTCCTCTTTCTCTTGAATTTGTAATGCTAACATTCTCCCCAGAGATTCATAATGCCTCAACAATCTATGCGACTTCTATGCTTTTGCAGTTTTTTCCTACAAAAATATAGGACATGTGCATAAATGGCTGTTTGCTGCTCATAAAGTTCAGCTTTATCAGAGATGTTCTCCGATTTTGCTAACCTATCTAGTAATTCAATTTTCATAAGATGATTACCTAGTTATGCACGTGCTGATCATGAATTCGTTGCATCATGAAACTTAAGTTTGCCCTAAGGACCACAGCTTTAAGTGTGTCCAAGACAAAGGAACATGCTGCAGACCCTAAATTAATTGGCCTGAACTCCCAAATTACCAGTGTTATTTTCTCACTCATTTCCAATTGAAGAGCAGAGAACAATCAAATGTCCCTCTGCGTTGGTTCCGATTACATGCCTGGTACCCAGTGCATGGATACACAGATAAGAATTTGTAAAAGGAGGAGATCTTATAATGTAATCTAAAGTGTCTTTAATACAACAGACCGCAAACACAAATTTAAGTCAATTCATAAGAATTGTTTGTGAGGAAGCAAATAAAATGTATACCTATTGTGATCACCCCTAAAAAGAGTTTAGCCGTCTTCGAGTCCTAAAGCATCCTTTTAAAGAACTACTCTAGTTTGGACTTTTATCATTCTGTCTCATGGCCTTTGCCTCGTGCTGTCTGTTGCTGGATTTAGACTATCAACAAAACCACCTTCCATACAAGAGAATCGAACCAAAGTTCAGAAATGTGCCCAGGTCCTCCATACAAGCAACAGACAACCACCTGGTTGATACTTTTAGCCATCTGGCAAAAGCCATTCTAAGACTATCATCCACCTTGTTTTCTGAAATCTGCCATATATGGGCCAGCTGTAGTATCACAACCCCAAAACACCCGCCGCCCATCTTAGAGGTCTGTGTTTCGTAGCAAGTGTCAGCCAAGTTGTCAATGATTGTGTATCCTACTTGCTAGATGCCTCTTTGTAAAGTATATTTTAATCTGGGGCTAAGATTTCTCAGCTTTCCTTTGAATTCCCTTTGCCTTGGGGCTGTGTTCATGTCTGAATTATTCCAGTATATTGCCTCCACTAAATAAATACAGGGACAAAACGTTTTTCTTTTATGTGTCAGCTTGCATTCCTTATTGCCATATTGCCACTTTTTACATATAACTACTTTCTCCATTTATTTGCAGTACCCGCACCTCACAATACCAGGCTATCCATAGAGTAGATATTTAGGCAACTGATTTCTCATTAGCTACAGTTCTTTACTACCCATTCAGCTGGGCATACCCAAGGTATTTGCACAGTGGACTGTATGTTCAAATTTGCAGTTTTTACTTCCGTATAGTCACTAGGGATCTCCTCCTGATGGTGATGTTATCATGTATACATGGTAGTGAGGGCTGATGTGTCTCCTGAGTGTATGGGGAGGAGCCCTTCAGTGCCTCGGAGTGAAAAGTGATCATTCCTGCTTGTGCTTCACTAACCTCTCATGATCACCCCTAATAGGAGTTATGCTATTGGTTGAATATGCCAACCGTAAAGTTTGACTACTGACACACCCTCGTACAGAGATGATCCTTATCCACTAAGAGCTCACCAAGTAGCAGACAAGTTGTCCTCCAATTAAGACTCTCTATCAGTGCCAGAGTTGTCTGAAAGATTGGAAAATCGTCCATGACCTCTATGCGGCACTGCCCCTTTCTCTTCTGGCGCTGGATCTACTTGCACTAATTATGCCCATCTATCGTTCTGCCCTACCTATCTATCCACCTGTTGAATGCCTATCTATTTATAGTGTAAGTGCAGATGCTCAGAGTGTAATATGCTATTTATTACCATTGTGGAGTGTGGGGGTGGGCCATGACTCACGACAGGTGAAGCCTCCAATGGGCCATGATTTCCCTCCTTTCCCTTAAGAATGGTAAGGAAATGCACATTGCAATCTGCGTGTCTTGTTCATGCCTTCATCCTTTTATGTGTCTCTGGTTTTAAAAAGGTATTCAAGCTGAACCAGGAAGGAAGGGATTACATGAATGCACTGAGGTGAAATTTCACGGAACAGAGATTGTGAGTTGTTTCCCTTTGTAATATCATTGTAAAATTTGATCTGTGCGGCAGTATATAGGGCCTGATTTCGATGTCGGTTGGAGTTGCATCCGACCGACACCGTTTCGGTGCGGGAACCGCACGACCTTAGTTCAGCGGTTCCACAAACCTCATTACGATGCAACCGTACATGCTGTGTTTGCAAACTCGCATTTCTGTATGGAAGCTTGTGCGACAGGCATAAAACGCCCGCAGGACATGCTCCCATTGAGAAATGGAAGTTTGTGAAAATCCCTGCACTGTTTCACGGTGCCTGCCACACAGTGCAGGTATTTTCAGGAGGGCACCACAGGTGCCCCCCAGGGCTACAAAGGCCAGGGGGGAGGAGGCCCTGCTAGGGCCCCACAAAGTCACTTTCCGACAGCCTTTCCATGTGGGAAAGGCCGACATGGAGAGGCTGACAAAAACCGACATCATAATCCCGACGGCACAAACGGCATTCTTAAGGGATTATGAGGCCATTCCGACAGGTCAACGGGTTCTTTAAGCCTGTAAGAACCAATTCAGATTCCCCAACCAGTTTAAACTCTGACCGTCGTCATAGTAATATGGTGGTCAGAGTTTAAACCTTAAATTTTGGTCGGAAAGTCTCCGACCAGCGGCCGGAGACTTTATGACCGACATTGTAATCAGGCTCAAAGGGTTTTCTTTTGAGATTTTTACAGTGCTATAGTAATAACAAGTATTTGGACTGTTGAAATTTGCTAATAAAAGTTTGGACATGACGTTATTAATATACTTGATCTAAATAATATGTTATAGGGCCATGGATGGTGGAGGTCATGGGGAGAGGGGAGTGGGAGAGACGGATTTGAAGTACCTGGGGGCCAAAGATGGAGTGAGTTTAGAAAGGGAGAGATGTTTGGAGGGCACAAAGGAATAGGACACGTTACAACACAAACATTTATAACACATGCCTTTACAACACAGTTTTTACATCGCAACATCCATTACAATGCATGATTTTACAACGCATGCCATCACAACGCATTTTTAGAAACTACACTTACAACACATTCCATTACAACGCATACCATCCCAACGCATACCATTACAACACATTATACTTTTAGGGCAGTAGTAGTGTAAGTGTTGGATAGTGTAGGGGTAAAAATTACTATTCCAACTCCAGTGAGTGCAACAGTAGGGTAGGTTTTGGATAGTGTAGGGGTAAAAATTACTATTCCCACTCCAGTGAGTGCAACAGAAGGATAATTGTTGGATAGTGTAGGTGTAAAAATTACTATTTACCATTACTTACCTTATAATGCGTTGTAATGGCATGTGTTGTTGTGGCATGCGTTGTAATGGCATGTGTTGTAGTGACATGCGTTGTAATTGCTGCGTTGTAATGACATGCAATGTAATGGATGTTGCATTATAATGACTGCGTTGTAAAGGTAGTGCGTTGTAATGACTGCATTGTAATGGTTGTTTTCTTGCAACAAAGTGGTGGGAGAAGTAGACCAAAGAAGGACAGAAGCTGGAGTGACTGCAGATTGATTAGAGAGAGGTATGATTACCTGTACTTAAGGCATGGAAAATGCTGAGGCATAAGTGGCAGATTTATAATCCACAAAGACACAAGTATGTCCAATTGAAATCGGTCGGGCAGGCATTAATCGCTGGTGGGGGGGAGGGCGGGGGGTTTCATGTGGGGAGGGGTGGGGGGTTAATTTAATAAAATTTAAAACAAACAAAAAACGTATCTTCGCCTCCGGTCCCGGACTCCCGCGTCGCGTCTTCTACTCACAGGGAGCAGGCAGCCTCCCTCTCTTCCCTTAAGCCAATCACAAAGCTGCATTGGTAGCGTTGTGATTGGCTAGGACGCTGTCTTTACAGGCGTCTATGGGGAGGCCGTTTTCTTCATGCAGGCTGCGCAGCAGCCTACATGAAGAAAATGGAGGGTTGGCCAAATAGTCAGCGCCCATAACATTGGGTTAGCCACTCCTCCCCAACCCGCCCACCCGCCAGCCCCCAACCAGGCATACCCTTTTTCTGCTTTTCGCACTGCGAGAAAGCAGTGGGGAGTCACTCCGACGCCCACGTGGAGGATCCACCTCTGATTGAAATAAACCCAAAATAGGTTGATTTCAAAGTCAACTGATTAGGTTACACTACTAAGTGCATCTTTTCACCAAAAAACCCATTAAAGTGCTTCTCAGATCTTGACACGTGCCTACTTCCAGATATACAGCTCAGAGACAAAGTCTCTGATTCCCCTGGTAATTCTTCTTTCTCAGTGAACCTCAGGGAGCCATCTGTAATCCATGTTACCACCGTATCTCAGGAGTTACCAGGACACCAGATATAGGTAACTCCGAAGATAGACTTTACAGGGATAACACCAAAAACCTTGTTCTCCATCCCTATGAATCAGTCTCGCAAGCAACACATTTGTTTTTACAATCCCAACCCTTGTCGAACACCCTTAGTTGTGAGAAGTGCAAAAGAAGTGCTAAGCACCCAGAAACATTTTTGCACACAGAAAGGCTCTCTCAGTATTAGCCACTCAGGAATGTGACATTGTAGCACTACTTATTGGGAGGGCCCAACATGAACCTGGAGGAGTTCAGTTTCCGCCAGAGACTAACAGAGAGCAAAATATTTTCAACTTGTGGAACACAAGTAGCAATGTAAGCAGGTGCCAAGGGCCAAGGTTACTCCAAGGTATTTAAAGAAAAGAAACAAAGTGAGTTTCATGTACTGGACCAATTACAGTTGCAAAAACAGCAGAGTTACAGAAGCACGTCAGGTTTTCAAACTTAAAAAGAAACTTAAGGGCAGAAATAACCCAGAGCAAGTTTGGTCGCAGACACTTTGCTTGAGACTCTCATTCATTACATTCCTTCATTGATATTATTTTAAACTGTTATGATTTATTTGGGTAACCCTAGATGCTGGGACCAAGCAACGAATCAACACCTCAGCTGAAGCATCCTATAATGAAGTCCAAACACTCTGAGAAGGCCTCATCCCCTTCCCTAGGTGTGACCGTTCTCAACTTGTTCACAAAGCACGAATAAAAAAAATGCAGGCGAGTATATCAGGTAAAAACAATTGATTAGCTCCCTAATGAGACTGAGCAAGGTTTACAGCAAATAATTCACTCAGCAACAATTACAAACCACTCCCATACTTTCACTTAACTGAACCAGCTTCTTTGTCCTATACCACACATCTCCACATAATTACTCAGACTCCGACCTGCGATGGAAACTGCCAAACGTTTTGGAACGTCTTCCCTATAGAACTAAATGCGCAGCCATCCATACGCCGATTATGAGCTACATAAGAACCAATGAATCACAATAATATAAAAGCACTAAAAGCCACCAAAACCTTAATAACTAGCATGAGGCACTCACAAAAAAACTTGGAAATATATCCAACCCTTCAAGAGCAGAAGTGGATCTTGCAACATCTTTTGCAGAGTTTCTGCTGATATCGGTCATTCTAAAGACCGGAAGGACTTAGGGCCACATGTGTGAAGCTATTTTGCATAAACAAACAGGCCGATTCACAGTATCGGCCTGCTTACGAATGCAAAAAAGGCTTTTCCTATGTGTCAAACATGTTACCGAATTGCAAAATTGGTTTACGATTCGGTATTTGGAAGGGGCGTGTTTAGCGCATCCCTTCAAAATACTGAATTGCAGTGGTATGTATGAATGTTTTGTGACCGTGAAAACGTTTACATTTTACACCCAACTTTAAGCTGCTGGTAACCCAATCGCAAATGGGAAGGGGTCCCCAATGGGAATGGTGGTGAAAACGTTTTTTGTGAGCAGGCAGTGGTGCCAGCTATTAAAAAATGAAAATAACTTTTTAAATGTTTTTCTTTTAAACACAACACATTTACCTTTAAGGAAAATGGGTTGAATTAAAAAAAAAAAAAAAAATGATAGCTTTTTTGAAATGCAATCAAAGACATGGTGGTCTGCTGACCCTAGCAGGCAACCATCCCCATGATCTCAGTGATACCTAGGGGGTCACAAATTGTGAACAACCTCATTAATATTAATGAGGTAAGTCGATTTGCGGCCCACTCCAACTTTACTAATTGTTTTGGTGTCCTCTGCTACAAATAGTCCAGGAGGTGGTGCAATCCATAAGGAGTATAAGGGTACTGCGTGTTACGTATCTCCCAAAATGGTTTCATATTTCACCCTGAATTTCCCTTAGGTATGGTGACATGTCTATTGTGATAATACACTCACAAATAGATAATCTCTTTACTCTTCAAATAAAATATAACTTAAGTCATGGAACTTGCTTTCTTGACTTTGCGGGGATGGAAGGCTGAGCCAGTTTTTTCAGTCTTTGAGCCTGTACGTTCGCAGGTAAATCAGTGCAGCTGTCAGGTGCCATGCTGGTGCATTTTCTGTGTATAGGGATTTTAAGGGTCGTATCATCCCTAACATTTATATGAAGATCTAACATTTTTACTTCTGTGTTTCTGCAGATTATTCAGTGTCAGACAGCAGACTTCAAGTTAGAGTTCCAGGATGATTGGGTAGCGATGTCAGTACATTTGTGTTTGATGAACTTGGGGGTGGGGATTTACAGAGATGATTGGCACAGGCCAGGTTTTTGGGCTCTTGTCAAGCTCATTACACATTTGCATAAGGTAAAATATGTGGGATCTATCTGATGCTACTACATGCTTAATTACAGCTTTTCCTCTGTGATAATGTGCCATTTTGGGTCTTCGATCTCTGCTCTGATTATACAATAAAGATTTTTTTAGGTTTAGCGGTTATGCTGATTTTCGTCAAGAATGAAACTTATGCTTGGATATACTTAGCACCTAAGGCTAAGGAGACCGGTATTGGGACTACTGTGAAAATTGAGGAATCGCTGTTTGCCCTCCTTCCTGTAGACCTGTGGTATTTATTGCACATTGGCTCGCAGTGTTCTTAATAGTGGTGTTGCAGTGTTTAATGGATGTAGCATAACAAATATTCTTCTGGGATCCATGAAGCTAACGTACCATCTCTGCAGAACCACTGCAGAACCGAACAAAATTGTATTTGAATGTCCTCAATCTAGTGTCACAAATTTCCCAGCAGATCACAGACATTTATCATGTGGATCCTAGAAATGGCCCTTCACTCATCTCCGGCACTTACCTACCTGGCAATAGTTCTGGCATTACATCATGACCTGGTTGATTTGCGACCCTATTTTTTACCCCAAAACGGGTGTCGCCATGTGTTAGGAGCCATTTTAAGTGTAAAATGCCTCCTGCAATGGTGAGCATCTTTATACTTGGTTGCCTGACAAATGTTGATATTACGGCGGAGCTGACTCTGCCACATGGTGGCTCATCGGCCATGCCAACAAATTTAAAATTAGGCCACTAGACTAATTTGGAGCTTCAACTTAGAGTCTGCTATATTGTTCCTTGGTTTACCTTGCCTGCATTTTAGGTAATTTTCCTGAACAAAACTGCAGGGTTCACAATTTCTTTACTTATGTGTTTGGTTACTGGCATCAACATCTTTGCAGCTTCTTAAAAAATGTCCTCTGATTACCTACCAGAAGAAGAAACCCTTGGTATAGAATTCTAATGCATTTCTCTTTTTGTGACTGCTCAGCATTCCAATAATGATCTGTTGCATCCATGATTGTTCAGATGGCAAGCACCGCATTGACAGAATATTTATCGCAGGGAGATAATGACTGTTAACGACCTAATTTGGGACTTAATATAAATTATGTATTCATGCTAGAAGTTATGGGAGCAAGGTTAATTTTCTTAATGATTCCAATCATTTTTATTACACGAAACGGAGCCTAGTATTTTTTTTTATTACTTCTTATTCTTAACAAAATATTCTTAGAGAAGTATAGTCTGCTAGAAAGCATCCAGCAATTAAACAAATTGTGACCTTAATAAGTTGAATGAAAACAGTTGGAACCGACAGTCAGTGCAAACTAGAAACAGGAACTACGTACAAAACTTACTTCCCTTTAAAAAGTGGTGGAGGGGATGCTAAATACACATCAGAAATTCCCCCATGAGTTCCATTGAGTACTCCTGGATCTTCATCCCAAATCAGCCATTTTGATTCACCCCTTTGGCTTTATTGATATTTGAGAGTCTGAACAGTATTTTTGTTGTATCTGGGAAGTTTTCTGTTTGCTTTGCCCTTACTGCCCTATGGTGCCTGGTCGTGCTGTCGTACAGCAGGATCATCAAAGGCAAGCAGTTAGCACACCTCTATGCCACCCAAGTGCCATTCAGCAACAAGCAATCATCAGAATGCCAAAACCCTTTTAGTGCTCCAATCTAACACTTTGGACCTGATTACGAGGGCCCTGGAGAGGTTTGTAATATTTATCATACCCACTCAAACTCGAAAACCAGGGGTTTGGAATTTATTGGGTGCAGTGGGAAGCACCTATTATGAGTTTTGCACTAAAAATGGGGCTAAACACACTGATCATGGCGCTTTTGGTATTAAAATCTGAATCTACGACGTTATTCTGCAGTCTTTTTCCCCGCTTGGAATCACAACGTGGTCGTTACAACGACCGCGTTGTGATTCCACATACCATTACACCACAAGTCGGAACAACAACTTGCGGAGGGGGGGCGCTGGATGTAGGAATAGTATAATTTACTATTCCAACTCCAGTCTGTGCGGACACTAGGGAAGGTGTTGGATTTTAAATCCAACACCTCCCTCCCTGCCGCAAGTCATTCTTCCGACTTGCGGAGTAATGGTATGTTGTAACGACTGCGTTGTGATTCCCTTCGTTGAAAAAGTTTCGGGGTAAACGTTGTTTACCTTAAAATCTATATGACTTTGTATTTTCTGTGCATTTTTCCCTTTTATATATTGGCCTATATTGGCCTAGAAGTATTGCGGGAGAGCAGGGTTTATCGCATCTAATATTTACCTACTATTTCCCTGTGCAAACAGGGGTGTGCACAGGGATCAAAACTATCCAAGTCACCTTATGCTGCAAGATAGACCTTTCAAAAAACAGCATCTCTGTGATATGCCAATTGTTTTTCTTTAGACAGTAACATAGCAGGGACACTATTGCAAGTAATTACAACAATAAGATAACAAAAGATCAATGTCATTGTGGTGAAATGGACCACTGAAAACCCAGTGCCACTGCTCCTGTACTAATGATAGCTTCACCCCGTCCAGTAGCTACGCTCTACTGCATGACTGCATTTAGTGGCTGAAAAAGAGGATAGTATATATCATTGTGTGACAATTAATGTCTGACATTTTATAGGCTTGCACAAACTGCAGCCAGGTGGTTGTAGATCTGGTGCCCTCAATCTATATACACACCTGCCAGCAAGATCATATTTCTGAACGCTAATTCAGTTATTTATAGTGAATGCATGATCCCAACTGCCATGAATAACAGAATACATGCTAGTGTTTACCTTCAGCACGTTGAAGATATTTATTGCGATCTGATCTGCATGGACCCTGTCTTGGTACCTTCTGGGATGTTTACAGTGGCGGCTGGCATCTACTCGGAGGGGGAGCGGGCGCATGCGAAAATAAAATAAAAAATTATAAAAATAGCACTTACTGAACGACCGGACCTCCCTGCCCTGGACCTGATCGCGACTGCAAAGCAGGCCCCAGCAAACTCACTTGATCAATCCTGGAGCTGCTCACAGCATGAGAGCAGCTCCCTGATTGGAGGTAGTGGTCTGTCCCAGCGCTCCACAGTAAACTGGAGGCCTGCACTTACTCTCAAACCAGCTGTCTTAAGACCACTTGTTTGAGAGGTTTTAAGTGCGCATGTCTTGCTGGTCATCACAAGACTACTGGCCAAAGAGACATGCACACTTTAAACAGTGCAAAGGCAGCCCACCGACCGCCCTGCTGCTGGTGCCACTCAGCAGGCCTACCCTGTCCTGCCACTCCGCTCCAACGGAGAAGCCACCCCTGGATGTTTGGATCTGTATTCTGTCCCTCTAGGTCTTCAAGGTCAGGTCTAAGTCTAAAGTTCTGCTTCTTTTCTGTTGCCTGACCTGCTGTCGCACTGCCTACCTGTAGGGAGTGTTACAAGTGAGCTAAGATGCCACGCACTGCCATCCTAGAGTGCCTGGAAATCTTTATTATCCTCTCAAAAGGAAGAGTGCAGCCGCACAATGTTTATGCATGTGCAGGTGAGCCATTATGGGACAGTGACTCTGCCTGGTAGGCATGCTAAATGAGGTGGGGAAATACAAAGTATGGCACAGTGGGAGCCCCGCCATTATACGGTGTGACTCAGGCTGTGCCAGACTCTGAAAGACAGCAATATTCTTTAATGTTTTGGAGGTCAAACCAGGTCACTTTGCTAGCCTCTACCCCTCTCATAGATCAGCTTAGTGGGTAATGTTCGACTGAGAGTAGTAGCCCCCAAGATATTTTATATTTGGTTTTGTTTTATTTTATTTTACTTGGGATTGTTGTAAATCTCTGCTATCCATCCTGCAATGACCTCAAATCACTTTCCGATATGGTTACAGCGAGAGGGATAGTAAGTTTCAATAAAGTATGTTTGCTATAAGTAGGTGGTGGCTAATCACCCCATCGTGGCAATAATGGTCATTGCCTGGAGAAAATTTACTGTTGAGTATCCCCAGCATAGGCATAAATCCTTGAAAAGCCTTGTGTTTATTATGTGTCGCAAATTTTTAATACAGTGACTATTTTATGGTTTAATAAATGCCTTATTTTTCTGTAAAAGACCTTGCTGGACATTCCATCAGTTTCGGATTGTGATAATGATGATGCCTTGACGTCTGACCCAAACTTCCCTTGAGAGTTAGAGAGGCTTTTGAAATCCCAATTCTCTTACAGACAAAGAACCCAGTTTCCTGGTTAGTAGAGAACATATGTAGTCTGCATATGCCAGATGAAGAAAAAGTGCTGTGATGTGGTCTTTTACTAGGCATTTTTAGATTCTTTCGCAAATAATTTTATTAGACCCTAAATTCTTGGAAGAACTGACAGAAATTCTCAATGTATTTACTTAAACAGGCACTCCGGTCACCAACATCATGCCTTCTCAGAACCAGTCTGCAGATCTAAGCACATTATTCACCAATACAATAGATAAACTCTTCTCATACAGTACTATAAATCTGCCCACACTCCCAGCTCAGGACACCAGTCTAAGTCTGTCACAACCTCATTTATGCACTTCATGCTTAAGACTTTGATCTATTTATTAAGACCAAACATTGCTTTGGGTTATATCTTGATCTATGCATTTTCAATATGTATTTTCACAGGTAATTAATTCCTTCCTTGGCAGGTGTTCTACCTGCTTTTAAAGAAGCATTTATGACCCCCTTGCCCAAGAAAATCCTCATTGGAAGCATCTACCTCTCCACTCCTTTAGGCTGCTGGTGTCAGTTGTTGAATCACCCCTTAGAGACCCCTTTAAAACAACTGAAACCGCCCTACTCTTTCGCAACCTAGAAGTGGGGACTCGAGATTTGACCATAAGCTGGATCATGTCCTGGTAGACAGGAGCTAGATCATGTCTGTTTCGCTCTTCTCCTCAAAAGGCCATCTAACCTTTGCCCCTATTATTTTTTCGTCTATTTTTCCCCTTTTGGATTTGGAGGGCAGGTCATTCACTAAACATATTCTAGAATGCTTGAAGTGCTGGAAGAAATATAGCTTCATGCCTTCTTTCTGTTTAAAATGTCCTACAACTAACAATATTTTTATCTTAACTAAGCTGAACCAGTGCTTTAAATGGGCCGGTACTCACCGGCACTGAGTACCGGCACCTCTTCATTTTCTCGGATTCAGTACCGGCACTTTTCCTTGAATAAAGAGAGTACCGGTACTCACGAGGGCCTGGCTTTGATGCAGGTGGGGCTCCGGTCATCCATCACCTCGGCAGCACCTTCCACTCTTAATCACAGTGGAATGCTGGGCTGGACTCGTACAAGAAAACAGCTGCTCTTGTCACACGTGCACGGTGATCTCCATGCCACACCTCTGCTCTGATGGCAGCCATCAGAGCAGAGGTGTGGCTGCAGGGAGGTTAGTTTATCCTGTGTTCTTCTGCAGCGGGCGCAGACAGGAGGCTGTAAAACCTAATGGGCGAGGGTGTGAGAGGCATTGTTCATGGTAACACAGTGCTACAATGTCGCTTCTGTCGCAGGAAGCGCTATTTGTAAACTGCTGCCATTATACGTATTTACACAGATTTGCCAGTACATCTATCACAAGACAAGATGTTGAGTACTATGTTAAAGTCAAATACCTGATATTGTGCATCTACAAAACACATAGAAAATGTTTTTCAAGTTACTTTTGCCTGTGGTGGAATTTTCAAGAAGCCTGGACAGAACAAAAAGTTTGCCCTTGCTTTCACTGTCTATAACTATTGTGTTACAATTAAATTACCTATTTGCATGTGTAAATAATATGGGATCCCGGTACCAAACTCACTGATCCCTGTGAAAAATGTGATATGCTCTTTGAACAGAGATGTTTCTAGCCGGCGCTAAACCATCTGGGCTTACATGCCACAAGGAAGTATACAGCTATATTTTTATCAAATCAAATATATATAATGTATGACTAGGTAAGTGCATGTAACTCACACTCGTGGTTGCAATTTATTGCAGACTGTGATGGGACGGCAAAAGCAGGACAACTAAAATGGTACCTCTATTTTGCACCCCAAGGTGGTCATTGGTACAATTTATTTTAGTACAAGCGCAGCAAATATATTTTATTTCCAATAAGTCCCATCTCCTGACTGGGACTTCATGTCATCTGTAACGAGATGTGATTGTCTGAGCTTTTTAAAAAAATATTTATTTCATCGACGTTTAAAAATGCAAGAATACATTTGACATTTACTGTAGTAAGTATATGAGACAGATAATATGTTATTATCTAAATTAGCATACATGGGATTGGAATAAATACTGCAAAGTAATGTCAACAAAAGATTTTTTAGCAATTCAAATTATCCAACAGAGACGTTTTTTCAACATGTGTGCTGTTACATATACGGGTGTATATTTTAATTACACAGAGTATATTCAGAGAACCCAGTTAGATACCTTTATTTATCTAAAATCACATGTGCAACCTGTTTATTCTGTCCACCACTCCTTTTCAATCACATAAAATGGAATGTTGAAAGGTTGAGCCACCAGCAGCAACTTCACCAGTGTCTCTGTGTCAACATTTCTTATCCAGTGGCAGCGAGAAAGAGAATATGAAATGAAATACCGGTATTTGTAAAGCGCACAGTTACCTCCGAAGTGGTGTCCCGGCGCTGGAGACCCTCGGGAAGATTAAGCGAGCTAATGTCCAAAGTCACATGGTGCTGGTCTAACCTGCCGCCGGCGCTGGGGATCAAACCTTGAACCCCGTAGTGCAGAGTCACCCTGGCCGATGCGCCACACCTCTTCCACATATGCTGCTTACAGAAGTTACACAAAGTATGTCCCTGGGAAAGCAACTCTGGTTTACATTTTAGACAGAAATACCCACTAGTGACGAGAATGAAAACAGCGTCTGATGAATTACTCGCTTTTTTGCAGCTAAGTATTTACTAATCTTATGAAACAGGAAGCCGGTGCCTTTCTCTCAAGTAAGTAAGATTGGGGCACCATAAGTAGCAATAAAATGGATAACTCTGGTGGTTAATGCACTTGTTACAAAGATCTGTGTGCATTCTAATGCCTAGAGGGTCATTGCGCCTGCTGGAAAGCACAGCATGTAACATGTAGATCAGAGATTTGTTTTTGTTTTTATGTAGATAGCTCAGTTGGATACTGTTTTTGTTGCATAGATCCTTGTCTTCCCTGTGGGTCACAAGTTAACATCCTTGGCATATATCTTAGAGAATTATGCCCCTGCAGCAAGGACCTGCATGCAACAACAAGGCATATATATAGAACCTTACTGTTTTCTTCTCAATCTTTTCATTTTTTAAGGTTGCTAAAAAAGGGTTACTTTAGGTAGTAATAAACACTTATTAGTAAGTGCTATATAAATGGTTATTAGTGTGAGAAACTACTGGACAGATACATCCAATATTCTAACAATGAATGCATATTTCTTGCATAAAAACCTTTGAAAGGTCAAAAACATAGCCCCGCCCCTTGTTCCGCCTTTGGCACCACCCTTATGCCCGCCCCAAGCTCCACCACCAGTCTATCCCTCCTTATGATGAGTACCTGCACTTATTTTTGTCCATTTAAAGCACTGAGCTGAATTATATGTCAGCTAAACTGGTGGTGTGAAAAGTATTATGTGCATTTTTCATTGACCCTGCATCTTTTGACCAAGCCAATTGTAATCTGCGGTGTTGGAAATTTAAGCAGGATGGTACTCCTTTAGATTGATTCCAATGTTCCAGTGGGGTGTTTGTACATATTGGTAATAAGTCCGTTAAAATCACAAAAATAAATCCTCTGTAACATGGCCACATACTGGCACCAACATTATTTAACTTCATGGGTTTTGAATCAGGTATTAGTTATAATCGAAAAATATAGTTTCTTTGATCCATATTTATGCACAGAGTTGATTTATTCCTTGTAGATCGAACCTTGTTTGGTCTACAATGGCTCCCTAAGAAATTCTCGGAGTGTAATCAGGCTAACATTGTAAAATGAGATGTAAAATAATGTTAAATAAGTGCACTTGGTAGACGGCATAATCAAAACATCAGGACCGTTAGTAATAGGAATTTGTAAAATGTTGATTCCTGCTTTTATACGGGGGGACTTCCATTCTTCAATGGATTTCAATATACTTACACATAGTAAAAAAGAAAAAATATGGAAATATGCTTAGACCTTAACTGTTTTAATAGCTAGTATGCAGTGGCAGCTGCTCCAATTTTGTGGTGATGGTGGGGGGGTAGAAGGGTGTGAGGGGAAAATCATAGGGAAAAAACGTACCTGCTCCTGCGCCTGGTGCCTCGGTGCGCATCTTCTGACATTGGGCATGCTGCACAGGCTCTCAGGAAGCAATTGCGATGTTGCTCTCATGCTGGTCGCTCACGACTCTCGCTCATGCCGACGGATCCTGGGGCTTTTCTCCAATCCGGCTGTTGCAACACAGCTGAGTTGGAGAAACATGAGTGCGCATGTCTGCTTCGCTGGCTTGACACCGCCGGCCAAACAGATGTGCACTTACAAGTGCCCAACACTCCTCCTGTAGCGTGACGCTCCGCAGAATGGCCCCGCCCTAAATATCGGCTAGGAGTAATGAAAAATAAAATGATAATAAAGTGGTTTTATTATCATTTTATTTTTCAGTGGGGCGACACCATAACGGAGGAGCTGCCCCTGCTAGTATGATGCTTTATCATATATAACTGTGCCTTGATATTTCTCTTACAATGCGATATCTACTTTAATCTGTGGCATAATTTAAAAAAATGTGATCATTTTGACATGGTAGAGAGCACTTTATTGGGGAAACTACATGGAGTGAGAATACCTGCTTACAGACTGTATGAAGGTTCGAATTAAGAAAGGATGCTGTTGAATACCGGCAGGCCACAGAAATATAATTTATTTTTTATCATATTTGGAACTCCAGGAGGATTACTTGGGGCTATAATATGACAAGAAGTAATAATGTTAACAACTTGACACTGATCGTAATCAGTAAACAAATACTGTTTATCTGAAGTGCTGCTAAATTAGCTTGAGCCAAATGCTAATATAAAATTATGTGGACAATGTATATCATGAACACTGTAAAACAAGAAAGAACATGGAGTCAACTAATGCCTGTATAAATACATACTGTGTTGAAGTTCAATAGTAATTAATTTATCAAGATTCCAACTTTCTTTTTAATATCGAATTTCCAAACAACGTCATCAAACGTATGTGCAGTATACCAGCAATGCAGACAAAATGTGTTTCTTGATTCTTACGAACAGTTTTTCAAAGCTGAAAATAAAAACAGAAAATATTAATAATTTTAAAAATCACACATATTAACAGGCCTGACATACAATACCTGATACAAGTCTTAATCTGAATATTATGTAATATATAATATAAACCTCACATTACGACCCGTAGACCCTTAAATGTCTCATAGATACACAAGCACAAGAATATGTCGATGCAACCTAGTACATTTTCGGAGTAAAAAACAATAACATGTAGAAACCAAAGAAAACTAAAATAAAGATCAAATACAAAATGTATCCTGTCATTTTGAACCCATATGCACAACATACGACTGTCATAATCTTGAAATAAACTGTCCTGGAGCACCTCAATCATGTCAGTATCTTAGAACAAGAAAAAACCCTAATCAGTTAAACCATTCAGGCTGATTTCACATTATTTTATAATGGAAAATGTAAACATACAATTCATATACAAGTCCAACAAATTTCCTTAATGTACATTATTATAGATTACCAGAGACAATTAAGTTTAAACCAGTTTTAATATCAATGTGATTAGACTGTTTTGCATTATTACAATATTCTTGATAGTTCATCATGCATACATGTACTGAGTCGCCAAACAATAATATTAGTTCATTGTTTTCCATGAGATATAATAAGATCAAAATTTATTGAGGACAGTATTTATTGGTATTGAACATAGAAGTTATACAAAACATTAGATTTTTGGATGTAAAGTAATAACATTTTTTGTTAGTGACATCTGTTTTTTAGCATTTGTTTTAATTGTTTACTGTGTGACAATTTTAAGGTTTTATTAAAATGCTATTATTTTAGAAAAAATAGCCCAGATAGGGCTATTCATCGTTATCGTGATTTTGATAATGATGTTATACTGTTTCTGATCTCAACCTAAACACCCTCTCTACCCCATGATCTGTTCAATGCCTTCTGAACCAAGCTACTCCAGATAGTCAAGGAGGCTTTTGAAAGCCTAGCTTTCCATTGCAGACAGAATGCACAATATCCAGGTCAAAAGTGAATCCATGTAATCTGACCACTTCATAGGTCTACCAATCTTCATTGGTACCAACAACTTTAGGGATCTGGGAAAGGACTTGACAGTGTGTTAACCTCTACAAACCCAAATCAGATCCCTGTCTGCAATGGAAATGTTTGAAACTTCACACCTCAAACTCGATGCCGTGCTAATGACAGATTGTGCAATTCATTAGTAACTTATTTAATATGTTTCCAAATTTCTTTGTGAAAAAACTTGTAATCAAATTTATGTTTAGAATATCAGCAGTACAACAAACATGTGGCTTGCCATTTTTACGATCACTTTTTCAAGGCTCTTAATATAAAGTACAAAATAATTTTGAGAATCCCACAGGTATCCATATTTAACCATCCATATTTAACAGGTTTTATAAACTTTACCACATAATCGTCTTAATCTAGATGTCACTTAACATACAATATATACCTCATACAAACTGCACTCTGTACACCTAAACGTCTCAAACATATTCAGGTACGAGGATATGTCAATGCAAACTAGTACACTAGTAGTAGCAAAACATGAAGAACATATAGAAAGCAAAGGAAACTGTAATAAAGATGCAACCTTCAATCACAGAAACACACCCCGCTATTGTGAACCCATGTGCACAATATACAACTTTCATAGTCTTGACATAAAGTACCGTCCTGGGGTACCTCAATTATGTTGGTATCAAAATACCAAAAAGCCCTCTAAACTTTAAACTTTTCAGTATAAAATTACATCAGTTTCATGACTTAAAAGTAAAAAATAAAGCTCATATGTGTGACAAATAAGGTTTCTTAAAGGGCACTCTAACAGAGTATGTAGGAAGCTGGCTCTGTTTATACTATACCAAAATGAGGTATAGTGTGCACAGAGTCCGGTGGAACCCCAAAGGTATGGAGAGGTAAATGTAGATAGCACCTTGCTCTCTATTTGTGGTAGTGTGGACGAGCAGTAAGGCTTTATCAGAGGGTAGTGTTAAGCTGTACACACTCAATCAGCAAATTATGTCAAACACTCAAAGACTGACCTTAGACCAATTTTGTTTGTATAAAAATATTATTACGTTATTTTATTTCTAGAACCAAGCCAATACTGGCACAGGTAAGGAAAATAAATGCTTTGCAAAATCTTATGCGGTGTTTTACAATTGAATGAAGGTATTATATGCAGTTGATTGAAATACAAGTAATTCAAAATGTCGAAATTATTTTTCAGATTGCTTTTCAGTTACTTTTCAGATTACTTTTTAAGTTACTCTTGCTACTCAGTGTGATATGCCTAGATATCACACTGGGACATTTCCTAGAGAAAAGGTGAGTAAAATCAGTTTTGCACAGTTGAAGTTTTTCAGGTTTTCATACAAATCAACTCCACACTTAGAACATTTTTCAAGGGAAAACAGTCAATGTATTGCTATGGAGAGAAATGAAGTTATCGGTTAACATGCAAGTACTCGGGGTTGAGTTTCTGGGGCTAGAACAAGAGTTCCCCCAGGGTCAAGGGTGCACTCTCAAAGCACCCTCAGCGGCCTTAGGGTGGCCGGGTGCAGAGTGCTGAGGCTCAATGTTATCCAATGGGGGCTAGGGGACCTCCGGTTGGTGGCTGCTCACGAGCAGGCCACAAGGTTGTGGGAACAAAGCTCCTGGTGTTAGGCTCAGGTAAAAGGGGGATCTGAATTAGCATGCAAGGTGCATCCACAGCGGCGGCTGGGTGCAGGGTGATGTTTTGGCGTTGGGTGCCGTGTTGTTTTCAATGGAGATTCTCTGTTTTGGTTTTTACCTGCAGGTTCGGTCCAGGAAGTCTTCCAGGAGGAACCAACAGCGGGGCAGGTAAGTTGGAGGGCTCAGGGACATAGGTGCACCTTGGGTTCTTTTCTCCAGGGTGCAGGGCGGCTGGATACAGGGATGTCTTTCGAGGTCGGATTTCACCTTACCAGGCAACTCGGGGTGGGGGGGTCTCAGTGTAGAGGCTGCAGGCGGCAGCGGGGAGTCCTGGTGGGGTCAACCCACGGTGGACAAAGACTCTGGAGCTCTGTGGGACCACGCTGGGACTGGTGGGCCAAATGGACTCGGGCCGCAGGCAATGGTTGCAGTGGTGGTTTCAGGCATCGGGTTTCTTTGTCCTCAGCAGGCTCGGAGTCTTTCTTGGCTGTTTCTTTTGAACAGAGCTTCTGTTCACAGGAGATCCGGTCTTTGTTGAAGGAAGTCAGTCCTCCCAGGGTTCTGGAGGTCGCTGACTGCAGGACAGGGCGACTTCTGGCACAGGATCTCTGGAAACTGCAGACGGGCCGGTAGGGCTGGGGCCAAGTCAGTTGTTCTCTGCAGTCTCCTCTGCTGGGCATCTTCTTTTGACCATCTTCTGCGTAGGTTGTGGAAATTTGTCTTCTTGGTTCAGGGCTGCCCATAAATACTGTATTTAGGGGGAATTTTAGGGGTCTCGAGGTCAGTGGCCATTGGGCCACTGACCTTAGGGTGACTACACCATTGGTTTGCTCACCCCCCCCCCGTGGGGGAGTGGGAACAATCCCTAATCCTGATTGGGGAGTGCCTGCCATCAGCAAGATGGCGGGCACTAAGGAGTGGGCTTCACCTTGCCTCCCCCACCTGAGGGGTGGGGTTGGCAGAGGTGGGTACACCTTCTCGGCTGACTAATTTTTCCCGTCTGTCGTCCTGCCAAAAAAGGAGCAGAGACAGGAAGGTGGCCTGCTCCCGCTAACAGGAGAGGCTGGGGGTCTCATTACAAAGGCGGCAAGGCCTTAGAAGCTCCCCTGCCACAGATGGCTCTTCCTGGCCTGGGGGAGGTGTGAACACCTCCGCCCAGGAAAGGCTTTGTTCCTGGGCTCATGGAGTGAAGGCTCTCGCCCCAGGGGTCCAGAAACATGTCCCGTGGTGGCAGGCCGGTGTGTACCAGTCAGGGAACACACCAGAGGCCGGTCGTTTTTCGGGGTGCATCTCTAAGATGCCCTCTGAGTGCATTTTTCATTAAATCCCCACTGGCATCATTGTGGGTTTAATGTGCTGAGAAGTTTGATACCAAACTTCCCAGTTTTTAGTAAAGCCAGTATGGTGCTGTGGAGTTCGTAATAACAAACTGCCAGCACAGATTCTCTTAATGGCATTACTGCACTGGGTTGTGTGCCATGTCAACCCTTCACTTTGTTCTGCACCAAAACACGCAGCCTGCAATGGCAGTGTGTGTATGTAAAGGTACAGGACTGCTCCCCTGAGGCACAGGGTCAGACTGATTTGCATATGGCCATGTCTGAACTGGGGTGGCAGAGTGGGCTAAAGAACGGTGATGGATTAAACCCAGATCAGTTGACTGGGGGTGAGTGCTTGCAATGTTCAACATTCCGTCTATCATTTCCATTGGTTTTTGCTTTTTTCGCCATAAGTTGGCAGGGTATGCTCAGACGTGAGTCCCTTGCTCACTTTGCCACTGGATTCAAGCAAGCCTGGCTGAAGACGGCTGAAATGCCAGAAACCGGTCCTTGGAAGCTTGTTTCCGGTCAAGGGAAGACATGGCTTGGCAGTTCGGGCAGGACTGTTCCCATGAGGCACAGGGTCAGACTGATTTGCATATGGCCATGTCTGAACTGGGGTGGCAGAGTGGGCTAAAGAACGGTGATGGATTAAACCCAGATCAGTTGACTGGGGGTGAGCGCTTGCAATGTTCAACACTCCGTCCATCATTTCCTTTGGTTTTTGCTTTGTAAAGGTACAGGGCCTCTAAGGGTGGCACAATAAGTGGTGCAGCCCTTAGAGGCCTTCTCTGGTCACAGTGCCCTTGGTACCAATGGTACCTTTTACCAGGGACTGACATGTGACATGGGAGGTGCCAATTGGGGGTACAAGGTACAGTTCTGGGAAAGAACACAGGCCCTGGGAACCTGATTGGCAGGGACCCAGGGCACATAGAATCAAATTGCCTCCGTAGTTTAGCAAACAGTGGGGGGGTTACTGCAACACAAACCCAGCTTCCTACAGAGTTCAGGAGCCAAAATGTTTAAATCTGTACCCAAAACTGGGTGTAATGCTCAGGTTATACATTTATGAATTGGGCCTTTGCGAAGCATCGTTTGGTTGAAACTATATGTTATTTAAAGAAAAGTTTGAATTATGTCAATTTCCTCAACTTATCATTACAGTGCCTGCTCTAGCAGTGAAATTGTTAACGTTTGAAGTTAAACTTGTAAAACTGCCCAGTGAAGATTACTGTAAGACAAATGCTATGGTCAAATGTATGGCCAGGGTGGGCCAACACTGTTTGCTCCAACCCAGGTCTGTCATGTAGTGCATGGCACTCCCAGACAGGAAAACATGATCAGTGTCCCCCAAACACTGGACAAAAATCCAGGTATGTCACAGTTACCGATTTTACATTTTTCAGAAACAACCCCCACTTTGGAGGTTTGACTTGCTATGGCAAGCTGGCCAGGATTCAGAAATTTCAATGAAAGTGCTGCCTTTTGTCATCAGAAGCACTATTGGTGATAAATGCTCACTGACACGACGCAGACCCTTAAATACAGTATAGCAGGTCACCGAGGGACTGGCAAAGATGGGGCCTTCACTACCCCAAACATTAGTTAACATTCCCACCAAACCAGAAAATGCTCACCAAATTTTTTTCGTAATGATCGGAAAGTTAGGTGCGCTCGCACCCTGTTCCTGAAAGGGTACCATTAAATAATAAACAAGGAAACCTGTGAGGGCTAGATCTAGGTCCCAGGGGGCCATTTTTGTATTATTTTTCCAGCGTATGCGTTATTTCTGAAACCTTTGTAAATGCCAAGACGTTTGAATAAACATAGAAATATGAATAGTAAGGATAAATCTAGGCCAGCTTTAATTTATGTGTGCCAGCAAGTTTCCGTGCTAAAATTAAATGCCCACGCTCACTCATACCATATATGCATTAATAGTAAAAAAAAAGGAGAAAAAAAATCAAATACAAAGGAGGTAAAGCAGAAACGGCAAGGGCCTTTCGAGACTCTGTTTATGTGACGCGTGTCTCTCATAATATCTTTTGGTTGTGCCATGTGTTTAGGTTTAATAATGCTGGTTATTTGAAGGCGCCCGTGCGTGGAACAGGGCTTCTAACATCAAAAGAAAAGCGAGACAAGGATAAGGTGGCAGGTGTCATGTTACTGAGTTCGCATGTAAAACCAATATAGCATGGCTGATTCTAAGCAGTAAACGTCATGGTAGACAGACTACAATAAAACAAGAAACGTTCCAGGTGGTGAATAACCCGTTTAAGAGAAATAGTAAAAAGAAGTTAGTCACAGTGCTGTCCTGTGAAAGATTTCAGACAAGAAACAATCATTCCCTGTTGAAGCAATAGCGCAACTTGTTGAC
Source organism: Triturus cristatus (assembly GCF_964204655.1). Classification (NCBI taxonomy): domain Eukaryota; kingdom Metazoa; phylum Chordata; class Amphibia; order Caudata; family Salamandridae; genus Triturus; species Triturus cristatus. Next base: position 958,353,350 of record NC_140587.1, on the reverse strand, counting down.
GTCTCTTCCGGAAAATGAGCTATAACAACAAATATTCCACCTCTGGAGCACAGGTCGCCAGCTCGCGGGAGTTGGTTTCAGTAAGTCCTTATGAAGTCATAGGTGCTGTGCTCTGATGAAGAAAGACGTATTGTTTCTGCAAATTCAGCATAGTGGTATGGTATTGTAATGTATTGCATTGCAGCATTTATGTTGCACTTACTACTCTATGTGGGAGCTGACAGCGCTTGCCTACATGAGTAGCATGCTACACTGGGTAAGGTGTGTGGTTGGAAGGATGTTGTCTTGTGGTGGAATTTTATTAATATTGAAAGTGCAATGAGAGGGATGATTTCATGAAAAGATTAGTCTCACATGGCGGCGGCATTCTTTTATATATAGTTTAACATAAACAGAAATACTTTTGAAATGTCATTGGGTGACGTCTTAATCATTCTTAGCCTAGAACATAGATGAGTAAAGGTATTGTTGCAGGATATAAGAATAGAATAGCCAACCAATGAAAGCGTCATAGCGCCTATGATAATGTTCCATGCTGAAAGTCAGCAACAAAATAACTACTCCAACAACCCCCCTCTGCACCCCATCCTCTCACCACCCTCCCAGGGCATCACATCAAAGTCAAAAACATTAGAGATGAAAACAGGAAATAAGAGGGATTACATGGGAGGATTCTCCACATGTGATACAGGCACCGGCTCGGTCAATCGAAGCAATCTCAGATATCGGGGACAACTCAGTTCTCTGAATTTCTGAGATACAAGCACAATGTAGGGTTGCCACAAATCTCGTTAAGAGTCCCCCTGCATTGTTAGTGTCAGCGTACGTTTCTCCATTCCTAGTACATGCCAAATGCGATGAAGCCATTCCAGACGGGGTGGCAACCTCTTAGTTCCCCAATGTGCCAGACTTGCCTGGTGTGCTCACCAAGTGCTAAGCGATATGTCGGCCTCTGCGATATTTGAGCAGATTTGTGAGTGCATTGGGAAGCCCCAAAATGGCATAACCCAGGAATCAAGGTATCTTAGTGTGTAGATTTGTATCAATGTCTGTCAGGATCTCATCCCAGAATTGGACCTGCTTGAGGCATTCACACAAGATGTGTAAAAGAGTCCCAAGGGAACCACAAGTGCCTCCAGCATTCATTACTACATGCCGGATTGCCTCTATGCAAGCGGGTGGGGCTCAAATACCAGTAGGTGATGATTTTAGTGGCAATCTCTATGCTTGCTGTATTGCAAGCTACATGTCGTGCTCTGTAATATATATCCTGCCATTCCTTAGGTGTTAATTGTCTACCCAATTCCGACTCCCGGCAAGTCTGCGCTAGGAATTTCGGTCCCGGTGTATACTGGAGCAGCATATGATACATCTCTTTGATGAAGTGTTTATCCGTGTGTTTGGTGAGAACCTATTCCGTCAGGTGTCTCTGTGGTTCTTCCTTAACTGAGGTTTGCATGAGCCAGTGCCTAATCTGTAAGTAGTGAAGACTCTCGCTCTCAGGGATTGCAAAGTCCTCTCATAGCGTATCAAAAGACATGGGACCATCCTTGTCAAAGAAATGCCTGAGAAGATCATCATCTAGGCCTGGAACAAGGTACGGTCAAGTCCCAGTGTAGAGTCTGGATTTCCCACTACCGGGGTCAGAGAGGAGAGGAATGTTGAAGTACTTTTATGTAACGTTTGTCCATCCCAGACCTTCAAAACTAATCTGGTCATTGGGGCTAGATATAGGCTTGACGGACGATGGGAATGAGGTAAGAATGGGATCTTCCTCAACGGGGTTTCCGCAACTGCTCGTTCCATTCTCTGACTCCATTTTCTGTTAAGCATAAAACAATATATATATATTTATATATATCAGGCTCGTGGTACCAAAACAAAATACCAGCACTCACGGGAACAGTTGTCCTCAGTTTATTGCAGGAGAAACCTCACGACAATGTCGTGAGGTTTGTCCTGCAATAAACGCAATCACCGCTTTGAGAGCACCCGACCGAGAGTGAAGAGAACAAGACAGAGCTTTGAGCGCGATATTTATATATATATATATATATATATATATGTATATATCTATATATATATTCACTTAAAAAACCATAGGTTTCACACATGTTATAGTTAGGTGGTTATTTCACTCGCAATCCTCTGCTCATGACGTCACATATTACATCATTCATGACATGGTCAGTGGCATCACTCATGACATCACTGATGACATCATCCTTGTGATAGAGTGGCGGTCGCGCGAGTTATAGTTATCTCAACTAACTATAACGGGGGAATTTCATTGGTTTTTTACGAGTGAAATATCCACCTAACTATAACATGTGTGAAACCTATGGTTTTTTAAGTGAATTTGCAAGGTTTTTTAAATGCTAATTCTTAACTATAACGTGTGTGAAACCTATGGTTTTTTCAGTGAATTTGTATGTTTTTTTAAATGCTAAGTTATGTATGTATTATTTTTTTTTATGGTTTTTCACCGTGCGCGCACGGTGCGCGCACCCCCCGCGATTTAAAAACACAAACATTTTAATGTTTGTTTCTGCCTTCGGGGTCCTTCAGGGACCCCCTGGCCAAGGCTAGGGGGTCAGGAACTCTCTACCCTGCCCCCTTTTCACGTTTGCCACCTTCCTTTTCCACTCTCGCACTGAAAACAAACGGCCGACACTTCCTGATTTCGACCGATTCGAACGTTGACTGACATGTAACAACCAATCAGAATTACGCTCGCGCACGTTAGGGTGCGCGCACGGTGCGCGCACTGTGCGCGCACGGTGCGCGGCTATAGATATGTATGTGCTTTTTAATGCAATTTTCTCTGGAACTACTGAACAGATTGACTCCATATATGCAAAAGGCACATCCCTGACCTGAGGACTACCTCTCTGCCAAATTTCAAGTAATTCTGTTGAGCCGGTCAGGCTGTACCTTCGACTAAAGGTCCTATGGGAAAATGCATGGGGAAAACGTGTTTTGAGACCCCCCTTTTTTCTCGGCCCCCGCTTGAGGAATCCCTCCGAGACTTTCAGGGTAGGAGCTGAGCGGAGCGCCCCATTAGTTTTGAAAATTTTGCAAAGATTCGTCAACCGGCGCCAAAGTTATTCAAAATAGAATTTTGAGATTTCCTATGGAAACACGGTCCTAAGTATAACTATCTACTGGCGACTGCCAGTAGATAATATATAGATATATATAGATATATATATGTCCTACTGGCAGTCGCCAGTAGGTAATTATAGTTAGGAACTATTTTCCATAGGAAATCCGCAACATTCTATTTGGAATAACGTTGGCGTCGATTGATGAATCTTCGCGAAATTTTCCAAACTTTTGGCCAGCTCCGGTCCGCTCCTATCCTGAAAATTTCACGGTGATTCGTCAAGCGGGGGCCGAGAAAAAAGGGGGGTCCCAAAACGCGTTTTCCCCATGCATTTTCCCATAGGACCTGTTGACGCAGCTACAGCCCAAAGTGCTGAAGGGAATTACACCAAATTGGGCAAAGAGGTAGTCCTCAGTTCAGACTCGTGCCTTTTGCTTAAATGGTGTAAATCCGTTCAGTAGTTCCTGAGAAAATCAAAAGTAAAATCACATATATATCTGGGCGGAGCCTAACCACACATCTCATCGTGAGATCTGATTGGCTGTCAGCACTTCATCCAAGAAGTGTTGGCAGCCATCTTGGGACCAATATACATGATAGCACCTCATTAAAAAGCATTGCAGTTAATAGAAGGTTTTAAGACTTTAGTTACATTATAAATCATTGGTTGATGGTAAAATACTCATTTTATGAATTGTGGTGTGTTCTATTGTGATTTTACCATGTGAAAAAGCCTTCTGCTGTGATATCGTGAATCATGTTTGAGAGAAAACTATTTTCTCATGCTTTTCCCACAGAGGTTTGGAAGGTGATCTATAAGCTAAACTGGGAGCATATTTTCTGTAAATTCACAATATCTTTCTCAGTCATGTGAGAATGAAGTCTGACATTCTCAGTAAAACATGTACATCCAACAAGGGTAGAGACTGTCAGTTGATTCCTTTGTGTTCTAAGGCAGCTTCCCAGAGTGTTCTAAAGAACAACTAGAGCGCTAACAGTCCTACTTATGACAAACGTATGGCACACCTGAAGCCATCTTGGTTGGAATAAAGGGGTAACACTTAAAACATTTAATTTACAAAGGAACAAAATGAGGGGGTTAATTTTGCCATAGAAATTATGATTAGTGCTGCAGAAAGAAAAATTAGGGCACATTTTGACTTCTCAAATCCTCTTTTTTTTTCATAAAAAAATTCTGACATGCAGACTGAAACATGCACTTTGAATACCAGCAGCAGACTTCCCTGGTGAGCAGTAGCTTTACTACAGTGATCTAATGAGCAACTAGAGTGCTAACATTCAGAATTTATGGCAAATGTGTGACACATCTGAATGCCTTCTTGATGGAACCAAAGTAAAAAACTGAAAGTATTTCCTACTGAGGAGACTGCAGTAAATGAGGAAATTAGGAAACTTCATAACAAATAAAACTCCCAAGATGGCCACCAGAGACAAAAGAGCCCAAATGTAGCCCAAGTATCACCCAGATGTAGCCCAAGTATAGCCCAATGACAGAATGCCCAGAGTGTTCTAATGAACAACTAGAGCGCTAACAGTCCTACTTATGACAAATGTATGGCACACCTGAAGCCATCTTGATTGGAATAAAGTGGTAACACTTAAAACATTTAATTTACAAAGGAACCAAATGAGGGTGTTCATTTTGCCATAGAAATTATGATTAGTTCTGCAGAAAGAAAAATTAGGGCACATTTTGACTTCTCAAATCCTCTTCTATTTCATAAAACAATTCTGACATGCAGACTGAAACATGCACTTTGAATACCAGCAGCAGACTTCCCTGGTGAGCAGTAGTTTTACTACAGTAATCTAATGAGCAACTAGAGTGCTAACATTCAGAATTTATGGCAAATGTGTGACACATCTGAATGCCTTCTTGATGGAACCAAAATAAAAAACTGAAAGTATTCCCACAGAGGAGACTGCAGTAAATGAGGAAATTAGGAAACTTCATAACAAATAAATCTCCCAAGATGGCCACCAGAGACAAAAGAGCCCAAATGTAGCCCAAATATCACCCAGATGTAGCCCACATGTAGCCCAATGACAGAAGTGTGCGAAACACTTATTTGTTTGTGTATTTGCAGTTTTATATAGTGCAGACTTGTCAGGTATTAGAGTGCTTTACATGAGCATTGGTTACATCACACAAGATCAAATTCATTTTGGTTGTAGACATGGGGAGATTAAGTGATTTGACCAGTATCACAGAATGTTGAGCCGAAGCACAAACTCCAACCTGGTTCCCCAGTTGCAAAGTCTGCGGCTCTGGAAGTAACACCACATCCTCTCCCCTAGGTGCAACATTTAATCAAGTGGTCAACTTGATAAAAAAAACTTAAAGATTACAAATAATTTAAAAGTTCTTTGTCGCTATTTGAAAACTCAGAAAATATGTCCTCATTTTAGTTTTTTAGAGCACTAACCATAATTTTGATGCAAATAAGACCCTCTCATATATGTAATTTCTAAAGGAAATACTCTAGATATTACAGTTTTGATTACATCAAGATGACGTCAGGCGTTCCACACTTTTGTAATAAATCTAGAATGTTAGCAATCTAGTTGTTCATTGGGATACTGTTGAGAGGCAGAGGCCAGGGGCACGGACTCTGAAAATGGAAGGCAGGTAGGAGAGTGCAGATGCAACAATTTGAACACACTGGGCAGGCAGGAAGGGCAGTGGCAGCACAACAGACTATGGAGGGCAGTGGAAAGGGGGGCAGGGGCAACAAACCAACAATACAGGACTGGCAAGAGAGGCTGTGGCTATATAATAGACCATTGTGGGCAGAAGGAAGAGGCAGTGGTAGTACAACCATACATGCCAACAGACCCGTTTCAGCCAGGAAACGTCCAATGTTTTGAAGCTCAAATGGGCTTTATTTGATTTGTCTCTTGTCTACAATCTCCTCTTTTTCAATGTAACTCAAAGGGGAAAATCAATACCCCAGTTTTTTTTCAAAATCTCCCTCTTACCAAGTTCAAAATGTTCGCAAGTATGGTACATTGGATCATGGTAGGCAGGAGGAATTGGGGTAGGGACATGGACTCGGATAACAGAGGACAGGAGGGACATGGAGAGGTGCACCAAACTGACCCTACAGGGCAGGCATCAGGGTTTGCAGTAGCACAATACACCACACAGCGCATGCGGGACGGGAGTGCAGCACAACAATCCATAGAAAGCAATAGGGAGGGGACAGGACCATGCACATGGACAACAGAGAACAGAGGGGAAAGAGGCAATGGTAGCTAGCTGACCATAATGGACAGACAGGAGAGAAAGCTGCAGCATAACAGACCATAAAGGGCAGGAGGGACGGATCAGGGACATTACAATGGAACAGACAAGCCAGGAGGCAGGGAATAGGGGTCTGCACATGGAAACAGAGGGCTGGGGGCAAGGGGGCAGGGCAGGAGCAGCAAGATGACCATGGAGGGCAGGCAGGATGGGCACTAGAAACAAGACACACCATGGAGAGCAACAATGAGACTATGATGGCATACACACAGACCATGGAGGGAAGGTGGGAGGGGGTCAGGGGCAGCTAGCTGACCACTCAGGGAAGGTGGGAGGGGCCATGGCAGCACAGAAGACCATGCATGGCAAGCGGGAGGGTTAGTGGCAGCACAATGGCTATGATAGGCAAGGAGGAGGGTGCAGGGGCATGCACAAAGGACCATGGAGGATAGAAGGGAGGGTCAGGACCTGGGCACAGACAAGGGAGTTCAGGGGAAGGGGCCTCACAAAAGACCGCGCGGGGCAGGCAGGAGGAGCAGTTGCAGCACAACAGACCAGGGAGGGCAGAAGGGTGTGGCAGTAAAATGGACCATGGAGGACAGGAGGAAGGGGATAGGGGCATTGCATGTGGACAGGCAGGGTGGAGGTGGCAGGGACAGGTTATATTCATCTGACAATGTTAGGCAGATGGGAGGGAAGTGGCAGCTCAACAGAACACTCAGAGTAGATAGGAGTGGCATGTCCATGGAACATGGTGGGCAAAAAGGATGCAGCAGGGGCATGCACAAAGACATCGGAGGGCTGGGGGAAGGAGAATAGGGGGCAGCAAGCTAAGCACAGAGGCTAAGCAGGAGGTCAATGATGGGCCATAGAATTGGGCAATGGAGGGCAGGAGTAGTGGACTGGTACATCATGCTAAATGGAGGGCAGTGGCAGCACATCAGACCATGCATGGCAGTAGGGAGGAGGCTAGTCCATGGATTCAGACAACAGAGGATAGGGAGGAGGTGGATGGGGCAGCAAGCTAACTGTTCAGAGAAGGTGGGTATTAGGAACTTTATTGTTTCTAAAATGTGTGTCTGTGCGAACTACTTAAAATATGAACAAGTATGCAGCATAATCTCACTTTTATTCAGGAAGAAGAGGACGTTTGTGACTGTGACTCCGGGCTCACTTGGCAGAAACACCCCCTGACCCTCCAACCCCATTGCAAAATGTAATGCCTGTGAAAAGGGTAGGTGGACGCAGTGTTATATAGAACATAGTCCTGAGAGCACGAATGAAAATGAAAACTAGATATAGTATATGGTATAAACTATGCACCAAAAAGTGTGATATAAGATGAACCGGGGCGTGAAATATAATATGCAATACATTGTGCGCAATGACAGATTCATTGGAGAGCGCGAGATAGCACAGGCACTAGCGCGTGCTATGCGATATGCGCCTTGGAGTGTAATATGCACAGGGCAGTGTTGTGTAACCTAACTAGTCTCTAAAGTTGTAATATAAAATATGTGCTGGGGAGTGTAACGTTGCATGTGCACTGTGACAAAGATATGGATCCCAGATTGTAATATGTATGGCATAGCGCTGTGCGTTATAACATAGGCATCGAGGAAGGCACGTTAGATGGGGCAATATAACCCGTGCGAAGGTAAGTGTGGCATGACATATTCACGGGGTGGTGTTACAGTGCACATGGGCTAGAGAGTGTCATAGCATACGCACTAGCTGGTGGAATACAACACAGAGGTGTGAGGCATTCGGCGGGCACTGGTGGGTGTAACACAGCATTGGGCTCAGCCAGGAGCACGCTGTGACTCTCAAGTGAGGTTCGTCTCCTTTCCAGAGAGTAAAATAAAAAGTATTACACATCCGGCGGTGGATGTGTGTTTTATTAACCGTGAGGGGGGTTTCTTGCATAGTTTGCATAAACCCCCCTCACGGTTGGTGTGCGTGTATATTAAATGTGCCCGTCAATAGCTACCCATGTTTGTATAAATAAATGACAAGGGTGTCTACTTGGAGAGTACCCACCGGCGAGGGCGCCGGATTAGGCACGGTAGGGCGTCAGACACGTCAGAGCTTCACTAGCGGTGTAAATACATTCCATGTGGATTCATTCTATGCATAGTGGCCTTTTAATGAATATCACGCAAATCGTCATGGTGATAGGTACATACGGTTTGTCCAGCATGTCCTAGGTTTTTCTATAAATATATATTTTTTTAAAAACAAAGGCCGGCCCCGGGGGATGGGGTCCCCGGAGCCATAAGTGGCCTGAGGAGGGGGGCAACGCAGCCCCCTCCTAAAGAATAAAAAAAAAAAATAGGCCATGACCCGGGGGTTGGGGTCCCCGGGGCCGATTAAGGCCTTAGGAGGGACAAATTAATTTTGTTCAACAAAAAAAATTAGGGTGCAGGCCCTGGGGGATGGGGTCCCCAGGGCCAGTAAATTAGAAAAAGAAGGGGGGCCACACAGCCCTCCTTCTTAAAAAAAATAAATAAATAAAAGACCGGCATCGCGCCAGAGGCCACGCCCCCTCCTTGCAGCACTCTGCAAACGCGCCCCCTGGCCAGTTGTAAGTTTGGGAATTAATTCCCCTTCAATACTAAGGGTCCCTGAGGGCCAACGAGCCCAACAGGTATCTCCAGTATGCGCCAGGGAGCTGCATTGCAGACTGGTGTTCTGAGGCCACGCCCCTTTTTACACCTGTATGCAACGCAGCTCTGTGGCGCTTACTGGAGGTACCTAGTGGGCTAGTTTGACCCTAGGGACCCTTAGGATTCAAGGGGACTTAATCTCTCAACTTAGACCGGCCACAGGGCGCGTTTACACAGTGGTGAAGGGAGGGGACGGGGCCTGAGGTGAGTGTGCAAACACGCCCTGTGGCACGTTTTAAGTTGGGGAAATAATTCCCTTTCAATCCTGAGGGACCCTGGGGGCCAACTAGCCCACCAGGTGCTTCCAGTAAGCGCCATTGCTCTGTGTTGCAGAGAGGTGGTGCAGGCCATACCCCTTTTTACACCTCTCTGCAATGGCGCTTACTGGACGTACCTAGTGGGCTATTTTGCCCCTAGGGATCCTCAGGATTCAAGGGGACTTAATCTCCCAACTTAAAAAACGGCCACAGGGCATGTTTACACAGTGGGGAAGGGAGGGGACGGGGCCTGAGGTGACGTGTGCAAACAAGCCCTGTGGTGCGTTTGAAGTTGGGGAAATAATTCCCCTTCCATCCTGAGGGACCCTGGGGGCCAACTAGCCCACCAGGTGCTTCCAGTAAGCGCCACTGCGCTGCGTTGCAGAGAGGTGGTCTAGGCCGTGCCCCTTTTGACATCTCTCTGCAATGCAGCTCTATGGCGCTTACTGTAGGTACCTAGTGGTCTAGTTGGACCCTGGGGACCCTCAGGATTCAAGGGGACTTAATCTCCCAACTTAAAACGGCCACAGGGCGTGTTTACACAGTGGGGAAGTGAGGGGGCGGGGCCTGAGGTGACGTGTGCAAACACTCCCTGTGGCGCGTTTTAAGAGGTAGTTTTAATCCCCTGCCCTTTTATATAATAGGGGCTTACAGAGGAGGTCATGCTGATCACAGGGGGACCCCAACGCATAGTGTTCCCTAGTGTATGTAGGTGTTTTCACTGTATTCTGAGTGTCTTTTAACATAGCACTGGCTCTAGGACTGGTTAGTCAGACTCAGTTACCACCAGTATCCGTCTGAAAAAGTTGTGGGTACAGGATGATTTTGCAACAAGGCTTCTTTCTGCTCTTCTGTTTGTTCTTTCTGCACGTTATCCTTCTTCCTGCACTTTTCTTCGTCTTTGAGGACTTCTGTTGCTTCTTTCTGCATTTCTTTTTTTCTTTGTGAGCGTTTTTTCTTCTTTCTTCACATGTCCTATCTCTGTAGGCATAGTTAGGAATTAGCATTTAAAAAACCTTAGAAATTCACTGAAAAAACCATAGGTTTCAGGGGCGTTATAGTTAGCTGGACTTTTCACCCGTACAAAACCATTGAAATGCCCCCGTTATAGTTAGTTCAGCTAACTATAACTCGCGCGCCCGCAATGCACTGCTGATGACGTCACATATTACATCACTCATGACATGGTCAGTGACATCACTCATGACATCACCGATGACATCTAAAATGACATCACTGATGACATCATCCTTGTGATAGAGTGGCAGACCTCCTCTCCCCCTAATATAACCTTTGATACACACATTCAAAAATAGAAACAAAAATTTTCAAAACAATGGACATACCAATATCAGTTACAACAACCTATTCAGTAATTCTAAGATCCACATACACATCCACTCATTCACCAAGAGTCCTATACAGTCACTCATACATGTACTCACTCATCATATGTACTCATACACGTATACATCCTGTTACACAACGCCACTCATCCATAGAGTTACTCACACACATAGTCACTAATGCTAATAAAGAATCAAACCTCCATTTACTTGCATATACAGTTATACACACACCACCACACTTACTTCTACAGAAACTTACACATACTTACAATCACTTATAGAAACACATACTTATTCATACAGGAACTCTTTCAATCTCTCACTCTCACATATACTCACTTATATACACCAGTAGTCACATATACTAGTTTAAAACATATGTAGTTACTCATAAAGACACTATTGAGACGGTCATTCACTCACTAACACACCCATGCACACACTCATCCACCCATACAGTCCTGCACCCATACAAACAGTGAGTCACTCATTCATGCACCTATGCACTACGTAATACCCCCCACCGAACCATACAGACACTCAGACACTCATTCTGATACTCAAAAAACTAACTAATAACCTATATAGACACTCATGTAGCTACTCACCAACCCATGCAGCCACTTATACACAAAGTGAGAGACTGATACAGATATTTACATATTTAAACATTACTCACTAAGCCAAGTATTCACTAAGATACAATTAATCAGTCAGTTATACAATCAATTTTTCAAAAACAATTCATCCATTTAGACACTTATATACCCATTTATTCTTCCATCGACCTTGAGATATACATATATAAAACATATGTAATTTTCAGAAAAACACACATTCACTGGATGGTGTCATTTGAGATGTCATCAGTGATGTCATGAGTGATGTCACTGACCATGTCATGAGTGATGTAATATGTGACGTCATCAGCAGTGCATTGCGGGCGTGCGAGTTATAGTTAGCTGAACTAACTATAACGGGGGAATTTCAATGGTTTTGTACGAGTGAAAAGTCCAGCTAACTATAACGCCCCTGAAACCTATGGTTTTTCAGTGAATTTCTAAGGTTTTTTAAATGCTAATTCCTAACTATAACTTGCCTGAAACCTATGTTTTTTTCAGTGAATATATATATAGATAGATAGATAGATAGATAGATAGATAGATAGATAGATAGATAGATAGATAGATAGATAGATAGATAGATAGATAGATAGATAGATACGTAGATAGATACATAGATAGATAGATATATTATCTACTGGCGGTCACCAGTAGATAGTTATAGTTAGGACCTAGTTTCCATAGGAAAAGCGTTTTTTGTTTTACCAATAACTTTAGCGCCGGTTGACAAATCTTCGCGAAATTTTCAAAACTTATGGCCCTCTCCGGTCAGCTCCTATCCTGAAAGTTTTGGTGTGATTTGCCAAGCAGGGGGCGAGAAAAAAGGGGGTCTCAAAACGTGTTTTTTCCATGTTATTTTCCATAGGAAACTTTAGACACGTCTACAGCTCGAACTGCTGAACGGAATTACACCAAATTTGGCAAAAGGGTAGCCCTTGGTTTAGAAAGAGACCTTTTTGTTAAATGGTGTAAATCTGTTCAGTAGTTCCTGAGAAATTTTAAAAAAAGAGGTCAAAAAATGCATTTCCCTTAGGAAACTTTAGACACGGCTACAGCTCGAACTGCTTAACGGAATTACACCAAATTTGGCAAAAAGGTAGTGCTTGGTTCAGAAAGTGTCCTTTTTTTTAAATGGAGTAAATCGGTTCAGTAGTTTTTGAGATATTTAAAGGAAAAAAATCTTTATATATCTGGGCGGGACCTAACTACACAAGCACAAGCTTGGCTCTAATTGGCTGCCAACACTTCAATCCAGGCAGTGTTGGCAGCCATCTTGGTGCAATGCTTTTTAGATCTCGCCTAGCGATGCAGCGCATGTGCCGCACACTACACAAACACCACTGCACTACCCTAAACACTAAAACAATACCCCAGCATGACCCCCTACACTACCCAAACACTACTGTACTACCCTAAACCCTAAAACACTACCCCAGCACGACCCCTACACTGCCCAAACACCACTGCACTACCCTAAACCCTAAAACACTACCCCCCAGCATGGCCCCCTACACTAACCAAACACCACTCCACAACCCTAGATCCTAACACACTGCCCCCAGCATGACCCCTACACTACCCAAACACAACTGCACTACCCTAAACCCTAAATCTACCCCCAGCATGACCCCTACACTACACAAACACCACTGCACTACCCAAACCCTAAAACACTATCCCCAGCATGACTCCCTACACTACCCAAACACAACTGCACTACCCTAAACCCTAAAACACGACCCCCTATACTACACAAACACTACTGCACTACACCAAACCCTAAAACACTACCCCAGCATGACCCCCTACACTACACAATCACCACTGCACTATCCTGAACCCTAAAACACTACCCCTACACTACACAAACACCACTGCACTACCCTAAACCCTAAAACACTACCACCAGCACGACCCCTACACTACCCAAACACAACTGCACTACCCTAAACCCTAAAACACGACCCCCTACACTACACAATCACCACTGCACTACCCTAAACCCTAACACACTACCCCCAGCATGACCCCCTACACTACCCAAACAAAACGGCACTACCCTAAACCCTAAAACACTACCCCCTACACTACACAGACACCACTGCACTACCCTAAACCCCAAAACACTACCCTTAGCACGACCCCCTACACTACACAAACACCACTGCACTACCATAAACTGTAAAACACTACCCAAGCACGAACCCCCAAACACTATCCAAACACCACTGCACTACCCTAAACCCTAAATCTACCCCCAGCACTACCCCGTACACTACCCAAACACCACTGCACTCCCCTAAACCCTAAAACACTACCCCAGCACAACACCCTATACTACCCAAACACAAGTGGACTACCCTAAACCCTAAAACACTGCCCCCAGAACGACACCATACACTACCCAAACATCACTGCAGTACCCTAAACCCTAAAACACTACCTCCAGCATGACCCCCTACACTACCCAAACACCACTGTGGTACCCTAATCCCTAAAACACTATCCCCAGCACCACCCCCTACACTACCCAAACACCACTGCGCTACCCTAAACCCTAAAACACTACCCCACCGCGACACCCTACACTACCCAAACATCTCTGCGGTACCCTAAACCCTAAAACACTACCCCCAGTATGACCCCCTACACTACGCAAACATCACTGCGGTACCCTAAACTGTAAACCACTACCCCCAGCATGACCCCCACACTACCCAAACACCACTGCGCTATCCTAAACCCTAACACACTACCCCAGCATGACCCCCTATACTACCCATCACCACTGCACTACCGTAAACCCTAAAACACTACCCCAGCACGAACCCCTACACTACCCAAACATCATTGCACTACCCTAAACCCTAAATCTACCCCCAGCATGACCCCCCTACAGTACCCAAACAGCACTGCACTACCCTAAACCCTAAAACACAACCCCCTACACTCCACAAACACCACTGTACTACCCTAAAGCCTAAAACACTACCCTCAGCACAACCCCCTACACTACACAAACACCACTGCACTACCCTCAACCTTAAAACACTACGCCCAGCACAAACCCCTAGCACAAACCCCCAAACACTACCCAAATACCACTGCACTACCCTAAACCCTAAATCTACCCCCAGCATGACCCCCTACGCTACCCAAACACCACTGCACTACCATAAACACTAAATGTATGCCCAGCACGATCCCTTACACTAACCAAACACAACTGCACTGCCCTAAACCCTAAAACACTAACCCTAGCTCGACCCCCTACACTACACAAACACCACTGCACTGCCCTAAACCCTAAAACACTACCCCCAGCCCGACCCTCTACACTACACAAACACCACTGCCCTAAACCCTAAAACACTACCCCCAGCACGACCCCCTACACTACCCAAACACCACTGCACTACCCTAAACCCTAAAACATTACCCACAGCACGACCCCTACACTACACAAACACCACTGCACTACACTAAACCCTTAAACACTACCCCCACCATGACCCCCTACACTACGCAAACACCACTGCACTACCCTAAACCCTAGAAAAGTAATCCCCACCCCATGCCCAATCCCCCTTACATGTCAATCCTCGTTGTTCCTGCTTCACGTCGTCTCTGAAGGGCCGTGCATGTCGTTGTGAGGAAACGGAACAGCCTATGTTTCCTTACAACGACGAGGATCGTCTAAATTTTTTTACAACGCATGGTCATTTATCATACATACCTTTACAACGAAATGCGTGGTAAAGGCATGCGTGCTAAATGACCATGCGTTCTAAAAAAATGTGTAGTAATGACTTTGCGATGTACAACGCATGCATGGTAATGCATGTGTTGTAATGGTATTGCGAAGTAAAAAAGTAGTTGTAACAGCTGTTTACCGATCGAAGCTGGCCCCTGTTCTTCAGTGAGTCTTTTATTTGATTAGGAGGAAGGAATGTGTTTTTTTACCGAAAAGTACATTCCCGGCTGTTGTATTGTGAAAGTGTCCGCGTGGCCTGGTTTCACTTCCGGTGAGAGAGTGGAAGAGTCGGTTTCGATCTAAAGGAGTTCTGTTGTTGGACGGGGCCTGCACGACACGTCATCAGAAAACACAGCTAATGGAAAGCGTCCTCCCCGAAGTGTGGAGCAGTGCCATATGAGAGGTCAACGAGTGTGTGTCCCACCGCAGTTTGACCGTACTGTGCGGTTCTAGGTTACGGGAGGCAGATGCGGCATCCATCGCAGCTCCTCTTGTACACTAAAAAAGGAAAAAACTATGCTTTCCTTTCTTTTCTTCTTCTGCTACACCATCTGTACTTCCTCCTCTACTGCAAGTGGACCAATTTCGGCAAAACTAGAATCCATAGTTGTATTAAAAATAAACAAACACACAAAAAAGCTATATCAATATAAAGAGAAGCAAGAAACAGGTCTTCTCTCTATCAAGGACAAAAAGTAAGGGAAATATCAGAAGGATGGATCCTCCCTCTTTCACAATGAAATTGATTTCAACCAATCAGATTCCTTTTTTCTTTTGCTGACATGAAGTCGCGTAGGGTGCATGCACTCATCACGCACCCTTCGCGCACCCGCGAAAATCATATATATCATTATACACTGTAAATAAAAATGTCTATAAACTTTTAATAAGTATATTAGCAAAACTGTTCAGTCTAATATCATATTCAAACTTTCTATAGTAATTTTTTCAACTTTAAAAGTACGCTGAAGTCTCGACTTCGGCTCGATCTCAGTGCGATCACAGCACGACCCCAGAAATATGCGTGGGGAGATGTTGCACACATTAAGTGGCCACACCGCGCATTTCGTAACTTTACTCTCATTGAAATTATATTGAAAATAATACTTTAAAAATACTTTTGTTAATAAATTTAGACAAACATTTAAAGGAAAACCTTTATATATAATTAATGTAAAGATATTTCATACTTTACAAACTACGCCAAAGTCGAGACCCCAGCGCGACTTATCAAAATGGCTACCGGAATGCGCGCAGCCATCGTGTAGGATGCACGAAGGGTGCACGACTTCTGTATAATATTACAAAAAGAAAGAATGAATATAGTTTTCCTAACTAAAATGTAGTCACAATTTTTTTAAATATATATATTTGTATAGAAAATAAGGAAAAACATAGGATTGAGGTACATTAGACTAACACATTTTCATTTGAAAAACCTTTGAAATTCACTGAAAAAACCATAGGTTACAGGCACGTTATAGTGAGAAATTAGCATTTAAAAAACCATAGAAATTCACTGAACAAAACATAGGTTTCAGGCATGTTATAGTTAGAAATTAGCATTTAAAAACCTATAGAAATTCACTGAAAAAACCACAGGTTTCAGGAACGTTACAGTTAGTTGGACATTTCACACGTACAAAACCATGGAAATTCTGGTGTTATAGTTAGTTCAGCTAACTATAACCCGCGCCCCCGCAAAGCACTGCTGATGACATCACATATTACATCATTCATTACATGGTCAGTGACATCACTGATGACATCTCAAATGATATCACTGATGACATCACTGATGACATCATCCACGTGAAAATCTGATGCACCTCCTCACACCTGAATATAACCTTTGATAGACACACTCTAAAATACAGAGTACCATTTTCGAAGAAATAGACACATCAATACTAGTTACTAAATACGTGCTGACTCTACACATGCATCCACTCATTCACCCATACAGTCACTCATACATGCAGTCACTCATCAATACAACACTATCATATGCACTCATACACCTATACAGACACTCACTCTGCCACATATCCAGAATTACTCACACACCTAGTCAGTCATGCAAAGAATCAATCATACTTCCAATTACTCACCTATACAGTTATACAGACACCACCTCACTTTTTCATACAGATACTAACACATAATTACTCTCTTATAGAATCACTGATACAAATACACACTCATCCATGCAGCCACTGACTCTCACATATAGTTATTTATATACACCATCACTCACATATACTGCCTTTTACATATGTACCTACTTGCACATGTACCACTGAGACATCCATTCATTCACCAACACACCCATACACACACTCACGCACCTATACAGCTGTTTCCACATGTACTGTTGAACCCATACACCCAGTGAATCAACCACTCACACATCTATGCACAGAGTCACACACCTCCCACACACACACATACACACTCAGGCAGCCATACAAATACTCAGGCAACCAATCAATAACCCATATAGACACTCATGTAGCTACTCACCAACCCATGCAGCAGCTTACACAACGATAGACAGACTGATAAAGACTTTCACTCAGTTTATTCACTAACCCATGCACTCAGAAAGACACATTTAATCACTCACTTATACAGTCAGTCATGTACCTACTAAATCCTCCATACAGACACTTATACACCCACTCATTCTTCAATACAGCTTGACATATATATAAAACAAATTTAAACTTTATGGAAACACAGTCACTGGATGCTGTCATCAGTGATGTCATTTGAGATGTCATCAGTGATGTCATCAGTGATGTCACTGACCATGTCATGAATGATGTAATATGTGACGTCATCAGCAGTGCATTGCGAGGGGGGCGAGTTATAGTTAGCTGAACTAACTATAACACCGGAATTTCTATGATTTTGTACGAGTGAAATGTCCAACTAACTATAACGTTTCTGAAACCTATGGTTTTTTCAGTGAATATATATATAACCTGCCATTGCTGACTCACGTTACTTCAACTTTATTTGTTAAAAATGCTGTGCTGTTGTAACGCATTCTGGCAGGATCCCCTGCCTTGCTTACACAAAAATAAAAAACAAAGAAAAGCTCTGAGCCTGCTGAGGACAGAGAAACCCGAAGCCTGGAATGACCACTGCACCCATCGCCTACGGCCCAAGTCCAAATGGCCCTCCTGTCCCAGAGAGGGTCCCCAGCGCTCCAGAGTCCGAGTCCACCATGGGTTAAGCCCTCCAGGACCCCCCGATGTCACCTGCAGCCTCTGCACAGAGACGCCCCCCAAACGCGAGAGGCCCAGTAGGGTGAAATCCGACCTCAAATATGCATGCTTCGGTACCCGTTGCGTTAATCCCCCAAAGGAGATGTCGGGACACAGACCCAGCTTCTTGTGCGATTCTTTATTTTCCACTATCTACCATGCCGCGTTTCGGCTAAGACTGGCCTTGATCACATGACATCCTATCGTGATTGCAATAGTATTTAAAGAGTCCAAGTGCTTGCTATCCTTATAAACATAAAAAAGTCTTCAAAAATGAAATACATCAGCTGTGAGCACAACCCGTAGTTGTCACAAAATATTGGTCACAATTCTTTTTTCTTTTTTACAGGAGAAAACCCCTTTTTAAACACATTACTACAAATAAACGCTATACATAGATAATTTATGATGAAACAACCGATACAATGAGGGAGTAAATGGAACCATCTTGCTAAAAACACTGGAAAAAGTGCATAGTGCATTTATACATTCAATTTGGGTACCATTTGTTATTCTGTTGTTTATATTCTGGCCCCTACGGGCTTGCTTATACCCTCCTAGTTATGTGTGTTTTTCTTTGTAATTGTAAGGTTTGTTCAATTTACTGAATAATGTTGTATTCTATAAGAGCTCTATCCTTTGATTTACTAAGTGTGTGTGACTAATACCCCAAATCAATAAGACCCTTGTGGGCAGAGTTGTACAGCCAAATCTGTACCTGCTAAAGTGACTAAGTGCTAAATAGTGAAAGCGGCATAATATTACAAAAGAAAATATTTGTTTATGAAATGTGCTGCTGCATATTAAGATGAGGAAATTCTCTAAAACCTGTTATTTATTGATTCAAATATCAAAAATTCATAATAGTTTTATTGGCTTGGAAGGAAAACCCTTTGAAAACCAGAACCGGGAAATTCATTTGGGATGAGTTTCTGCTGTGGAGAAATGTAGAAATGCTATAAATCAGCTTTACAGAAATGTGTACAGGTCTTCGCTGATGTTAAGCCCATGTGGAGTTTTGGTGTCTAAATATAAGATTGGCCTTGATCACATGACATCCTATCGTGATTGCAATAGTATTTAAAGAGTCCAAGTGCTTGCTATCCTTATAAACATTAAAAAAGTCTTCAAAAATTAAATACATCAGCTGTGAGCACAACCCGTAGTTGTCACAAAATATTGGTCACAATTCTTTTTTCTTTTTTACAGGAGAAAACCCCTTTTTAAACACATTACTACAAATAAACGCTATACATAGATAATTTATGATGAAACAACCGATACAATGAGGGAGTAAATGGAACCATCTTGCTAAAAACACTGGAAAAAGTGCATAGTGCATTTATACATTCAATTTGGGTACCATTTGTTATTCTGTTGTTTATATTCTGGCCCCTACGGGCTTGCTTATACCCTCCTAGTTTTGTGTGTTTTTCTTTGTAATTGTAAGGTTTGTTCAATTTACCGAAAAATGTTGTATTCTATAAGAGCTCTATCCTTTGATTTACTAAGTGTGTGTGACTAATACCCCAAATCAATAAGACCCTTGTGGGCAGAGTTGTACAGCCAAATCTGTACCTGCTAAAGTGACTAAGTGCTAAATAGTGAAAGCTGCATAATATTACAAAAGAAAATATTTGTTTATGAAATGTGCTGCTGCATATTAAGATGAGGAAATTCTCTAAAACCTGTTATTTATTGATTCAAATATCAAAAATTCATAATAGTTTTATTGGCTTGGAAGGAAAACCCTTTGAAAACCAGAACCGGGAAATTCATTTGGGATGAGTTTCTGCTGTGGAGAAATGTAGAAATGCTATAAATCAGCTTTACAGAAATGTGTACAGGTCTTCGCTGATGTTAAGCCCATGTGGAGTTTTGGTGTCTAAATATAAGATGTATCTATTCTCCAAGCTTCGTAATATTGCTTCTCGGTTGCCTCCACGCCTTATTTGGGTACTGTGTCTATCACAAATTATTCAAGATGACTGAGATTACTATTGGGTATCTCCTAAAAATGTCGAACCACTGGATATAAGGGATCCGAGTTGGTTATAGCTCCCATAGAATATCTTTATATTTGTAAACCATAAGTAGTATATATATTTGTACTAAGAACTGCACATATCTAAATACATACATATGGTCTAATTATACATGTTTACATGCCCAGGCATTTGCTGTATATGTGTGTTTTGAGTATGGTAGTCATGTAGGAAAGAGTGAACTCTACAGTTGTTTTCTGAAGTTAAGGTAGTTATCCGTGGAATTTATGTTTGGGGGTTATGAATTCCATAGTTTGGCACTATCAATAGAGAAGAATGTACCAACCATGTTTTTTCATTGTATTCTGAGGTTTCTTACTTTCCTTGTATGCTTTAGGAAGTGGTCCAAGATAGTCAGGCCTGGTGCAGAGTCTTGGTATAAGTAGGTAAAAGATACTTTCAATTATAGAACATTTCAAGAAGTGCAATTGGGAATTGATTTGCAATCGTTACAGGTTTGTATTGGTTCAAAAATCAGTTTAAATTACGCAGTAATTAGTTTTAGAATACTTTTGGATTACTTTTAGATGACATTGGCTACTTGGGGCTGTATATCTAGATACCACGCCGGGGATCTCACAATACAAGTTAAGACTTTTTAAGGTTTTCACTTTAGTTACTTTTTCTTCATACAAAACACCAGTTCAACATTTTGGAACGAAAACTCAGAACATTAGTTCCTATTGGAGAAAAATGGTTATCGGTTTTATAGGTAAGTTCTCGAGTTACGAGCGGGAGTTTTAGGGGGTTAGGACCATGGGTCCCCAAGGTCCAGTTGGGTACTTAAGTTGCACCACCCGCGGCACTTGGGCGGCCAGCTACAGAGTGCAGGATGCCAATATTAGCCAATGGGCCACCTTCTTTGGGGGCTGCTCACGAGCAGGCTGCTCGGTCTCGGGAGCCAAGCTCCTAGGGATAGGGTCAGGACAAAGGGGGTCCCAGTCAACACCAAGTCCACACCACCAGCCGCGGCATGGTGCAGGGTGCTAAGGAGGTGCCTAGAGCCCAACCCAATCCTATGGAGTTGGCCGGTTTTGGGTTTTAGCTACAGGCTTGGTCCAGGAAGTCTTCCGGGAGGAACCCACAGCTGAGCAGGTAAGTTGGAGGGCTTGGGGATGTATGTGCACCTCAGGTCCTCTTCTCCAGGACGCAGGGCGGCCGAATGCAGGGGTGCCATTTGAGGTCAAATTTCACCCTACTGGGCCTCTCGCGGTTGGGGGGTCTCTATGCAGAGGCTGCAGGTGACGTCGGGGAGTCCTGGAGGGGTTAACCCATGGTGGACTCGGACTCTGGATCGCTGGGGGGCCTCGCTGGGACCGGTGGGCCACTTGGACTTGGGCCGTAGGCGATGGGTGCAGTGGTCCTTCCAGGCTTCGGGTTTCTTCGTCCTCAGCAGGCTCAGAGCTTTTTTTTGTTTTTATGTTTTTAACCGAGCTGCTGTTCACAGGAGAACCAATATTTGTTGAAGGCAGTCAGTCCTCCCACGGGCTCTGGAGGTCGCTGGCGCAGGATCTCCGGAAATTGCAGACGGGCCGGTAGGGCTGGGGCCAAGTCAGTTGTCATCTGTAGTCTCCTCTGCTGTGCGACTTCTTCCATCCTTCTTCAAAGGTTGCAGCAATCTTAGAGGCAAGGTTCAGGGTCCCCCCATACTAAATTTACGGGTATTACGAGGGGAGCAGGTCAGGACCAATAGTAAATCCCCCCATTATGCCACCCTCCAGTGGGAGAGGGGCATCAGCCTCTCTCTAATTGGCTGGATCCTCACATCTTCAAGATGGAGGGGACTGAGATGTATGCTTTACGTCAACTCCCCCACCTGAGGGGAGGAGTTAGCAAAGGTGGGAACACCTCTCCTCTTAACTTGGTTTTTCCACTGAATCTCTTCCCGAAGTGAGGGTCAAAACCGGTGAGAGTCAGTTGTTGAGGGCAGCAAAGGAACAGACAGGGACAGCTTACAAAGGCGGCAGGCCTTTGAAGCTTCCCCTTTAAGGACCCAGCCCATCCTGGTGAAGGAGGCATGACACCTCTGCCCAGGATGGGCTTTGTTTCTGAACCCAGAGAGCTGAGGCTCTCTACCCAGGGGTCCAGAAACCTGTCTGGTAGTGGGAAATAGCGGGAAGCCATTCAGGAACCACACCAGGGCTGCATCTCTAAGATGCCCTCTGTGTGCAATTTATATTAAATCCCACACTGACATCAGTGTGGGTTTAATTTGCTGAGAAGTTTGCTACCAAACTTCCCAGATTTCAGTGAATCCATAATGGAGCTGTGGAATTCGTAATGACCAACTCCCAGACCATATAGTCTTTATGGCTTTACTGCACTTACAATGTCTAAGAATGGATTTAGACACTGTAGGGGGACAGTGCTCATGCAACTGTCCTCTCACCTGGGGGCCAGTCCAACCTGCTAGAGCGGTGACTTACTTAGGCCCCAGGCAGTGGGTTGCAGGCATGTCACACAGGGACGTGTGCCATGTCGACTCTTCACTTTTCTCTGTACCAAAACACGCAGCCTGCAATGGCAGTGTGTGGGTGCTAGTGTGCAGGGCCTCTAAGGGTGGCACAATAGGTGCTGCAGTGGTTAGAGTCCTTCCGTGGTCACAGTGCCCTTGGTACCCATGGTACCTTTTACAGGGGGCTTACCCGTGGCAAGCAAGAAGTTGTTAACCCTCGCCGGTGACCGAGTGTCCGGGCCATCCAGGTAGGGGCCTCCCTCACATCCCTTCTAGGTTTTACCAGAAGGTAGATGGTTTTTATTCCCACTCTTCCTTTGCACCCCAAATTTCACTTTGAATTCTGTATCTAGGGACGGGTCCTCTAAATACACTGACTTGACCGTTCTTCTGTTGCAGAGTAGATTAGGTTATTTTTTTCCCACCCGGTCCGGATGAAATGCCGCTCATCCATTTGGAGAATTGAAGCATGAAACATGTTGACCCACTGACCACTCGCACTTCACCTTCACTTTTAGCTGCAGTAGGTGTACTTCTCCTAGCCAGCAACGACTCAGTCGATTTTTAACCATAGCATCAGCATACACTGAATAAAATTAATTTGGACTCTTTTAGCTATTTTTATACAGACACTCACTCCCACTCTACTCATTTTGCACATGCTCCCACAACCCTGAAGACCTCCTGCAAAGAGCCCCTTTGCAGGGCCCGTTGGGCATTGCAGCGCCGGCCCTATGAGGGCCTGTCCTATGATGAACATGACACCTCTCGGGGCGTTTGAGGGCCCTTGCTCCTTATAGGAGCTCTACCCCCCTTCTCTCTTCCTCTACCTGGAGCACCTCGTCCTGCCCTTCTCTTCCTTCCCTGCGACCCCTCGGTTCTTCTCCACTTGAACTGCATACCCTACTCTTACCGATATTATCTATGTCCATGTGGTGTGCAAGGGTGTCGAACAGAGCTTTATGGCCAACTGTGTTAATGACTGCAGAGAGAATCAGTAGGAAAAGAATGCAGGGGTCCCAGATGACTGTGATCTGAAAAGAAGTGTTGCCAACCACATATATAATTCAGCAACATGACCTGGAGCCCAAATTGTAGTTCTTGCATTTTATGCTATTATGGAGATGGTTTATGACACCCTTCTCTATGTCCTTTCCCAGAAATGATTGATGTGTAATTGCACAGTAGTTTGTTAGGTCATCATGATCCAGGTCAAAGGAAAGCAGCAGGGGATTAGCTCGAAGCTGCTAAATATCAGTTCCTGAACAGGTGTTCTATGGACAATTATGGCACCTTATCCTGGCTAATGAAGTTGGTTGATTTGCTGCATGCTGTCTTTTGGTGAGTAAGAACACCAGTATCTTTGTGGGCAGCAGACTTGAATGAGCCAGATTTCTTTAATTAAGATGACATTTATATTATTTATGGTAATGAGGTAAGCTATGTCAGCTGCATGTTGGACTGCTGAGTCTGCACTGATGGACAAGAAATGGAAGGTGTGTACAGTAGGTTTGCTATTGCTGGCAATGAGTAAAATATTGAGGTGGTTGTGTTGCTGTTGCACTGTTTGTGTTGATACATAAGTTACGGTGTGTCTGTGGGGTAGTTGTGATGTGTAGTGGAGAGGTGAAAGGGATTCACATAGTAGAGCTGAGCTATGGGATGCAGGGTTCTGGGTTTCAGGCCCTTGCTAGCCATAATAGGTTAGAACAGAAATTGGCAT
Source organism: Triturus cristatus (assembly GCF_964204655.1). Taxonomy (NCBI): domain Eukaryota; kingdom Metazoa; phylum Chordata; class Amphibia; order Caudata; family Salamandridae; genus Triturus; species Triturus cristatus. Next base: position 958,328,835 of record NC_140587.1, on the reverse strand, counting down.
TGTACTTGTGAAAACTTAGCTAAAGAATGGGGCAATGCCACTGGAGAATGGTGGTTAGAGAAATGTTCTAGAGGGTGGGAAGGCTCCACAGCTTCTGGTTCACTGGTGATGCTGTTCATCAGAGGAGGACGGTCATGTGATCTTTGATACACTTTGGGGAACACTAATGCACTGTGAGCTGCTTCATTTTTTTGGGGTGTTTTTTCATTTAGGAAAGGTGTTCATGATGGTTGGTGGAGCAGTCTATTCGATTTGGGTGGCACAGTAACATTCCTCTTTGCAGTCTGTCACACTATAATGTCGTGGGCCACTCCTCTGGCTTTTTAAATCTTTTTATAAATGGAAGGCTCCTTGTCCACTGATTCTCAAGAAACGTTTCTGTCTGAGTGAGATGGTCATGTGTCTTTCATCCAGTGGACAATAGGATGCGCAGGAGTGATCTGGTTCACTTCATAGAGTTTTTTAATGTTTTCATTGTGGGATTTAGAAGTGCAGTATCAAACAGGCTAGAGTGGCAAGGCCAGACCATGGGATATGTCTGGCTATGGCTCTTATATTCTGTTATTTGTTCCGCTAGCCTATTTCATACAAGATGCATAGAATGCAGAACAACCAGTGGTAATATTCTGGTGATTAGCGAGCCTTTGGAGTACTTGAAGTGGTTTGTGAAAGATAAAACAGACTTCTCTATAGAAGAAGCCATCTGTGCAACTTGGTCTGGGTTAAGAGAATTCTATTTATTCTACTGTCACATGATCCAATGACTCTGTGGAACAGGGGGCCTGGCTGACTCGTTTAGGTGTCCGGAAGGATGGAATTCTTGCAGCATCAGCTGGTGATAGCCCTGGCTCGAAGGTGAATTGCTGCATTGTGGAGGTAGAGGTAAGTGCGGAGCGGACACCTGCCAAAAGACCAAAAGGAGGATTACTGAGTCCCAACAACCTGTTTTGAGGGAAAAACATATTTTCATGTATGCCTTGTAACGCCTAAGTCACTGTAGCATTAGCCCGATAAGAAAGGAGACCTTCTAACCCACTCATGTCCAGGTGCTCTGATTCAGTCTTTCTGGGGTGTTCACCAGAATGTACAACACAAACATCCCTTCCAAGTTCTCCTCTCAGGTGAGACTTGCAGTTTCAACTAGAAACTTAGCCCAAGGTGTTTCTCACACTCTAGTGTCACACTGAGTGTGCCCAGGAACACAATGTGCAGCAGGAGTCCACAGCTACAACCCCACTCTCAAAATATTGGCTGGTGCTCGTTCATGTATGAGTGTGCTGTGCATAGTGAATAGTTTGGATCTAAACTGCACCATCAACCACGGTGGTTGGTCTCTTCAAGCATGGGCACGTCTGTCATGCCTAAGCCCTTGCTTCATTGTTTCTGGCGTTCCCGTTGCATTCCCACCTATTTGATAAGTAGGATTTATATAGGGGACTGGATGAAAGGTTGTGAGGTCACCACTCTTTCCCACATGAACCTGAGTGGCACCCCAGTCGCACCTCTGTCCGCACACTCCAGGACTTTTCACGCTTTGACAAAACTCCTTTGAGAGAAAAGTACCACTGCAGAGGCTAGTCTTCTCTTTATTCCACCCAGTGCTCCTGCTCTCCGGACCTCAGAGACAAGTCACGGACCAGTGCGAGTAGTGGGGGGGTTAGCTGTAGAGATGCTCATCCCATGCCTTACTGGTCAGCATTGGCTCAATCCCTGTCTTAGCCACTATCAGAGATCTACAGGTATTTCACCCACTCACTGAATGAGTCAGCCTTGCTTGGTTCTTCCAAAAAGGAAATTAAAAGATGGTGATGAGAGGGCAAATAGGGGCTCAGAATGTTGTTTAATACATCAGTGCACCCAAACATATGAAATGTAATTTTCTTAAGTTTTGGGGGAGGCATGGACCTGCTCAAAAGACAATTGATAAAGATTTCTCAGTCTTCTCATAAATTCAATAATCCGGCAATCTGTTGCAAATGACCTACCAAATGGAGGTGAGAGGGTTTTCTCACTCGGTCCAGGAGAAGAAATGGGCACCGTTGAAGGTGTTTTACAAAATCTATTAATTCTATTAATTCTAGTGCAGAGAAAATTAAGATGTCCCTAGCCATAATGGAGCCTATATTATTAAGGGATTCTCTTTTCCTTTGATTTACAACATTATTTGACAATCAGAGAACATGGCGGCCACGACAGTTCTTGATGTTGGGATGCCATCGCTGAAGTAACGGCGGATAGCCTTGCAGAATTACTGGTACGAGTGTCTGGGCCTACATTTTCAAGTATTGAGTGTGGGGGAGGGAGTCTCCTTCCCCTCCCCCCCAGTAATCACAGTGGGTGCAGCAATTGTAGGTGAGCGCTGGAAGAGAGCTGCGCTGGAGGTGAAGAAAGGCCGTAGGGTAGCAGCAAGGATTCCTCTCTGGGGGACAGGTGGCAGCTCATACATACAAACAGCTCAGCTCTCAGAGAGGAAAAAGAGGGATGGCGCATGCAGCGTGACATCTCAACAACTCAAGACCTGGGTTTTGGCGTCTGCGTATTAAATTAAAAGGACCAGTCAGCGACAGAGTAAGGGAGGAATGCGACCCTCTGAGGAGCATCTGAGATATACAGGGATAAGGTAGGCTCTCAAAGAGAAGAAAACTGAAGGCCATGCATGGGGCAGGTTATAAGGAATAGGTACTCCTTGAAGAGTATGGTAAATGAGTTGTACAATCCCCCGACTCCCGGGCACAGTTAAACAACTTTGGGAGCCCGTTACAATTAAGGCAACAAGTAAAGGGGAAAGCGGGGGAATGTGACAACTCCTGATGGTTCTCTTCTGCCTATACAGAAATTAGACAATTCAAGTTTAAACACCATTTCTAATCCCTTAGGGAGTCCTTGGATTGAAAAGACCAGATGGAGCTGAATTAAAGTAACCAGGTGCTATGGATTCTGGGGAGTCTAAGGAACCCAAGGAAAAGACTTTTAAAGGGACAGGCTCAGCAGTCTAAGAGGGGGTACAAAGGACAGTCCCCTACTTTGGTGGGTTTGGAAATTGGTGGTGGATTCAGGCTAGTTGACACTAACAGGTACCAGGCCTTAGCAGAGGTGGATGAGGGCAGGGACAAAGGGCAGCCCTCAGAGAAAGTAGGGAAGGAGCTCGTGCAACCTCAGTGTTAGGTGATGATCCTCAGTCATTGTTTGGTGTACTCGACAGGGTTGAACGATTATCACAGACTTCCTCTTCGCATAGCTATTCCACCAACACAGCAACTGTGAATGCAGTTGTATTTATGCTGGAGACACCTTTGGCTGAGATTAAAAATGGCTTTTCTACCTTTTAAACAAATCAGAGAGAGATGCAAATGCCATGCGAAAGCCTGGCGAAAAAACGAGATTCCCTAACATTAAGTACCCAGGCCGTAAACGAGACAGTGCCAGAGCTAAAAGCTTCGAATGCACTTGATAGAGAGGAGATCAGGGCACTGAAACACAGAGAAAGAGAGTGTCAGGATAAGTTATAGGCACTGGAAAACAATTCCAGAAAGAACAGCTTAAGAATCCTAAATGTTCCAGAGGGGGCTGAAGGAATGGACAGCAGAAGTAAACCATAAAAGATCTTAGTACATGTTCTCTAATGCTCTACAAAGAACCAATCTTAGCTAGAACATTGAAACAGAAATGCCTTAAAGCAAGTGGGTTTTCTTTTGAGATCAGGTCTGATGTTTCTCAAGCCACTTTGAATAGGCAGTGGGATTTGGGAAACGGTTTGAAGAGTTTAGGAAGCCAGGTGCCTCCGCTCAGTTGTGATTTCCCACCATCTGATGTAATGTACAATTATAAAATGCATAATTGAAGGGATCACAAATAGGGGGATAAATTGATCGAGTACACTAGAAAGGGTAAGCCGCCATCAGGGTATAGGTTTTCTTATCAATACTTTTCTTACTTTGGTCTGTATTTATATAAGCACTTTAGGCAGTGTATATTAAGCTATCCGTACCTGTTTTTTTTCTTTCTTTTTTTTTGATTGCATCCCAATGAGCACTCAATGGGCTGTTAAAGTCCATGAAGTGGCATGGGAGAGTTTTTCAGCGGAGGGAAAGCTGGAGGCAAATGTGTGTTGAGCCCTGGGTGGGCAGCATTTAGGAAAATAATGGGGGGAAAAGTCCTCAGAAGTCTCAGCCAACACCAATAGTTTACCAGACCACTGTTCCGTCTAACTGCATAAAAGGTTGCACATGGGTTATAGAGTTAGGGGCAAGGTAGTGCCAGTGCAAATTATGTCTTGAAATGCAAATGGACTTCATACAAAAAGTCATGAGCAAGTATAAAACATTACTTAAGAGACTCAACAGCTCAGATTATTATTTTACAGGAAACACACTAAACTAAAAATGTATGTTTATACTTGTTTAGTACCCAAAATTGGGTTCAGCAGGGAGTCTATACAGATCAAAACTGTTACACTAAGGGGGTGGCTATCCTGATGAAAACTGGTAGAATCTACTATAAAAGAGAGTCTGACAGATAAGACGGGTAGGTGGGCAATTTCCAACTTAGAACTGCCTGACAGTAGGTATACCTTAGTGGGGTATTATGGCCCTAATGTGGAATACATTGAACCCCTAAAGAAGATCTTTTTTCAATTTATTAGAATGTTCCTCTCCTATCACTGCGGCAGGAGAATTTAATGTCATTATGGATAATAATCGTGATAGATTCATCAATAGTATGACTAATACGTCCCCCAAAATGCAAGTATATATTGAACACAGGATGAGTCACTGAGATTTTGTGATATATAGAGAATATGGGCCTGGAAGGACCAGAGGTACACATTCCATAATAAAAAGTATGGCATTTATCCAGGATTTACTATTTTCTAGTCAACCACACTATAAATGAGGATGTCCAGAAGATTAACCATGTTAAGGCTCACCTGTCAGATCATGCAGCTGTAATTTTAGAAAGAAACCTTACTCAGGACATGGTACAAGTGATCTGATATTTGCACTCATTCTGTGTTTTATTGCTAGACTATGGGAGGGTGGTGGGACAGGTATGGACTAGATGTGCAGGTATTTGTTTTTCTTTTTGTCTTTTTTCCTTGTTTTTTTATTGTATATTGGCCCTCTGGGCCTTGTTTACACCATAAAAAATCATAATATATATACTTTTTTAATTTAAAAAACAACAAAAAACTTGCTGACAGGTTCGAGTCAAGGAGGTAGATCCTAGATCTCACCCTTCTGTTAGATCAGGAGGCAGTTGCTATTTTGAGGGTGGAGATGGAGGAATTTATTAAATTAAATGTAGACACAGCTCCTTTAAATATGGTCTGGGACGCCTTTAAGACTTTTATGAGGGGTAAGTTATTTGGTATATCCTCTCAGAAGAGTAGGACATACAGAAGGGAGATTGAGGGGTTAGACTCTGAAATGGAATGCTTGGAGAGACAATTATTGGATCATCATATGTCAGCTAATATAGCCTTAAAGCCCACCGTAGCGGGCTATACTAGCCATTAAAGGCCTGCTCCAGCATTTGCCTATGGCCTTTAACAAGGGAGCAGGCCTTTAATGGCTGGTATAACCCTTCACAGAGAGCTTTAAGGCTGTTAGAACATTCTGCCCTATAGGCAAAACAAAGGCCTCATGAAGGCCAAGGGGATTTAAATCCCCCTGGACTCTGAGAGGCCTATGTTCACAGCAACAACTGTGAAATGAAAAAAACACTGGAATGTTGTTCCCTGAACTTCTATCAGCCATTAGAAGCCCGGAGGCTAGAGTAAGCCCAGAGTGGGAGGCGAGTAAGAGGGGCCCACTTTAAATATTGAGAGAATGCTGGGAAACTGCTGGCCTGGAAAATTAAAATGGATGGAGCCAGGAATGTTGTGAGAGAGATAAAGAGTAAGGGGACAAACTCCACCTAACATATATCTTGGACATTGAAAAAGCTTTTCTTAAATGCTTTGGAGACCTGTATACAGAGAACGCGGTAACCACTGAGGATAAGGTAAATTAATGATTAGGGGTTGATCTTCTATGTAAACTTTCAAATGTTCAGAAGCCATGTGTGGATCAGGATATTGTGCTAAGTGAAGCCTGGCAGGCAGTCAAATCTAGCAAGAAAGCAGCATACCTGAATAGTCTCGCAAGTGAACTTTATAAGGTCCTTGGAGGATCAATTATGCCTTTTATGACTAGGCTGTTCGGGGAAATGTTAGAGAAAGGGGCCCCTTTGCCACACACATGGGGATAAGCTTTAGTCACTCTAATCTTGAAACCAGATCAAAAGCCTACCTCCTGCGAGTTATATAGACCTAAATCACCTTTGAATAGTGATAACAAAATCTTTGCTAATATTTTAACTAAGAGGCTGAGCAAGGTGGCAGGAGATTTAAGACTTGAGGATCAAAAAGATTTCACGAGAGGAAGATATTTACATGAGTTGACTCATGGGTTAATTGGTTCAATAGATCTTGCCACTACCTTTAAGGTTCCACTAGCTGTCCTGATTTTAGATGCTATCAATGCCTTCAACATGGTTCAATGGTCCTACTTGAATACAGTTAACCTATTAAAACATTATACCTTAGGGGATAAATTCTGTTGGATAGTTCAATTGTTCTATAAGAACCTATCGGGCAGAATTCTTTTAAATGGCAGGTTAACACCAGATTTTAAAATAACAAGGGGCATTAGGCGGGGCTTTCTGCTATCCCAACTAATATTTAACTTATATATTGAACCACTGGCACGTAAACGTAGAAGAAGAGTGCAATAAGACCTTTTAAATATGACACTTGGAGGAACAAACTCTCTCTCTATGCTGCCAATTTGTTAATCTATACTACAGATTTACTAACAGGCCTCCCGGCTATTGCGCATATGATATAATCCTTCAAAAACTAAAATAATGGTGTGGAATGTAGAGGGGGAGAACCCGCAAATTAAAAAGAACATGAAATTCCTTGGAGATAAAGTTACACAAGATTAGACAAGGCTGCAGAATCCAATTTTGAAAAAGGTGTTCGTTGAGACAAGTAAACTGTTAATGAGCTGGTCCCACGTACCACTAACAATCCTTGGTAGAGATAATTTGGTAAAAATGACCATTTTGTCAAAATGTACTTTTCTTTTCAACACAATTCCCCTGCATTGTAAGAACGAGTGGTTGGAAAAACTGCAATGGTAAGTGAAATCTATTTGTTGGGCGACATAGTAGCAAAGATCTTCTAGAAGAAGCTTTGCTGGAGATGAAATAAAGGAAGGGTCTCATTGCAGGACTTTCAGCTTTTTACAGGGACTTTTCAGCTAAAAAAACTGTGGGAGTTTGCTCAACAACCCAGATGGTCCCAGAAGTGGCTGCTTGTTTAAGGCAATGTTGATGTAAGAGGGGGTGAAACTCACTTCTTGTATAAGTTTGATGCGTGACATTTTACAAGGAAGTGAAATTAAAAGCCTGGCAGGTGATGGCGTTTCTCTGGTCTCAGATAAGACGGGCCACAAAGCGCCTGTATTACAGTAGGTTTGTGCCTGTTTGGGAATCACAGGGTAGTCCAGAGTGTTTGGAGTAAAAGTTAGCAACTCCGATTAAGGAGACGAGCATACAAAGTTGAAGCCCGTTATTACAGGGTGGCAAACTTCTCCCCTGGGATGACTCACAGAGGATGACCCGGGGCAACATTCCAGCTTTAGGTTTTTCCAATTGAAAAGCAGGTCCTTGACTGCTTAGGATGGAAACACTAATGAGAGCGAAGAAGAATAGCTAAAATTGAAGTCAAGAAAGAAAGCGGTCTTGCTGTGGTGCTGGCTGATACTGGATATTATGGATGGAGACTTTGAACTGCCTGAGGAGGTATGGGTAAAAATGTGCTGAGGCTGTACATCTAAGATTTATGGCAAGTATCAATGCGTACACTTCATAGCCCGTTAAAACCTGCCCGTTTAAGAACTAACCTTCTTTTCTGCATTCACAGAGGTTTTTGGACACCTTAAAAGATTTCAAAGCTGGGGAAAAAGAATGCTGTACACTGTGTGAAGTGCAGTTTAGAAAAGGCTGATATTCATAAATGTATGGAGTGCCCCAGGATACAGCAAAATTGGGAAGATGCGGGTAAGACAATAATCGATATCCTTCCTGCAGAGATAAAGATAAGCCTTAGCTTAATTATTTTTAGGAGCAGGGATAAAATCGTGAAGCTAAGTAATGCCAATAGCAAGTTGTTGTTCTATTTGATACTGTTGGCAAGGAGAGAAATTTGTAGAAAATGGTTATTTAAGGCACTACCAACCAAATCTGAATGACTCGATTCTATAGTGCACATTTTAAAGATGGACACACATGCTACTCCTGCAAGAAGGTTTAAGATATAGCAGCCTTTGATCACACGAAAAGGGGTAGAATACCAGGGGGCGAATGAATTAGGACAAAGCAAAGAGCAACGGAGAAATGTCAGACTCATGGATCCCCTGATAGGATAAGAGGGCAGATCAGGGGGACCTAGGGTTGGCAGCTGGAGGTGAATGAGGACCAAAAAAAAAACATCTGGCAATCATGGTAGGGTGGGTAAATAAAAATATTGGCATTAGAGATACTTTAAATGAAAATATCCAAATCCAACACTTCTTACTTTGACCTTCAGCAGAGAGGCTATGATTTTTGACAATCTACTTGCTGATAAACAAAGAAAAGATGTTTCTCCATGGCACCCAAGCGGGTTTGTGTTTTCTGAAAACTCTCCTTATCAAGCTCTCGGTTATTGGAGAAGTGTGGCTCAATGGTTAGAGTGGCAGACCCTGATGCAGAGGTCTGGCCCGGACCAGGGTTCAATTCCCGCTTCGGGGGGTCTTGGGCTCAATTTCCCTGGACCCGATAATTCTTGCCTCGGTGCCTATTCTAATCATGGGTCTCACTCTGCAACTCTGGGCAATAGCTTGCTTAATCTCCACAACGGCCCCAAAAGCGCTAGGATGCCTGGTTTTCACCTTGGGGCCAGGAAGGGTTCCACAGCGGTATGTGCACAGCGCCTGAGAGACTCTTTCGGGGGTGTGCGGAGCGCTATATAAATGCACTACATTTACATTTACATTGCACTCTCTCATAAATTTAAGACCTGGTGAAATTTAAATGACACCAGTGTAATATGCATAATTTTGGGCATTTTATGTTACGCTTGCTACAAAAAACCATGCAACATTGTGTAACCATATGCCAAGTGCAATTTTGTTTTTATCACAGGCGCTTGAGAACAGTGCAAATGACCAGAACCCGAGAGGCAGTTTCTCGCGCGACCGAATAAGAATAGCTGGAAACCCAAAAATCAGGATGAGCTATTGCAGTCAATTACAACAAATAGGCCATTTATGGCCAATAATAAATAATTCCACATTTGTAAAGCTTGAGCTTAGCACCCCTAAGGGTATCCAGGTGCTGGGGGCCGTCAGGGAGATGAAGTGAGCTATTGCCTATAGTCACATAACACTGAGCTGCCTCAAGTGTCGGGAATGAAATAGGCCTGGGCGAAAATTTCGTTCCGTTCGCGGAAATTGCGATAATTTGGCATTTCCGCGTTCCGCGGAGAGCGCGGAAATGTCAAAATTTCCGCATTCCGCAGCTTTGCGATAATTTGTTTCTTGCTTGCGCTGTAAAATAATACATTCTCGCGCGCGCGCGATCGCCTTACCTGAATCCCCGCGTTCGCCGACAAGTTTTCCCGATCCGGTCGCGTTCTCCATGAGATGTTGTATTGTTTTAGCCATTTGCGCTGTCTCGCGACAGTTCGCATCCGCAGTGACGTCATGCGTCGCGCGATCACGTCTTTCTTCTCGCGATCATGCACCGCGAGACAACTGAAAACAAGATGGCCGCGCCCGCGAGCAACCGCAGGGGTAAGTTGGCGACCCGCAACCATGCAGAAAATATCGCGAACGGGCGGGGAAAAAACTTCTGCATCTTCGCGATATTTCCGCGTATTTGCGGAGATTTGTGACATTTTCGCGATAATTTGCGAAAGTGAACTTCGCAAATTCCGCCCACCCCTAGAATCAAACCAAGAGCTCCACGCTCCAGAGTCAGAAACTCTGGCTGCTGCCTCACACCTCTCTCTTGGCAAAGGAAAAGGGATACAGCATGTCAAGCACAGAAGAGAGCATTGGGACAATCAAGTCCTATCCAAAGAAGGAAGCCACTGAAGAAGAAGCAACTGGGGAAGTATTAGAAAGATAGTACGTGAGAGCTAGTTTCATAGTCAAAGGCTCTGAAAAGAGCGGAACAGCACAGGCACTTCAGAAGGTTTTCGGGATCTAGCGGGGAGGACGGCATGACACAGCTCTGCACATACTGCTACAGGAGCTAGTAGGATAAAGTGGTTCTTAGCATGCTAAGGTGAGATCAAGGGCCGGTCCAGCCAAGATACCAGGTGCATACTGGGTTTCAGTAAATGTTGCTGGATTTCTTCTGAATTCCTGAAGCTTCAGCATATGTGGCATACAGTGTGATTTCTGGCAAGGATAGGCCAAAGATTTTTAGCTGTTCCTCAAAGGCAAGGTCTCGAAAAAGACCTAGGAGTTTACCAATCTGTAATCCAGTCATTCTTGCTCTTTAGAGTTGAAGCAGACCTTTCCTGTTACAAAAACATTTCTAGCATATATCCTCACAGTTTCCCCAGCCAGTTTCTCCTACGTTGGGGGCAGGATGTGGCGTAACAGCCAGAGCTGCTGGCTCTGGAACTGGTGAACCAGGATCGAGTCCCGGCATAGGCTCAACATCCTATGATTCTGGGCAAATCGCTTACTCTTCCTGTCCCTAAAAGACAAATCTGACTTGTGATGCAACTGATGCTCATGCCATGTGCTCCCATACCCGTGGGCTCAGTTTGCGCTGTACAAAACTGCACAAATAAATGAAATAATCGAATCTGAAGGTACCAGGCGTCACCTATGACCTACTAAATCTGTACTACCTTCTTTGGGCTCAGTATTTAAGCAGTAAAACTCCACTGAGTAAAATGTCTTTAAATGCTTCAGATTAGGTTTCCAATTAGTATTGTTTCTCTTCCCAGATTTAGTGCCAATTTGGCACTTAAATATCGGTACAGACATTCCAATTTCACTTTACACATTCCTCTGAGAAGCGTGGTAAGCTGTGCAAACAATGAAATGACATCACACACTGAGGAGGTAGTATTACTGCTAAATGTGGAAGGGGTGGATATGTGTTTCAGCCACCAAAGTATGCACCGTAGAACAGGGCAGATTAGCAGAATGATTGAAGCGCCTTTCTTGTTAGCAGTGTGGGAAACACACATCTATTCACTACCAGCCAGCCCTGTCCTTTGCAACCTAGTAAGTCATGCACATTATTCATTTCCCACAAGGGCAACGTTTCAGAAAACTTAAAAGGCACATTTTGGTGCACAACAATAACTGTGGAAAGTTGTTTTTTTCATCCGATGACTGTTCTGCAAGGAATATGAATGCACAAATGCATTCACATAACAGATCTTGATCAGATGTAAATGTGTTTGTACTTGTATAGCGCACTGCCACCCCCAACGGGGGCATCCTGGCGCTTTTACTCATACCGCTGTGGAACCCTTCCTGGCTTTCCATGTGAGGTGTCCACTCCTGGGCACCCCCATGGTGAGGCCAGGCATCCCAGCGCTGTTGGGGCCGTTGTGGAGATTAAGCAAGCTATTGCCCAGAGTTGCAGCGTGGGACCCATGATTAGAATAGGCACTGAGGCGAGAATATCCGGTCCGCGGAATTTTATAGCCCGAGACCCTGCCGCGACAGGGATCGAACCCTGGTCCCGGACCAGTGCTCTGCATCGAGGTCTGCCACTCTAACCATTGAGCCACACTTCTCCACCAGATGTTTTCAGTGTGACCAACTTGGGTGGTGGCAAATGACAAATCTGGGTTAGCCCTGTCAGCATCTATTAGTCTGCGTATTTGTATCTGCTTTTTCTGCTACACTAAATTTGAATTTTGTGCATTTGTAAAACTAATTTATTTTGGGGGTACACAGCAAACTAGCCTTGGCTCAATTTTGCAAGTTGATTGGTGTAAAGCGAAATATTAGGGGGGGAGATTTACTAACATTTTGCACTGGCTTTGCCTCATAAAAGTGATGCACCTCTTGAACCCAGGACTACCAGAAGGACCAGTTTGCTAGCCTTCTGGTCAGAGCCTCAGGGACGGAAAAGGCACCAACCATCCTGCATCTGCATCTGGACCCAGTTTCAGTGAGTCCTGGCCCTCCAAGTGGTGTCTCCCCAGTCCTGGACCCTTGGAAGTGGTGCTAAAGGTGCCTAGATAGTCAAAATCCAAAACTTGGGACTTAAAACATTTTTGACTAAAAAGTGCTCTGAGAACTGAGATGAGAAGGGGCCTACTTGCCTGTCAATCCGCCCAAGGTGCATCACCGGTCAACCTGACCTTGCAGCAACTTCTGCTAGGTTATTCTCTGCAACGGTCCTTTGCAGAAGGGGTATCCAGCCTTGTGGAGCCCTGGTTGGCTACAGCTTGCAGTTTTCCCCCCGCTAGAGTTTTCCACTTCCGAAAAGAAAAGGAGACTTAGTCCAAATGAAGAAATCTTCACCACAACATCATCCAGTGGCTCTCCGAAGATGGCATCTCTTCCCCAGACACCACCTGCAGCCTTGCTCTGCTGAACTTTACCTTCTCAGACATTTTGTTGTTTAAAGTCTGAAGGTAAACACTGATCGGGCTCAATCCACTTCTTGAATCCAACCCACACTCCATCGCGATCTACCATATTTTTTTACTTTGACACAGTTTCGCATAACTTGATGCCCGCAGTTACCACTTTTACATTTTAGGCTCTCATTTTTACCTTAAACTTTAAAAGTTCATCACTCTGGTTCTACAGACTGGATTTTTTCCATTTTGGTGTCAAATAATGTATTAACATTTATTCTATTTTTCTACATTGGTATGGGATTTTCCTTGTGTTGTGTTTTTACTGTTGGGGTACTGCATAAATACCTTACAGATTGCCTCTAAGTTAAACCTGACTGTTTTTGTGCCAAACTACCATAGGGTTAAGCACAGGTCAATTTAGTGACTTCTCTGGTTCACCCTGACACGGATTGTGACTGTTGGCTGAGCAGGGTTAACACCGTACTAAACCGCCAACCCAATTTCTCACAGTAGTCATGATGATAGTTTGGGTGTATGACACCTTTACGTATTGAACATAATTCTCTCACTTGACAGCTCTGATTGTTATGTATGGGGAATCACTCAAATGCATGTCTTGCCATAAATATTGGACAACTTTCTGTGGAAGCGTTCAGTAATCTTTCTGGGTTAAACAATTGCACACTCCGCATTAGGCACTGTCCTGTAGATGACCCAGTCGGTAGGGGAGTCATTAATAGCATGTCAACATATATAAAAGTGATCAAAAAGTGCTGTCTGATCATGCAAACTGTGTATAATTTGTTCAAGAGCGACAGGATGGAGGAGTACAGCCAGCCGTTCAATCAGCATGGGTAATTCAGTTGATTTTCAATGCCCGAGAATACAGACTTTGGTAGTAGAAAGCAACAGAGTCTTCTGTTGGTACTAATGGGATGTAGTGTCCTCCATATCTGATGTGTCATAGAGAATGGCTAATTTTACTCCGATTGAAAGGAAGAATTGGTGATGGCCCATAGCACCTGACAATCTCCTGCCAATATGTTAACAGTTGGGGACAGCCCAGAGAATATACAGCAGAACACATCCTGGGGATCTAAACCTGTAGCAGAGATCTAGTGGACATAGTTTCTGTTTACATGGCTAGGTCGAGGACCGGTACCAGTCCTGTCAGATTTTAAAATAACTGTATTTCAGAAGTGCCTCCCTCAGTTCTCCGTCAAGTGTACTAAGAAGTGAGGCCCAATCTGCAGTGTAATTGAGATCAGTGTATTGTATAGACTGGAGATGACTTCCCATGGACTCGGCATATATGAGAGTTTTGGGGATTCTAAAAGTATGACTGACCCGTGGGTTAACCTACTCCTTAAGCAATGCATCAGCTGGCGGTATCGCCAATCTTGCTATTGACGTAGGTGATATTCCTGACAGAGCATTAAATGTTTGTAGGTCGTGGTCACAGACAAGATCATCTATGGCTTGTAGACCATGGAATGCTCTGCTTAAATGTAGACCCCTCATCATCAACCCTGCATTGCGGTGCTAAATAGGGGCCACACAATGCACGTGACATATGTATATTAAATCACCTACGTGGAAAGTTGCAGGAGTCTAACAAGGCTTTAACTGTAGAGGGAACAGGGGACTTTTTTTCTTTTTTCTGTAATAACAATAAGTAATTGCACTTTGGGTCTATCACCTTCTTAATAAATTGCGCTGTCTCCACTAAGGACAGTTGCGAAAGTCAGTGTTGATGTTGGTGATCAACTGTTGTAAATTACTCAGCACAAGGTTTCAAGGCCCTTGTTGACTAGAACACCCACGTACTTTAAACGTGATGGTACCAACCTGGAATCATGACCCCCTATAGCCTCTCTGGTAGTACTGCTGGTCATTGGGAAGATCTCATTTTTATAACGGTTTATCTTGATTCCAGAAAACTAGGAAAATATTTAATAAGAGTAATCAAGGCAGAAAGTGACGTCTCAGGCTCTTTCAGGGTAAGAAATATATCATCTGTGTAGAGCAGGATTTTACAATGTCTTGTAGCATTGTCTAGCTCTCTGATCTGATTTCATTGCCTGATGACTGTTGCTAATAGTTCTAATGCAAGTAGAAAAAGAAGGGTTGACCTTTGAAAATAGGGAAAGTTTCACATAGGAAGTCTCATCAGTCCAATTGAGCTGAGCGTCCCTTGTATAGCCACCTCACTTTGGCCATGAAGTTTGGGGCCATTCTGATTCTTTGCAGTGTTGAAAAAAGGAATCCCCATTCAACACAGACAAATTATTTTGTCAGCTTCCTGGGAAGTCGCCACTGCATCATCTTAGTCACCCCTCACTTGCCTATTGCCTCAACAGTAACCTCATGTGATTTCTAGTTGAGTGGCCTAGCACAAAGCCCACTCGTGAGCCATGAACTGAGCCCAGGATAAACTTCCGCAAATAATTTGGTAGGACTTTGGCCAAAATCTTAATGTGGGAGTTTATCAAAAAGATGGGTCAGTAAGTACAATGCTTTTGGAAATCCCTGTATAGTTTGGGTATTATCCTGATGATTGCTTTATTCCCTTCAAAGTATCCCTGTCTCCTTGTGCTCTTTGAAAAACTCACATATACTGGGCGAGATCAAAGCCTAAATTAATCTTATAAAATTCACCTGGTAAACCACCGTCCCCCAGTTTCGTGCCATAATCTAAATCGGCAATCACCCCCTCAGTTTGCTCAGCTGTGATTTCCCTCTCTGGTAAAATCCTATCATCATCAGACAGTTCTGGGAAAAGAATGCCATACAGAAAGTTTGTTTCAGTTCTACATGTGTCAGGGCATTCAGAAAAGTACAAGTATTGAAAATAGTTTGCAAAAGATTTACTCATTTCCATGGGATTTGTGATAATTATGTTGGAGAAATCACATATCACTGAGATGGCAGTTTGAGTAACTCCCGCTGTTAGAGATGAGCCACCAAACGCCTACCCGCCTTCTTGCTTTCCTTATATTGATGCCATTGTAAATGGGATAAAGTGTTTTCCAAATTATTTGGGAATAGTATTAAAGTAACATTTCTTTAGTGCTAGCTTCCTATACAATGTCACGGTTGGGCATGCAGATTAGGAGCTATTAAAATCCCTAAAGTCCTTTTCTAGAATGATTTTATCTTCTCAACGCTTGCTTTTACCAAGGCCCAGAGGCGGATCATTTCCCCTTTCAGGGCAGATTTCCCTGAGGCCCATGGGATTTGTAGGTAGGTAACTGAGTCTGTGAGTATGTTAATATATTCATGCAACTGACTTCTCAGTTTGTTTTAGGGGATATCCATCCTCCACCTTTTAGACACAGGAGACGGGCAGAGGCCTAAAACCAACAATGCTGGTGAAGGATGCGGAATTCGACCCTCTAGAATGAAACAATCAGACAGGGCTCCTAATGCTGAGATGGAAATGGAGTAATCTAAGCATGTGCAGGACCATGTACACAAGACAAGAATGCATTTTATTTGTTCCTCAACGCATTATGTGCAGGATTACTCAGAATGTGGTCATCATAATTTCACAAAGGACTGCCCTGTCTTTTTCATTGTCTCTACCAATAAGGTTATTGCTGTCAATGAGCAAGTCAAGTGCTAAGTTCCAGTGTATTTCACACAGAGGTTCATGTTGAGAGGAATCAGATTGGGAGGTTATGGTGAGACAACGTTCATGTAGTCAAGAGAGGGAAAATGGCCAATTAAAAAAGGCAGGACATATGTTCTGGGAGATAAGAGGATGTATGTGCCTGAGTATAAGGAACGAGGTAGGATGTAGTTGTGGAAGGGGGGTCATGCAGGAGTCTGTGAGAGAGTGACTGTAAGCACTCCAGGAAGAGGGAGGTGAAGTGGGGAGAGTTGGCCAGATTATCGAGTTAAGGGTGCTCCCTTTGGGTTAAGAAACCCAGAGATGAAAGACAAATTTAGGGGGAAAAGGAGGGGTTGATGTGAAAATGCACGGACAAGTTAAGAAAAAAATAAACCACCCATCTAAAGTAAAGGAGTAACAAATAGAAATAAACAAAAACTCAATCACTGGAACTACTTCTGCAGATCAGAGCATATAAATTCTCCCTACTTCCATGAACAGAGTAATTCCACAGTCACACGCACATACACTCATCATACGCTAGGGCCCATCACACTGACAATCACTCTATTACTCTATCCACACTGAACTTACAAGAGAGAAATCCTAAATGATCTGCATCTAAACTGAGGCCAATGTGACCTAATGATCTGTCTTGAGTCTTGATATTAATCAATAAAAATACATTTGAAACTCAATAAATGACAAAGAAATAACCACCAACAACGTATTTAAGCAATAGATTATTTATCTAAAATTAGTTCAAATGGAAATCAATCAATAGCAAAATCATTATTATGTTATTCTCATATTTACCTATTCTAGCTAAATGTCATATTTCAAGTCAGGACCGATCTCTCAGAAAAGTCTCCCAAGCCGTCGTCCTCTTTATTCAGCGCAAATCCTCTCAGGCATAGATTCAGGAAGAAATGCACGCAAAGCAACAACACCCTCTCTAGTCTAGTAATATTTATACTGAAACTTGCAAAATAAAAGTAACAAACAAATTCTAAACGTCCGTTAAGCCATTGAGCAGAGCGAGCAGGAAAGGATGTCGTTTAGTTACATTCAAAAATCTCCGCTCAGAAAAATCACAAAAATAAAAACACGGAAGAAGGAAACTCAAACTAGCAAGACGATACATTTATGAATGCTTTTCCTCGGAACCATAGTGAAGCCACCGCAAGTTTATCACAGTCCATTGTGGCTTTATTCTTCTGCAAGGACAATTGGCACAATTGGCATTACGCCTGGAGCTGCTGTCCTCACGGAAACTTTTAATACAGACAGAGGCTGAGGTCAGGTGGTTTTCAACCATTTTCAGCGAAGCCTCTCTCCAAATGTCAGCAACTCCAACGCAGGCTGTAAATATCAGCCATCTTTAAGTAGGCCAAAACGGACCATCTTAATTAAAAGAAACACAAAACAACGTTACTACATCGTAATGATTATACAGTGTTAATTCCCATTAATACCCTTATGTGTATGTAATTATCTTGCCATTTGCAACATAAAGAAGCATTAAAAAGCACGTTATTTAATAGCGTTTGCATTTAAACAAATAACTGACAGCACATTTAAACATGCACATTTAATTAATTCACTCTCTAACTTAGTACATGTATTAATAAAGCAACATAAATGCATTCCCACGTGTAATTTCTTTCATTAGTAAAGTTGATTAATTAAAACATTAACAAATTTAATATCTAGTAAATCAGTTATTAGTAATTTTAATTACGACAAATAAACATAAGCTGATGTTCGGATTTTGACAGAAAACCCTGCTCCAGCAATCCCCCCTTTGGTGATATATTATCACCACAAAAACCAACCCAAAAAAAAAATTTTGCCCCATTTTTAGGAGAAATTGGAAATGTCTTTTCAAAGCACTACACACCAGATTCTCTCTCATCATCTCTCTTTGATTCCAAATACACACTCTCCCTAAATTCTTCCAGTTCTATTTCTCGTGTGTCTCTCTTTGACCTCTTTTGTTTCTTTTCAATATTTTCTCTCATTATCTTCTTTTTCCCTCCCCTGTTTTTACAACACACACACACCAATCTGAGTAGCAATAAAGCAGCAATCACACATGTTAAAGGAAACAATATCTTACCAAATATAGTACTACCTATTTTAGCTATAAAATTCTTAGCAGCAATCATTTTATTAACTAATTTAGTCCAGATACTTTCAGCTTCCAGTGGTACTAATTCTTCATGCAAATCAGTAATATTTTTGATATAGACCTTTAGATCTTTGCTTTCGTCAGGAATGTAAGTGCAACAATGTTGAACTTTCAAAATTCCACAGACTCCACCCTCTTTTGCCAATAGAATATCAAGGGCAAGTCGATTTTGCATAGACATTGCACGTAAGGCAACCATCTCAGTATTAACTACTAAAAAGCCTCCAGCGGTACTTGTCGATAAGCGATCCACCACTGTTGACAGCTTTCGAATTCCATATGCATTCAATGAAACTCCCACTGCTGGTATCAAAGCTCCAAAAATATCTCCTACAATTTCTGACCAAGTTTCTCTTTTAAAGCGTGTTAGTAGATTAATTTTTTCTGCATCTTCTATTCTATCTATATGAAATATCTTTGGAAAGACCAGGCCAACATAACATGTGCCATACCAATGGTCAGGCAACCTGTAATAAGCCCTGTTCCCACATATATAATACACTCCCGGGAAAACTGGATCTTCTCCTCCTTTGAATCCCCACCCGGTTGCAATAAAGTATGTATCATGACACTCACTAGCCCCAACAAAGTATGTATCATATTGGGATTTCCTTCTGGTAATGCATAGTTTACCCTTCTGTGATGCATCTAAAGCCAAAGTTGGACTGGCCCCTTCCTTCAACTTCTCTCCCATCTCAATGTCCCACATTGTCTCACTCATTTTATAGTCTCCTGCCTTTTCATGCATACTCATTCTCCTTTTCTCAACCATATTTAAGAAAGCTTTCTCCTCTTCCTTCAAACTACAGGTTAAATTGTTTCTAAAAATGTAATCTATTGTTAACTCCTCTGTTTCAATAAAAATCTCACCCAAAATATTAGCTTCTTTAGCAGGATTTAGTTTCTTATTCATAGGTAATTGCCCAAAAATATTATTTTTGTTAGACATCTCATAATCTATTTTCCCTAAAAGATAAAAAACACTAATCAACACACTACATGAAATCCCATACGTGGCTGGAAGATGGTGATAAGTAACACCCTCTGAAACGGATGCAGGCAACTTCATACAAACGTAGCAATCCCTTACTTCCATTGTCTTCACGTATTCGTACAACAACTTTGAAAAAACATTACTAGAAAAATCATTAATTGACCTATCTTTGTGTAAGTATATATTACTAATTCTAGTTGGCACTATTCTTTGTGAACTCTTCCCTACATTAGTCATTCTCGGTATGTATTCCTAAAGTATCTATTGTAACTCTAAATGTGACTAATAAAGCAAGCACACCCCATAGTAGCATTAATAATCCTGTACAGCAGCAGCACATTCTACACCATCTTTTCATGAAAGTACATCTACTTTGATTATTCTCAGTGTTAGCCATGTTATTACTTTGACTGTGTCTTTTGACTTAGCCTCTACTACTCCACTACTTAAACTTCTAGAGCAGCAAGCATTCACTGAATTTCTCCTTCACTTTTTCTCCAAATGACTCCTTCAGTTTATTCAATTTGGATTCTTGTCACTTTTCACTTTTTCTTCAGCAACATCAAACTGTATCAAATCTTCAATATCCTGAGCATCAGACTCTTCTCCAATGTCAGTCAGAATAACTTTCAAGATTCCAACAGATTTCTCTTCTTCCTCAACCACTTTTCTCAAGATCCCCTCCGGATTGACTTGACTCTCTGCCACTTCTTCTTCTTCTTCAGGCAGTGCCACATATGTCCATTCCGGTGACCTGTACTTTTGGTTGGGTTTTCTTATTCTTTTGATCTCCTCTGGTTCTTTTGATTTCTTTTGTTCTTCTTCCTTTGCTTTATTTTGACTCAACACCTCGTTCACCTGTTCAGCTTTTGATGAATTCACTCGTGTCAGTCGATACCTTAGCCTCCTTATCTTGTTAGGCCAAAGTTCTCCTTTTACACTCCTTTTCTGTTTCACTTCTAGTTTGTTTCTCTCTCCAATCCAAGTTCTTTTCCTCAGAACTCGACCCTCTAAAACCTCATTCTCATTTTCATCTGATTCTGTTTCATTTGCCTCTGGTTCAACTACAATTTTCTTTTGCTCCACAGACTTCTTCTTCTCCACCGCTTGAGATTTCCCTACTTCTGTCCCTCCTCGGGTCTCCGGCACACAATCTTCTTGCTGTCTACTTGTCCCTTCACCTAGCTTATCAGGAATGTTCCCTACACCTCCTCGGGGGTCTTCCGCAATCTGTCCCTCTCTATCTTCTTCTGACCCTACTTCTTCAGAAGCAATCTCAGGTGGATCTCTTTCAACCTCCTCATTTATCTCAGCAATAGTTTCTGTGGAACTGTTCTTTTCTCTGCTTGTTGAAACTTCAGGCACCCTTCCAGAATCTGATCTTTCTTCTAAGGTTTGCAATGCTCCTCTTGAAACTCTTGAAACTTCGTCTGGTAAGAAAAAATAATCTCCTGACTCTCTTTCTCCTTCCCCCCTTTCAGGATTCTTTTTTCTTCTCACTGTTTCAGTGTCTTCATCATCACTGGAATCCGATTCTTCAAAATACTCTTTTCCAATCCCATTCTTTGGATTTGGCACTCTCAGAGTATGACTTGCATGGATCCAGTTCTTCACTCCAGCGCACTTTACAGCAGTCGTTGTAGTCAAAATGACTTGTCTTGGTCTTCCCCACCTTGGAACCAAGCAATTTCTTCTTCTGTGGACTTTTATTCTCACCCAGTCACCTGGACTCAGATCATGGGCTTGCTTCTTTTCAAGTGTAGTAGCGTCTCCTCCAACCTGGTGAAACACAGAATGAACTGCGTCAGCCAGGCCTTTACAGTAATCCAAAACCATGTCATCAGTTATTGTCATTAACTTGTTGACAGGCACAAATGCATGTCTCATCGCTCGTCCCATTAATATCTCATGTGGACTCAATCCAGTAGTTCTGTCTGGAGTAGCTCTAATAGTCATTAACACTAGAGGCAAGACATCAGGCCATTTCATTCCAGTGGCTAAACACATCTTACCAATTCTGTTTTTGATTGTGCCATTCATCTGCTCAACAACTCCAGAAGCCTCTGGCCTGTATGCACAATGTAGTTTCTGCTGTATGCTCAATGCTTCCCAAATCAAACTCATGAGCTCATTGTAGAAGTGTCCCCCTCTGTCTGACTCAATTGTCACTGGGAACCCGTACCTAGGAATCAACTCTCTCAACAGCAACTTTGCTACTGTTACTCCATCATTTCTCCTAGTCGGATATGCTTCCACCCATCTTGAGAACAAACAAACCACAACTAAAACATACCTCAATCTGTTAACTTGGGGCATTTCAATGAAATCAATCTGCATTCTGGTAAAAGGACCTCCTTCTCTGCCTATTGTTCCTAGACTCACCACTGTCTTTTTCCCAGTATTGAACTGCAGACAAATCAAACATCTTTGACAAATGCTCTCTGCAATCAGTCTGAATTTTGCATTGTACCATGTTTGTTTAAAGGACCTAATCATAGCATCCCTCCCCAGGTGTCCCTGGCCATGATACATCCTTGCCATTGTTGACAGCATGCTATTCGGCATAACTGGTCTTCCATCTCTATAGATCCAAACATGATCTTTTTCTCTTGGAGCACAACCTGCTTTAATCCAATCTCTCATTTCCTCATCTCCTGCTTCATCCTGCAACTGTTTCACCTCATCCCATGTTTCCAGGACAAGCAATTTTCTAATCACTTCAGCATTCTTTATAGGAGTTCCACTCGAAGTCAGGAAACCTCTCTGTAGCCAAAGCTGCCCAAAGTCGTGAACAACTCCAAATCCATATTGACTATCAGTCATCACAGTCACTCTCAAATTTTTCCCAATCTTGCAAGCTCTCGTCAATGCCACCAACTCAGCCACTTGAGCAGACCTCACTCCTTTCAAAGACGAAGCTTCCATAACTTCTGAAACCTTGCACACTGCATATGCTGCACTCAACACACCATCATCAGTCCTCAGACATGATCCATCCACAAACAACACATGATCACTCTCAGGCAACGGTAGATCTCTTATGTCTGGTCTCGGTTTTGTACAGTAATCAAGCACATCCAAACAATCATGATCAACATCATCTCCCACACTCACATTTTCAGTGTCTGGCAACAACGTCGCTGGATTCACATTTACACATCTCTCAAGAGTCACATTTGATGCTCCCAGAATGATTTTCTCATATTTAGTCAACCGACTATGTGACATGTATTGAGTTCTGCTTCTGGTCAAAAGAATCGCCACATCATGAGGTACGAATACCCTTACAGGATATCCCATTATTATTCCCTAACTCTGTTCCAAGCTTCTGCATGTAGCAGCTACTGCTTTCAGGCAACCTGGTAAACCCACAGCCACTGGGTCAAGTGTTGATGAGAAGTACGCAATAGGCCTTCTCAGCTGGCCATGTTTCTGGATTAACACTGAAAGTGCACATCCATTCCTCTCACTACAGTACAACTCAAACTCTTTCTCATAGTCTGGCATTCCCAATGCAGGAGCTTCACACATTCTGTTTTTTAATTCTACAAATGCTGCCATTTGTTCTGCATCCAATTCCAATGGATCTCTCACCTCACTCTTTGTCAATTTGATCAGTGGCTTTGCTATCAGGGAGAAATTACTAATCCACTGACGACAATAACCCACCATTCCCAAAAACATCCTCACTTCTCTCTGAGTCATAGGAGCTCTCATCCCTCTGATGATTTTAATCCTGTCATCGGTCACTTTTCTCAGACCTTTTTCAATATTGTTTCCAAGATAATGTACTTCTTTCTTGCAAAACTGCAATTTGGCTGGAGATACCTTTAACCCTCCATCAGCCAAGTGATTCAGTAAAGCTATGGTATCTACTTCACAAGCTTCACGTGTCTTCGATGCCACAAGTAGGTCATCGATATATTGTACCAAAACTGAATTTTCAGGCATTGTCAAACTTTCCAGAGATTTCTTTAGCAACTGATTAAATATTGAAGGACTCTCTGTATACCCCTGTGGGATACGACACCATGCTAAAATACGCTGTCCACATCTAAATGCAAAAATCGGCTGGCTGTCATGATGCAATGGAATTGAAAAGAAAGCAAGACACAAATCAATTACTGTGTACCACTCAGCATCATGAGGAATCTGATACAAAATCACTGATGAATTTGACACAATGGGACAACATGCTACCACAATTTTGTTAATTTTTCTCAAATCCTGTACAATCCTGAATTTTCCATTAGGTTTCTTCAACCCCATTATTGGTGAATTACACGGACTACTTAGTATCTCTCTCAAAACACCCTGCTGAATCATTTTGTCAATTATAAGAGTTATTCCCTTAATAATTTCTGGTGTCAATCTGTACTGTGGGATATTAGGATAAACAATCCCCTCTTTCACTGCAATTTTCACTGGATCTACATTATTCATTAATCCCACATCTTCTCCAGTAAAATCCCAAACTGCTGTTTTCACTGTGTGTCTCAACTCTTGAGGTAAATCATCTGGATTAAACACAGCATATGTCCCAACAATCTCACTTTCTCTATTGTCTAGAGTCATCCTATACAAGACATCCTCATCCGGTGTCTCAAAAGCTATTCCATCCGGAGTACAAAAAATTGAACAATTCATCTTGCACAATAAGTCCCTACCTAACAAGTTCACTGGACTAGTGTCACAGACCACAAATCTGTGCATATCTGAGAATTTCCCTATTCTTACCCTTACTGGTTCAGTAAAACGAGTCTTAATCTGTGTATTTGCTACACCAACCACTTGGATTGCTTCGTCCGAGAGAGGAAGATTTCTAATATCTGCTGACCTGACAGTTGATCTTGTCGCTCCTGTGTCTACCAAAAAAGTAACACTCTCCCCATTTATTTTCCCATCTACAAATGGTCCTGCCTGGTCTATTTCTAGAGTTGCACCAAGTATGCACTCTTCCTCCTCTCTTCGGCACCGTCAGTAGTCCCCTTCAGACTCACTCCCCTCATTTTTCAACCAGTATTGCTGTACTGGATCTGTACGTCTCGGTTTGTTTACCTGCTCTTCATTGTAGAATCCAGAGTCCTTGCTATACCTTTGGAACCCTCTATTCTGCGGCAAAGGCGGCTTCGGTTCTTGACTCTGCTGTCTGACCACCTTCTGCTGTTGCTGCTGGTTATTACACCCCTCGTTCTGCACCTGTTGATTCAATGATTTATTCTCATTACTCACTAATGGCGGATTCACACACTCAGATCTCCAGTGCCCCAATTGTCCACAGTTGTGACAAGGGAAACGTTTCTTAGCCTCCTCTAGATTCCCTTTTCCTTTTCCTGTGCCATATCTAGGCCTATATCCTGGATTATTCGCTTGTTCCACCAACTGTGCTTCTTGTCTTTCTGCCACTTTCACCTGTGCCCACATTGCTTTCTCTTTCAGCTTTCTTTGTTTTGCCTCAATTTCATCACTAAAGTACTTCGCATGTCTCAAGATTTCATCAATCTTTTTACTCTGCCAGTCGACTGTATGCTCGCGTATCCTTTCACTAATTTCAGGTCTCAAGCCATATACAAACCTGTATACAAAATGACTCAAATCCTTGTCACCCAGGTGTTCATCTCCACTGAACTGTTTAAAAGCCAGTATCAATCTCTCATAGAAAGCATGAACTGATTCTTTTGCTTCCTGATGTGTTCGATCTATCTTAACCCAATCTGTCTCTTTAGGAGGTACTTTATTCTTCAAAAATACAATAACCTGATCATATTTTTTCATAACCTCCGGGTCTGGTGCTCCTGTCCTTGGATCTCTTGGGTATTCCTTAGCAGGCCAATCTATAACAATTTTGCATTCTGCCCACAAGTCTGCTGGAACAATTATATCAAACAGACTATTCAGATCAATCCACAGCACTTTTGACAATTTCACAAACCTGTCTACCTGCCTATACCACTCGACGGGCTTTTCTCTCAGTCGAGGGAAATCATTCGTAAATGATAAAATATCCTGTCTAGTCCATGGAACATGAACATATCCTCCTCCAGGTATTTCTCTCATAGGATAGGCATCCACTGTTTTTTCTTTTTCTCTCATGGGAAATGCTGAGTAAGTCCTTTCCACTGAATCTTCCCTTTTCTTGTACCACCTATCCTTCCACTTTTCAACATCACCCCATTTTCGCAATAAGGCAATCATTTCCTTAATCTGTCCTGTTCTGCCAGCACTATTTAAATTCTCAATGTCTTTGTCTGTAGAGTCCACCCTATAAGGTTTCTGCAAAACTTTCACCTTATCCATATCAACTCCTAATTCACTCGCTATTCCTTTTAACCTGTCATGTGTACTCTTAGCCCTCCAGGTAATACTTTTGCACATAAATAACAACTCTCCATCATGATGATTCTTCAACATTTCTATAGGAATTGTTCCTGCTATAAGTTCCTCTAGTTCTATACTTAACCTAGCTACATCAATTGCTTGTGAATCTTTATCCTTCTTCTGAAGAACTTTTAACCAATCATTCAAATCCTCAGCCGTTATTTCTGTAGACCTTTTCACTGTACTCGCTTTTTCTGTAACCCTTTGTGGTTCCAAAATCGATCCTCCTAAACAACCAGTATTCAATCCTGAATTAGGCTGTACATTTAACTCTCCAACACATGTATCATGTCTCAGCTGTCTTAAATTATTTTCCTCCATCCTCATTCCAGACTCTTCCGAAGAATTAACCAAACCATTTCCTACGAAAGGAACCATCAAACCATTTTCACCCATCCTTTGTTTATCAAAAATAGGCACAACCGGACCTATGGTTACAGGCACTGTAACAGCTTCTAGATTCCTTGTTAACTCTCTAATTTTCTCATTCAGCTCAGATGTCGTTTTTGCTAATTCTCTTGTTCTCTCATTCCCAATTGCACTCTCTCTCTCTCGCTCCTCCTCTCTCTCTCTTTCCACGAAAGAGCTACCACTTTTCAGATCAGGAGTCACAACCTCTGTTTTAATAATCTTCAAAGTTTCTCTAATAGGAGTAGCAACTGGTGTCCTCACTTCTTGTTCTGGTCTATATGGAGGTGGTCTCTTATAGAGCATATCATCCAAGACCTCGTCTTCATAATCATTAGCCCCATACCTTCTCAATTCTGCATCAGGTATTTTCCCTGCACCTTTCCTCTCTTCTTCTGTCTCTTCAACAGTTCTCATAGGATATAATCCCTCTGTCATACTAGCATCTCGCCATCTCCTCATTCGATCATGATGAGTTTCACGATCATATTTCCTCCCGAACATGTACCTATACTGATTCCCACTTCTCTGTTTTTCTCGCTCATGTACCTCATCTTCCCATTCTACCAATTCCTCGAACTGTGTTGGCCTTGGTCTAGGCTCTAGGCACATCATTTTCTCCCGTAAATTTCTCAACACGGCCAAATTAAATGAACCATGTTCCGGGAAAGCTAAAACACCATCCTCCCTAGTGTACTTAGCCCAATTGTCTAACCAGATACAGGTATGATACCCATATTTCGCAACCATGAAGGATGCTGGGGTTCTTGTCAGAGGTAACAGTTCACCTTCTCTAGTTTTTACGTCCTTATCCTTGTCAAACCATCTTTTTATTTTACTAAACAATGATTTTCTCTTCTTTTCCTCCGTTTGGTAATACATTTTCGCAAGTATCACAATCCTCTAGTCCTTTCCTCAACTGGACGATATTCTGTCCAATAATAGCGCGACTCACACTAACGCACCAATCCTGGAGCGTCTACATCACAGGAGTATAGGGTAACTCCTTCCAATCCCTGCGCGGCTCACACCAACGCACGAATCACAGCGCGAACACTGTCCCAACCCACTGTCCAATCACAGCGCGGTCTTTCTGACGTCAGCAGTCGCTGCAGTCACTTCTACTCCTGTCTCCTGTCACTCGTCTACCCCTCCTTTACAAAACCCTTTTCAGTAGACTTCGTGTCAGATTCTACAAAATGTTATTAGTTACAACATAAAAACATCTCCATTGTCTGCTTCGCTAACCACAGAATAGTAAAGAAAAATCTTTATCACCAGAATCCCGCTTTTCTCAAGAACAGCGCTTACCTCTGCTCCACTACGGAATTATTACTTTTGTTGACACAGTAGCACATCCCTCTACTCTGCCCTTCTAACATACATCCATTAACTGTTTCCTCCTAGAATGCTCCAAAGAGTTTCACAATCAACTGAATGCTCATACATTCACGCACTTTCACACCAGAAAATGTAGTACATCCACACAGAAACCTGCCCTTCCCGAGAACAGCAAATAGTCTGTTCCACTACAGAATTTTTACACACGTTAACCAAGCAGCGCTTACCTCTGCCCAGTCCTTCTGACAAGCTCAGAGAATACCTATTACCTCTCCAGTGATAAGCTTTAACGGCAATCCTTACGGATCCCTGGGACTTAAACCAGAGCTTCACAAATAACCTTCGCTACCATACACACTCTTTTATACTGGAAATATCTCTAGTAGTAACACACGACGATGTCACTGATTCCGAACCCAGACAATGTGACGTGCAACTTCAATTGTCACACGCTTTTCCTGCATACGTACAGGTAATTCCAACAATCCCGTCTTTCCCGAGAGCAGCACACAATTCCCTCTGCCCTACTACGGAACCGTCACCAGCTCCCAACATTCCAGAAGCCGTACAGACTACATAAAACTCAATACGACAGCTTCAACATATAGTGTTAATACATATATCAACATCAATAATCAATAAACCAATGGATCCAAAAACCTATATAAACAATCTTATCAGATCAAGACAATAATCAAACCATTCTACTGCTACCAGAAAACTGCTACAGATCAGAGCATATAAATTCTCCCTACTTCCATGAACAGAGTAATTCCACAGTCACACGCACATACACTCATCACACTGACAATCACTCTATTACTCTATCCACACTGAATATACAAGAGAGAAATCCTAAATGATCTGCATCTAAACTGAGGCCAATGTGACCTAATGATCTGTCTTGAGTCTTGATATTAATCAATAAAAATACATTTGAAACTCAATAAATGACAAAGAAATAACCCCCAACAACGTATTTAAGCAATAGATTATTTATCTAAAATTAGTTCAAATGGAAATCAATCAATAGCAAAATCATTATTATGTTATTCTCATATTTACCTATTCTAGCTAAATGTCATATTTCAAGTCAGGACCGATCTCTCAGAAAAGTCTCCCAAGCCGTCGTCCTCTTTATTCAGCGCAAATCCTCTCAGGCATAGATTCAGGAAGAAATGCACGCAAAGCAACAACACCCTCTCTAGTCTAGTAATATTTATACTGAAACTTGCAAAATAAAAGTAACAAACAAATTCTAAACGTCCGTTAAGCCATTGAGCAGAGCGAGCAGGAAAGGATGTCGATTAGTTACATTCAAAAATCTCCGCTCAGAAAAATCACAAAAATAAAAACACGGAAGAAGGAAACTCAAACTAGCAAGACGATACATTTATGAATGCTTTTCCTCGGAACCATAGTGAAGCCACCGCAAGTTTATCACAGTCCATTGTGGCTTTATTCTTCTGCAAGGACAATTGGCACAATTGGCATTACGCCTGGAGCTGCTGTCCTCACGGAAACTTTTAATACAGACAGAGGCTGAGGTCAGGTGGTTTTCAACCATTTTCAGCGAAGCCTCTCTCCAAATGTCAGCAACTCCAACGCAGGCTGTAAATATCAGCCATCTTTAAGTAGGCCAAAACGGACCATCTTAATTAAAAGAAACACAAAACAACGTTACTACATCGTAATGATTATACAGTGTTAATTCCCATTAATACCCTTATGTGTATGTAATTATCTAGCCATTTGCAACATAAAGAAGCATTAAAAAGCACGTTATTTAATAGCGTTTGCATTTAAACAAATAACTGACAGCACATTTAAACATGCACATTTAATTAATTCACTCTCTAACTTAGTACATGTATTAATAAAGCAACATAAATGCATTCCCACGTGTAATTTCTTTCATTAGTAAAGTTGATTAATTAAAACATTAACAAATTTAATATCTAGTAAATCAGTTATTAGTAATTTTAATTACGACAAATAAACATAAGCTGATGTTCGGATTTTGACAGAAAACCCTGCTCCAGCACTACCACTATTCTCCTCATCAGTCTTTAAACAGGCAAGTTGTGACCAACGCGTAGCCCATCACTGCACACACCAGCATCTGACAGGGACATCTACATCTGTCATGTTAAAGTACAGTCATTGAGTGATTCTACTGGGATATGCAGGCCAGACAAGCAGTGTCTGATATGTTGTATCAGTTCACCCTTCGCTTACAGACAGCTGCTGTAGGTATGGAGCAATCCAGAGATAGTTGTTAAAGTGACATATTTGGTGTGCCTGGTCCCAGTATGAGATCAAGGACAGCGGTTCACTGAGTAATAGCCAAAGTTCCACATTATTAATAAAGAAAACATTGGCTCAGTATACCAGGTTTAACATATGAATTTTATCAGAAAATGATGGAGATAAAGTATAGTTGGAGACACTCATAAGACTACACTTGTTCCTTTCTACCCACTTCACCCTCACATGGTACTGACTGTCCCTTTCAGTCAGTGCGATGTCTGAGTGGAAAAGGTACTGGCATCATCACTGAATGATTCCGCTCCAATGTTAGGACATCTGTCTTCTCCTCGCCTCCTTGTGCCAATGGTCAAGAAATATCCATGGCCAATGAATCCAAATTTTCTTGGAAATGTTCAAAATCTTCTGGCTTGCGGGCGTCATTATTTACCCCTTGAATGTTCAGTAGCATGTTGGCTGGTTTTAGTAGGTTACATAAAGTGTCCCATTTGTGGAGTTGTGGGCATAGGGCCAGAATCTTCCCTGTTGGTTCCTGTGAGAAGTCAGCAGCCACAAAGATTTTGTGAACTCTTAAGTAAGTACCCCACTTTCTTTACATGCTGCACCAATAACTTGGTGGGCTTGCTGATGACACTGGAAGTAGGATATCACTTTTCTGAGGGTATTCAATTTTCTTATGTTATTAGAACAGATCGTTTGGAATTCCAAGGGGTGTTCAAAGTTTTGGTCGATGACTTCCAGGAGGAAAGTCGCCAAAAAGGAAAAGGAGTCAGCTGACTTAAGCTCTTCTGGAACACCTGAGTAGCGGGCATTATTTTCCCACTTCTGTCCTCCAAATCTATGACATCCCTTCGAAGATACCACTGTTCCTGCCTCAAGTCTGGCCCTTTGTCTATGTTGTCCAGTTGACCTTCTATGACCGACAGCCTCTTTTCAAAGAAGTCCAGTTCGATTGAAAGAGCATTAGGTCTGTTGTCATTGAATTAAACCCTGGTGCCATGGCCAATTTGTCTTCATGAACAGGCCTTATTATCACTTTCATTCACTTCCACCTGAGCAGGCTGACTGGAGCCCAAAGTCAATCATCATACGTCCAGCGGAGTGGTTGTCTAGTCAGGAAATGAAGCCTAGGAATTCATAGGTATGGATGTAGTAGGCCCAAGCAGCCTCAGCAGCTCGAGCAACTACAGAACATGGGAATCATGGTAAAGCAAAGTCTATTATATACTGTGTCTACATAACTAGGTGTTGATGTGAAGTTCCTGGGGTCTAACTCTTTTTTTATGTATTCCTGATTCCATCTTAGGTCATGGAAGTTGCCATCTTTCTCAACTTAAACACTGTCTTTACTTCCCCGCTGGTAAAGACAACCTTTCCTGTCAACAAGGTATACAGTGTGCCTTTTCCCCTAAGAAACTCTACACTGCAAGTTGCTCTCCCTTTCATGCTTTCACAGTATAGTGAAAGGAAGCAGGCATTAGGGTATTAGGTTCTAGATAACATTTTAAATGTCATTTTAACAATGCTGGAAATGTTAATCTTGATCGTGTTATTTATAACGTATTTGGTTGCCGTTTTTGTAATATATTGTGTAGTTGTTTTAGACTTAGGAAGAAACAGACTGTTCCTGTAGTAATAAATACTTTTAATGTAAAAGTGTTCATTCTTTTTAGTACAGTGTGTGTGTGATACTGTGAATAAAGAAATAAGGTTTGTTGCTATTTTCTTGGTGCCCCTGAACCCTTTATGCAACTGTTAGTAACACACAAGCAATACCTTAATATCAATTACACATGGAGTAGTGTTTGCAAGGCTACAATAATTTGTATTTCACATTCAACGTGGTGCATTGAATCAAGTTCACCCTTGTCACCTTTGGTGGGAAAGCATTCCTTGCAGAGTTACGCCAAAGTCCAAAGTCCTAACTTATGCAACAACGTCTACGTTTCCCCAGGCTAATATAGAGTTTAGGCCCTAATCTTCCAGAACTCTTTAGGTTGTCGTGTATTTTGTAATTTTTTAATACGCTACCTCACAAGTTGACCTTACCCCGCACCTTATACATTCCATTTTCAGGGACATCAGCGCTGTGCGCGAGATGGTTGGAATTCCTTTAGCACATTGATGGTCTCATAGCAATTTCTCAAAGTTATGAAGAAACAAGCACTTGAACATGTTGCCCTGTGCCACGTGGTCCAGCCTTGACTGGCACATGTGCACCGATGTTTTTGTGTCAATTTGTGCATACGCAGGTGTGTGGGCATGCATGCATTTGTGCACAGTCGGACCAGCATGGGATGGGATACTACACTGTCCCAAAGGCCTGCAATGGTAGATCACACACTGGGAAAGGCAAATTCCAATTTTCTCCAAAGAACAGCAAACTATTTAAACATCTGAAGAACTGCTTCTGTGTCAGACACTGAGATCCCACGAGAGTGGGAATGTCTGGAAGTCTATAATACTGCATTGCATGACTGAATCCACACATGGATTGTATTGAGGGGAATATTTCTGACCACTATTGTTTAATTCCCGGATTTTGTAACACTGCAGACCTGTCGCAAGAACATTGCTCAGATTTGCACTAAGAGGACAGCAGTGGCGTAACATTAGCCCCCGCAGTTCCATCGGTGGGGGTGAGCTCCATGGGGCCCCCTCCAGCTCTGTGCACGGGTGGCAGGCCCATGGCCTGAGAGCTCCTGACTGGGTCCAGAGTGTGGAGGGCCCCCTTCATGTACTTTGCAGGGAGGGGGGGGGGGTCAAATTTTGTTACGCCACTGGAGGACAGACTATTTCTCTTACTAAGTGAACTCCTTGCTCCATTGAAAATCCCCAAATTTAATCTGCTCTACCAAGATATTGATGGCCTTTAGCTGCTAGCTCCGTTCTACTTGGCCTTTCTGAAGCTCTTCCGTAACCTGTCTCAAAGCAAAATAGATTAGTAACATGATTTCATGATGTCCTAATAGCACATCAAAGCAAACAAGGGGCTATTCATAAACCTATGAAGATGCTTGCCGCTGAAAGGTAAATCAGACTCCTTATGTATAATGCTTAGCATTATACATGTTTTAAATGCAACCAGCGTTGACCTTGTTTCCTGATTTATGAATCCGGCTTAACAAGGATATGTCATGCTCAGCACTTGGAAAACCCACCTCCATTTCTTAAGACTTGGAACCAGGCATTCAGAGACATGCACGACTCCAGTTCAACGCCATTGTGAGCGGCGAAGATCACTGGGGGGCACAATCCTGTCCAACAGGCCATCAATGACTGGCCTAACGCTTGCAAATCTGACTACGTATGCCAATCAACTTCTGATCCCTGTACGCTCTGCTATACACTTGGGTCAAAAGAGTCTGCAACTTATAACGGCCAATACAGCTTTCTGTGCTGCCATTTCCTGGAGATTATCCCTGCCTCGATTAGTGCTCAGATTCCAGCAAGCCCTGGGATCCAGGCCTCTAAGTCACATGGAGACAAATTCTGATGTTAGGTTTTGGACCAGCCATACCCGGGCAAGCCCCTCAGAACTTTGTGGAAAGGCGCACTCCAGATTGCCGAGAGGGCTAAGCGGCTATGCAAGACCCTGAAATGCGCTACATAAAAGTTGAGAACATAACGTAACTTAACATAAAATTCACCAGGCATCTCTAAAAAGACATTGGGGACATTTTAAACATATTCTTGTAGATGTTCTGGTACTCATTTCTCAAGTAATTTGTCTAGAAATGGGTTACTAGGGATAGGGCAGTAGCCTTCTTGTAGATCAGGGTTGATACCAGGGTATTTTAAAAGAGAGCGAATATGTTCTGACTCTAGTGTATCAAGCACCGAGCCATTCAGCAAAGGAAGAAATATTAATCTTAAAAGCATTTTATTTGGATTCTTCTAGTAAATGAAGGTGTGGGTCAGAGAAATAATTATGATTATGGAGAATGCAAAAAAGCTTGCTTTGGTGTTTTTTTTGTTTGTCCGCTTGGACTCGCATTGAACTCAATGGGAGCCCGTGTACGGCACGCGTACACAGGCTCCCATTGCAAAAAAGGGTGGGCGGGGAAAGCATGCACTCTGTGGCAGGCACCCCATGGTGCCTGGCACACTGTGCATGCATGGAAAGGGGGGATCCATGGGGACCCCCCTGCAACTGATTCAGAGGACCCTGGGTGAAGCTGGGTCTGCCACGGCCCCCGAAGTCCGAGTCCCACAGCTGTTTCGTCCCGGGGAAACTGAGTCGATACAACTGTCCGAATCATGTATCGTACTCGCTCGTTTGGAAGCCGGTTCCATTGCATGGCACGAATCGACTGTGAACGAGTGGCACTGACAGGATCGGGTTCGGAAACGTTTCGGTCGGCGCAGACAAGATCTTCGCATCGTAGTTGGTCATCCGGAACGGGGACGATTCGGTTGGTAACATAGGCTCTAAATCGGATTTGCTTGCTTGTTCTGGAACCCGTCTGGAGGCCTTCCGACTGAGATCGCAATGTGCTCTTTTTCTGCAATTCATACCCCTTTTGTACTGGCATACAGAGCAAAATGCTACTTTTCTGTTTTTTCCCTTCTGAACAATGGCCCTTTTGCATTTCAGCAACATTGGTCATTCCCCAAGCCTGAGCTACCCAGAAGAAAAAGTTACTTCTTGTTACATCTCAGAACAGGACTCACCGTTGGTGGTGTGTTCAACCTAGCCTCACATTGTGTGAGGAGAAGACAACACATATTTGATTCTTGAATCTGGTGTTTGTTGAATTTACACTTGTCTGCATGGCTAACTTCCATAGATCTTCTTGGGGTGTTCCATGGGTGCTGTGGACCGCCTGTTGCAGGAGGTGGTTGGCAGAGTGTATGTCAAAAGGGATGTCAAGTATGGGGTTTTTCTTCATTCACCTGCCATTTCGGGGAAACCACATTCTCCAGGAAGATTGGGAATGACCAGGTTTATATCGATGCATATCCAAGATAGTTGCTTCTCCAGTGTTTGTTTCCTGGTGTTCCCAATTCTATATGGTGCAATCCTCTTTTGCAGTTATATCACTTCCTGCCTATTTCAAATAAATGGAGTCTTTGACTTGAGAAGGATATGTTGCAATGCATTTGTTCCCTACTTTTTTTTATTATGTTCACTGCCCACGGTTACATTTTTTACACTGATTTTTGGATCTCTTTTTCAGCAGCAGGGGGTTTCCCTTAGATTCTCTCTTTGCAAGATACCATGCTGGGCTCTACTCCAACACAGATGTTATGGTGGTTTTGGTGCCTTGTTTTTCAACCTCAACATCAGCTATCAACTACCATCAAGTTTCCCAAATTGCCAAGGAGTTGTTTTCAATGTTAGTTGTGTTTTCCTCCTAAACTATCCTCTTTTGAGAAGACCTTTGACACTTATATTACTGTGCAAGATAGCATTGTGGCTACTGCGATGAGCCTCCCTTTCCTTAGACAATTAAGAAGGAACCTAGAGAGACCTTGACACATTCCATCTTGCTACGGTGTCTACAAGAAGCCGGGGTCGCTGGTCCTGCGCTGGGCTGGCTGCAATCGTTTCTGACGGAAAGATGCTTCCAAGTACAACAAGGGACATGCCGATCAGCGGAGGTGTCACTAGACCAGGGAGTGCCTCAGGGCTCGGCTCTTAGCCCTACTCTTTTTAATCTATATATGGCCTCACTAGCAAAAGTGGTACAGTCCTATGGGGTGGAGTTGGTGTCGTACGCTGACGACACCCAACTGCTCATCTCCCTATCACAAAACACCTCCAACACCCCCCACAATTTCAAAGCATGTATGCAGGCCCTAGCTGAATGGATGGACGCCCACTGTTTAAAACTCAATGGCTCTAAAACGGAGGTGTTGGTGGTAGGGGGAAAAAGGGAAGACTGGTCGGATGAATGGTGGCCTACTTGTCTGGGTCCTACCCCCATACCTTGTCAGGAGGCAAAGAATCTAGGGATCTGGATGAACCCTGCTCTCTCTTATGATGGCCACATTAGGCGTCTTGTAGGCAAATGTTTTGGAGTGCTAAAGACTCTAAACAAAACGTTAGACCTCCTCCCTCTATCGGCCAGAAGAACGCTAACGCAGGCACTAGTAACCTCGCGTTTAGACTATGGTAACGTCTTGTTCCTAGGGGCTACCGAAGGCAGCATAGGTCGCCTACAAGTCATACAAAACTCCGCTGCCAGACTGGTGCTAAGAAGACCCAGGAGAGCCAACTCAAAAAAAGCACTGGATGCGCTTCATTGGTTACCTGTAAAGAAACGGGTGCGCTACAAGTGTCTCCTCTTCTGTCACCGCATCGTCTGGGACAGATCACCGACATATCTCAGAGACTTAATCAGCAGATATGAACCTACCAGGTCCCTTCGATCAGAGGGCGCCGGACTGCTGAAAGTGCCTAGAACTAAGAAGGCTAGAATGGGCGGACGCTCATTTGCACTCCAAGCAGCCCAACAGTGGAATAAACTCCCCTGTGCAATGAGACTGGAGAGCAACGAAACGCGGTTTAGGTCCCTGCTCAAAACTCATCTTTACTCATCTTAATCCGGTCGGTCTGTATGCTGAGTTCTTGGTTAGTGTTAGCGCGGGGACACGCCGTGATGGCGTTACTGTGCGCTCTACAAACTCGATATTATTTTTTTTGATATATCTTGTAAATGCAATACTTCCTGTAGATTTTTCACCTTATGAATATTCCCAAGCACGTAACTAGTTCTTGAAACTTTTTCTCTTGCAGTATCTCTCCAGTGATGCCAGGATTCTCCCATATAATTGCCCATTAAGTGATGACAAAAGCATATATACAGCATGGCCTGGCTCACTAGTGTCAGTTCCTTACTTTTTTCCATGCCTGACGGAGACATATGGAGAGGAAACAAAAGAGATTAACTTCAAACAATAAAAAATAATAGAAGCAACAAGGTGGAGTTACCTTGGTACCCAATTATGCGCGTCACTACTTCAGAACGGGAAGAGAGAGGGCAGGGAAGAAAGGAAGAATCTGCAGGAAGACATCTTTTTCACCAGAAATACTGTTTTGAAGGTAAGCAACTTTTTCATTGGATGGACACTATTTCTCACAGATTCCTCGCCTTATGAATGAGTCACAGGAAGTATTCAATGCAAAGCATCATTCAGTAGTGGTGATTAAGCAAGTATATAATAAAGCTTAGGCCTAGCAAAGTATCCCAAGCTGAAGTAATTTCCACTAGAAATAAAGTCTTGGGGGGGTCAAAAGATAAATAGAACAACTATGCATTGCCTCGAATAGTGATGCCATGAGGGTCGTCAGAATGAAGCTTAAGTCCCACTGTTGAACAATAAATATACAGTAGTAGTGTTGTCCAAAAGAATCTGAACTGCACGGGTGGAGATGAAGAACAGAAACACTTTCAGTGCTAGTTGAATGGCCCTCAGCTCTGGCACACTGATGCATTTTATATTTGGATGGTGACCATAGACGCCTGAGCTCAACAAAGTGGTGGAGGTGGCTACAACATTCTGTAGCTGCAGCAGACAAAAGGTAGAACCCACTGCGAGGCTGGAGGGGCTTCAAGGACTGACACAAATTCTCCATGTGGCATTGTTGCAACATAATGCCAGGCTACCCAAAACAAACAGTATGGTGCTCATACGGGCAAGGTATTTGGACTCATGGTCTACTGGTGCTCGGGGTAAAGTGCAGGGATTCAATTTCCTTGAAGATGTTTGAACTACCAAACTCTCGGAAAAAGTGTGGTCAACAAACATTTAGTATCAGAAGCTGCCGGGCATTCTGCATGTGAACTGTTGGGCTCATCAAAAGTTTTTCCCAGGCTGCCTGCATCAGCGTCAGTAGAGCCTAATTGAAAAGTTGAAGAGGTTCTCCAGCTGCTGGAGATGGCACCAGGATTCTCTAAGAATGTTGGATTTGGGCTCTGCTGCAGACAGGGGGAACAATTCAGTCATTCCAGCGCTTTAAGCACAATGGCTATGAATGAACAAACTTTCTCAGAGGGTGGCCCGAAGGAGAGTGAATATCACCTTACAGAATGTTTCAAGTCCCTTGACATTCTGAAGGTCTAAATAAGGTGCAGCATTTATATATGATAAGGAGGCAGAAAGTTAGAAGCCTCTGAATCATCTTTCTCCGTGCACCTAGAAATCTGGTTGAGCCAAGAAAATGCATCTGAATGAGAGTCAAAGAGTTCTTCCATGTGTGGGAATTACTAGGATCTGGGAAGACGGCAAGCAAAACGTGGGTGCTCAAAGAAAGCTTTGACCTTCTCTCTATCCACCTGAAATATTTACACTAATTGTGATGTCTGAGGTGGCGAAGAATGTGGCTTTGAAGGTAGCTTTCGATACAATACCCGGAATAGGTGCTGAAGTCACTTGCACCCATCTTCTTAGACAGAGACAGCTGCCACAAAAGAAGTGGCAAAGCTTCTGGAACTGTGGAGCCTTGCAGCCTAGAAGCCTAAGCCACACTAATTGGTTGATTTGCAGGGTCTGGCCTACACTTGGTAGCTGATGGGTGTGGGAGGAGGGAAATGCCTTAAAAGGTTTACAATGTCCTCCAAAATAGTCTCAACCTAAGATGGATCAGCGTAGACGGAGCCAGAAATTCAGGCCAAAACTTCTTGAGAATCTGAATCAGCTATGAGACAGAAGAGGAAGAGGATGGTGTCAGGAAAGGCTGCCACCAAGTCTCTTAATGGTCCTGAAAGACACAGAGTATCTTCGAGGAAAAAGAAGAGGAAATAACTCTCCTATGGTGTTTCTTTTTTTAACTTGTTTTTGTGAGAGGTCCTATTACAAAATCCCTTCCTGCAGGAGGTTTACCTGAGGGAGAAGAGAGGAACTGTTTATGGGTCTGTTTACAAGCCTTACAAAGCATTAGAATGAACAACTTGGCTGTCCGCTCCCTGTTGGCCTCCAAACACATGGCGGCACGAGTCCAGTGTCGAGGGATCATGGTCAGGCCACAGGCATCATAAGTTGATGTCTTGGGCATGCGACAGATACATCTGCTTGCAGCAATGTCAACAGGGATTGAACCTTGAGACCGTAGGCGGCGACATTTGACCTAATCTGCCCTATAAACATTGTAAGACTCTTTGAAGAATTCGGTGAGATACCCAAGAATAATTCCGAGCATTGTTGATAAAATGTGAAAAATAGGGTAGAATATAGGCAGGTATCGTCACTTCCTGTGGTATTGGAGCCATGATGAGAGTAGTGTGGAGTCACGAGGCAGTGTTGGCAAGCTATTGCTAGAGAAAAATCCCAATCTGGAGTGATGCCAGGGAATACATTCATAAAATGAGAGATTTTAGGGAAGAAGTATGCAACAACAAAAAAAAAATTATTTCTGTGAAGTTTTGATCTTCAGTTTACCTAGTTGACAGGTCAGGGAGCACATCCGTATGTATGTATGAATGCATTAGCACAGGCGTAGTGAAAACCTAATTGGCAAGCAACGGGGAACTGAACAAAGCAGAGCTGAGGGCAAGGACTATTTTAAAGGGACGTGTTTGCACAGACAATTTACCTCAGCACAGGGATTTAATATTTGTTGTCAGCTTTAACTATTTAATAACGGCCGAATAATGCCTTACAACAAGAAGCCAACTCGCGACAGAATTGTTGGACTTGGACGATACACAAAAGCCATTGGCTTACCCCGTGTCACCCCCTCCCTTCCTGCCACAGTGGTGACAGCCAAGGCCTGCTTTTCCTCTGTGGCCTCTGAAGTGCACCTCCGAGGGCCTTCGGAGGCAGGCCTGCTTTTTACAAGCGCGCCAGAGGAGAAACAGGAAAAGGAAACTTGAGAGGCTCTAAAAAGCAAACAAAAAGTGGAATATCTTAGACTACTGCACGTAGTGCAGATGAAAGCCAGCCTTTCAAGAGGAGGCGTGTATGGGTAGGAAGTGCCTTCAAGGGGTTTGTTGAAAACTTAATTGTGTAACTTGTTTATAGGATAAATATATACCTATAACTGAGATCAATCTTATCTTTTAGATTCCAAAAGGTTATACACCATGCAATAGTCATATGTATAAGGATCTCTATTTACATTAATTTCAAAACAGTTATACAATCAGAATACAGAGAAATGAAAAAATGGACAAACGGTGTGTGAGGAACAAAATTCATTTATATCAGTGAATGGTGATAAGGGTACATAAAAATGAGACAGTTGTATATCAAAGGGGAGACATGATTATACATCCAGTTATTACTCCACTATACAGTATATCAAACACTTTTTCAAAGATATATAACCAATTATCTAGAAAGAAGTGTGACAGTCGACGTTTCGGTCTTCATACGTGAGTTTGTGAGACCATCTTCAGGACAAGAAGTTTAAAAGTTGACCCCTCGTAATGTTTGATTTGATTATGAAATTCGCGGATATCTTCCTTTCTTTGTATCGAGATTTAAATTATAACCTCTCGGTGGGCGCTTTTAGATTTGAGGATATTTGAAAAGCAAAACTGTCAAAGTTTTAGCGGTACTGTGTGGTTTCACCGGCAGAGAACGGCATTCGTGTATTTAAAAACTAGTAGTGGTCTTACTGTTGGTTCAGATACAATGTGAATGGCGCTGTATTCGCTTGCTGCGTGAATCGAGCACTGGGAATTGTTGCCACAATTGGGGGGCGTTTTACTTAAATCCCACGGAAATTACTGGCGTGAGCACAGCAGTCATCTCAATTGAATCGCGGCATGCTACATGCCGCGATTCAATTGAGATGACTGCTGTGCTCACGCCAGTAATTTCCGTGGGATTTAAGTAAAACGCCCCCCAATTGTGGCAACAATTCCCAGTGCTCGATTCACGCAGCAAGCGAATACAGTGCCATTCACATTGTATCTGAACCAACAGTAAGACCACTACTAGTTTTTAAATACACGAATGCCGTTCTCTGCCGGTGAAACCACACAGTACCGCTAAAACTTTGACAGTTTTGCTTTTCAAATATCCTCAAATCTAAAAGCGCCCACCGAGAGGTTATAATTTAAATCTCGATACAAAGAAAGGAAGATATCCGCGAATTTCATAATCAAATCAAACATTACGAGGGGTCAACTTTTAAACTTCTTGTCCTGAAGATGGTCTCACAAACTCACGTATGAAGACCGAAACGTCGACTGTCACACTTCTTTCTAGATAATTGGTTATATATCTTTGAAAAAGTGTTTGATATACTGTATAGTGGAGTAATAACTGGATGTATAATCATGTCTCCCCTTTGATATACAACTGTCTCATTTTTATGTACCCTTATCACCATTCACTGATATAAATGAATTTTGTTCCTCACACACCGTTTGTCCATTTTTTCATTTCTCTGTATTCTGATTGTATAACTGTTTTGAAATTAATGTAAATAGAGATCCTTATACATATGACTATTGCATGGTGTATAACCTTTTGGAATCTAAAAGATAAGATTGATCTCAGTTATAGGTATATATTTATCCTATAAACAAGTTACACAATTAAGTTTTCAACAAACCCCTTGAAGGCACTTCCTACCCATACATATTATCTGCCCAAGCCCTCAAGGGTATATTGGGTTATCCACTACACAGATTGTTTTCAAGAGGAGGCAGCACGGCCGAGGATACCAATATCGACCTATTTCTTGGTATTCAAAGATATGCAAATGAGCATGGCACGAGCCTACAGCTTTCATGTAAGAGCTGGACGTTACCAATTGCTGCTGAATGCTTTGTCAGCAGAATGGTAGAAACGTTTCTATTGGCACAAATTCTCATTTTAATACCCTCTGCTGACAGTGTGCATTCTACCCTGACTTAGGACCCCTCTCAAGTGATGGTTCTGTCCTCGTGCCCGCCACCAACATAGTTAGCAAAAGACAGGCTTTTATTTGCATATGGAACACAACATCGACCGTTGTTTTTTCTTTTTTTCTGTTTTATTTTGTAGCAAGAGATCTGCAAAGTGTTCAGGAACCAGAGCCTGCTCTGTCAATATGTCATCCCATTCCCTGACCGGCTTGAAAACAGAGCATGAAGAACCATACGTGGCCACTCTTTATTCCAAACCGGCCTTTCTGACATCATTGTTTGAACAAGTGCCCCTCCAACCTTTCCTTAAATTAGAGGTCATGTGCCAGGCTAGGCTGGGGCCTGAGGCCATTTAACAGATTTGTTTCTTCGAGTGGCAGGTGAGACTGAATACACATAAATGCAAACCCATCCCTCTTCCATCCCTCCACTATCCTTTGCAATCCTAATAGCAGATTAACATGTCCACCGCTCCAAATAATTTCCTGTTTCCCTGGACTAATTCACCACTAATCCATTTCTGGTGCTGGATTAGCGTGCTACTCGCCGAAAAGCGCTTCAGGACCTCATCAGGGGAAGAAAGCGCTATATAAATGCAAAACCTTTTCCTCTTCTATCCTCCCACTATCCTTCTCAATCCAAATAACAGACTAACATAGCCACCTCTCAAATTAATTTGATATTTCATTATACTAATTCACCTCTTATCCTTTTTGGGTCCTGTAGTAGCGTGCTACTCGCCCAAAAAATGCTTTGACGCCTCGTTAGGGGTAGTAAGCGCTAAATAAATGCAATTACAATACAATGCACTAGGCTCTGGAGTCTCAGAGTTGGTCTGACGAGCTTTATGCCTTGGTAGGTCAGGCAAGGAATCTTCTAGACATACTAGGCTTCAATTACAGCCACTCCAATAAAAGCAGGACTATGGAATCATATTGAATAACATTTATCTGGAGTCATGAGTGTGCCCTTTCAGTAGTGCGTTTCCAAAACCCTGGCTGTATGGTACAAGAGATTGCACTTCTCTTCATAGGCCTCATTTTACCTTCTGCCCAATAATGTCTCTGCCTCCTGCCACTCAGGACATGCATGAACTTCTTTTTGAATTCCGAAGGTGGAGATAATTTCTTAGAGAAGATGGTGGCCACTACCTTAAATTTTCTCAGCCTTAGCTGACCATGAACTTACCCTCGCTGACGGGGAACTGACTTTGGGAAGCAGTAAGTGCACGTATTGCACAGGCCACTGTCCCCCACCCAGGCCTTGACATCCTTGGACAGTTGGTAAACATGTCGGCATTCTTTCATTACTAATAGTGAATGTGAGGGCCAATTGGCGAGCAAGGATGGAAAACTGTGGTCATGATTCACCAACAACTGCTCTGGGATCTCCTCGTGCCCTAGCTTTCACTCTATTATTCCCGACACTCCGATTCACCAGTCACAGATCTTTTGGAATCTAGTAGTCATTTTTTAAATTGGTGTTTTTGTAGCCCCTCACACACCTAATCATCTCATGAATCAAGATTGTCTTTCTGCTCTTCTTACATTATGATCAATTGTTATACAGGGCTCTGACCCCTAAAACATGTTTGCCTTTTTCTTGCCAGGTTTTCCCCCGAAGAAGGCATTTATTTTTCTAAAATCCTTCGCTGTTCTGTTTTTTCATAAAACTATAAATATATAAGTTTATTATTCCTGGGCATTTCAGAAGCAATGAGTAACTGCAGTTTAGGTGTTAATGGGAGCACCTCATACACCGTCTCAGAGCCTGCATTGAGTTTTCACATATGAGGCCAATCTGGTGTACTCCATGCAGAAAGGCTTGGCTCTGTATTTGGGTAGGGATGGGTGGTCCAGCACAAGAGTTCAAGGTGCTCCATGCCGCAGTGCTGCATGAGTTGATAGCATGTCTCAGTGCTCAGATGAGTTGAAACCAGTCCAAGGGAAGCACTGAGTTGGGCAACTGGAGTTCACACCAGCTTTTTTATGAAATGTTTGCAAACGCCAATCAAAGTCTGAATTCACAGAATTAACCGATTAGGGTGCCCCCCCAGAAAACTGTAATGCAGGGAGCTCTGCGATCACAGTCAAGACACACATATATAGACTTCAACACAGAGATCCCATGACATGTAAAACAAAGAGTACACAGGTGTCTAAATCTGAGATCATGAGCAGGGAACAAGATAACCTTCAGATAGTTAGAAGAATGTAAACTTTTTGGCTTAACAAACTAAACTTATTTTTTCATTTTGCCAGCCGAGAAGCTGCTGTGTGTTAAAATTTGGCCAAGAAAGAACCACAAGTTAGCATTAGTGTGCACCATACGAGAGGCTCTAAACGGCATAGACGGGCACTTCTTTTCAGCATGGCTGGCATAAGCAAGAAAACATAGCTGCAGCAGTTACAATTAAACCTCGGCAATGATCCACATTTCACAGTTCTAAATATATAGATTTATAGGAGGATAACAGTGAATAACAGGAATATTTTTCATTGAGGGGTTCTGAGTGACATTAGATAGACAATGATAGCGTTTCTTGAGTAATTAATGATGTTGCTCAGAACCCATTGAAGACAAATGACCCCCATTATTCACTTTTTATACATCTATAGTGTTAATTTGTGTTATGTATGGCCGCCAAAATCATCTTCCCCTGCTAAACAGGGGCAGAGAAGTAATGGAGGAGCCATACTTATCATGACCTTTCCTCCCTGTCCCAAATGTAAAAAAGCACTTTATCTCCTGCCAAACACACCTCCATTCCCGAAGCTGTGCTTTCTGCTCTCCATTGAAACAGAGAGCCAGTGCTGCACTGACAGGATCTCAGAGAGGCC
The DNA here is from genome assembly GCF_964204655.1 of Triturus cristatus. Classification (NCBI taxonomy): domain Eukaryota; kingdom Metazoa; phylum Chordata; class Amphibia; order Caudata; family Salamandridae; genus Triturus; species Triturus cristatus. The sequence goes on along the minus strand of NC_140587.1, from coordinate 958,284,343 downwards.
TGCTAAGTTAGCTTGGATTTCCTTTATGACTTAGTAACTGTGTAAATCGACTTTCGTTTGCCACTGTTGCTACGTCATAGCCATGAATACCCTGATTTAGAATCTGGTTTTCACGCTAGTAGCACTCAGTGAAAACCATACATAATATAGGGTTTCTGCTATGCTGCTAAGCTGTGACATGCCTACATAGAGCCTCTTTAGATCTAAGTTGTCTCACTGCTTAAAATAGCATCCTCAACTTAAAAGAATTACAGCTATACTAAATATGCTTTCCAGAACTTTAAAGACTATATCACTGAAAAAATCCTCAAAAAGCAAGTGTTTTTACTACTGGATACCAGAGTCTGTTTGGCTGTTGTCTGCCAAAGTGCTTGAAAATCCTCTTGTGAAAAGCCCCAAAAATGTCCATCAATTGTTCTTTTTGCATTTGTCACCCTGAGTGGGATGGGTATGCCCAGATGTGGGTCCCGTGTTCTCCCTGCCACTGGAGTCAAGCTAACCTGGCTGATGAGGGGTGAAACTTCGAAACCGGTCTGATGATGCTTGTTTCCAGTCCAGAAAGGACCTGGTTTGGCAGTTCCGGCTGGACTGTTCCCATTGGGCGCAGGGTCAAGACTGATTTGCATATGGATGAGTCCAAACTGGATTGGCATGGTGAGCAAAAAAACGATGGATTTAGGCCCAGATCTCTGTACTAGGGTGAATGTATGACATTGTTCTGCATTCTGTCCATCAATTGTTCTTTTTGCATTTGTCACCCAGAGTGGCACGGGTCTATGCCAATGGAGTCAAGCTATTCTGGCTGATGAGGGGTGAAACTCCGAAACCGGTCCTAGGAAACTTGTTTCAAGTCCAGGAAGGACCTGGCCTGGCAGTTCGTGCAGGACTGTTCCCATTAAGCACAGGCTCAAGACTCATTTGCATATGGCTGGGTCCATACTGTAATGGCATGGTGAGCAAAAAAAGCTATGGATATATGCCCAGATCTCTGTACTGGGGTAAATGTATGACATTGTTCTGCATTCTGTTAATCAATTGTTCTTTTAGCATTTGTCACCCCGAGTGGGACCGGTATGCCCAGACGTGGGTCCAGTGCTCTCCATGCCACTGGAGTCAAGCTATCCTGGCTGATGAGGGGTGAAACTCCAAAACCAGTCCTAGAATGCTTGTTTTCAGTCCAGGGAGGACATGGCCTGGCAGTTTGGGCTGAACTTTTCCCATTGGGCGCAGGGTCAAGACTGATTTGTATATGGCTGGGTCCAAACCGTAATGGCATGGTGAGCAAAAAAAACGATGGATTCAGGCCCAGATCTCTGTACTGGGGTGAATGTATGACATTGTTCTGCATACTGTCCATCAATTGTTCTTTTTGCATTTGTCACCCCGAGTGGGACGGGTATGCCCAGACGTGGGTCCAGTGCTCTCCATGCCACTGGAGTCAAGCTATCCAGGCTGATGAGGGGTGAAACTCCGAAACCGGTCCTAGGATGCTTGTTTCCAGTCCAGGGAGGACTTGGCCTGGCAGTTCGGGCTGGACAGTGCCCATTGGGCACAGGATCAAGACTGATTTGCAATTGGCTGGGTCCAAACTGGAATGGCGAGCAAAAAAACAATGGATTTAGCCCCAGATCTCTGTACTGGGGTGAATGTATGACATTGTTCTGCATTCTGTCCATCAGTTGTTTTTTTGCATTTGTCACCCGAGTGGGACGGGTATGCCAAGACGTAGGTCCAGTGCTCTCCATGCCACTGGAGTCAAGCTATCCTGGCTGATGAGGGGTGAAACTCCGAAACCGGTCCTAGGATGCTTGTTTGCAGTCCAGGGAGGACCTGCCCTGCCAGTTCGGGATGGACTGTTCCCATTGGGTGCAGGGTCAAGACTGATTTGCATATGGCTGGGTCCAAACTGGAATGGTGGGCAAAAAAACGATGGATTTAGGCCCAGATCACTGTACTGGGGTGAATGTTTGACATTGTTCTGCATTCTGTCCATCAATTTTCCTTTTTCCAAAAATTTGAGGGCTCAGAAGGATTCTTGAAGGCAACACACTTTGGGCCAGATGTATCAAGCTATTTTGCATTTGCAAATGGAGCGAATCATAAAAAATAGTACGTTTACGAACACCAAATGGCTTGATCCAATGTATGAAAGTTATCACCATCGCAAAAATGGGATTCGCAAGAACGCGAATTCCAATTATGCAAATCAACAAATCTGCAATTTCGGAATTGCGAATTCGCAATTTGAGAGTCTCACCTTGCGAATTCGCAAAATTTGGAGCTCGCAAATTGCGAATTCACAAATAAATGTATGAAATAGTCCAAAATTGCGAATTAGCCCAAATTCCCAATTTTGCACTTTCAGTTTACCACCAACTCAGGCCAGGTGGTAACCAGGTGCAAACTATTTAAACAGGCCCAGAGTGCCTCAGTTTCTTTCACAATGGCAGCGCTGTATGTCATAGCGAGGAGGATGAGGATTCAAGCAGCTGCACAGAGAAGGAGAATGAGAGAGGAACGCATTTACAGAGTGGGCATACCCCTGTTTCAGCAGACAGAGGAAGAAATCCATGACAAAGACTGTGAAGAACTGTAGACTAGACTCATCAACAATACTAGACCTGATAGGTGACCTACAGCCAATACTGGATCATCAGACCCACAGGACACAAGCCATACCCACAAATGTGCGGGTTCTATGTTCACTGCACCTACTAGTATCAGGGAGCTTCCAGGGGGTGATAGCTGCAATAGGAGGTGTGCCCCAAAGCAGCGTTTCACACTTCTTCAATGCTTTCTTGGATGCAATGGTACAGTGGATACACCATTACATCAGATTCCCCACTACACAACAGGTATTGCAGCAGACAAAATTGGATTAGCACAATTCCCACATGGAATTAAGTGCATTGATGGGACACATGTAGCCATCAGTCTCCCCTCAGCCAATGAGCTTGTGTTTAGGAACAGGAAATCCTTTCATTCACTCAACATCTAGGTCATATGTAATGCCTCACACATAATAACTGACACAGTGGCCAAATATCCTGGTAGTACACACGATTCAATCATATTCAGACACAGTGGAATATACACACGTCTCACTGGGGGTGAATTTGGTGAAGGATACCTGCTAGTTAAAGGTATGTAACTCACTCTAAAGGACTCATTAGACATGAAGAAATAGGACAATGATTAACCATGTGCCTTTCATCCTGTAGGTGACAGTGCATATGCGGTGTGGTCCTTCATACTCACACGAAACCTCATGAAAGGAAATACACAAGTCAACGCGCAATGTCATAGAGCGAACATTCGGCCTACTGAAGAGTAGGTTCCGCTGTCTACACAAAAGTGGAGGAGCACTGCAGTATAGGCCAGAAATCTGTTGCAAAATTGTGGCCACTTGTGCCATGCTGCACAACCTAGCAACAACCAATGGCATACCATTGGACCTCACATGTTCGGAGTCTGATGAAGAGGAGGAACCGGGTCCACGTCCCAGAGTAGCAGGTGGTGAAGGTGCAGCAGATGGCAGACAGAGATGTGATGAGATCACACGCAACTATTTCTAGGTGAATAATGATGAGACAAAGCAAATCATGACTGTTGAACAACTGTGTATTATTGACCTTAACATCAGGTAAAATGTGTGCACACAGCCTTCAACTCCTTATTTGTGGGTGCCTTGTGTTGCTCAACATGGCATATATACAGTCCATGCACAAATTACAATCCTTTTATTCGTATGCCATCAAATCAAATCAAATCAAATCAAAGGAAAATTTATATAGCGCACATATCACTCGGCAAGAGTCTCATGGCGCTGCCATGGGTTGCCTCACCCATTTGTATGCCCCAGCTACAGCACTGACTATTTCTTGCGGCCACGCACAGCAATAGAACGGTTAATGTTCACACTGCCCTCCATTGGTGAGGCTTCAGATGCTGTTCCTTGCCTTACACTCCACCGTCTGGGCTTAGTCACCGGTGGAGTAATGCTGTTGCGGCTGGAGGCCTCCTCATCATCCTCTGCACCCAGAATACCTGTGCCAGCTATATTGGCCGTCTGTAGCTGCTCAACAGCAGTAGTGACCTGCACCAATCCCCTGGCAACATCCTGGCTGCAGTTGGCCATTTCCACCTACATAGACACAGTGAGTCTGGACAGGACAGCTGTGGCATTGCACAAACGGTTGACTGCCTTTGTGTACCGATCCAAACGGCTGAATAGCCATTGCTTTTCACTGCATTTGGAGGCATGGTCCCTCTGCATGGTGGTGCATAGCTCTTTGATCTCTATAGTCATGCCCATAATACTGTTTGCATTATCCCTATGACCCCCTGCCACAGTGTTATTAAGCTCCCTGATGCCAGCCTTGATGTAAGTCATGTTGTGATTTAGGGACAACAGCTGCCTTTGCATTGCTCGCATACTTTTTAATTGCTGACACTGCACTTTCTCCATAATGCCCTCCAGCCCAGAGAGGACAGAGGATTCCGCTCCTTCGTCAGCGATGCATTGTGCCCTTGCTCTGCGTCTGAAGCGATTGCTGTTGCTGCGCTTCACATGATCAGTTTGACGCTGTGCCTGCTCATTGGGCCTTGACTGTGGCTCATCCTGGATGTCTTCCACTCCTCCCTCCAACTCCTGTAGTGAAGCCACAGTGTACCTGCATGGTCTTGGTGCAGGTTTTGTTTGTGTTGTGGTCTCTGACTCATCTTCCCCTGCCTGTTCCTGTAGCTCAGGTGCCTCATCAATTTGTGTGTCTTCACCCTGTAGCACAGGTTCATCTGTGAATACAAGAGAACTACTTATTGTGTGTCCTGCTTTCTTTTATTTTCAAATAAATTAAATGTACTTGAGTTGGTATACCCTAATGCTGTGCTTAGCTTGATCATTGACTGGTGTGAGTCAACTGCGGATATGTTTCTTTGTATCACTGCTTTACTATCTTACATGTGGGACTGCATCTCCCATGATGCATTGCTGGGTGGTAAAAAAAATTGTGGCCTGGAGTGCCAATCTTACTTGATCATTGGGTCATTTCTAAGTGGGGTGTTTAGTGAATAATGGGTCAGGGGTAATTTAACATGCATCTTACCTTGACTGGTGTTGTCTGTGGCTGAGCTGTCAATGTTTGCTATGCCACTGATGGATTCTGGCTGTAGGGTGGACACCACCAAGTCCTCCAGGGGTGTTGACGCTGGCTGTGTCAATAGCCCTCCACCAGTTTTCTTTGCGTCCGCAGGCCTGCTTGCCACCTTCTCTTTTGCCCTTGAGCGCAAGTCTTACCAGCGCTTGCATAGATCTTCGATGGAGCGCTGTGTGACCCCAATGGCATTTACTTTTGATTGTATTTCCGGCCAGATCTTCCTCTTCTCTGACTCAGGAACGTGCAGGGATTTTTTACCAAAGAATTGTTCATGGCTCTTCACCATTTCCTCAATGTGGACCTCCAATGATTTCTCACTGAATATTCGTTTTCTTTTGCATCCTGCAGCCTCCTTTGCCTTCTCCTTAGCCATGATGTGTTTTTGTGCCTGTCTTAGCACTACTGATGGGCTCCTGAGTGGTGTGCTCCTGCTCTCAGCCTCTTACACAGCCTCAGGCACTCAGAAACAGCATGGGCAGTCACACTTCCTGCTTGTGATGTCATCAAACTGCATCCGAATAGCAGTTTCGCTAACTTGTGATTTCTTATTTTGCGAAATCGCAATTACAGAATCCTGTTTGCTAATCGGTAATTGCGATTGCGATTTTTACGAATCACAATTGTTTGCGATTATTTACCTGCATAGCGTTTTGCGATTCTCAAATATCGATTCGATAAAAAATCGCTATTAGGGAATCATAAATTGCATTTTTGTTACATCTGGCCCTATGTCTCATGAAGATCCCACTGGAGAAAAGCTCCATGAATCCCTGAGGCATTGGTTACCAGCATTGTGTTCCCAAACAAAATGGAGGTAGATATTAGCACAAAAATACAAATACACAGGTTCTAATGCAGCTAATGTGGAAACCTTTGGAATTTTCCTGTGCAAACAGGAGGAAAAGGAAGTAAAAGCTTTTCCTAAAGTAGAGACTAGCCATCTGTAGTATCTTCTTCGGCATGATGTATTCTCATCGCCAGATATACTCATCACTGGAAGCCCAGGCAATGCTGATCCAAGGGCGTCGATCATTGTCAAACCAGGGGAGGCTCCTCCATTTGAGCCGAGGAGTGTCGCCCCACTAAAATGCTCCCAGAAATTCCCCAGAAGAGAAAAATAAAATGGTAATGAATTTAATTCATTACTATTTTATTTTATTTTATGTGAACCCGCCCTGAACCGAATGTCGGGGCGGGGCCTGCCAAGTGGCAGCAGTGGTGGGTTGCTTGTGCACTAGTTTATAGTGCATATGTCACTTTGGCTGGACGTCTTGTGATGGCCAGACTGATATGCGCACTATGAACCTCTCAACCCAGCTGTATTAGTCAGCTGGGTTGGGAGACTGCAGAAGCCTAGTGCCCTCAGGAGCGCCAAGAGAGGCCACTCCCTCCAACCCTGCCACTTCTCTCATGCTGGTTAACAGCATGAGAGCAGCTCTGGGATTGGTTAAGTAGGTTTGCTGGGGCCATGGATGTGACGTCAGGAAAAGAACAGGACCGCAGTGAGGAAGGCGTGTCTACGCAAGCAGGTAGGTGCATTTTTATGTTTTTTTTCTTTTTTTGAACAATTTATTTTAATCACCCGCCCGCCATAGTTGCCAGTCGCCACTGCGTCAAACCTTGTCTATATTTTGCACCTGCTTGTGCTTGAAAAACGTTCACCTTATAGATGAATCATATCCTTCCTTACGCTTTTTCTTGATCTCACAGCATATCGCTGAGCGCTCTTGCTCAGAGGCTTTGGAAATTGCCAGAGCGCTACCTGTCACTCGAGTGAACTGAGCTTCGAAATTTTATTTTGATCTGGAGCTGACCTCTTTCATTTTTACCAAACTTCCATTAATAGGACTAGGCCAGCCCCGACAACTCACTGCCCTGCTTTATCTTGATCTCTCTTTTGCACAAGAAACCAGGTAGACTCTTAGAATATTTTCTGACATTTTTACATTCTACCATAGAGTTATATTTACTCCTTTTTGCTGTGATTACAGAGGTAGCCACACATTATTTCTAAACCAAGTAAGTTTATTTTTATTTTTGTTTCTTTATTAACTCCTGAACATATTCGTGTAGTAAATACATTTTTACACCAATTATAACTACATTAGTTGCAGTGTAATATTCTTTAACCGTGTTCCCTTTTTTGCTGATACCTGAATCAATTCCCACCTTTGGCGGAGTAAATTATTTGAGTTTGGGCTATTTTACCAAAAATTAATGGTGGTCCAATCAAAATGTTAAAAGACATTAGAACATATTTCAGCGAGTAATTAACAGCCTGTGCTTCCTCCATATCCTGAGCCAATGAGAGTGGGGGAACTTATGACACTGAAAGGGGACAATGTCCTGTACTGCTTCAATCAGGCAAGGTCTCTGGACTAGGAGTTTTGGGGTCTTGCCTCAAGAAAGGTTTGAACATAATGGGGCCAAATTGTTCAAAAGTAATTAGATAAAATGCCCCTCATTTTGCGGGAATTCAGAGAGGACACTCGTAAAATAGTTGAGTACTTTGTGACCACCTAGGCATTTCTTCGCACTGAAGCTATTCAAGTATGTGCCAATTAAAACACTGACCACCTCATTTAATGAGTGCATGTGCAGAGGCTAAATATTTGTGCCGTTGGAGGCGTGCCAAGAAAATTAATACAATTGCTAAACACTCTGTGAAGAGAACTAATGCCCATCACTGTTCTTATGCCAGTGCATGAACTATGGAATCGTGTGTCAGCTTAATAAATACAATCACAGTCGCAGCTATAATAAAGCAGAGGAGTGATGTCATATGCCACGGTAGGCCCGATATATGGATCACTGTTGTTGTTGAAATTCAGGGTGCTGCTAATATTATGCCTTTCGGTGTGCCAGCCTTGCAGGTGTGCTGCTCGACTATGCCAGGCGCTGCTCAAATAAGCTGCGGCGCTGCTTAGTTATGCCAGTTTCTGCTCCTTGCTAGCCTGTCAGGGGTGTGGTTAAAAAGAGCCTGTGCTGCTCATGGACATCACTCAGTGAGTGATGATGGGTGAATATGCCAAGCTTGTTATTATGCCAGGTGCTGCTCAGAGTTCAGGGCTAGAGAATGCTCCATCATGAGGTTACAAATTGTTCAAGCTCAGGCCGCAGAGGTCTTACTTGGGTTACAGGCACCTCTAACATTTTGACTACTGGTTTTCCTGTTACTCAACACTGAGCATATATCCATGACAGTCCCATGTTGCAAAATTAAACACATCTTACCATTCCAATTTCATCATTATCACATTGAAAAATAATTCCTCCACAACAATTATTATCAATTATAGCTCCATCCATATACCAGGAATTTTACAGATTACTCCAAACCAATCACATCGGACAATCAACCTTTAAGGACATCTGCACACATCTGTCCTGGTACTCCCCTCAAATGACAAGCATTGTAGTCTATCACAACCACTCCCACCACATGCATGGTAGTGCCTTTATATACCCAGGTACTCTTACCATGTCCAGGGGATAAATGTGGCTCCTGAACTTCAAGTACAAGGTATCGTGAGACACTAATTTTGTGGACATAATATCGAAAGGTAAGTATGCATAGTTTTTATACACCTAACGCCACCTCTGTGTACGTTGACGATATGTATATCATCAAGGTACCTAGAGGTGGAGTTAAGAATACTCAATCTGTATTTACCTCTGTGCACTTGCCTTCAATATTTTATCCCTCAATATTTTGTCCATGATACGGCTATGATTCGATATACTTGTACGCGACATTCAAGAGTAGAGTCCGAGGGATTCCATGACCCTGTACTCCACCATGTTCCAGGAATATTAATTCTTAGCCCTGGAAACACCAACATGTGGTACATATGGTCATCCCATAACAATGTATGTCAACCACTTGGAAGCATTTACTCATATGTGCAGGTTCTATAATCACGTGGCAGATATTGATGGAATATGCTCTGACACCATGGCCGAACTGGGTACGGAAACCAGCCCTTGCAACTCCGCTCAACCGACCCATTGGGGACAGGGTGGGGAGGGCGAAAGGGGGGGTGCTACTGCGAGCCTCCGGCTCTCTTGTGCACCGCTGCCACTTTTGTTACATGAGCCGATATTGCAGCACTGCTGCAAAACCAGCCCTCAGTAACAAAAACACTCCCGACGGGCCATAAACCGGCCCCACTCTTCCGGCCCACGGGGAAAACTCCCGGTGCCCACTATGGCCAGTCCCGCCCTGTCAGACACCCCTTCAAGCAGTGAGCCAGGTGTGAGCAATTAGCCAGACTGTGAGAACCACAACTTTACCTCAAGAGTGAAGACACCACAAGAACTGGGAAATGGAAAAACTGTAGAAGTCTGAAAACATAAAAATTAGAAGTATGCCTGATCCTGATAGCCAAAATCTCATGTGCTCTGCTCAATAATGCTCTGTGGGAAGTCACCATGCACTGTCTTCTTTGTATACAACACAGCCAGGAGTAGGCCTCAGTATGGTGAACACTGTCAGCTGAAGCATGAATGATCTGCCCCTGATGAGTGTGAATACTTGCGGGGCTGGCTTAATGTTCTCCCCTTCCAGGAAGGGTGACTTTGAGTACCGTGTAACTGGATAACAGTAACATCTGTTCTTTACAACACTTGGAAATGCCAGAAGTATAGTATGACGAGCCCTAAAATGAACTAGTCATTATTACATTTCAGACCATATCGGGCCGATTCTCAGACCTTTTTTGTGAAAAGTGTTGTCTGCAACCTCAGGATCTGTGGGTACTTATGGTCCCAGATGTAACTGACAGCTGTGGAAATCTCACCAGGTGGCTGATATTCTGCCGTCAGAAGTATTGGGCGAGAAGGGAAAATGGGAATTCCTAAAGGCGGAAGGAAGTAGTGGCCACTGGGAATGCCAGAAACCCAACAATATCAAACGTATGGGACATTCACAAAAGCCTGAATGCCTGTACGTACCCCAAATGTACTATAATAAATGGTTGGAGTATGAGTTGGAATGGGGGAGAGCTCCTCAAATTCCCCATTATCCTTATGCATACCTGCCAACTCACACGGTGCCACCATATGACACACAATATCGGCTTCCATCACACAGTCTCCTGGTGAGGAGCGGATATCACACGGTGGCAGGGAAAAAGAATCAAAAAACACTGTAAATAGTGATTTCCCAGCTCGTTTTCCAAGGCTTTAAACTGGCAACATCCATTAATGGATGTGAAAACACCCCAGGACAGCGGCACAAGCGTCAGCAAGCTTTTATTGGGGGAGGGGGAGGGGCTTGGGGGCAGGGGGGTTCAAATGTGCCTGTAAGTACTTCTTCTCACGAGGCCCCGCCCCCTTCAAGGCCACGCCCCTGCTCACACAGTGAGATTGTTCTTCAAGTTGGCAGGTATGCCTTGGGAGGAGAAGAGATTATTACATGTGAAAAAATCCTAGTAGAGTACAAATTGTGGGAAAGCCAGGAAAGTGCATAATTATCCTGCCCTTTGTAGATTGTCCACTACTTACAATCCATTAGAGTAGGACTAGAGGAAGGAGGTCTGTGACTAGAAATGTGTCATTTTCATTGAGTTCCAGGTTTATTTGTGGGGATTTTGAGAATTCAAATAAAAAGAGCCTCTAAAAACTCAAATGCACGAGTCTGCAACTCACAGACCTGCTCATTGTAAAATAATGTAACCCATGACCCTTATTTATGAAACACAACTCACAAAATGCCATTTATTTAGAAACTCCAAATCTGTTGTTGGCGGGACACTGAACATCTCTTGTATCAGCCCGACCTTCGAATTTTAGAATAAACACAGCGTTTCATTTCTTCAGCACCTCGCTTAAATTGCAAAAAGTTCTTTACTCGTGTACTACGCTATTCTTAGGTGTTATTTTATAGTTTACAGTTCATTTGAATTTGTATTTTAAATAATTAATTTTGAGGTTCTTAGATTTAACAACGAGTCGAGTCGATCGAATAATTCACATGGGCGATTGCAGTAATATGTTAGTGTCAGTGCATTCCAGGCTTAAACTGAACCTTCTCCAGGAGGTAGACAGTCTTATCTCAAATGAACGTATGAAGGTCGGTGACCCCTAAATAAGCAGACATGCCCCCCCCCCGCCACGTGGGAGGTGATGATGTCAACTCCCAGGTGACTCTCAGATGGAGTGAAGGTAAATTGTTTGTTGGTAGAAGGTATTGATCATAAGGGCTCCAGAATTAACGATTTAAAATATAAATTCATAGGAACTAAAAAAACTGAAAATCTGTGAATCAGGGTTTATATTTCCTACTCTAGGGTTCTTTGAGATAGCTGAAGTTGTTTGAGCAGCGCTCCATGTGACGTTAGGTATTTAATGTAATGTTCCATAGAAGGGCAACGCGCCATTCACTGCTACAGAAAAGCACCAAACCTTGCAAAGGATACAGGGAGGCACCATGCCATGCACTGCTACAGGGAGGCACAGAGCCATACACTGGTACAGGGAGTCACCGAGCCATGCACTGCTAAAGGGAGGCACCGAGCCATGCACTGCTACAGGGGGGCACCGAGCCATGCACTGTTACAGGGAGGCACCGAGCCATGCACTGGTGCAGGGAGGCACCGAGCCATGCACTGCTACAGGGATGCACCGAGCCATGCACTGCTACAGGGAGGCAGCGAGCCATGCACTGCTGCAGAGAGGCACCGAGCCATGCACTGCTACAGGGAGGCACCGAGCCATGCACTGGTACAGGGAGGCACCGAGCCATACACTGTTGCAGGCAGGCACAGAGCCATGCACTGCCACAGGGAGGCACCAAGCAATGCACTGCCGCAGGGAGGCACAGAGCCATGCACTGCTGCAGGGCGGCACCGAGCCATGCACTGCTACAGGGAGGCACCGAGCCATGCACTGCTGCAGGGAGACACCAAGCCATGCTCTGGTACAGGGACGCACCGAGCCATACACTGTTGCAGGCAGGCACAGAGCCATGCAGTGCCACAGGGATGCACCGAGCCATGCACTGCCACAGGGAGGCACCGAGCCATGCACTGGTACAGGGAGGCACTGAGCCATGCACTGTTGCAGGCAGGCACAGAGCCATGCACTGCTACAGGGAGGCACCAAGCCATGCACCGCTACAGGGAGGCACCGAGCCATGCACTGCTACAGGGAGGCACCAAGCCATGCACTGTTACAGGGAGGCACTGAGCCATGCACTTCTAAAGGGAGGCACTGAGCCATACGCCGCTACAGGGAGGCTCTGAGCCATGCACTGCTGCAGGGAGCCACCAAGCCATGCACTGCTGCAGGGAGGCACCGAGCCACGCACTGGAACAGGGAGGCACCAAACCCTGCAAAGGATACAGGGAGGCACCAAGCCATGCACTGCTACAGGGAGGCACAGAGCCATGCACTGCTACAGGGAGGCTCAGAGCCATGCACTGCTACAGGGAGGCACCGAGCCATGCACTGCTACAGGGAGGCACCGAGCCATGCACTGCTGCAGGGAGGCATCGAGCCATGCACTGCTAGAGGGAGGCACCAAGCCATGCACTTCTGCAGTGAGGCACCAAGCCATGCACTGCTGCAGGGAGGCACCGAGCCATGCACTGGTACAGGGAGGCACCGACCCATACACTGTTGCAGGCAGGCACAGAGCCATGCACTGCCGCAGGGAGGCACTGAGCCATGCACTGCCACAGGGAGGCACCGAGCCATGCACTGGTACAGGGAGGCACTGAGCCATGCACTGTTGTAGGCAGGCACAGAGCCATGCACTGCCACAGGGAGTCACCCAACCATGCACTGCTACAGGAAGGCACCAAGCCATGCACTGCTACAGGGAGGCACCGAGCCGTGCACTGTGGCAAGGAAGCATTGAGCCATGCACATCTACAAGGGAGGCACTGAGCCATGCACTGCTACAGGGAGGCACAGAGCCATGCACTGCTACAGGGAGGAACTGAGCTATGCAATATTTCAGGCAGGCACAGAGCCATGCACTGCTACAGGCAGGCACAGAGCCATGCACTTCTATAACGGAGGCACTGAGCCATGCACTGCTACAGGGAGGCACCGGCACCGAGCCATGCACTGCTACAGGGAGGCACTGAGCCATGCACTGCTATAAGGAGGCACTGAGCCATGCGCTGTTGCAGGCAGGCACAGAGCCATGCACTGCTACAGGGAGGCACCAAGCCATGCACTGCTACAGGGAGGCACCAAGCCATGCATTGTTGCAAGGAAGTATTGAGTCATGCACTTCTACAATGGAGACACTGAACCATGCACTTCTACAAGGGAGGCACTGAGCCATGCACTGCTACAGGGAGGCACTGAGCCATGCGCTGCTATAGGGAGGCACTGAGCCATGCACTGCTACAGGGAGGCACCGGCACAGAGCCATGCAATGCTACAGGGAGGCACTGAGCCATGCACTGTTGCAGGCAGGCACCGAGCCATGCACTGCTCCGGGGAGGCACCAAGCCATGCACTGCTACAGAGAGGCACCGAGCCATGCACTGCTACATGGAGGCACCGAGCCATGCATTGTGACAAGGAACCATTGAGCCATGCACTTCTACAAGGGAGGTACTGAGCCATGCACTGCTACAGGGAGGCACCGAGCCATGCATTGTTGCAGGCAGGCACAGAGCCATGCACTGCTACCTGGAGGCACTGAGCCATGCATTGTGGCAAGGAAGCATTGAGCCATGCACTTCTACATGGGAGGCACTGAGCCATGCACTGCTACAAAGGAGGCACTGAGCCATGCACTGCTACAGGGAGGCACCGAGTGATGCATTGTGGCAAGGAAGCATTGAGCCATGCACTTCTACAAGGGAGACACTGAGCCATGCACTTCTACAAGGGAGGCACTGAGCCACGCGCTGCTACATGAAGGCACCGAGCCATGCATTGTTGGGGGAAGGAAGCATTGAGTCATGTACTTCTACAAGGGAGGCACTGAGCCATGCACTGCTACAGGGAGGCACTGAGCCTTACACTTCTTCATGGAGGCACCAATCCTTGCACTGCTACAGGGAGACACAGAGCCATGCACATCTGCAAGGGAGGCACTGAGCCATGCACATCTGCAAGGGAGGCACTGAACCATGCACATCTGCAAGGGAGGCACTGAGCAATGCACTTCTACAAGGGAGGCACTGAGCCATGCACATCTGCAAGGGAGGTACAGAGCCATGCACTGCTACAAGGGAGGCACAGATCCATGCACATTTGCAAGGGAGGCACTGAGCCATGCACTGCTACAGGGAGGCACTGATCCTTGTACTTCTTCATGGAGGCACCAAGCCATGCACTGATACAGGGAGGCACAGAGCCATGCACATCTGCAAAGGAGGCACTGAGCCATGCACATCTGCAAGGGAGGCACTGAACCATGCACATCTGCAAGGGAGGCACTGAACAATGCACTTCTACAAGGGAGGCACTGAGCCATGCACATCTGCAAGGGAGGCACTGAGCCATGCACATTTGCAAGGGAGGCACTGAGCCATGCACATCTGCAAGGGAGGCGCTGAGCCATGCACTTCTACAAGGGAGGGACTGAGCCATGCACATCTGCAAGGGAGGCACCGAGCCATGCACTTCTTCAAGGGAAGCACTGAGCCATGCACTGTTGCAGGAAGGCTCCAAGCTTTACATTGCTACAGGAAAGCACCAAGACATACTCTGCTACAGGAAGTCCCAGAGCATTGCATTGCTGCAGGGAAGCCTTCAGTCTTGCACTGCCACATGGGGACACCTAGTTATGGACTGCTACAAGGACCGGAATGAGCTATGCACTACTACAGGGAGGCACCAAGCCTTACACTACTACATGGAGGCATTGTGCCATTCACTGCCTCACGGAGGGTACTGCCACAGGAAAGCAGCGTGCCATGTACTGCTACAGGGAGGCACCAAAGCTTGCACTGCTACAGGGAGGCCCCAAGCCGTGCACAGTTGCCGAGAGGCAGAGAGCCAAGCACTGCTACAATGGACACACTCGACTTTGACTGCTGCAAGGGAGGCACAAAATCATGCACTGCTATAAGGGAGGCACCGAGCCTTGCACTGCCAATGGGAGGCACCAAGCCATTGACTGCCACAGGAAAAAGCCAAGCCTTGCACTGCTACAGGGGTGTATTGAGGCTTGCGCTGTTGTAAATTGAAACAACGATGTGATTAAGCATTTACTAAAGACATTAATTCCCCTCTCCATAGATCATGTTTTCTCTGTTATGTTGACCGAAGTTCGGACTCCATTTTGTATTGTCATGCTTCCACGTGTTCCCCACGAGAAGAGTCCAACCTCTGTGTTAGTTGCTCTTGTAATCTGCCTAGTAACAGTCTATAAATAGCTCCTTTGTCCATCTGGCACATGCCCAGACTTGACCACATCTGTTATCAGTTAGCCTTGCTTGACCATGTTTTCGCGGGCTCAAGGAGTGTGTTAGCTCCGCCCACATATTGATTCAGTATCGAAAATGACCATAAATGGTAATGTTCTTCAGCCTCATGTTGTATCCACCCACTTATGAGCCCCTCTGTTGTGTATAAAAGGGGACTGTGTACGCAAGTTCTTTGTGCTACTCTATGCAATACTGAAGAGTGTTGTGTGGATTGTAGGACCACCCTTAAGGGTTAATAAATGCTGTCTTTGTACTTTGCAGTTTCCGTGCCAACTTCCTTATAGATTCCGTTACAGGAGAGCGAACCCTTGTGTCCTGCGGGCCTAGCTGGGGCCTGTATTCATCAATTGGCGCCCGTCACGTGGGGCTCATCGGCGACTCGGATGCTCGAAGGACTGGTCGCGACGAAGGTGAGGAATTTGGCCGGGGACGTGATCACTGCCAGCGGCGTTTTAGCCCTGGCATCCCGAGGTTTTTCTTCCTTCCCTTCCGAGCTGACCGTCTGGGTGGCGCCGGTCCTCGACTGAGACCTCTTCTGTCGGTCTTGCCGTGAAAGCCGTTTGGGCGATTGTGGAGCTTGGCAGTTGGAATCTGGACTCTTGATTGGTAAGAACCGGTGTACGGTACTTGCTCCGAGTTTTTGAAGCCTGATCTGGCTATTTGAGTTTGATTTGTGATGACTAGTCATATTTTGAATTTGTCTTTGTGAATATATATGCGTTGCAACACATATAGGCAGGTAATGTGGAGAGATTTCTCCGGAGCTGTGTAACCTTGAACGGCGCAACAATTAAGTGCCATTTTTCTATAATATTGCATATTTTGCAATATTTCTGAGCATGCCTGCTTTCAGCGCACTCCGTAAGTGGTGCTGCTGTTTTGGGAACCGGTTGAACCTCGAGGAATCTGCTCCAGCTCCCCCAGAGGGGACTCCTAATAGGGATATGTATGTGAAGCATGGTCTTTCTTCCATAATGTACAGCACAGTATGGAGGAAATATACGAAAAAAGATCCTGAGTTGCGATGGCCTTTGTATGGATCGTTTGATATACGTAAGATTGAGTATGTGGAACAGTGTATGTGTAAGCGGCGTGCTCGTCAGGATATGTTTGAGTGTGTACGGTTGTGGGTGAAGGAGGTGCGTGAGCGAGAGAAGCGTGAGAAAGCGCTGTTTGATAAAGAACAACGGAAGAATGATCATGTGCGAGCACAGGAAGCGAAGCGTCGGGAGGACAAAGAGCAAACGGACAGGCAAGAGAAGGAGCGTAGGCTACAAGTTTCGGGTCAATATGCTGTTCGGCAGCCACTTTACCCTGTCCTTAATAATCTTGATGATGATTTTTATTTACTAGATCGCTCTCCGCCCCCTTATGTTGGCGCATCTGCTCCGAGGCCACAAGATTCTGTCCCGGGTACAGGTAAGGTAGATACGCGGTCCATGTTATCGGCTGAGCATATGGCTGAGCTTCGGCAAATTTCCTTCCGTGCACTTAAGGGTAAGGTGTCCGTGGATGAATTGTTCCATACTTGGGGGTCGTGGCAGGATAGAGAGAGATTGTATTTTTTGAACCATTTCGCTGAGGAAGTGATTGCTGCTTTTCGGAAATATTCTAGTGTCTTTGAGCCTGAAGAAGTGACATCGGATGCCAAAGCATTGCATGATGGTGTTTTTCCTCCCTCTAAGGCTCCTGATATGGCTCGGCGGCTGTTCGCCTTGCGGGACGCGGTGCTGGCCCATAGAGAAAAAGCGCGCCAACGAGCAGGGGAGGAGACGCAGTCGGATTCGTGTACCGCAGAAGGCCACTCATCCACTTCTCAATCAGATAAGAGCGATCTAGTGCATGCTAAGCCAATGCGCGAGGCGGCGCCTTTGTATGTTCCTCCTAAAGGAGCGGGGACTAGCTCGGACATTACCTCCGCCGATGCTAAGGGATATTTTGTGTATAATTGGGTTTATACTCCGTGGCATAGAGCTGATGTGATGGCATTAAAGAATGCGCTGCCTGACCCCCGCAAGAATCCAGCGGCCTTCTATGAAGAAGTCGAGGGGGCCTTGAATTCTTGCGTCATGACTTTAGCAGACATAGATTTGTTCTTTGGGCTTATTCTACCACCAGACATGTGGCGATCTGTGCGGAACGTAGATGATGTTGCCACTTTTAAGGCTCGATGGTCTGAATTGGAAGATGAGGATAGGGAGCGGAAGCCTGCGCAGAAACCGCCCCAGAGTATTTTAGATCTCCCTGCTGCTATTGTGGCTAAGTTGAAGACAATTATCCCCCCTAAAAAGATTGACTGGAATATGTTAGCTGCATGTAAACAGAAAGCTGACGAGTCAGTTGCGGACTTCTTTACGCGCTTTGAGGAGACTTTTCATGATTTTAGTGGCCAGTCGCTTACTGACGATACGGGTCGCCACCTTTTTGCGGATAAATATGTGGCTAATCTGCTGCCGGCAGTTGCGGCCCGTTTAAAAGCGAGCGAGAGTTCTTGGTCCTCCGCTACACCGACGGCCCTCCTGACTATCGCCCAGTATTATGAGCGTCAGGAGCAAGAAGCAAAGGGCCAGGAGGAAAAGAAATCGAAAGATTTGAAAACAAAGGTGATGTTGGCACAAGTCTATGGCCCGCCTCGACGGGGTAGTAATCGAGGTAGGGGAGGATCTTATGGTCCTCCCTCGGGCCGATCTGATTTAAATAGGAACCAATGTGCGTATTGTAAGCAATCGGGTCATTGGGCTAGGGACTGCCCGGTGTTGCATGCATCGCGTCAGGGGCATACCTCTGGTGGCCCACGAGGTAGAGGGGGTTTCTCGAACTTTCGAGGGAATTCTAACGAACAGGCTCGTTTCGACTCTGCTGGGCAGCACCGAGATAGATCAAATGTTTTCGATCGCCAGCATCAGTATCAAGCATCAGGACTTGACCGGTCGGGGTACCATGACTCTCAGCATGCATAGGATTGCGTTGGATGGGGGTTAGAATCAGTTGAGGTGCCGGTTGATCAGAAGGGTCCTTATGTATCGGCTGAGGTTTTGGGCTCTACTGATCAGTTCCTAGTGGATACAGGAGCGACACGTAGTGCACTGTCTAAGCAATTGGTTCCGGGGGCTCCCCCATCCGGCTTAATGGTCACATCGGTAGGGTTCGATGGTACACTCTCCCGAAGCCCTCTTTCACAGCCCCTCATGTTTAAGGTTGATTCTTTTTCTGCACCCTGTCCGTTTCTGCTTGCCCCGTACACACCGGACAACATTATGGGTCTTGATATGTTAAAGCATTTTAGGGCTACGATCCGTTGCTCCCCTGCTGGTGTGCGGGTAATATTGAATGACAATTACCCCCGATCAGAACGGATGTGTACGATGTCAGAGGATGCGCTGTTGGCTACCCTCCCTCGTGCTTTGTGGGCAACTTCGGATACTGATGTAGGACAAATGGTGATTCCACCGGTCCACATTAGCGTCCAGGAGGGGGCGGTGTTACCACGCCTCCCACAGTACCGTATTTCCCAGGAGGGCGAGGAGGCTCTCATACAGATAGTGCAGGATTTGATGGCGGTAGGGGTAGTGGAGGAAGTCCCCTACAACATTTGTAACAGTCCGATCCTTCCCATACTGAAAAAGGATACGGATGCCAGAGTTTATCGGTTTATAATCGATTTGAGAGAAGTAAACAAGATCGTGATACCCCAGTACCCAGTGGTTTCCGATATCACGACGTTGCTTACTTTGGTCCCGCCTACGGCGACCATGTTCTCAGTGATTGATTTGAAGAATGCTTTCTTTTCCATTCCCATTCACCCTGATAGCCGATATCTTTTTGGGTTTACATTGAATAATAGATCTTATCGTTTCTGTAGGATTCCCCAGGGCTATACAGAAAGCCCTAGCATTTACAGCCAGGCTTTGAAACGACAATTGGATTCCTTTGTTCTGCTCGAGGGGGTCGCCCTCATTCAATATGTCGATGACATCTTGCTGGCGGCTGACACCCTGGAGTTGTGTGAAAAAAGTACGTTATCCTTACTTTCCTTTTTAGCATCCCACAATCATAAGGTATCTAGGAAGAAATTGCAATTCTGTAGACCAAAGGTGACTTATTTGGGTCACCTTTTGTCTAAGGAGGGACGTGCACTCACACCGGATCGTATCCAAGTAATTCTGGATACACCGAGACCATCCACACAGAAGGATGTGCGTGCATTTTTGGGCCTTGTTTCTTTTTGCAGACAGTGGATATTGGGGTTTTCGCACATAGCTAAGCCATTGTTAACCCTTTTGACAAAGGACACGCCTATCCCAATCCCTTGGTCAGATGAGTGTGATACTGCTTTTCAGCAACTACGACAGGCCCTTTGTTCAGCACCAGTGTTAGGAACCCCTGATTATGCAAAACCCTTTTCGTTGTATGTGCATGAGAAAGATGGATGTGCATTGTCAGTTTTAGTGCAGATGCACGGCGATAAGCAGCGCCCATGTGCATATTTTTCGGCTGTACTTGATCCTGTTGCCCGAGCATTACCAGGGTGTTTTCGCTCGGTTGCGGCGACAGCTGTGTCAATACGCCAAAGCGAGGGAATTGTGTTATCTCACAAACTGTTGGTATTAGTCCCCCATGCCGTTGATGCCCTACTTAATCAGACAAAGACGCAGCATTTGACCAGCGCCAGTTTAACAGGATATGAGTTGACACTTTTGGCTCCTCATATTACGTTAAAAAGGTGCGTAACGTTAAACCCGGCAACATTGTTGCCATACCCCGAAACCCAGCCTGAGGCACGGAAAGCGCATGATTGTATTCTCGTGACTGAGGAACAAACAAAGGGTCGTATTGATCTCCAGGATACGCCCTTTCCAGATGTAGATGGAGAACTGTGGGTGGATGGATCCTGCCTGAAACTACCAGATGGTACGGCTTCAGCAGCGTATGCGATTACCACATTGCAAACGATAGTGGAGACAGCACGCATACCACAGAAATCAGCTCAAGCAGCGGAACTGATAGCATTAACACAAGCATGTGAGCTCAGTACAGGACTATGTGTGAATGTTTATACAGATAGCCGCTATGCTTTCGGAGTAGCGCACGATTTCGGCCTACTCTGGAAGGAGAGAGGGTTTTTAACGTCACATGGAGTACAGATAATGCATGGAGAGTTAGTTCACAATCTTTTAACCGCATTGACATACCCAAAGAAAATTGCTATCGTTAAGTGTAGCGCCCATAGGAAAGTAGTTGACAAAGTTGGAGAGGGGAATGCGTTGGCAGATCGGGTAGCACGGGAAACTGCGATGCAGCCCGGTACCACTGCCGTGTATGTAGTGAAGTCACAGGTGGAAAGATGGCATGATGCGAAGGAGGAAGTGCGAGAAATGCAAAGGACCGCTTCTGACAAAGAGCGGGAACAATGGGCTAGTGAGGGAGAACTGGATGACGAGGGTTGCTGGAGAAATAAGCAGATGAATAGATGGAAATTACCTACGGCTTTTGTACAGCCTATGGTTCAGATGGCACATGGGCTAGCACATGTTGGAGCTTCCGCAATTGTGAAATTGCTTACCCAAGTCTGGGAGCATCCAGAGATTGCTAGCACAGCAAAGAGGGTGGTGCAGACCTGTATGATCTGCCTGAGGTACAACCCAGGAAAGGGTACTCGAGCTCCAGCAGGAGGATTTGTGACACCCACTGCACCCTTTGAGGTTCTGCAGATGGATTACATCCAGCTTGAGCGCTGTAATAATCTGAAGTATGTTCTAGTAGTGGTCTGCGCTTTCAGCAAATGGGTTGAAGCGTACCCTACGAAAGACAATACTGCGATGACTACTGCGAAGCTGCTGCTGAAGGAGTTTTTCCCCCGATATGGTGTTTGTAGACTTCTGTGGAGTGATAATGGCCCTCACTTTGTAGCGGACGTTATAAAGTATGTCTTGAAGGGTCTAGGCATCACTCAGAAGTTCCACGCCGTGTTTCACCCTCAGTCTGCAGGCCTAGTTGAGAAGTATAATGGTACACTGAAGCTTAAGATCGCTAAAATTCAAGCTTCAACGTCTTTGACTTGGCCAGACGCTCTGCCACTGGCGTTATTGTCAATTAGATCGGTACCACACTCTCGAACTGGCCTTACACCTTACGAAATTGTCTTCGGACGCCCAATGAATATTTGGGGTCCACCAAAACCTAAAGCTGTGTATGATGTACCTTGTGTAATGATGAATGATTATCTGGCACAGTTAACGGATAACTTGGTTTCTATTCATCAACAGGTCCGAGAGGCGCTCCCTGATCGGTCTACCGGTGAAGGACATGGTCTCCGGCCTGGTGACCATGTCATGGTGAAAATTTTCGACAGGACGAACAGCTTGGAACCGAGATGGGTGGGCCCTGAGCAGGTCCTCCTCGCAACGAGGACGGCTGTGCGAGTCTCCAACCGAAAGAATTGGATCCACTCTCTGCACTGTAGGAAGGTGCCGCCCGGATTGGTGGAACCTGCCGTGCTGACCGATCAACGAGAAATCTTGGCTGCAGAGACAGGCCGTGCTGCGGAGCCAAATGCCACTGAGGAGCTCTTTCCGGACCACGCGACTCCTGGAGGAAGGCGATATCATCTTCGACCAAGGAAGTGAGTTTTCCAGTACCGGGACATACTGTCAGAACGGCCCTTGGGTTAGTGAAACGGAGAGCCGATGAGGCAAGGGGGGGGATCAGCCCTGCATTAGTGTAGCGACACCCGTCTTGGCCCGCTGGTGAAGAAATCAACCGCTGCCCAAGGGGAAGAGTTCTGACAGACTTTTTAGTTTCAGGAAGATATTGGTTTTATTCTTATCTTTACCTTGACATGGAGAAAAAGAAAATACTTTGTGCAGTAGGGTTCATGTTGACAGTAGCCATTGTTGGGATAACCACATGGTTCGTGGAGGATGTAACTCCCGCTCGGAAGATTCTTGTGTTGACAACTCCGGTGCCTGAGGAGCACTACTTTTATACATTACCGTATCAAGAATTGAAGCATCGACAGTCTTACTTGAATAACACTTTCATCCAGATGCTGCATCATACCCACGTTGCTACGAATGCTACAAACTGTTGGATATGTGGGATGATGCCAGCTCATTAGAAGAAAGGAGGAACGCCATTTATACCACTTCCTTTCTCTCATAATGGTTCTTGTAGAGCATGGTATACCTTGCTTTTTGCTACTCGGAAACCAACAGTGGGACGATTGCTCTTCAGACTCAATAAAGAATGCCATCAAGACAAAAATGGGTATCCACAAGCGAATGGGACAATTTGGGAGTGGGAAGAGTACCGACCAGACAATGAATCCATTCCCTACATCTTTACGAACACAAGAGACACTGTGGGAAAGGACAAGTTTGTAATTCAAGTAGCACAAGCTCAAGCGGACCTGTGTGTCCAGAGTGTGGGTTTTATTCCTGTTGGTGTTAGTGATTGCATTACTGTGTTGAATATTGATGGGTTGAACAATAGTACCTTCTTGGCCTCCCATAATACGTATTTTGTGTGTGGAAATAAAGGTTATTACCGTCTGCCGGCTGGGTGGTCTGGGGTATGCTATGTATCATTTCTATTACCTCCAGTATTCTTAGCTCCCGCATCTTATCATAAGGATCTGAAATTATTGAATAATGTGACTGTAAATAGGTATAAACGTACTTTATCAATTGATGATGTAGATCAGACTGATACCAGCCT
This sequence comes from Triturus cristatus, assembly GCF_964204655.1. Lineage (NCBI taxonomy): Eukaryota > Metazoa > Chordata > Amphibia > Caudata > Salamandridae > Triturus > Triturus cristatus. Next base: position 958,261,074 of record NC_140587.1, on the reverse strand, counting down.
GCAACAGTATATTGATTTTAACTTGGGACTGTTTTTCTTTGTTGGAGCTGCCCTGAACAGTAGGAAGATCCGAAGATTAACAAGAGTGGTAGAAGCTGTGACAAACCAGACTGCTGCTGCTCTTGGGAATCTTACGGAGGAATTACAGATCACTAGAATTGTTGCATTGCAGAATCGTATGGTATTAGATGTTATGCTAGCTGACAGAGGAGGAGCATGTAAAATTATTGGAAGTAGCTGTTGTGTGTTTATTCCTGATCATACGCCATCAGTTTATAATGCCATCAATAAACTGCATAAAATTGCAGCTGAGATCCATACAGAAAACGGCACTTGGTCCTTTTTTGGATGGTTTTGGGCGTTAATTACTGCCTGGGGATGGAAGGTTCTAACTGGTCTCTGCATTATTGTAGCGGTTCTGTTTTCATGCTGTATCTGCGTTCAGTGTGGTCCTTTACTCTGCTCATTATGTGTATCATTTTGCATCCCCGATAAGAAAGCTATTGCCAATGTCACTTATCAGAAACGTTTAGCTAAGGAAGTAGAAGAGATGATGATAATTGATATATATGATGATTATTCTAACAAGCCGGATGTCTTCAGTAAATGCTGAAAGGGTCGTCTGTTGTAAATTGAAACAACGATGTGATTAAGCATTTACTAAAGACATTAATTCCCCTCTCCATAGATCATGTTTTCTCTGTTATGTTGACCGAAGTTCGGACTCCATTTTGTATTGTCATGCTTCCACGTGTTCCCCACGAGAAGAGTCCAACCTCTGTGTTAGTTGCTCTTGTAATCTGCCTAGTAACAGTCTATAAATAGCTCCTTTGTCCATCTGGCACATGCCCAGACTTGACCACATCTGTTATCAGTTAGCCTTGCTTGACCATGTTTTCGCGGGCTCAAGGAGTGTGTTAGCTCCGCCCACATATTGATTCAGTATCGAAAATGACCATAAATGGTAATGTTCTTCAGCCTCATGTTGTATCCACCCACTTATGAGCCCCTCTGTTGTGTATAAAAGGGGACTGTGTACGCAAGTTCTTTGTGCTACTCTATGCAATACTGAAGAGTGTTGTGTGGATTGTAGGACCACCCTTAAGGGTTAATAAATGCTGTCTTTGTACTTTGCAGTTTCCGTGCCAACTTCCTTATAGATTCCGTTACAGGAGAGCGAACCCTTGTGTCCTGCGGGCCTAGCTGGGGCCTGTATTCATCAGCGCTGCTACAGGGAGGCACCGAGCAGTGCACTGGAACAAGGAGGCACTGAACCTTGCACTACTTCAGGGAGGCTCCTAGCCATGCACTGCTCCATAGGGACCAAGTACTGCAACAGGGAGGCATCAGGCCAGGGGAGCGTGTCAGGCATGGTGCAATGTCTTGTCACAGAGCCTGGGGCGGCTCCTCCATTGGAGTTAGGAGCGTCGCCATACTTAAATGCCCCCCGAGATGAAAAATAAAATGGTAATTCATTACCATTTTATTTTTCATCCGCCTGTCTCAAACAGAGCATCGGGGGGGCAGTGTCAGCTGAGTGACATCAGCAGGGAGAAGGGTGGGCTGTCTATGTGCTGTTTGAAGTGTGCATTTCTTTTTTGCCGACACATGTGCCGACACATGTGCACTTTAAACATCTCTAACCCAGCTGTCTTAGAAGAGCTGGGTTAGAGCAAGTACAGGTCTCCAGAGCACTGTGGAGTGCCAAGTAAGGCCGCCCCCTCCAATCAGGATGCTGCTGACATGCTAGTAAGCAGTTCCAGGATTGGTCAAGGGAATTTTTTGGTGGCCGGCTGCAGTCGCGATTAGGACGTTCGAAGCGAGGAGTTCCAGTCGAGTTTGGTAAGTGTTTATTTATTTTTATTAATTTTATTTGTGCATGCATGCCCACCACCACCTCCCTGTAGATGCCAGCCAACACTGAACAGAGCGTCATTAAGCCAAGCATCATATTCATAGGAGACACCCCATTCTGGGGAGCGAGGGTACAGCAACAGCCGTCAGACGGCGGTACAGAGTAATTGTTTGCTGTTTAATTGTGCAACTTACAAGTCCCTGAATCTTGTATAGAGATGACAAATTTACAATAGCTCTACATTAATTAATATTTAGCAGGGATGTCACGCAGCAATAAAAATGCACACTTTAACACCAAAAAGAAATTCATGGAAGAAGTTCACACTTACAAAGTCCTCAAGTAATGAGAAGGCTCTGCCATTGCTGCTGAGTCCATCACTATCTGACATCCCAAAGCTCCCCCAAGACATAATTTGAGGAACGTCACTCAGCTGTGGTCCACCATGTAGTCACTTCTCAAAGAGGATGACACTGCTGGAGCACTCTACCACTGTATCTGAGTACACTTTCAATCAGTCAGTCAATAAACTTTATTCAGCTGGCATTCCAACCATAAAAGCATAATTCATAAAGCATACAATAAAATATGTTTGTGTTAATAAAACATCTAAAAATACAGGTACAATGTTCGATTGGGTGGAGAAAATGCTAATCTCGGCCACTTACATAATCGATGTTCCTTATATACCGGTTACTAGACCATACCCCTTCCTAGTAGCTAAGGAACTTTTAATAAAGTGAACCACTGCATAACAGATTTAAGGAGTAGATAACTTTTGAAAAAACAAGAGCTGTCTTATAGTCAGGGCCACTGGAATTATGCAATTGTGCAGTGATTTTTGCATAGTTATAGATTTTCCGCACTTGCCCCATAATCCATCATCTGCCACATAATCTTCATATTTGAACAAAAATACTTTTGTTTCTGTCTCAAATGGTTCAAAAGTTACTAAAAATGCTGCAAAACGTGTTCTAGCATAGTGGAAGGCCCTTTTCAAAACCTGACTGTTCAGCTTTCTGTTGCTTATTGCTATATTTGGGCATTAAGTGGTACTAATGAGGTGCACCTACTGTCCAGACAGTGTTACTGAGTTTAAAAATGACGACATCACGAAGTTATTCTCCTAGCCCTTGACCAAGGCAAAACCTGTCTTTTGATCCTTCTGGATCTCTCCTCGAGATTCGACACTGTCAACCACGAGAAACGTCTTGAACACCTCGAACACAGGATGGGTCTAGGAGGTACCATCATCAAATGGTTTGGTTCCTTCCTCCAGAACCTCACCCAGAGATTCCTTGTCAACAACAACCTATCTGCTCCCTCCCCGAGCTCCATCGGTGTCCCGCAAGGCTCTACTCTGTCCCCTACCCTCTTCAATCTCTACCTTGAACTCTTAGCTGAAATTCTTCGCACGGCCAACATCTCCTTCTACATGGATGCCGATGATACTCAGATAGACATTAAAATATCCTCTCTTGAGGAGATCAACTATCTAAATGATGCCCTGAAACTGACTGTTCAATGGCTCGCCAACAAGCAGCTCAAACTGAATGCCCAAAAAACAGAGTTTCTTCTCATCTTCCCCCCAAAAATTCCAATGACATCCTGGTATGGACTAACTTGATCACAGCACTCAACTGTATCCCTACCATAGTGGATTTTGCCAAATCTCTTGGGATTACTTTGGACCACAACCTGGATATGTTTGAACTCGATGGCCAAAACTGCCAGATTCCATCTGAGCTACTTGATAAAACTAAAACCCTTCCTTGAAACTGCCGACCTAAAAACCGCAGTGCAGGCATTAGTTATCTCCAGAATCGAATACGGCTGCTCCACACTATCTGGCCTACCTAAGACTTCGATGGCCCCCCTAAAAGCTTGGTTCAATGCAGCAGATAGACTCTTATCTGGCTCAAGAAAATTTGACCACATCTGAAGGCCTTGAACTGGCTTCCCCTTGAAAACAGAATCCAACTCAAGCTGGCCCGCATCACTCACAAAGCCTTGTACACGAGCTGCCTGGCATATCTTGCCCAGAAAATTGTGATATCTGTCAGATCCAGAAACTCCCGGTCTGCCAGAGACCGTGTGCTCCAGCCACCCCGCTTCCGCAATGTGAAAACATACAATCGAGCATTCTCTGGGGCTGCACCAAGAATCTGGAACTCGCTTCCTTCCTCCATCAGAAGAATACCTTCTCTGGCGTTCTTCAAAAACGAAGCTAAAACCTTCCTAATAAACAAATTCCTCCAATAACGCTCCTTTGTTGTGCATACAGCCTTTTTTGGGGGGGAGGGGGTTGTTTCTGTGCTTAATCTCCTTTATTGCTTGGCCTTCTCCATGTAACAATTCTCACTCCTTCCAATGTTCTGCTGGTTCTCTCTGCCTTTCACCTTCTTTTGTCCCCTCATATACAATTGCTGGTCTTCTCTTTTTACACTGACATGTCGCTCACTGATTATGGAACTGTACTGTTTATACTATATATCTCTTTCTTTTGTTCTACTGTAATCAAGTCGCTCGCTGATTTTGGAAATGTATTGGTTCTTGTATATATCTATGGCTTTTGTCCCACTATTGTCATTTCCCTAACCCCCATCCTTGTATTTTGCCTGTGCCATCCTGTATGTAACATATTTTTCCCTGTAAAGCGCTCTGATACCCTAACGGGTCATGTTCGCGGGATATAAAACCTCAAATAAATAAATGAATAAATAAATTTTAAAAAAAAAGTAATACTGTTAGGAAATGTGTAGCATTATCCCGTATAATTTGCCTTTCCTTGCTGCATAATTTACTTAACCCTGGAACATAACTTGGCCCTCTCCTGCCACATAGTTCCAGTGGACCTGCTTATAGGGTCTAATGCTAGCAAAACAGAGTACCAGGACCAAGAAGCGCTTCCTATGCGAGGAATACTAAGTGCAGAACAACATAAAGTGCAGAGTACTTTGCTTTGTGTCACAATCACAGGGACAGTTAGGAAGATTATTAAACCAGGTCCCCTGGATGGGAAAGCAACATGAAAGTGCATGGAGGTGAATAATATTAAAACGTAACCTAGTGAGATGAAATCTGTACCTTTAATTTTGGATAAATGACTTGTAAAATTCCAGATCTGCTGAGGATTTAATAGATACATAATTAAAGCTGTTTGTAATTGATAAAAATCCCTCAGACTGCTCTCTTCTCGTTATTTGTAAAAGAGCTCTCCGACCTATGCTTTAGTGTCACTCTTAATATGTTCAGATTTGTCAAAAACTCGGAGATTCCCAAAGTGGAAAAACAGCTTTAACATACCTCTGCCAGGAAATTGACCATGCATTGTCAAACAGAGGCAGTCTTGAATCATCTCCCAAGTAAGACTAGCTTCTGGTGTCACCCAGATCCTTAGCCAAAGGAGCAAAGAATTGTGTTTAATTATTCCTCCAAGACGTTTGCACTAAGCTCTAAGTGACATGCAAAGGTGGGCAGGGATTGTGGTACAACTAACAGTCTGCACAAAAACTTATTTTCCACTATCTGAAGGGAATCTTAATTTTTATAGCCCCAAACCCCAAATCCATAGGAAGCAAGTGCAACACACTTAGGGCCTCATGTAGGCAGCCAAATACCGGTCGGTAACGGCCGAAATTCGGTAAATATCCCGTTACCGACCGGTATTTAGCTATTTGAGATGTAGGAGGCATAATTTCAGGATTCGGTAAATTACCGAATCGGTAAAATACCAATTCGGTAAATACCGAATCCTGAAATCTTATGTAGGGAGCACTCTAAAGAGTGAAAATTAGTATTAAGAATTCGTTATTTACCACCAAATACAGGTTGGTGATAAATAACGAATACCTTGCAAAAAGTAATATTTTGCAGATTTAAGAGTGCCATGTGGCAGACATACATGCCCTTAGGGCATGTATGTGCGCCACATGTGCACACATGCAAGATTCAGGGGTGCAACAGGGTGTCAATGTGACACCCTGCCACCCTTGAATATGCTCCCCCCATTACCGAATCGGTATTTACCGAATCGGTAATGGTGAATGGCTTCCCATTGATTCCTATGGGCCTCCAGGCACATAGGAATCAATGGGAAGGTATGCCTCATTACCGAATCGGTAAATACCGATTCATAATTACCGAATTTTTCCGATTCGGTAAAATTTACCGAATTATTACCTACATCTTATTTACCGATTCATAAATACCGAATCGGTAAAATTCGGTATTTATGAATCGGTAAATGTCATGCTACCTACATATGGCCCTTAGAGTTATAGATAGTCATAACTTCATTGGTTTGTAACCTAGTCTTCTTGCAAAACGTAATAGTGAGTTAATGAATCTCTGGTATTGTAGCGCACGTGGTCTAAACAAGAGAACCCAACTCAGATTTGGGTCAAACTCAATCCCTAACCATGTAAAAAGTTTCACTTCTACAATCTCAGTGCCCCCTAGTTGAAATGTCATTGTTCCTGTGTATTTAGGCCCCACTATCATAATGGAAGATTGTTAAAGATTTGTTTTTAGGCTCAAAGCATCCATAACATTTTAAAACCATCCAGGAGAGTTTGTAGCCCTCTCGCCGTGGGTACACTGGTACTAGATGGTATCCCAAAGCAATGGGAAAGGGCTTCTGGTTAAAGCTCTAAGTTAGCAGGGCTGAACCTTTTGACTTCTATGGACCCCACTGAATCACTATTGGAAGCCAGGGTCTCTGCCTAAGCAATTTCTATGATTTAAACCTAAAAAAAAATAAACAAAACTACAGAAACAAATATACATCAGGCAAATACACAAATTCTTAAATGTTTTCTGCAATTTGAAAATATTTTTAAAAAACACATTTTAATTTTAATGGTAAATACCATTGCCCCAGAGTGATGTATTCACCATGTGTGATAAATATCTCTTATTCTGACATTTTAACTTGCAAATGAGGCATCATTGGTATTTAACATACTGAATTCCTCATGACCAATGCATTTTAGCAGATTTGACCTGCTGGAATCTTTCAGGTGAAAACTGTGCAGCTGTGATAATCATCACACAGCTGGTAATTCCAATCTATGTTCAAAAACGTGTTTGCACAAGGATCAGAGTATAGGCCTGACTTTGTAATTAGGGCCCTAACAACAATTTAGGCTCTGGTTGCAGAAGCCTTAAGTATTGTATGACTTTGCTCACTCACAGACCTAACAGAAATGGCAGCAAGCCATCATTCAGTCATGGTGAGATGGAGTGTCAGAACTCTCAAGCTGCCCCACGGCAGGCATTAGCTGACCTTCCAGTCCTGGTATTTTCTTAACATTCTTTGATGTTTAATCAGGCTTCATAATAACAATTCCCAAATCTACAAGTACCACAATGTGAAGAAAATCAATACAAGACTGAATGAACTCATCAGACGAGCAATATGGCAACGTGTGATCTCTGTGGAGGCGTAGTATTCCATCATGGTGAATGAAAACCTTTTCTTGTACAGTGTGCAGTGCAAACTGAACTGTTCAAGGCACTCTTAAATACATGATGAAATGTTTCCAAGATCACACAATTGGTCTGAATGAGGAAGATGGGATTTCAGCCTACCTCGTTAAATGTAAACGTTTGCAAATTAGAAGCAAAAAGTGATGCCCTCCAAAAAGACCATGCAAAGGCATTGTTAATGTAACCCTCAACTTTCTTCACCCAGTTCACAAATTGGGGCTCTTTGGGCCATGTACAGAATTTTGGTTGCAAGGGAGGAGTCATTTATTTTGTAATACCCTGTCACCCTGTATTTAATCTCTATTAAACACGAAGCAGTTCCGCATTTGTGAATTTCCACATTTTCTACAAAGAAGACTGCACATTTCAGCAGGAAATATTAATCTGGATATTTTTATCTCCAAATATTCCATCTAATTTAGCTTCTTTCTAATTATTTCGGTGCTGGTACTCATAAGGTATTATATGAAACACAAAAGTTTAAACGAGCATGGTTTCAATGTTGCCTTACACCCAAGACTTTGGAGCACATTGCAAGCTTCACAATGACAACGTGTTTCTTTCATTTACAATAAATGGACTGATGATTCATGAAATGCTAACTTTACACTCATGATCTAAGGCTCTGTTGGAGTTTTTTCTGTTTAGAATTATATGTGCTTATTAACATGAGTCATTTGCAATTCAGATGGCAAAGCTGTGATGGTTAGGACATTGTTTATCTTGCTTAGGTCTACTAAGCCACATCTAGGACGCGACTCCATTTGATATCATATGACTGCAGTTTCATAATATTCATGATATGTTTAGATTCATTGACATTGCACGCAGCAAAAACAGCACTGTTTATTTTATAATGACTTGTTCTTCTTGAGGATGCCTTTAGCTATTTACAAAGCTCTTCTTCCTCACACACTTTATGATGTTCATTTGTGAATCTTTTAATTGTTCGTGAGACACGTTTGTTTCGAAACCTTCGATGACATTAGGTCAGAGGGATGTGGGTGCCAAACCCCAATAACCAGGTGAACCCCTATATTTTAAAACACCCCAGGTATTACCCTGGCAGCTTGGCGCCTTCACTCCAATTGATCTAGTGGCTAGAAACACCACCCTCCTTCCTGGACCCCATCCAATTAGCGGAGTATAAATATATCCCGGACCCGGTGGAGTGGGCAGGTCACAAGGAGCAGCGTGAGGCAACAAACTTCCTACATACTGAGGAACTAAACCTCAAGCGCGGACCACCGGGTACTGTTGATGCCTAGGTTGTTATTGAATCGGGTAGCTCCTGGTCACAACAGGTATCGTAGTCAAGAAACACTTTCTCTGCTGTAAACTTTGTTATCAGGAGATTTTAGATGTAGATAGTTTTTTTCCCCTTTTTTTCGGTCCTGAAGAATCGCAAGTATATCCACTTTATGCGAGAAACATGTTGACCCATACTTTCTAACATAGGACACTCCAACACGAGACATTACACTCGCATGAGTGCTTTGTTCACTGTTTTTAATCAGGGTAGGAGACCCCCAGAATAAAAATTAATTTGTGTTAGGTACTCCCAACCCTGTTTTAAATCACCATTACACATCTACACTATTCTGGCCCCACACCCGCACTTCACCATATGGCAGTTGGATAGAAGATCTCCGACAAAGTGCCCCTTTTTAGGGAGCCCGTTGGGTATTGCACTGCCGACCCGACGAGGAGCAGCCCATATGATGAAGCATGACACCTGAAAGGGTGTGTGAGGGCACCATGATCCAACATATGGATTCCCAACAATAGACCTCTGGTGGACCTAGTTGGATCCGACCTTCTCTTTGACTCTTTGACTCTATTTACAGAGGAACGGCATAACTTCATTTTGTGAAAAAATATAAATATATATGAACAAATAGTGACTGGGACCACTCAATAATTAAGTTCTAGGCCAGCAATACATTTAGATGATTAATTACAGGAAATCTTATGAGGCATTACATATACAAATACAGTAAGAAATCTGATACAGAAAATACAAAATCAGCATAAAAAATATTAATCCTAGTAAGCAGCTATTCCCTAAGTTTAAGCATCATTCTCATAAAAGGTTCTGACAGCCTTCTATGTAAGAAAAATGGAAATAAAATTATTTTGAGAGTAAAATGAAAAGTTGTCCCCCAATTCCAAAAACCCAAGATATTTATGCACATTTTATGCATAAGCAATTACAAATTGATCATATATCAAAATTATGATCCTTATATCCATGCTCCAATTTTTTAGAGGATTGGATTATTCTACTACTTCAAATTCATAAGAAACAAGCTTCATATTGATTTAAACTGTTTTCTACACTGACTTCATTAATATTTACAATAGTATGAAACTGAAAGATTGAATCAGCCCCACAAATCACAGAAAGGAGGGCAAAAATAGTGAAGTGTTATTTTGTGGAATTGAAGATGCACAAATGTAGGAATGTTCCATGAATTTTTAGCAGGTCTGAGCAGTAGTTTATCCTAAGAATGTATCTGTCCCTGTCAGTACCACATCAAACCGAGAATCCTGAATCTTATTTATTTGTTGATATGCTGATGAACCTATGGCGATTTTGGTTATGATCTTGTATCAAAAAATAAATTAATAAACTAAGATTATTGCAAAATCCTAATCCGAAGAAGGTGAAAAAAAACAGTGACCAATTAAACTATTCAAATGTAGCCAGTTAGCTTAATTGATGTGCCATAAGTTGCACTTTGTTCCAATTTTATATGTCAAACAAATAATTTTAAATTACAGCCCCAAGATTCCAAGAAAAACGATAGGTGCAATTCTTCAGCCATGATGGGTCACAACCACATTTTCAGTTGGTCTCCTAGGAAAAATGTTGGACCCCGACAATTTACGGCTAATGTCTGAGCCTACAAATTAATAAATGCTGAGGGCTGTTGACTAACCTTGTCGACTTGACTCTTATATTGGTCCGCCATAGCGCAGACTGCATGTTTTTGCATGGATATGTGGAGTGGAGGTGGAGTTAGAGAGCAGTATATTCTGCAGTGCGCTATTGTTAAGGCAGCAAATCGTCTGTATGTTTGTAAAACTCATTGGACATGCACACCCCACTAGAGGAGGAACCACTGCATAAGTTGTACAATGCCTGTGTATGCCAAGAAAGGTCAACAACATAGATATAGTAGGCGAACTAAATATGAGTGGAAGACAAGAAAGTGTACAGGGAAATCTAACTGGAAGAATACTTCTACCTAGGCAAAATAAAGAAGTAAGTGAAAGGAAAAAGACACGTGGGAGGAAGAGAACAGTAAGGCAATAGAAATTAGAGATAAATACATAAAAGCGAAATTAACGAGAATTAGTAGGGAAGGTAAAAAAGAAATGTACAGAAAACGAAAAACAATGGCTTAAGATATCTTCTTATTTTTGCGTGTCTTTTATTGCTGCATAAATACCGTTCTTCTTGCAATGTGCCTAAATATTTATATAATGTAATAATTAGGTTAGAACAGATGTGGAGAGAGAGAAATAGAGGGGAAATAGAAGAGGTGGGTATTGAGCTTGCTTTTACAAACTTGGCAAGCTTGAAAGTTTGCGCTTTTGAGGACTGGGAAGATCAGAATGTAGTAGAGTAAGTGGGATGGGGAAATAATGTGTTGCTATTGT